>NW_022145606.1:20858538-21582062 GCF_000002235.5 Strongylocentrotus purpuratus
GAGGCTACCCTGGGTAAGTATGAGAAATAGTTGTTGTTTTTGTTGTTATTGTATTGTTTTTCTCTATAACTATCATAATTATAATCATTATTACTATTATCTACATTATTATAATCTCTATTGTTAGTATTGTCATATTTATTATTTATATTTGTATTAATAATATTATTATTAACATTAACATTATTTTTATAATTGATATTAAAACCAATATGTTATTATCCTTTGTATTTACTTTGACTGGCGAAGGTGCTTCCCCTTGCTCCCCTACGAGAAATCATGCTCCATTCTGATCTGTCCTGAGATTGTTGCTTTGCCTCTTGTGTGGGTAATTCCACATCACACCGAAATTAGTCCTTCCATCTCGTTGAAGGGCGTCCAGAATGACTTTAAAGCACGTAGACGCATTTTCATTATCATTTTGATTATTATTATCATTATTTTGTTATTATAATAATTGTTCATCGTCATCATTATTAGTAGTATCATTAGCATTTTTAGCATTTTAATTACTATTATTTAACATCATCATTATCATCAGCAGCATCGGTATAATGATCGATCATGCAATACACCCCAATCAAACAAGAACCAATAAACATACTATCTGCTTTACATGTCATACTTATAGGTACCACAAGCTCAGGGTATTGGGCAGGCACGGTATGGCCAGCAACCGGATGACCATCTTCTATTTGCTATCCTCACGGCTGTATTCTGCAGTACAGTGTTTGGCATTGCAGCCATTGCGAAATCTGTTGATGTAAGTTCATACTACCAACATATCACTTGAGTTCTGGTTAAAAAAAGAAAATCAAGTCTCACAGAATCTAACGAAACTTACACTGAATGTTCAAGATTACAAATAAATGTCATGTGCCAACCAATTTTGGAAGAAAATGTATACTGGCTGAGTAATGAGCATAGAAAGATAAGGAAATCAAGTAGTACTAGCCCCGACACCATTTGTGTTGTCCCATATACATCTTTCTGTGTAGTGTGCCTGTTACTTTACCAAGACCGAGCCAAATTTGTTATGAATTTGATGACTCCAGAACCTTACGGACTTACAGTACATAACAATACTTACATGCTACATAATCAACTTTTTTCTGATTCATTCCACAACTTTTCTTTCACAATGCAATCGCGTTACCAGAACTCACCTTTATCTTTAAATTGCTTTTGATTCTGAGCCCTAGAATTATACCAGAAATATATTAAGTAGAAAGGGCGGGGATGGGGTTGGGGTATGCGCCTCATGCGTACATTTGTGTTGCATGACTATTTTATGTTTGATACAATGCATTTTCAACAAAAAAATTAACCTTACGTATAAAAACTGTTTTCAGAGACATTTCTTCTGCATATGTTTATGTCAATATTCTGACAAATATTTTCTTTTCTTTTCTCAAATAATATTTAGTTTGATATTTAATGAAAAGTAATATATTGTTTCCTTTTTTCTTGAATTAAGAAGTGATTAGACACCTTCTTTTAGAGCAACTGCAAAGAAACAAATATTATCGTTGCCATATTTCAGGGGAAAATGTGATCAATTTAGCCCTTTAAAAAGAAACCCTGTTCTAAAGGGATATAAAATACTTTGAATATACCAATGTTAAGATATATCAATGGAAGAGGGTACATGTAGGTTGTATAGAATGAATGCATGTACTGTTATTGCTACTGCCGTTATTACTTCCACTACCAATTATTCTACTACTACTACTACTACTATTACTGGCACTGCTGATTATGCTGTTGCTTATAATATTACTGATGCCTCTACTACCACTGCTACCACTATTTCAACTATATGTACAAGTATTACTACTACTGCTACTACAGATTATACTACTACTACTACTACTACTACTCCTACTACTAAAGACTATTAATTACGGACCAATCATCTTATAAGTGTTGATAATATGCTTTTTTGCCAAATAATTCAACTAATTCATGCCAACATAGAGATTGATGATTGGTAGGAATCTTTAAATGAAAAGGAAAATATTGGTGCATGTTTTCCTCATTAATCTAAATGTTTTGATTGTATTGACCATGAACTTTTGATGCACAAAATGAATAAGTATTTAAGATTTTAGATACTGAACGTAAATGGTTTTCTAGTTTTTTATTTAATAGGAAACAAGCAGTTTATTGTCATGGTAAACTATCTGAAACAAAGGACATTACTATCGGAATTCCTCTGGGAAAATTTTTGTAGGCCCCTCCCTCTTTCTTGTTTTAATAAATGATATAACTGATTATTTACGGTTAAATACATGTAATATATAAGCTGATTATATTGTCTTACATGTTTCTGATATGGATATTAATATCATTACATCTAAGCTCCAAGCAGATCTATATGCTATACATGAATAGTATTGTGAAAATAGATTACGTATTAATACTAATAAGAGTAATGTTATCTGATGAGTAGTAACACACGAATTCAATACATTTAGTTTGAAAGTGCATATTGATAATGAAATTGTAGAACAAGTGAGAATTATCAGATATTTAGGGATTGAAATTGATCATATATTATTTTGGGCTTTCAACATTAATGGGCTATAACATGAACCAAATTCATGACCCTATACCGAAATGTTGTAATACCTTTAAATCTCTTAGCAAATCGTTAAGTTATAAGAATTTTACTTTACGAACGCTCAGTTAGTTTCTAAGCTCTTCCATTTTGAATAACATGAACAAATGTACCACACAGGAAATCTTTGATTCTTCTTGTTCCGGATGGGGGAACTGTTCTTTACAAACCAGACAAATTCGTTCAAAACTAAAGAAAAGAGCATCACGTATTGTTGGACGAAATTTTGACCATGATGTTTAATAATAGCTTGAATATGATGAATTCATTGAAATGGCAATCCATTGATAGTAGACGTGACTATTTTTAGCATGTGTTATGTATAACTGTATTCATGAAAAAGTCCCGGTAGGATTGTGCAATAAAGTAGAAATGGTTTTTGACAGACATGGTTTTAACACTAGACTTGCCAATGCGTTGGAAGATGTTTTACCCAAGCCTAGTCTTGAATGTTGTATAAATTGTTTTAGATACGCTGGTGGTAAAATCTGAAATAGTTTACCTTTTGCTCTTCAAAATGCTAAATATATCGATGACTTTAAACGTATGTACAAGGACAATTTATTCAAACCTGTGTGATACAATGCCTATTCATATTTTTGACATGGCTTATTTATCTATATCTCTCCCAATTTTCTCATTTCTTTCCTCCTCTTATAATGTATTTGCTGATTATTAAATTAACCCCAAAACCCTACACCCCCCCCCCAAACTGCGTACGCGCCTGACTACTTCTCCTACTACTACTACTACTACTACTACTACTACTACTACTACTACTACTACTATTAAAAATACTACTACAACTCCCACTACTACTATTATTGTTATATTTACTGTTACTATACTACTTATCCTACTAATACTAATACTACTATCACAACCACCACTATTACTACTACTACTACTACTACTACTACTACTTCTATTTCTACTCCTTCTATATTTATTCTACTATTATACTTCTTCTACATAGGTTCTACTACTTATACTACTATTACCACCACCATAAGTATTACTACTGCTACTACTTATACTTATATTGATATTATGTATACTTCTATTAATCTAATTCTTCTACTACTATTACTATGGTTACCACCACCACTATAACTGAAACCACTACTAGTACTACTGGTGTCACTACTGCCAGTAGTTACACTACCGCTATTTTTTCAACTGATACTACTACTACTACCACTACCACCAACACCACCATTACTACTATTCGTACTACTACTACGACAACAACTACTACTACTACTACTGCTGCTGCTTTTACTACCACCACCACTATAAGTACTACTAGTACTACTACTACCCCTACTACTACTACTACTACTACTATTTCTACTCTTACTATATAACTTCTTCCTTCTAATATTACCACCACCAATATTACTATGACTGCTACTACTAATACTTATTCTGTTATTATGTATACTTCTTCTATGTTACTTCTTCTACTACTATTACTATGATAACCGTCACCACTATAACTGATACCACTACTAGTACTACCAGTGTCACTACTACCAGTAGTTACACTACCACTTTTACTACTACTGTTGCTACTACTACTACTACTACTACTACTACCACTACTACTACTACCACTACCACCTACACCACCATCACTACTATTCGCACTACTACTACTACTACTACTACTACTACTACTACTACTACTACTACTACAACTACTACTACTACTACTACTACTACTACTACTACTACTACTGCTGCTGCTTTTACTACCACCACCACTATTAGTACTACTAGTACTACTACTACCACTACTACTACTACTACTACTACTATTTCTACTCTTACTATATAACTTCTACTACTAATATTACCACCACCAATATTACTACGACTGCTACTACTAATACTTATACTGTTATTATGTATACTTATTCTATACTACTTCTTCTACTACTATGACTATGATTACCGTCACCACTATAACTGATACCACTACTAGTACTTCTGGTGTCACTACTGCCAGTAGTTACACTACCACTATTACTACTACTGCTACTACTACTACTACCACTACTACTACTACCACTACCACCAACACCACCATCACTAATATTCGTACTACTACTACAACAACAATAACTACTACTACTACTACTACTACTACTGCTGCTGCTTTTACTACCATCACCACTATTCGTACTACTATTACTACTACTACCACTACTACTACTACTACTACTACTACTATTATTTCTACTCTTACTATATAAATTCTTCTACTAATATTACCACCACCAATATTACTACGACTGCTACTACTAATACTTATAATGCTATTATGTATACTTCTTCTATACTACTTCTTCTACTACTATTACTATGATTACCATCACCACTATTACTGATACCACTACTAGTACTACTGGTGTCACTACTGCCAGTAGTAACACTACCACTATTACTACTACTGATACTACTACTACTACTACTACTACTACCACCAAAACCACCATCACTACTATTCGTACTACTACTACTACAACAACTACCACTACTACTACTACTACTACTACTACTTTTACTACCACCACTACTATTAGTACTACTATTACTACTACTATTACTAATACTACTACTATTTTTACTCTTACTATATTACTTCTTCTCCTACTACTAATATTACCACCGCCAATATTACTACGACTGCTACTTCTAATACTTATACTGTTATTATGTATACTTTTTCTATACTACTTCTTCTACTACTATTACTATGAGTACCACCACCACTATACCTGCTACCACTAATAGTACTACAACTTCTACTACTGCTTCTACTACTAATACTACTACTATTAATAATAATGATAATGTACACCTCCTTTACTTTTAAAAGAGTTTATTATGTACAATTTCATCACTTTAGTCTCGATTTCAACCGCGACAACGATCACTGAATATTGTAGGATCGCATATGTTTTTAATATGTTCATTTGAACCAAATTCATGACCCTATACCGAAATGTTGTAATACCTTTATAATCTCTTAGCAAATCGTTAAGTTATAATAATTTAACTTTACGAACGCTCAGTTAGTTTCTAAGCTCTTCCATGTTGAATAACATGTACAAATGTACCACACAGGAAATCTTTGATTCTTCTTGTTCCGGATGGGGGAACTGTTCTTTACAAATCAGACAAAAACGTTCAAAACTAAAGAAAGGAGCTTCACGTATTTTTGTAGGAAATTTTGACTATGATGTTAATAGTATGAATATGATGAATTCATTGAAATGGCAATCCATTGATACTAGACGTGACTATTTTTAGCATGTATTATGTACAACTGTATTCATGAAAAAGTCCCGGTAGGATTGTGCAATGAAGTAGAAATGGTTTTTGACAGACATGGTTTTAACACTAGACTTGCCAATACGTTGGAAGATGTTTTACCCAAGCCTAGTCTTGAATTTTTATGAATTGTTTTAGATACGCTGGTGGTAAAATCTGAAATAGTTTACCCTTTGCTCTCCAAAATGCTAAATATATAAATGACTTTAAACATATGTACACGGACAATTTTGTTTACAACTGTGTGATACAATGTCTATTCATAAATGGTTTTTGACATGGCTTATTTATCTATATCTCTCCCAATTTTCTTATTTCTTTTCTCCTTTTATAATGTATTTGCTGATTTTTTAATTCCTTTTAAGTGATTTGATGTTTTCCGCTGCTAATTTAAATGATTACATTGTCTTTTTTGTTGCTTTTTACTACTTCTAATGCGTTTTATTCCTATATATTAGTGTTATACTGTGTTTACCTTTGCTTGTGAGCTTTGATGATTTCCGTGTATTACATTTTAATTATATTCAGGACCAGGATGTAAAACAGATTTTGATTCGACAGAAATTCGACAAATTTATTATACTACTACTAGTACCACCACTAATACTACTACTACTACTACTACTACTACTACTACTACTACTGTTACCACCATCACCACTATTACTACCGCTACTACTACTACTACTACTACTACTACTACTCAACTACTACTATACTAACTATTACTAGCACTGCTGCTTCTGCTGTTGCTCCTAGTAATAGTAGTCGTACTAGTAGCAGTAGAATTGGGTGGTAGAAATATCATCGCAATACTACTACTTCTATTTTTTTTAAATACTGCTATGCTACTTCTACTACTTCTACTACCACCACTACTACTACTACTACTAATACTAATAATAATACTATAACTACCACCACCACCACCACTTTTATTTACTACTACTACTACTGCTACCACTATTACTACTACTGCTGCTGCTACTACTACTACTACTACTACTATTATTTCTACTCTTACTATATAAATTCTTCTACTAATATTACCACCAACAATATTACTACGACTGCTACTACTAATACTTATAATGCTATTATGTATACTTCTTCTATACTACTTCTTCTACTACTATTACTATGATTACCATCACCACTATTACTGATACCACTACTAGTACTACTGGTGTCACTACTGCCAGTAGTAACACTACCACTATTACTACTACTGATACTACTACTACTACTACTACTACTACTACCACCAAAACCACCATCACTACTATTCGTACTACTACTACTACAACAACTACCACTACTACTACTACTACTACTACTACTTTTACTACCACCACTACTATTAGTACTACTATTACTACTACTATTACTAATACTACTACTATTTTTACTCTTACTATATTACTTCTTCTCCTACTACTAATATTACCACCGCCAATATTACTACGACTGCTACTTCTAATACTTATACTGTTATTATGTATACTTTTTCTATACTACTTCTTCTACTACTATTACTATGAGTACCACCACCACTATACCTGCTACCACTAATAGTACTACAACTTCTACTACTGCTTCTACTACTAATACTACTACTATTAATAATAATGATAATGTACACCTCCTTTACTTTTAAAAGAGTTTATTATGTACAATTTCATCACTTTAGTCTCGATTTCAACCGCGACAACGATCACTGAATATTGTAGGATCGCATATGTTTTTAATATGTTCATTTGAACCAAATTCATGACCCTATACCGAAATGTTGTAATACCTTTATAATCTCTTAGCAAATCGTTAAGTTATAATAATTTAACTTTACGAACGCTCAGTTAGTTTCTAAGCTCTTCCATGTTGAATAACATGTACAAATGTACCACACAGGAAATCTTTGATTCTTCTTGTTCCGGATGGGGGAACTGTTCTTTACAAATCAGACAAAAACGTTCAAAACTAAAGAAAGGAGCTTCACGTATTTTTGTAGGAAATTTTGATTATGATGTTAATAGTATGAATATGATGAATTCATTGAAATGGCAATCCATTGATACTAGACGTGACTATTTTTAGCATGTATTATGTACAACTGTATTCATGAAAAAGTCCCGGTAGGATTGTGCAATGAAGTAGAAATGGTTTTTGACAGACATGGTTTTAACACTAGACTTGCCAATACGTTGGAAGATGTTTTACCCAAGCCTAGTCTTGAATTTTTATGAATTGTTTTAGATACGCTGGTGGTAAAATCTGAAATAGTTTACCCTTTGCTCTCCAAAATGCTAAATATATAAATGACTTTAAACATATGTACACGGACAATTTTGTTTACAACTGTGTGATACAATGTCTATTCATAAATGGTTTTTGACATGGCTTATTTATCTATATCTCTCCCAATTTTCTTATTTCTTTTCTCCTTTTATAATGTATTTGCTGATTTTTAAATTCCTTTTAAGTGATTTGATGTTTTCCGCTGCTAATTTAAATGATTACATTGTCTTTTTTGTTGCTTTTTACTACTTCTAATGCGTTTTATTCCTATATATTAGTGTTATACTGTGTTTACCTTTGCTTGTGAGCTTTGATGATTTCCGTGTATTACATTTTAATTATATTCAGGACCAGGATGTAAAACAGATTTTGATTCGACAGAATTTCGACAAATTTATTATACTACTACTAGTACCACCACTAATACTACTACTACTACTACTACTACTACTACTACTACTACTACTACTACTGTTACCACCATCACCACTATTACTACCGCTACTACTACTACTACTACTACTACTACTACTACTACTCAACTACTACAATACTAACTATTACTAGCACTGCTGCTTCTGCTGTTGCTCCTAGTAGTAGTAGTCGTACTAGTAGCAGTATAATTGGGTGGTAGAAATATCATCGCAATACTACTACTTCTATTTTTTTTAAATACTGCTATGCTACTTCTACTACTTCTACTACCACCACTACTACTACTACTAATACTAATAATAATACTATAACTACCACCACCACCACTTTTATTTACTACTACTACTACTGCTACCACTATTACTACTACTGCTGCTGCTACTACTACTACTACTACTACTACTACTACAACTACTACTACAACTCCTACTACTACTATTATTATTGTTACTGTTACTATACTACTTCTCCTCCTCCTACTACTACTACTACTACTATCACTATTACTACTACTACTACTACCACTACTTCTTTTTCAACTCTTTATATATTTAGTATACTATTATACTTTTTCTTCTACATAGGTTGTACTACTCATACTACTTTTACCACCACCATAATTATTACTACTGCTACTACTAATACTTCTATTGCTATTATGTATACTTCTTCTATACTACTTCTTCTACTACTATTACTATGATTACCACCACCACTATATCTGATACCACTACTAGTAATACTGGTGTCACTACTGCCAGTAGTTACACTACCACTATTACTACTACTACTACTACTACTGCTACTACTACTACTAATCTACTCCTATACTTCTTCTCCTACTGAAGCTCTACTATTGCTACCACCACTTCTATTACTGATATTACTTCTAGTTCTACTAGTATTAATACTACCACTGCTACCACCACTATTACGACTACCACTACTGCAACTAGCAGTTTTACTTCTACCACTTCTACCATCACTACTACTTCTTCTACTACTACTACTACTACTACTACTACTACTAATACTATTAATACTACTATTAATACCACTACTACTACTCACACTACTACTAGTACTATAACAAATACTTGCACTATTATTAGTTATTGTTTCACCTCTAATACTGCTTTTACTTTTACTGCCAGTAATTTTATTAGTACTTTTACATCTATTCATAATAATAATGCTTACAACATATTTATGCTACTTTATTCAAGGTAACTTCTGAGGTTTACTTTTAGACTAGGATATTTAGTAAGCATTGTGTAGAAATAAAAGTAATATATCGCTAATAAAATGAAAGTAAAGTGGTAATATCGTGTCTAGGATATGTTTCACAAATCTCAATACATGCATATGTCTATATGTTTTTTTAGGGTTGAATCACACTCCGGATATAAAATTGTCCCTAATAATTATATTGTGCCACTTTTTCTGTTGGTGTGGTCATGAGTCTCCGGCGTGTGATGCAACCCTGGGGAAATTTGAAGGCTTTTTCTTGATGCATTTAAATTATTTGAATGCGGGACATGTATCTCTTATATTGTCCTTGTCACATAAATATCCAACACTGGTTGCATCTGGTTAGGATATAGGTGAGGGCGGTCTGCAAACTATATTGGTTAACTTTGCCCAAGGCCTGGCAGCACAGCCGGGTGCATCCAGTGTTCATGTATTTTGTTGTGATTTGGTATTAATTAAATATTTTCAACTATGTATTTTGATATCATATGTTTTCTGCCAAATTAAAAAAATAAAAAATAAAATCCTACCAGGTACCGAAACATTCAGAATAACGTCATATATTTTGTATCTGTTACATTTCCTCCCTGCTCAGGTTCGTAATAAATGGCTAGTTGGTGATGTCGTAGGAGCTACCCAGTCTTCAAGGGCTGCTAAGCGATTTTCTGTATGCAGTCTGGTATGTGGGGTGCTCTTCTTCTTGACTTCTCTTGGTCTCCTTGTGGCTTTCTACACGTTCACCATGTCTGCTATGGAGGAGATTGATCACCTGGGACAACCCGGTAACATGGACCAACTCCAGCAGCTGCAGCAGTTACAGAACCAGCAGCAAACACAACTTCGCTAGCTCAATATTGGACAACGCGTCTAACAACCTTTCACCTTGTACCTGTTAATTCAGTAACTTGACCAACACATCTCCTATTCCCTTCTCAATGCGGGACTGCACTGCTTGCGCACTCTGTAAACAATTAATGCCTCAGCGGTGCCCGTTGGTCCCCATGATTCCCTTATTCTTATGTTAATTGAGAGCTGATTTGATGAGATAACCACCTGTCAGTGACCTTGCAGGGAGGTCTTATCCCTCCTGGCTAAACTAGGGAAACAATGGAATTTCGTGTATTCGAGATAGCTCTTTGTTATAAGCTACGGAAATGTGAAGCGTAAATTATACTTAATTTACATCATATAAGTAAAAAGCCCGCAAAGATTGTGCCGCATGATGTCTGAACGAGCGTTTATTAATTGTCCAAGCTGTGAATATAGCTGGCAACCATGATAGTCATGTATAGAATGAGTAGCGCCCTCATAGAAATAGAACCAAAAATAGAGTCGGATAAGCTTGAACAAAGAGCCCCCCCCCCCCCCCCCCCAAAAAAAAAAAAAAAAAAAAAAAAAATCAACTTTATTAAAAACGATACTTTAACATTTTGGTTTGTACTCTGGAGAAAAGGAAAAAAACAAACATTTTTGTTTACTAATGTATATATGCATGTACACATATCTGAATTGTTTTCTCTTTAACAATGGACTTGTTATTCATTTTGGAGTGTTATTTTCATTCTCACGCAGTTTTTTATCTTGGTATTTACCATGGTCTTTCTTATCTAATATAATCTTTGTAATGAGTGTTCTAGAGATGGACAAAGACTCTTGGATTACGCTTGAACAAAACATCTTTTTATGAATATTAATATAAGTTTGTCATAGTTTTTTGATACTCAGAATCAAAATGTAACACGATCGCAAAAACTTTCGAAAAAAGCAACCCAAGGCTATTTCAAAAGCCTTGTGGATTACCCTAATAAAATTTGAGAACATGAAAACGAGTATTACGTAATCCGAACGTGGTTTCTCTGCACAACGGGCTTTGGAAATTACCCTCGAATTAATATTGTTGTTAATATACCGTGTGAGCCAAACAAAAGTTTTTACTCGGAAAATTGTAATTTATTTTAAAAGTCAGCTATTAGCGAAATGTTATCATACATGTTTTGAAAGAGTGTTATATCCCCAATCGTTTGGTACCATTTGTGTGTGGTATATGTTCACATTAAATAAATAAAAATAGAAAAATAAATAATAGTGTGACTGATAGTGACTGTGTACGTGTTTTGATATGGGCGGCATGATAATTTTTTAGGTATGTTATTTGGATCTGCAACGACCGAATTAATACCCACATCCCAATTGTTTTATTCAAACATCACATAGGCAAGTCGATTTGTTCACTCAAGCGTGACCACATACCACATAAAAAGGATTTCAAATGATTTGTGATAGTACAGTCTTTCATAAGATGTAGAATAATTTACTTTTCATAAATTAATTTTTTTAAATAATTAGCATTTTTTTAAGTGTTAACTTTGATTTGAATCACACTGTAGTTGCGATCGTTTCATGATTACATTTTCAATTGTGTGAATAAAGGTTGATAGTTGCTTACATAATGATTGATGATATACATGTTAAGGGCATTGGAATTCCTTAAAGCATTGAAATACATGTACATGTACTTATCATATATTGCATATGGAGATAGCTTTGCACATAATGTATTTTTATATTTTTATTAACCCAATTCACTTTATCGTTTCTTTGCATATATTGTAATAATTCTACTGTACTTTCACTTATGGCCTATATACAATCATTCTACAAATGGCTAAAAACACAACGAAGAGTAGAGAGAGTTGAACACATGCGCGTACGCAGCAGGGAGGGGGGGGGGTGTCACTCCCCCTCAATTTTTGTATATGTGTGTTTTTTAGGAGAAAATAAATAAACCTTCAAATTTGTTTTAATTACAACAACAACAACAACAACAAAAATGCTAAAGGGAGACCAAATAAACTTACCTTACCCCCCCCCCCACATTTTTCCAATTTCCGGGACCAAACCAAAATTGTGCTCTAACCTCCCCCCCCCCCCCCCCCCCCCACGCTTATTCAGTGGCTGGCTGAGTCGTTGCGAAATTTGTGGCGTGATTTTTAAATTTTAAAACCCCCTTCTTCGAAAAATTCCTGCGTACGCCACATGTATTGAAAACGACAGAAAATAAATAAATATGTATACACATTTATACATTAACAAAAATGTCATTGCTTCATATGTGTTTTATGCTTCATAAAAATCTCCATATTTTATGCTTAAAGGGACCCTAGCTGTCGGAAATGAAAATAAATTATATGATTTATATATCAACGGAGATCTATCATATATTACAGTAATATCAATTAAATTATACTGGGTGTCTCGTGGATTGTCTGTCTACTGAGCTGTAGCAAAACATGAAATGGGCTCTCTTTCATTGTGTATCGATCGATATAACGCTATTTTCAGGTTAGTGCCCAATCTGACCTATTTAATTTTGATCTTTATGTATGCACCACACGAACTCAATGCGACCTCCCATTACTTACTTACTTACTGCCGGCCGAAGATGGCGCGAGATTCCAAATCTCGTCTTCTCGACTTCTTGGGTACGAGAAGGTGAAAAGGCGAGATTCCAAATCTCGTCTTCTCGACTTCTCGGGTACGAGAAGTTATGAAGGCGAGATACCAAATCTCGTCATCTCGACTTCTCAGGTACAAGAAGGTAAAAAAGTGAGATTAAAAATCTCGTCTTCTTGACTTCTCAGGTATGAAATGGTGAGAAGGCGTTTTTCCAAACTCACCAAGTCGTATTGTTTTGGACGAGAAAGAGGGGAGGCGAGATGTCCAAACTCACCTTGGCGCCTTATACAGTACGAGAAGGCGATTTGTTAGGGGGAATCCCCGCTATTCACGAAGACCGCTATTCATAAGGACCAATATTAATAATTTGATAAAAGGGCCATTATTCGTAGGGACTGCTATTCACAATCAAAGAAGAGGGGCGCTATTCATAAAACGAAATGAGGATCGCTATATACGATAAAGAGGAGGGTCGCTATTCATAAAAAATAAAAAAATACTACTAATATAGGCTAACTAATAAACAAAATGATAATAAGATAGCGAGATAAGGGACACCCCACGGCTGTGGCGTAGGCGGGGGGGGGGGGGGGGTTGGAACGTGGTGCAGTGGAGTGTAGCAGTGTTACCATCAAGGGACTGATCTATCATATCTCTAACCCTCAGCAAAGGAAGGAAACGACAGAGAGGGGGTTGTAGGGACTTCAGTTATTCACTATTTTCAAGCGTTTCGTATATATTGCACGATATATTTCCCATATAGGAAGGTAAGGAAGTTTGATTTTCAAAGTTTTAAGGCACTGCAAACGGTAGCGGCCCCCGTACCATGTCTTTTTAAAAGTATATTAATTGTTTAGCTTTGATAATCCCCATAATCATAATCCCCAAATCTAGCTAATATAATTTCCCTGTTTCTGTGGTGTCAAAAACAAAGGAAAACATAAGACACACAATAATCCTATCGTAATTTGTCCCCCTTGTGGGAAATATTGCCCCACAACCCTGCTCCGACTGAGGTTATCTAGGCTATGCCACTGAGACATTAAGTAGAACAAGTAGGCCCATTATCATAGCCATTTAAGGACTGAGATTGCTCTTTTAGAAACTAGTTAATTGTTAATATGCCAATAATGTTTTTTTATTTGTAGAAAGTAGGACTTATGAAGCTACAAATTATATAGCCTTAGCCATATCCAGGAACCCAGGCATGAAGCTCTACACTATTTTAGCCAATGAAGAGTTTCAAGATTTTCGTTTTTCAATGAATAATCATACTTTGGGATACTATCAATATTAATAGAACTACCTTTATTCATCCACAATCTTGATTTCCTAACACCGGAAACACACTAAGTTGGACCGGACCATGAACCTAGTTATTACCCAGAGAGGGGTAGGGAGGGAGGCACTTTAAAATTGTGTTTTGTTTGGGGGATAGGGGGCTTGAACACTCTCGGACCTTGAAGGTCTTTGTGTCATGTAGCGTACAAATAGGTAATGCAATCCCAATATGATTTACTGTTTGAGTTCTATAATATTTCAGATATTAAAAACCGATAGCACGCTTTAATATTTATTTATACAACTAAACAATATGTCTTTCTCTGTATTCACATTACGAGGTATAATTCATGGAAAAACGAAAGTCTTGAAACTCTTCAAGGCTGAAATTGAAGAGCTTCTGAATGCCCCGATATGGCTACGGCTAATTTTGTACATCCACAAGTTCTACTAAAAGCTACTTTCTACACAATATTTGGAATCTACATTGCTCATCATTTTGTACCCGAGAAGTCGAGAAGACGAGATCGATAATCTCGCCTTTTCACCTTCTTGTACACGAGAAGTCGAGAAGACGAGATTTGGAATCTCGCCTTTTCATCTTCTTGGACCAAAAAAGGCCGATAAGACGAGGAATTATCTCGTCATCTCGTTAGACACATTATCGTTGATAACGCCATCTTCTGCGGCTTGAATCATTATTATTGTAGAGAATATAATATAACGAACCGGCCAGATTTTGGACTATTTATTGGCAAGTATAGGAGATGAGATGGAATTGACTCATGTCAAAGAGATAGAGAAAGAGTGACAGAGTTACCGAAAGAGAGAGATAGATAGAGAGAGAGAGAGATAATAGTGAGAGGGAGAGAGAGAGAGAGAGAGAGAGAGATGACCATGGTGGTTAATGGAGGGCCATGCCGCAAATTAAGTCTGAACAAGTGGTCGGCTTGCATAGTCACAAACTATAAGCACACAAGCATACAACCTTAATAATTGTTAGACATATTTTATCACATTACGCCATATGCGCATATGCTCATTTTTGAAATAGTTGCAACGTACTAGCTCAACCCCGCCCCTCCCCCACTCATTGTTATTTAGGGTACGCATATATGCTTGTTCCCTCTTTTTGAAAGCACCCTATCTGAGGACTGCCAACATTTCCGAACCCCCCTTTCGCGGGCTTTTCGCGGACTCTTCCTGCCTTGGAGACCCCGCTAAATCATGAAAAATGCTCAATGTACCCCCCTAAATTCGGAATAATTTCTCAGGAGTCCAAAGAGATGACAGAAAAAACACCCCCTTTTTAAAGAAATCTCCGGGTGGAAAGTTAATACACCCCTTTTTGTTTACAATTCTCGGGCCGGACTTTGTCGCACGAAAAGTACCCCCGGTTTACTGGACATTTTGGTAACACGCATGGGTCCGTCCGTTCTCGGAGTGGGGGGGGGGGGGGGGGGGGGGGAGCTCAACTTAGCTCGATTAGGAAATGCCGAGATGGGGATGGAGCTATAGTAATATGAAACCCACCACCTGTATCTCCTCGTGAGAAATAATAGCAATACAGAGAAACTAGGAACCAATTTGAGTTGGTTTTAGCAGCATGAATGTATCGAGGGAGCAAATAATTTCCCCTTTCGCGGCGCCCCTGAAAGCGACGTCATCAAATAAAGAGGAAGCGTTTTAATTCTCCGCTCCGGTGAATGCAAATGGGGCTAATACGCATACACGTCGACCTGGAATCAATCCAAAATTACGTGGCGAAAAAGTGTACCAGCACTGTATAAAGTGTACATGCACAACAATCGCCGCAGTCATCATCACTGCACTAACGTTAGTACACAGAGCCCAAGTTCGAAAGACCGTACTTCGTATAATCAGAAGCCATGACAGGTAAATTATCAGTTTCTTTAAATTTGTAGCATGATACGTACTTGTATATTGATACCTACACGTACCACATTTTCGCTGACATTTATGGGTCGGAATCTTTAATGTAGACAAAATACGCTCTACGTACATGTTTGCATGCATAGTATAGTACGGTAAAAGTAACATTTGTTTTTTTATATACGCGCGGCGCCAGCGGGCAGATGACAGAGTGCAGTGTATATGGTTCAAATTGCAGGACCTGAAATGCAATGGCATACTTATTTGGATAAATAAATTAGGCTGTCACAAATACGCAATTCTTCCTCCAATTGTTGAATTCTCTCAACCGTTTTCCCATAAAATAAGACATAAAACAGGCTTTTCAAAATCTGTCAACACTTGATATGCTGGGAATGGTAATATTCACTCATTGAAAACGCCATATAAAAACAACAACAACAACAATCTGGCTATTCATTGTAGCTTATATCTTCGCGACCATGATCTCTGGACAGAAACTGTGAATAATAAGCTGGCTTGTGAAAGTCCACAGTATATAGCCTGCCTAATGAAATTTAAGGTTGGTAGCTAGAAAGCTCAAATACATCTTATAATTCCCCCAATTAGTTACCAACCAATTGCAAGCAATGAACGTTTTTTCTTTATCATCCTAAACATAATTTGTGAATGTACTCATTGACAGCTCAGTACAATAAACTGGAGAATGGTCATGACCTAGAGAGTGGAAAGGCAACACCATTCTTAGATGACCCAGATACAGACCAAACATTTAATAAGGTGAGATGTATTTTCTTTGTATATATATATTTTGTTTTAATGAAAATTGCAGAAAAACACCACCCATTAATTTAATTTAAGTAGTTGTACGAAAACAAGAACAACAACCAATGCCTGGGGATTACTCAAAATGAATATCAATTTCTGTATTAGAGCTTTCATCATTGTTTTTTGTTTGAAAAAACAAAGAAACATTAAAGAAAAAGAAACAAAAACAAAGCAAAACACAGTTTTAAATGGACTCCTGACTATATACCATGACAATGCCAGGGTAATAAGTTCCATGGCAGGAGAGGCTACCCTGGGGAAAATATAAAAAATAACTGTTGCAGTTGTTTTGTTGTTGTCATTAGTATCATTTTTTTTCTTCTCTCTACAAGTATTATAATTATAATCATTATTTTTACATTATTACCATAATTATAATCATAGTTATTACTATTACTTACATTATTAGAATCTCTATTGTTAGTGGTGAGTGGCATTACAATTATTGTGATTGTTTGTATTATTATTATCATTATCATTAGAAACGTTATTATCCTTAATATTATTATCAAATGTTATAATAATAAAAATTGTTTATCATTATCATCATCACTATTATTAATGTTATCAAAATTATTGTAATTACTGTTATTATCATGGTTATCCTTATTATAATTAGCATTTTAATTACCATTATTTAACATCATTATCGTTATCATCAGCAGCATCGTTATTATTATCATGCATTATATTCTACATACTTAGAATCTTGATCTACGATTGGTCAAAAGTAAATTGCGTGATGAAATATACATACTATCTGCCTTACATGTCATACTTATAGGTACCACAAGCTCAGACCATTGGACAGGCACGGTATGGCCAGCAGCCGGATGACCATCTTCTCTTCGCTATCCTCAGCGCTCTATTCTGCTGTATCCCGTGTGGAATTGCAGCCATCGTCAAGTCTGTTGATGTAAGTTCATACAATATATATACTAGTAGTATACTTTCCCCTCTATAAGTTTAAGTATAATAATTTATTGTCCTTTTCAGGAAATTTGGTTTCCACTGGTTACAGAGTATTACAATACAAATATATTACATGAAATATTACAGGACAGTGATAAAGATACAAATTATGATAAACATACATAGTGAATGAGATATTACTGCCCCTACATTACTATTTCTACTTCAATTACTGCCAGTCATTTTACTAGTACGTCTACATCTATTGCTATCTACCACTTCAGCTACAAGATTTATGCTTTATACAACCAATTTCTGCTACTTAGTTTAAGGTAACTCTTGAGGCTTACTTGTCAACAAGGATTTAGTAAGCATTGTGTAGAAAGGAAATATAAGTCATATATATATATATATATAATATATATATATAATATATATATTTCTTTTAATTCATAATTAAACCAGGAACCTAAGTAGAAGTGGGGAGGGGGGATATGCACATCCTGCGTTATGTTTTTGGTTGCATTGGTATTCTGCGTGTGATGCAATGGATTTTTAATAAGACAATTAACCTTACTCTCTAAACAAAGGAGAGTGAATTTTCACTCTATTTTCACTTTCTTGGGAGTGACGTCAGGGATCACTTGTTTAGGAGTGAATATTGATTGATTTTCGAGTGCTCCCTAAGAAGAAAAGAATTAATGTTCACTCTATTGACACTATTACTCTCTAGAGGAGTTATGTAAGTGTTTACTCAATTTTTGTTTAGAGAGTACACATGGATATTGGTTCCAGAGACATTTCATCTGCAAATTTGTCACTATTTTAATATGATTATATCAATATTCTGACAAATAAATGAAATAATTGTTTTTTCTTTTCTCAAATCATATTGAATTTGATATTTAATGAAATTGTTTAAATCATTGTTTCCTGCTTTCTTGAATAAAGAAGTGATAAAACACCTTTTTGAGAAGAATGTAAAAGAAAAAAAATATATCTCGCTACCCTAAATAGGTACGAAAATCTCGAAATTCGCGAGACGAGGTAATTTTCACTCTCTCGGGTCGTCACTACAACTTCCGGTATAGAGTCCCATCCCGCTGTGCAGAGTTTTCACGCACGCTAAAATCAGGGTTCTTACGCTTGGAATCATGAGCCCAGCACTGTGCAGCCTCACAAAAGAAAACCATCGTCACTGATGTCAAAAGACGCAAAAAACAACAAATGAAATGTTCAAATAAACGTTGAAATATTTGCGAAAAAAAACAAGACCGAGCAGACGACATATTCGGTGCATACACGTTGTGTTTTACGTTTGCGCTATCGCGCCTAGTAATATAGCGCCTGCACAGGAAGCTGTAATGTCGAAAAGCTATCCCATAATGCAATGCGCGTTTTCAGGATTTTCCCCGGATCTCGGCAGAATCGCTATTTGGGGTAGCGAGAATAGCCCTTTGAAGAAAAAAAGCCTGTTCTAAAAGGATATACAGTAACTGTGAATATATCATTGTTTAAATAATTCTCTTAACCCATGGAAGAAAGTAATTAGTGAGTTAATAGTTCTACTACTACCCCCACCACCACTATTACTACTACTTCTACTAATATACTACTTCTTATACTACTATACTACTTCTTCTACTACTATACTACTACTATACTATTTATACAACTCCCACCACCACCATTACTACTACTGCAACTACTACTACTCCTAGTGTTTCTACTACTACTATACTGCTTCTTCTACTACTGCTACTACTACTATACTATTTATAATGCAACTCCCATCACCACCATTACTACTACTGCTACTACTACTACCTCCTTCTTGTATTTCTAAAACTTAGTACAACTACTTCTTCTACTACTATACTACGTCTTCTACTACTGCTACTACTACTACCTCCTTCTAGTATTTCTAAAACTTAGTACTACTATTAAACTACTACTACCACCACCAACACTATTACTACTACCAATACTATACTATTACTACTGTCACTACTACTACTAGTACTATTTTGTATCTGTTATATTTCCTCCCTGCTCAGGTTCGTAATAAATGGCTAGTTGGTGACGTCGTAGGAGCTACCCAGTCTTCAAGGGCTGCTAAGCGATATTCGGTATGCAGTCTGGTATGTGGGGTGCTCTTCTTCTTGACTTATCTTGGTCTCCTTGTGGCTTTCTACATGTACACCATGTCTGCTATGCAGGAGATAAATCAACTTGGACAACCCGGTAACATGGACCAACTCCAGCAGCTGCAGCAGTTACAGAACCAGCAGTAAACTCAGCTTGCCTAGCTTGATCAGCTTGGACAACCCGGTAACACGGACCAACTTGAGATGTTGCAACAGTTACAGAACCAGCAGTAAACTCAGCTTGCCTAGCTTAATCAGCTTGGACAACCCGGTATCATGGACCAACTCCAGCTGATGGACTCGTTGCAACAGTTGCAGAACCAGCAGCAAACCCAGCTTGGCTAGCTTAAACTCGGACAACACGCCCAACAGCCGGCAGGCCTTTAACCTTATACCTCTTAATTCAGTAACATAGACCAACTCGGTCACACAAAACAGACACAACAAACCCAGCTTGGCTAGCTTAATCTTAGACAACACGCCCAACAATCTTTAACCCAGGCCTTTTGCAGCCAACCTCAAATTCTGTAGAACTTTGCAGGAAATATGAATATGTCATGTATGTCCTATCTGTGAAATTTAAACGTTAGCAATGTCCTCATATTCAAATTATGCAAGGAAACCCGTTTACTTGCTAGACTTCACTGTCAGACACTATTGAGTGACTGACTGGCTTTTTTTCTTCTTTGGTAATAACATACATGAAAAGAGTTGTAAAGGGTACATGAGCATTTGTCTACATCAATAACCCACTTCTTGTGATGGCCAAGATTAAACTGATTGAATCTGTGCGCAGCATAAAACGTATGACCATTCGGTACAATTGTCTGAAAATCAAGACTATTACTTTTGGGCTCTATAGCCCTAAAGTCGATTTGACAACTAATAGTCGTTATTTTCCCACTTGAAGACATTTTCAAGCCCCACCTTTTTTAGAGAAGTTCTAAATTAGTATTATCTTTCAAATGCAGTTGGAATTTAACTTTTTCATTTGTTGGGCCTGCAAATGGGACATAGTACCTTTAACCTTATACCTTTAATTTAGTAACATAGACCAACTCGGTCACACAAAACAGACACAACAAACCCAGCTTGGCTAGCTTAATCTGAAAAATCAAGCCCAACAACCTTAAAAACACGATTTGACTCAGTAACACGTACCATTATAGATCCTATTCCCTTCCTAAAGACTTGCTCAGAAATTGTGCTGTAAAGCGTCGTAAAAGAGCTGTATGAAACAAAGGAATTGCATATATTCACTGAGCTAGCTCTTTGTTATAAGATACGCAAATGTGAAGCTTACTATACTTTACGTCATATAAGTAAAAGCCCACCAATATTTTGCGGCATGATGTCTGAACGAGCCTTTAAGCTGCCAGCCATGATAGGCATGAATATAATGAGTAGCGCCCTCATAGAAAAAAAAAACTAATGAGTCGTAAAAGCGTAAACCCAGAGCCCCACAAAACATGGTCAACTTAAAACAAAAAAACACTTAAAAATTGGTTTGTACTTAGGAAAAATATATAAAAAAATAACAACAAACAAAAACGTTCACAAATGTATATATTCATGTACATAATCTCTGATATTTACAATGGAACTTGTTATTCATTTTAGAGTGTTTCTTTCATTCTCACGCAGCTTGTTATCTTGGTATTCATCATGGTCTTTCTTATGTAATATAATCTTTCTAATGAGTCTTCTAGAGATGGACAAAGACTCTTGGACGACGCTAGAACAAACGATTTTGTGTTGTCAATGTATAATTAAGATGTTATGTTATGTTTATACTTGGTGTTAAAATGTAACACAATCGCAGCTACTTTTGAAAAAGCAACACAGGGCCATTTCAATAGCCTCGTGTATGCGTCACCTAATGCAACGTGCGAACAATGAGTATTACGTAATAATTCGAACATGATTTGTATATGGGAGGTACAACACCAACAGGGTAAGGTAAAGAAATTTCCCTTGAGTTTTTTTTTAAATAGTTGCAATCGTTTTATGATTTCATTTCCAAATGTGTAAATATTTCTTGATAGTCGCTAAAATAATGATTGATAATATACATGTTAAGGGTAGACCTACTGAAATTACTTATAAGAGTGAAATACACGTACATGTACTTGAAATATATTTTCTATGGAGACAGCTTTGCACATAATGTATTTTTCTATTTTTACTCGGGCAGTTCACTATGATTATTGTTTCTTTGTATATATTGTAATAATGCTACTGTACTTTCACTTAGGGCTTATTTGATAATAATCCTAGTAAGTAAGATCGATCACAGTCATTCTACAAATGGCTGAAAACACAGCGAAGAGCAAAAAGAGTTGAACATGACATTGTATTGAAATCGACAGAAAATAATAAAATATGTATATGCATGTATACTTTGAAATGCTTTCATCAGTTCATATCTGTGTGTTTTAAAAAGTGATCCTTCTTTTATATTTAAAGAGACCCTGTCGTTATTGAAAATGAAATGATGAATTATATATCAACGGAAAGCTTACAGATCATATAGATTACAATAATATCAATTATATTATACTGTGTGTCTCGTGAATTGTCGTCTCTATGAATGCATGTAGGTCTAGTGGATTATTGTCTGTCTAGTGAGATGTAGCCAACTATGAAAGGGGATCTCATTTCTGATTGAAATCTTCTTCTTCTTCTTCTTCCTCCTTTTCTTCTTCTTCTTCTTCATCATCATCTTCGTCTAGAAATTCCTCCTCCTCCTCCTCCTCCTCCTCTTCTTCTTCTTCTTCTTCTTCTATTTCTTCTTCTTCTTCTTCTTCCTCCTCCTCCTCCTCCTCCTCTTCTTCTTCTTCTTTTCTTCTTCTTCTTCTTCTTCTTCTCCTTCTCATTTTTTTCTTTTTGTTCTTCCTCTTCTTTATCTGCTTCTTTTCTTTATTTTCTCCCTCCATTAGAGTCTGAGATTTTCAGCTAGATCAAAGTTGCAAGTTTCAGACCTGTCATTCTATCTCACTTTATCACCTTCTACCCCTTTTCCCTCTCGCTCTCACTTTCTCTTTCTCTCTCTCTCTCTCTCTCTCTCTCTCTCACTCTCTCCCCTCTCTCTCTCTCTCCATCTCTCTCTCTTTCACTCTCTCTCTCAATCTCTCCCTCTTTCTCTCTTTCTTCATCTCTCTCTCATGTTCCTCTTCCTTTTTGTCCTTCCCTAATATTGAAACACTTCACTTCATCTTCATCTACCTTGAGTTTCTCCTTTATAATTTCGTTGCAATATTTATGTCAGGAAAGAGAGAAAGAGAGAGAGAGAGAGAGAGAGAGAGAGAGAGAGGGTGCAAGAGGGAGAAAGAAAGAGAGAGAGGGGTGGGCAATTTGTTGGATGCAGAACAATGGGGAAAGATCTGAAGAGAAAAATATTCATTAACATTATTGATATTATTATTAGTAGTAGTAGCACTAGCAGCAGGAGCTTCAATTTTCTAGGGGATGGTGCCCCCCCCCAGGAAATTTGAAAAAGTGAAGAAAAAAATGTATAGCAATCACAATTATGCACAAATCTTCTTTCTCGGTCGCCGCCGCTCCCCCGCATAATATCCTTCAAAATGTACAAGTAAATATTGTAGTAAGTCTGTTTTCCATTTGTATACCATAGTTTTGCTAAGGAATGTAATATCTTAATACACCAAGACTGTGAGAGGGTATTCACCTCCGTGCATGGACTTCGCCCCTTTCGTTCACTCTGCTCCAATGTCCCTTGCAATTCGTCCCCCGGTCATGAAAAGAAACCGCCGCCTCTGACTAGCACTAACAGTATTATTGATGTGCCCCTTCCCCTTTCGATCACCTCTGATAAATCATAAGTACCCCTATTTTGACACCCGCCCCTTTTCCTATGACAAATTCCCAATTTTTTTTTTTGCAGTAAGTCTCCATTTTCCATTCTCATAAGTGCTTTACTAATCTCTAGTACGTGCCCCGTTTCAGGTACGAGAAGTGCCCCTTTTCCCTTTTGATAAGTACCCCCTTCACCTCTGTTAAATACCTTTTTTTAAAACTCTAATCGGTGCCTCCTTTCTTTCATATAAATGCAAATAAGTGACCCTTTTCTTCTCTTATAAATGCCCCTATCAAAATCTGATGGGTGCCCCTTTTCCGTCAAAAAATACCCAATCACACTCTCATAGTGTCTTTCTTTCATTCCTGGTGAGTACCTTTTTCCAGGTGTAATAAATGCCTCATTTGAAACAAAATTGGTAATATAAGTAGCCCGGTACTACGTCACAGTGACATCACGGATTCAGCCAACAAAAAAGTGCTCTTACCCCCCCCCCCCCCCCCCCCCCCCCCCCCCCAAGGAGGAACCTCCAACAACCTTCCATAAATCACATTTCAAATCAATGTAAACCCCTAAAAATGCAAAGAGGAAACTTCATCAAGATTTAATACCACTGAATAACATTTCGAGAGAGAAGTGTGGATGAAGGCAGTTTTACGGAGTCTTAAATAGAGATAACGCCCTCTGGATTTCAAAAGACGCATAAGCCCTGTATGTGCTACATTTTTTGTTTTAACTGTGGTTTGTTCTACATTGAGATACATGTAATTATGGTACTTGTCGTTGAGGTGGTGCTGTCGATGAGAACAATAATTAAAACAAATCTCCAGATGTAGCGTCATTGCCCTTTCGTAAACTAGATATTCATGTAAAGTTGTACAAACAGAACAAAACAAAATAACAACGACAGCAAAATCAACTAAACGTTTTTTTTTAAATATTTATCTTGGGCGTCTTTCAATGTGGGAGAGGGGGGATCAAAAAGGAAGGGCACTTTAGAAAGTAAGTTTTGTGGGCATACCTAAACAAATATGAAATGATGAGGGGGGGGGGGGGAGGGGGGATCGAGGGGCACCGTGTCCCATTGCTCCTCGGTGAGGCATGTGCAACGCCTAGCCTTCATGTTGTTGAATGTATCGATGCAGGTCATAATGTCGTCTAACAATCGCTTTCATCTATCATTAAAACAAATACGCAACACACACAAAATGAAAATAAAATATTCTGAGTGAAACTAGGCTTCCAAATCTAAACCCAACGGGCTCACAAAATTTCATATCATCAGAATTTACTTCTATGTTTAATTATGATTACCATTTTTGCGTCTATTTGTATGTTTTCCGTGCCTCCGTATCCGGCTCCAATATACACCATCATCCATGAAATATGAATGGGTCTGATTGCAAAAAACCTGTTTCGATATGGGGGGATATTCTGAAAGACACCATAAATAGCCAGTGGAGCCTTTTTGTTTGCTTTATTTCAGATTTATGGAAAATAATACATTAATAGACAGGGAGTTGCCCCTTTTACGCCTTTTCTTATATGCGGTGACGCATTAATGTCAACTTTACATACGGCAGCTATTCTCTCCTTATGATTGCAGTACCAGAAGCAAAATTCTTGAACTCGTAATTGAATAAGGGTTGTCGCTAGGTGGTAGGCAGATCAGAGGCGGTCCACCGAAGGGGTGGTGGTGGGGGCGGGGGGGGGGGGGGGGGGGTAGGGGGACCTTGCCCCTCCATTTTTTCAAGTTTTCCCCAAATGCTCCCTTTTATGTTAGATAAGTGACATTTTTTCTAATAGGTGCCCGTTCCCCGGCATTCTTGTAAGTGCCACCTACATGTACCATACCATATTGTAGCCTCTTTTAATTTGACAAGTGTTTTTTTTCTTTATAAGTGCCCTTTTACCTTTTTAATAAAGTGACCCTTTTCGATTTTGATAATTGTCACTTATTATGACACGTGCCTATTGTTCTTTTTAATACACTGTAAGTGCCCCTTTTACTTCCGATAATTTAAGCGTCCCTCTTTGTATAAGAGCCCCTTCCCCTTATTTTCAATGCTTCTATTCACCTCTGATACAAGCCCCCATTAAATCTGATAGGTCCCCCTTTTCCGGTGCCATAAGCAGGCGCGGATCAACGATTTCTAAGGAAGGGGGGGGGGGGGGGGGGAGGCCCAAATTTGAAATCAGTTAGAAATTAAGTGTGCTGAAATTTGAAAGTCGTGCCGGCCGATATTTCGTTCAGTGTGGGAAGGATCGCCGCCCCTGCATGCAGTCATGATACTACTTCAAAACAGCAATAATTAGTCAAGAAAAAAAAAATCGAAAATGACACAAACACAAAATCAAGAAGAAGAAGAAGAAGAAGAAGAAGAAGAAGAAGAAGAAGAAGAAGAAGAAGAAGAAGAAGAAGAAGAAGAAGAAGAAGAAGAAGAAGAAGAAGATGAAGATGAAGAAGAAGAAAAAGAAGAAGAAGGGAAGGACAAAACAAAACCCGACCAACTTCGGCCCTCGATCCCCCCCCCCCAAAAAAAAAAAACCTCATGACGAAATGATTTCAGCTATACCAATACCAATGACCTGTAAGCGCATTATTTGGACCTAGACAAGTCCACTCATCCTTTTTATTAGGCTCTGGCAAATTGTGTTATTTTAGGTTCAACTTCGAACCTAATAATAATTAACAAAATGTGAACACTGCCCCCGAAGTTTATCCAGCTCAAAACAATGAGAGTATCTGCTCTATGCGCAAGCTGATGATTTGTGTGCTGAGCTCAACTTACAGACTACATGAACAGAGAGTGAGAGACAAATTTTGTGTTGGGATTTTGCATTTCTAGTACTGCCGTATTAATGAGTGTCTCTTGCCTTTATTTTACGTGAGACAATAAGGAGCACTTGTCTTTATCATCCTCTAAAAGTAAGTAAGATTTAGTGTATTAATCGTTCGTAAAATATAGCTTTATTAACAAAATAATAGTAAATGTTGTCAAAATCTTTACCTTCAGTCCCATCAATAGGTTTTCATGGTGGAATGTAGACAACAGAAGAAGAGGCGGCGCGGAAGAAGAAGAAAGACTGAGAAGGAGGTGGAGGGATGGTGACACGACATTTGCTCCTGCGACAATTGCTCCGGGCTTTATTTCGTCTAAGATGTAGGGTTAGGGTTAGGGTTTCAATAGGGTTTTATGTTAGGTTTAGGGTTAGGTTTAGGGTAGAGTATAGATAGTGTTGAATCCAGGGTTGAAGTTAGCCATTCGATTAGTGTATGAAATTTACAGCGGAGCAATTGTCGCCGGAGCAAATGTCATGGAATCTATTTAGAAGTCTAGATCTAAACCTAGAGTTCTAGATGATCAGATCTAGTCTAGTCTAGTCTAATAATAAATGTTAGACTAGGGTCTATATTAAATGGGTTGAAGAATTTTGCCAATGAGAAGCTTCAAAATGAATCATGATGTGTGTGTGCGTTAATTTTAACCATAGCCTACCCCTTACACACGCATGGGGAGTGCATTTTGGTGATAACACTTAACGGCCATGCTAAAAAGGTGCAACAAAAAGGCATAATGCACGCTGCATGTAATTCAACGGATGTTTACGTGAATTGGCACCACGCACTGCACAGTCCTGTTTACGAAGCCACTGCAGCTGTGATCGTCTGTGTGCACATATTATTTGTTATGAAGGTTGCTGGTTTAAAGTGTTATCGCCTTGCTAATTAAGTAAGATTGTCAACCCATTTTATAAAACAAATGATACAGGTTTTCATTTCTGACATTATGGCGATGCAGCGCTATTCATGTATTCACAATGGCACAAATTACACTCGGCAGCGCCTCATGAATTTGATTGCACCATAGTGACTACCTTCATGCGCTGCATCGACCATAACACACTCACACCTGTGTATTATTTGTATAATATTGATAATGATAATTGAAATGTTTAATTCTAAATGGTATGCGTTACATTATGAATTATGTTATGGCTTAGCATACATGTAGCTTGCTCCAAAATCATATCCTTACCGGTACTGTAAATTATATAGTAATAAATCAGTTCTCTAACTTCCAGCTTACTCCAGGGAGCTTTTACTTTAATGTTACATGCACTATTACACTATTTGTATAAGAGTAGGGGAAAACCCCAGTGTAATGGTCCACCTGCACACCCCAATCAGGCCGAGAGTACGGCATCTGCAAGAATCTTCAGTATTGAAGGAGGCAGATTATCTTGAAGAAGAAGAAGAAGAAGAAGACTATCTTGAATAATGGTCATGCTTTAATAAATATATGCCATGCCAAGTATCAAGACAAAATAGTCTACTGCAATGCAACGGCAAAGTTCACTTATTTCATGTTACGGTATTGAAAAGACAGCAAGTGACTCAAAATATGATATAGGGTCTGTGAATGTGAACGTGTACATGATGTACATTTGTGTATACCTGTAGTATAGTCACATGCAAAGACTTGGGAGGTTGAAACTTGAAACCTTAAGAGAAAGAAACAAGAGTGTCTTGAAAGAAATAGGTGTGTAGTGTAAACCTATTACTGTATAAGTGATGTGCTACTTTACAGCAATGGATACTGTGAAGACCTGGGGGGTGTTTCACAAAGATCCGAAGTTGAACTTATCTCTAAGTTGGACTTAAAAATTATGGAAAGCCATTAGCATCTTTGAAAATATTTTGTAAAAGTTATTTTGAAAGGCATTAATTGTTTATTCAAACCATTCATATTGTCTATCATCGAGGAGATTTCATGTTCTGGATGTGGAATTCATAAAAAAAAGTCTAAAATACTTGAATTTCTGCTTTTGAATATATTTCATTTTAAGACTCCAATGGCTGTCCATAATTTTTAAGTCCAACTTAGAGTGTTAAGTTCTACTTAGGATCTTTGTGAAACACCCCCCAGGGTCCATGGTATTGTTTCACAAAACATGGTTAGGTACAAATTTGCCGATATCCCATTGAAACTTGTATTAATTTACATGTTCCAATGGCATGTCTGTATTAACTTGTATCTGCGTGACAGTTTTGTGAAACACAGCCCAGGAATCCAAATAGGCAGCATGAAAGTCAGTTTGATTTAATGGTTTGTGATAATTTACATGCATTCCAAAAATTATGATGAAATAAAAAAAACTATTTATCATATAGATGATGATGATGATTAATAAAATAAAATGCACCTGTACATGTATGCATGTTATGTAATTTACATAGACTTACAATGTAGTTTCTATGAAAATATTGGAAATAGACAACAAATGTCATCTATTCAAAGCATTGATGTATTAAAAATACATACTGGTACATGCATACATACACTACATGCTTTTCATGTACCGTTAGATAGCGTATCTTCTTTAATCTTTATTGAAAAAACATTGTCATTGATGATTGTGTTCTCAGTTGACTGACTTCTCTGTAATGTAACTCTGTTTTTTGTTTAGAATGATATTTTTTGTTTTCAGAGTTTGTTTTTATTCAATCCTTTTCTCCTTGACCTTACAGACAGCCATTGACTTGAGGTGCTAATATACGGTGCTGCTTCTGCCTGGTCTTCACAATGATGTCACATGTCATTTCATTCACTGTGTGTTCAGCGTGAGAATTCCAGAACATAGAGCTTCAAAATGTCACTTTCTTCCCTTTCATTGCCGGGAAATGTATGCAGAGTTGTAGGTAAGTTTGACTGCACATGTATCATTAAAGGGTTGTTCAGATATACTGTATATGACGTGGTGAAATACCGCAAACAAAGGTGCCACTGTTTTTTTCTTACGTGTATAAGAATTGCAACTAATCACAACAAGAGTCCTTCGTGTAATGCCAAAACGTAAGCTCTTTGCTAAAAGAAAAAAAGATACTGAAATGTGAAGCATTTACGCTTTAAGTTGAGTTCTAGTCATGCAATTGCATTGTGAAAGAAAAGGTGTGGAAAGGATCAGAAAAGGTTGATCATGTAGCATGTAGTATTTGTGTGTACTGCAAGGTTCTGGAGTCATCAGAATCATAATAAATTTGGCCCAGTCTTCGTAAAGTAACCAGCACTGTACACAGAAAGATGCATATGGGACAACACAAATGGTGTCAGGGCTACATACATGTACATGTAGTGTACCTTGATTTCCTTATCTTTATATATATGCTCATTACTCAGGCAATATACATTTTCTACCAAAATTGTTTGGCAAATGACATTTATTTGTAATATCTTGAACATTCAGTGTAAGTTTTGTTTGATTCTGTGAGAATTCATTTTCTTTTTTTACCTGAACTCAAGTGTACAGTATCTTCAAATGTTATCGTTAACAAAAAACAGCACCTTTGTCCCTGTCATATTCACTGTATCTGAACGAGTCTAACATGCACATTTAATCACCAAAAATCATGTTTTCTTCAATTTCTTGTACATCTAGACATTATTAATTTCTTTACATCTTTTTGTTGTTGTTGCATTTTTTGTAATTTTTTGATTGATGATAACAAGATAAAATTCAGTTGAACAAAATTGTAATACTGCAATAGAACTAAAAATCAATTGGATGAATGAAGGAATGAGCCATTTTTTGTACGTCTTTGTAAAGTGCCTCAATAGGAATGATTAATATGATTCACCTGTTAGAATAGTCAGTATACAAATTGCATCATTTGCATGTACACTGTACATTACGTGTTGTTAGATATTAAAAAGCAAGCCATAATGTTTGTTCTACGTACATTGTAGCAACAACTAATAAATACAATGTATATCCTGACTATTGATGTACTTTATTATTCATAACATTTATGAATGAAATGAAATAATTTGTACTGAGGCACGTACATGCATTACGTATGATTACAATACAAAAAATGCCATATTGGAAGACTAGTAAAATTCCTTTTGTTAAAGCAACTACCGGTAACTAATGCAGACACTGCATGAAGCACATAGAGCAGAACGACTGGCAATAGTTTAAATGCCTGCAAACTATCGCAATGGCTCGAATGGTTATTGTTTCTGTGACATATTGATGGAGTGTGTAATGGATTGAGTTTACCAGGTGATAAATGCCATGTAATGAAATAATATCTCAATAACCTTTGTCTGTCTCTGTTTGATGGTTCTAGTCTACTGAGTGAAACCTTGTTACACTGTATGCATTATGAACAAACCTGTCGGTACATGTACACCTGTTAAAATATATAGGGGCCTTAGGGGGACTCTTCTTGGTAGTGCTAACACAATTTCTTTTAAATTTAGAAATATGGGACCAGAAGGTTGATTTTGCAGATGATGCACATGCAACTTGAGACAGTTTTAAAATAGATTTGGAGAAGGAAGATCTGTGAGAGCAAATGCTTACAGTAGGCAAAGCATGTACAGTATGCACGTACAGTACTCCTAAAAATACAAAACATCCATGAATACAAAAATAAATTGTATTTTATTGACTCTGGAGTGAGTCATCAATAGCTTTAGCTGTACATAATGTGGTGCACATGCAGGTCTTACAACTACATGTATGTAGGCTTTAGCCACAACAATAACTGCACACGTTTGACAAGGGTCTGACTTAAAGACTATAGTATCAAACAGGGGTGTAGTATGTACATGTAGTAGGGGTTCATCACTGAATGAACCTTGTGTTTGTGTGCAATTATCACTGACTCATTCATTGTTGTGGTGGTGCCATTGGGTTGACAATTTGTCAGCATGAATATTTGGGGGAATATGGGCTGATCATTGTTGATTTACATAGTGGTTGATATTGATGATTTACATACATGTAGTGGTTGATTGTTCTGTTCTCTCTCTCTCTCTCCCTCTCTCTCTTTTAAGTATGTACAATAACTTAACCATTATTACCCTTATCCAAATTTTGTAATTCTTTAACTAAATTGACAACCATTGGTTTGTCCCAGTAATGTTTCTTGATATATTAAAGCTTTACATGACTTGTAAAAGTATTCAACCAGTCCACCTTTTATTCTTGATTTACCAAACAACAAAAAACACCTCAATTTTACAATTACAAGGAGTACAAACAATTTGTATTAAACAATTGTATTATACTGGTATACATGCTGAGAAACTCTTGCTTTTATACACTTCATTATGGCACCTTAATGGGTAAGAATACAATAAATCTCTCAGAATAGATATTAAAGTAATTTCTTGTGGTGGGGTTTCCTGTTAAGTTGGTTGGTTATAAACATTCCTTCTGAATGATATAATCCTGTACATGCCCAAAATGTAAATATTGCTCAAGATCAGAGGCAGTTCAACTGCTGAGTGCTGACACACATTAACATACACAGGTGTATGTTTGCTCACTCGGAATTGACATGTTTACAAAGTCTCATAATTAAAGTGTGTTAAGTGTGAATTCCAGTTGACATGGTCATGGTAGAGAAATGGAGAGAGAGAGAGAGAGAGAGAGAGAGAGAGGGAGAGAGAGAGAGAGAGAGAGAGAGGAAGAGAGAGAGAGAGAGAGAGGGGGAAGAGGGGAGGGGGAGAGGGTGGGGTGGTGTAGAGACTAGAGAGAGATACAGGTAGGGTGGGGTAGAGAGAGTAGTGTCTACACTGTAACAAAGGACAAAGTGTACAGCTGTAGATGAGAATGTACAGTACATGTATGTAGATAATTATTATTATTGATTTAAAGAAAAAAAAGTTGATTAGTTAAAACCAGTCCCATAGCTGATGTGAAACAAGATCATACATGAAGGCGACTACAATAGCACAGTAGGGAGTTCCTTTGTTTTCCTATCTACAGTAGTTACATGTGTACATGTACATTGCAAAACAAGGCAAATTTATTTTTAAACAAGAGAACCAAAACAATACAAATCCAATAAACATAACTTACATGTATTTAAGGAAGTTTACATTTACACAAAAACCATGACCATATTTATTGAAACATATTGATATCACAATGTTCTTCACAACCATATCAAAATACAGGATGTAAGATATTGTAAATGAAAATCAATATTCTGTCGACCAGCATCTTCAATAAATAAAGTGTTAGATATATAATGGAGTGGCACTGGGCCTTGTACACTATACATTATTGATATCAAATGCCATTTTACTAACATACATAGCCAACCAAAATCCAACCTTGATAGCAAACAAATATTAAAGAAAGGAAAAAAACAAACAAACAAGGAGCCCATTAGTGTTCAATTCAGGTAGCGCAAATGGCAAAATGTTGACCACAAGAGAATTATAAAAATTATGTAGACTTGAAATCTTTAAAAAAAATCAATGAACCTCAACATTAAGTGTTAATTCTGTGCAATTTGAATTTGTCATGACAGTTAACTACATTTTCCCTTACATGAAATAAATACCGGTATTGTTTTCAGAATACAACCCCAGTTTGTCAATGTGAATCTCTCATTTTTAACAAATTAACACTTGTGTCCTTTTTGCATGTAGCCCACCAAGCCAGGGATCTTCTGTACAAGGGCAAGGATGACTCCAACAACGCCTTTGTGACGTTCACTCTAAACAAGAATAAATTTGCTACCTCCGTCTTAGAGAAGACACAGAGACCCATCTGGAATGAAGAATGTGAATTGTAAGTTTATTTGTTTGTTTGTTTGTTTGTTTTATTTTCACTTTTTTTCATATCAATACAAAGAAACATCATACAAATGAATATTAACATGTAAGTTTGACAAAATATGTTTCTAAGTTAAAATACAAGCAAACAAATATATATTGATTGGTGCCAAACCATCATGAAAACATAATCTGCTTAAAAAATAAGAGATAATGGGGAGAATGGATATATCTTATGTATGTTTAGCAAGTTTCTTACAAGGGAAAAAGCAGGAGGCCTCAGGACATTCTAATATATTGTTTACCGGTATCTATTTTGCATTTTAAAGCCCATCTGCACTAGATGGGCAAGGAGGATTAGACCTCCCTGCAAGATCTCTTCAAATCAGTTCTCAATTAACATAACAAAAAGAGGATCATGGGGGACCAACAGGCACCGATTAGGCATAGTTTGCTATATAGAGGGCGCAAGTACCTATAAGTAGTGCAGTGGGGCTTTAAAGTTGTTAGTAATAATAATGATATTGGATATTTTGATAAGTCACATATCTACCACACAAGGTGCTCAAGGCGCTCCAATATTGCCCCTGCTCTGCTGGGCTGGGCTACCAATACCATTATCGGTGCTCACATCATTCAAGGAATTCTTTCCTACCGGTAACCTTTTAACACCTGGGTGGAGTGGCAAATTTAGATTGATGTCTTGCCAAAGGATATTGGTGCCGCGGCGGGACTCAAACCGTGAACCCTTTGATCCATAGTCAAGCTAGACCACAACACCTTTCCAAAGTAGAGTATAGTCGAGGAGTTGTGGTCTAGTGGATATGTCACCAGACTGTACAATTTACCTAGCTTGAAACTGTCCAGTATTATCTTTAATAACAAATATATATTCCATTTTTCACATAATCTGACAATTTAAATTCTAAGGTTTGAAAAACACATTTAATAATTTTTTTGATTTTTTTTTTAAAGGAGGAGTATGGGATTCAATTTATATATTTAAGGCATGTTCAAATCTTTCATGAATTACACTTCCACCCACTATTCTATTCTGTCCATTTTTCCACTTGTCACGTCTTAAAGTTGATATTCATTGATTTTTTCTTAACACCGCGCATGGTTTTATTTTGATGACAAATGCAGCGATACAAAAATAAAGGAATCTGTCGCTTGTAAACAAAATAAGATGCCATTGTATATTCAGCTGCACACACCGGGGTATGTTCGGAGTTTCAAGAGGGAACAAATGCCGTCCTTAATATCATTCCAGGGGGTTTTCAATTTGAAAGTCTGGTTTCTTTGATTGTTATTTAACCCCTATCCTGTGTATTTACAAGCAAAAGATTATCAGAATTGGGTCATATCCCCTTTTGAATGGTTTGACATGCCATTACATTTATATACACTAAACTCATTATAATTTGACAAATAATAGCTTTGCAATTATGTTCATTCTCTATGGGATGTCGTCTGCTTGGGCAGTGTTGGTCCATATAGTGACGTCATTAAAACATCGTTATTTTTGCGGCGAATCTCTGGTATATCCCAGCTGCTATGGAGGTGGTTGTATTTGTATTTTTTATAGATCACCCGATATGTAGTTGACCTACATGTGTACATGTATAACTTGTACGATGGCCATCCGTTAGATTACCAGTTTCTAGTCATACATTAGTTGACATATTTGTGATTTTCTTTGAATTTCACCTTTAAATGTATAATGTAAGGACAGCAGAATGTTTATGGAATACTTTATACAAAACAAAGCTTGTATGTCCAATGTAAATACCAGTAATAAATATAGATGCCTAGGTAATTTCAGTGACTCTAACGCGGGACACGTATTTTTCAACCATTTTCTGTTGTTAAATTTTAATAATTCAATGTTTTTTGTTTTTTTTCTTGCAGTGTGATAGCAGACCAGGGAGGGACTCTAGAACTCATAGTCTGCCATTCAGACTTTTTACGAGAACGCTTTTTAGGGAGAGTAGAGGTATCTCTGAGTGGTGTAGCAGCTTCATATGGAAAGAGCATCAAAAAGTAAGTTGATCTTCGAAGTGTAGCTAATAAAATTTTTGTGACACCTTTATTTAATAATAATAATAATATATCTATTTACAAGGTATACATTGCAGCTACTATATTAGTATACTCTATTGCACTTAGTACCAAGTATCACATTATTACCCTGCATGGCTGTAGCTTAGCTGACTAAAGCATTCAAGGAATTTTTACCTCGTTCATTTCACATGGGTAGAGAATGGCAAATGTCTTGCCAAAGTAGGCAGGTAAGTTCTCTTTATTTACCATTAGGAAGGCACTATGGCTCATTTGAAAGAACAATTTGATGCGCTAGTGCCTTTTCGTAAGACATTAATCCTCATTACCAAGTCCCTCAGAGAGGACCTAATGTTGTTGGTTCCCTGGTTGCTTACATGTACTTACATTATACAAGCATACACATGATTTCATATCAGTCAGGTTTAATCTCATAATGTGTTATTTTATACAAGAACGGATTATAATCATTTACTGCATTACTTTATATCTAGATGGTACAAGTTACAGCCCAAGAAAGGCAAGGAGGCCAAGAAGCTGGGGGACAGAGGTCAGCTGGAGGTCACAGTTCAGATCATTTACAGGGAAGATGTGGCTCAGCTGCAGGCCAAAGCTCAAGAGAAGAAGCCAGCATTGCTCAATTTGCTGCCCTCACCTGGTAAGTTTAAAGGGATAGTTGAGTTCTTTTGCAGAGGGTGCTACATACAAAATAATTTTTGTGTGAGATAATGAAAAACTGAGTGTCAAATTTGATAGAACATACAATTTAAATGACAAAATCATCTTTGTTTGATCAAAATCGGTTCAGAGACATCTGTTCAATCCATAAATATAACGATTTCTAATACTTGTGTACCACCACAAGTATTCAATAATTTGAAAAAGCTGTTGACAAATCAAAAAAGCGCCTTTTATGTTGTATTTCAGCCAATGCCGATGTTGGCTTTTTTGTGTTGGTTATATTAAGCCCAACAAGCCGGCCCATGTATTGTTATTATTAATTAATTAATTAATTAATGGTCATCATATTTTTTTGAAAGTGGAGCTGAATTGGTATGATCGTATTGGCTAAATTTCACACATTTTGGGGTCAAAAATTACCTTCATTGCAATTTTAGGTCCTCTAAGGGCACTAGAAATGTCATAGATAAGAATAAGAGCAATAACCATGCACTTTGAAGGCAATTGCGGTCTGAAAACAGAACTCAAGTAGCCCTTAAAGTTGGTTGATAACAGTTCATTTTCGTAATGTAACCATCTGTAATGCATACATGTACATGTGTGCGTACATGTCAGTCTTTGTAAAGTGCCTCATTGCAATTTTTTTCCTTTAATAATGAATTATCAAAATAGGTAAATTCTGTAGAAATGTGAGCATGATTTGTACGCCCCTTGAGAAACCAATGCCAGATATGGTAAAGGGAACTAGTGGCATGAACAGCCTGCCATAGTTCAAGTCTAATTTAAGTCGGTCTTAGTCTTTGTGAAACACCTTCCTGTTAATCTAACTTGGGATTCTGCTTCATTTTATTTCTGTGGCTAGCATGGAGAAGAAAACAGTCTGGCTCGTCTCCGGATGTTAGGAGAAAAGATTCAAGAAAAGATTCTGCGAATGATGAATACTTCAATGATATCAACCGAGAGCTACAGTTCAATGACCCGGTAAGCATCACATTCAAAACTCTCACAGGGAAGGTAGCATATAACTCTTTAAATATGCCACACCCAAATAATCACCCTGTCCCAGATTATAATAATAGTAATAATAATAATATTGGGTTATTGTATAGCGCTCATGTCAGTCAGATATACAGTTACCAAAGGCTTCAAGATTATTTTAAATGTTTCCAGTGCATGATAAATCTATACTGGTGTATAAAAGGATTTTTTTGAGGTAATCAACACCTGAAATGGATAATAATATTATCACCAAGGTGATTTCGCCTTCACCCCGCGAAGATAGTGCACCGTGCTACTTGCCATTTACCATGCAGTAGTGAGCTGCTTCTATGCACTAGTCATCTGCTTAAGCATTGTTGCACATGAACTCTTCACATTTACATTGTACCTATGTTTCAATCGCCTCCGCATATCTGACAATGATATTTTGCAAAATGATGACCCATTAGCTCCTTGCATGTCAGTCTATTTGGCATCACTGAAAACAGACTATCACATATGCAATAGTTTTGACTATCACTATTACCACCAAGATATGCAATCTCGTATTCGTCATGTGACCTCATTTAGCCCAATCGCAATGCAAGGTTCGTGCTATGTGGTATATAACATCGTGCTTTCTGCTTTGTCCCACACATAGGCCTTCTATTCAGATGACTCTCAATCTGTCGCTTCTTCTATGAGTGATGACTTCCGTACCACGCACCATCATCGATACTCGACACCCGACGTCGTCGACCAGGCAAGGGATCTCCGATCACAGCCCCCTACCCCGCCCATTCAGAAGCCCCCTCCCTCTAACAGGTTTCGGCCAGGAGGGTTGACCGGCTCAGCAAGGGGCAAGGGGGGAATCGGAAGAAATGTTAAAACAGCATTGGGTAACATCTCAAAAGCATTGGTGAGTGAATTATCTTTTGTGCTGCTTGACTGTCTTTTTTTCTGTTCCTTCTTTGTTCAATATTCTGTTTGCCAAGAGCAAGAAGGGTGTAATAATTAAGTAATATTGACTGCCTTCTGGGCAATACGACATATATCGCCCGAACTGAAGGTGAGGGTGATATATGTCGTATTGCCCTGAATTAGGCAGTCAATATTACTATTATTAACCACATCAGACATCTAGAGCAAACAAGAAATTCTTACTATCTTATACTCTTAAATTATGTAGGCTACACAGGGTTTCCTAACATTAGAAGTTGCAAAAACATTGTCAAACCAGCACTGTTCATCCAGTGTTTTAACAGATTTTCGATACACTGCAAACAGTTTGCCTAGGGTGTGATTGTTACGTCACAATGGAGTTCACGCAAAGTGCGCATTTTCTTATACACGATGCGCGATGTAAATTACAATAGCTGATGCGCGATGTAAATTACAACTGGCACTATATTATTGCTCACTAGTTTAACACGCATTTTGCCATTGACTTTTCAGAGCGGGCTAAAATATTTGTCCATTGACTTGCTGTATAACCTATATTGCCCGCCAAATTACACACAAATCCCATTGACTGTTCTGAGCGGGCTAAAATATTTGCGCATTGGTTTACTGTATAACCTATATTGCCCGCCAAATTACACACAAAATCCCATTGACTTTTCTGAGCGGACTAACTTATTGTAATTTTGTTGACTTATCCATCAAACCTTGAGGGCAATAACATTTAAAAATTGCCCTGCTCAGATGTCTGATACGGTTAATAATTGATTTTTCATCTGTGACGGGGCTTTCATTATTATGTCATCTACCTTTTCTCAGTCTCTGTTCTATTTAAATGCACTCTTTCCATTTCTCTTTTCAGTTTTTACATGTTGTCCAACAGTGTTTTATAAATGTGTTGTTGTATCCCCTCTAAATATACTTAAAGGCCCACTGCACTACTTGTAGCTACTTGCGCCCTCTATATAACAAACAATGCCTAATCGGTGACCATTGGTCCCCCATGATCCTCTTTTTCTTATGTTTACTGAGAGCTGAGTTGATGAGATAACCACCTGTCCAGTGACCGTGCAGGGCAGTCTAATCCCTCCTGTAAACTACGGCAGATAAGCTTTAAATGCTTGAATTTATTTTGTCCTCTCTACTTCACTAGATAATTCAATTTGCACAATATATGTCTTCAGACACATTCAAATTTGCTGAAAGCTTACATATTATTCATCAATTATTATTATTATCTACACACAAATAAAAATGCATGTTGTGCCTGGTCTGCAAACTAGCAGGCAATATTATAGAGATATTGACTGCTACTAGAGGACTGGCTGTTTTTATACGCTCAAGGTAAATTTGCCTCCGCTGCTATCACCCCGAGGCGTGCCTGGGTGGGTGGTGCACCTCAGGGTGATAGCAGCGGAGGCAAATTTACCGAGAGCCAGTATAGAAACAGCCAGTTTTTGAGTATTAAATCAGTTGATATTTCCCTTTTATATGCCAATTTCAAACAAAAATCTACCAAGAATTCTTACCTTATCCTTTTATCGAGTAAAGATTGGTTAAAACATCACAGCAAATCTGAGAAGCTGTCTGTTTATCACCAATGAAAAATGACTGAAATTTTTATTTAGTTGGGAATCGCAGACAAAAAACACTGCATGGTGTCGGCGCTCGCTCAAAGAACATTTTAACACGTAAACCAATGGGTATCGCAGCAAGATTTTATTATTTTGCTGGTAACTGGAATTTTGCCAGGATTTACTCTTGGATTATTTTGGTTTTGGCATTTTCCGTTTCTTTACGGGAATGGCTAAAATTTCAACCAATCAGATGGCTGGATTTCTTAAGTGAGGTATATAATCCCTGATACTTTCACTCTTCTGGGTTTTGCCATTGGCTTTGTGTACACGAATTGCACCCAATGGTTAGCCTGATATGGATCGGTCCCATCCAGCTAGCATCAGGGAACTTAGACTCGGTCATTATGTATCTCTGTCATGGCCAGTTAAATCTATATAAATGTTTTAAATTTTCATTTTATTTCCTCAGAGCAAAGAGCATCTCGACAAGATAGGTAAAAGCACACCTGACCTACGCTACATGTCCTCCTCTTTGCCTCCTACACCAATCCACGAACATGGGCATCATTATGACCATGGCAATTCAGCTCCAGACGAAACAGATGGGTTCCGCAACCCCGGTATTCATCTGGGCGTGTCTAGTTTAGGGGGTTCGCTGCTCGCCCCTCCGACGGCCCTCCACCGAGCCGTGTCTGAGGAGAGTCTGCTGAAGGATAAGAAGGAGAGAGAGCAAGGAGATATCTCCAGTCTTGCCACACTGCCAAGAGGAAGTATGTAGTGTAGCCATCAGGGCGCTGTTTCATAAAGCCTTTTTTCAATGACATATTACAAAATTCAGTGACGAATCTGCTGATAACCAATCAGAAGCAAGGATTTCAGTAGCTTATAACAAAGACTGTCATTTGTCACTGATGACAAGTTTTGTGAAACACCCCCCAGTTTTCATGTTACAGCCCCACTGTGATTCTTGTAGCTACTTCAACTTGCTCCCTCTATATAAAAAACAATGCCCAAGCGGTGCCTGTCGGTCTCCCATGATCCTCTTTTTCTTATATTGATTGAGAGCTGAGTTGATGAGAAAGCCACCTGTCAGTGACCACGCTGGGTGCTCTAATTCCTCCTGGCCAAACTAGTACAGGCAGGCTTTAAAGAAGCATAGTAGTGGGCTCTCATGGGGAATTTGACACCATTCATGGGTTTAACCAAATAACATGTGTTGTCAATCACAAGGTTTAGCCTTCAGTTTTTTGACCAACATGCCCTTTGTAATGCTCTGCAGTTTCTTCACTAATCACTCCATATGGAAAAGTTATTATCTTACGTTTCCCATACCTAAAATGCCTGTCTTCATCATCTTGACTTTGCCAAATAACCCACTATTTTCAGACCGATACGCTCATCACATATTAACATTATTACATTTTTTAACGTGGTACCCTGTGGAAAGAAATTTCTTGAATGCTCACATTTTTTACTGGGAGCTCGGCTAAAGCCTGGGAAATGTTATGATGCTTTGTCAAATGATTAAGGAAAATGAATCGTCCATCCCTACTGCATTGGAAAAACTGATGCTATACAATGATGATGTATACATGCACTATTACATATTAACAGGAGAATCTTGTAGAGTAACAATGCTATGCTATTCATCTACAGTCAAACATGTCTCAGTGGCAAACTCTCTATAAAGGCCACCTGTCTAAAGTGGCCATGTAATTTGTCTCCCTTGGGAAGATATGTATGTTGTAGAACCTGTCTAGGAAGGCCACCTGTCTACGGTGGCTAGTTTTTCTGTTTCCCCTGGGTGGCCTTAGTAGACAGGTTAGACTGTGTCAGTCATACCTGCTTTAGCGACCACCTGTACATTAAGACCACAATTTTGGTTTCCCTTGAATATGAAATAATGATAATAATATTGGATTCTTATATAAAGTATCAACCTTGCAAGGTCCTCAAGGCGCTCCAACATTACCCGGCTATGCTAGGCTGTCGATTTTGACGCTCACAGCATTTTAAGGAATTTCTTCCTACTGGTACCCATTTAACACCTGGGTGGAGAGTGGCAAATGTAGATCAATATCTTGCCAAAGGACTCGAACCGCGGACCTTGTGATTGACAGTCCGGCGACGTATTCACTCATCCACGACACCTCATTGAAACCTTTAGCAAATATGTAATGACCACCTGCCTATAAAGGCCACTTGTCATGTTTCTCTTGAGTGGTCTTATTGTAGAGGTTTTACTGTATTTTGTGTTTATCTTTTAATACAGAGAATGTCAGAAGAGAGAACCGACACAAGAAAGCATCGAGTGCTTGTTTCACTGTGGAAGAGTTAAGTCAAGTCAACAATGGTGGCACGACCCCTGACCTTCGGAAGATGACTCAAGAGAGCAAGGAGAAACATAGGAAGCACAGCTCGACTAGCAAGTACGATACACTTTCAAAACAGGTCAGTGCCAGCTTTTACATATCCAGGGCAGCGTATAAAGAGTAATTATGATTGATCTTCAAGAGAAGGTTGAGTTCTGGGAAGAGGTGAACAATAATTTGTGAGCGTTATCATTGTTAGTATGCAAGTTTGGAAGAACATCAGACAAAGAATATTTCCTGAAAAGCATGGTTTTCAAATGTTTCAATATTCTAATTAACGCATGTAACATCATACAAATTGGAACCGATTTTTATGCCACATGTTTGTGTAGTCCCTTATACATCTTTCTGTTTATAGTGCTTGTAACTTAATACCAAGATTGGACCAAATTTCTTATCATTTTGATGATCCAGAACCTTGCAGTACACACCAATATTTATATGCTAGATGATCAATCTTTTCTGATTGATTTCACACCGTTTCTTTCACAATGCAATCGCATGACCAGAACTCAACCTTATCTTTAAGTTTGATGAATATACGATGAGCCATAGACTTACGCTCAATATTAAAATGTGTGGCAGCGATTGGAAAAGGTTAATCATGTAGCACATCAGTATTCTCGTCTGCTGTGAGGTTTTGGATGCATCAAAATGTATTACCGTACTGTATTTCATCAAACCAATTTTGAATGTATTGCATTTTGATGTATTTTAAAAATATTTTGCCATTTTGAATAAATGCTTTTTAACCCTATTTAACTGGGCTATTTCAGACCAGGTTTTTACGGGAGGGGGGGGGGGGGGGGTCAATTTGACCCCCCCCCCCCCCCAAGATCACAAACGTTTCACAGTCGATCGCCGCAAACATTTGCATACATGTCAAGTGAAGTGTATAGAATACTATGGCAATTTCAGTTTTTTGAAAATTCACTTATTTGCATATTTATGGTAATTTATGCAAATAAGGTCATAAAATTCACATTTTTCTCTATAAATTATACATTATTCATATTTAAGCATTCTTTTTCACTACATATATTTGTTAGACCATTTGGAATAATAATACAACACAAAAAAGTTGGAGGAGCCAGGTTATTCCTTATGTTATCTCTTGTTTTGATAATTTCTTATGTATTTCATTGTTTTTTTTTAACTTATGTATTTCTTTTTTTTTGTTGTTGTTGTTTTATTTCATTCTTAACTACAATTCAACTATTTTGACCGCAAAACAAACACCTAAACTTTAAACAAGACTAAATAACCAATGTTTTATCTTTTTTAGGAAAAATGACATTTCCATATGTTTTGTACACAAATCACAAAAAATGAGCGATTTTTGGGCTGACATGCGAAGACAAAAGGTCACGTGACTTTGTAACTATACGTCCAATTTTTGAATTTTTTTTTTTAAAAGATGCGTAAGACTCAAAAGAAAAAAGTCATGAAAGGAAAATTTTATATATGGCGCGGTTTTGAAGAAGTCACAAATTTCTACGGGGGGGGGGGGGGGGGGGGTCAAATTGACCTCCCATCCCAGTTAACGTAGGGTTAATCAATAAACCAGTTCAACAAAAAATATGAAGTAATAAATCTGTATCTTCTTTCTGTTCATTATCAACAGCAACTCGTACAACTAGTACAGCAGCAGGAATCTATATTATCCGATAACATTCAACAGGTTAAAGAGCTCGAGGCTTACATTGAGAAGCTTCTACTCCGCGTGATGATGGAATCGCCTGATCTTCTAGATATGAATCGTCCTATCAAGTTATAGAACTCTCTTCATCACAGTTTGTACGACTCAACGGTAAAGAGATAGGATCGAAGCTTATTATTGGATAACGTTCAACAGATTAAAGAGCTTGACGCATACATTGTAAAGCTACTACTCTGCATCATGGTTGGAATTGTCCCATCATGTTATAGCTCTTCACCAAGGTTTGTACAACTCAACAGTACAGAGGTGCCCTTGAAAATTCATGGCTATGATGTCATATAAGTCATCTTACATTCAGTCGTAAGATCGAACTGTATCTTCAGTATTGCTATAATTCATTGTATCGTACCATGCACTGTATCTATCTCTAATGTAAAATTAATTGTTTACTGTTCATTGTCAAGTTGCGCTTGATTGAAGCATTAATTTGTTGGTAGATACGATTAATCATGAATTTGATGTTAATACAGGTCCCTGAATAGTAACTTCATTTTAGAAAAGGGTGATTTGAATATTCATGACTTGTATCGTGTTGGTTAGCACATTTGTGTGTAATCTGATCATGAATTTTCATGGTAATACGTTGTTGTTTAGAGAGTAATTGGAGGCGACCTGTGGCTACAACAACCAATACGGCAGCAACGGAGCGCTATCAAGCTGCCAAAAGGAGGAGAGCTGCCAGAAATCTGCTGTCCTAAATGTATTGACAAACCTCATGATTGAAATGTGTGTGGCTTCCGCAGTGCCAGCAGAATCGCAATGTGTAGCCATGCAAGAAAACACTTGTAGGTTTCATCTTGTCAGGGCATCACGTTCTACAAAAGCTATACAATACGTTCATATTAGTATGTGTATGAAAATGGCCAACAAACTGGATTCTACTATGTATGAAGACAGCTCCATAATGCATTAGGCATCAGTGGTAGCACAGGTCTGACTTGTTTCGAACTGCTAAGGCACCAATCAGACAGAAGTGCGTACATGTATCACAATGTCTGATGAAACTGCCCAGTAAAATGAGCGAGTAATGACTGCTTTTGTTACATGAAGTTGTCAACACAAAAAAAAGTTGAATACCTCGTACGTGAACCTGTGAAGAGAGCTACAGTCAATAGTTTGCTGTTAAAAGAAGTCATAGAGTTCATCATAAGTCATTCTGACTTGCAGCAACATCTGAGATGATTGATGCATCACTTTTGCTTCAAGGGAGATGTGAGTTGGTCTAGCGGTACGTTCACTTGGTCAGCTCTCTGTCTTTACCTGCAAACTGGCTCAGGCAGACCCTGGTTCGAAACTGAGTCACAGTTTTTGGATGGTGACATTGAAGGTCGATCCCCAGACGTAAATAGTCATATCTGACTGATATATGTCTGTCAAAACCCAATTGCACACACATACACACACAAGCTGCATTTGAGTAGACGATCAAAATAAATAGCTCAGGATGTGGAATACCTCAAGTTCATTCTTATATCCAAGTGTGGTCGTACAAGATCTGGTGATCCAACGTTTCCTCCTGCAATTTTTTTCAGATCTTATTTCTTAAAATATGGAGGTTTGATTGTGATTAGGTTTCAGATGTCCGGGTTCAGGTTTACGGCCTATGTGTTTTACCAAGTTCTAGTATCTACATGTACTTTTAATGCATTCAACAGTCACTTTATTCTTTTGGTAATGTACCAAGTACAATAGAGACACGACCACAACAAATTCCTGAATTTTATTTCTGTGTTAGAGATTTGTTTCATGTGGTTAGGAATCTCCTGTTGATGATTTGGGGGATATCCTTGAGATGGGGGATATCTTTGAGGTAGATGACATGTGAGTTCTGTATCTTCTCAGTTATTCATTCAAATACACGTAGTTGAGTTGCAAAGTACTAACTCCTGAACACCTCCCAAAGTTCTATTGCTTTTTGAGAGATTTGTTTTATGGGGGAAGTACTGTCTTGTTCCTTTTTTTTGGGGGGGGGGGGATACTTTTAAGTTAGATGACATATAAGATCTGTATCTTTTTATTTCTTCATTCAAGTACACGTAGTTGAGTTACAAAGTACTAGCTTGTGGTACAAGCCAATTGAACAGTAGATATTTCAAATTCGTATTCATCAGATTCATAACAGATGTATCTTTACTTCTAAAACAGTACTATTTTCTGCTGACAAACTAGTTTAATTGCATAGTTAACATGTAGCTCACTCTTATTTACTGGTTATTTATTATGTTATTCTTCAGTCAGTACATGTAATTTAAATATTATGTGGCAATGCTTCAAATGATTTAACTCTAATATTAAAGAGTTGAGGATAAAAAGCTTGCAACAAACAGTCCATCTTTCAGTAGATTTAGAAAATTCAAGAATATATCGGTTTCATTACACTTGATCTTTCGCAATAGATGTTACTGGAATAGATTATTACGGGAAAAATCAGGATGTTTTGGGTTTTTTTCCCAGTGAAATTTACCTGACCATAACTAATATATCTTTTAAGAAAGCAACCTGAATTTGGTAAGCTTTGGGTAGCTTTTTGTGACCCTGCGCCACAAAACCACAACAAAGTTTTCAGAAAATACTATTTAAATAAGTAAATCACACTGCTACAACAAAATCAAAAGCAGAAAAATATCGGTCCGATGAATACTGCCAAAATACCACTTTTGAATTAAAAGGTTGCTCAGTTTGTTTCACAATTGAAGCATTTGGAATGCAATGTGCATAATTATTAGTGATGTTTGTTAATTAACAGCTCTTCTTGACATGTTAAACTCTCATGAAAGTTTAGTTAGCAATAAGCCTTGTCAAGACTGTACATGCATTTACCAGCTATATATCCTAGTGATGTAGTTCTACGTCTGTTAGATCATTAAAATTATGATTTTCAACAATTATGCATTTTGCATTGCGGACGCGTCTTTTCCTGCCACTAAATTTCACTATTAACCCTTTGCTTACGGGAACCTGGTGGTCCTGTGTTAAGCCTATGGGAACTATACAATTTAGTAGTCAACTGGTTAAAGCTACCCAAGTATTGTTCATGAATGAGCCTTTTAGTATCCTATATTCACAAGGTATGCTCTTTATTTATTGCTTTTTCAAATAAATATTTTCATGTTGCTGACACTTATTTCTCTTTTATTTTCATGAAATGCCTCTATGAGCTGTAAAAAACGTTACATTATATAATGTTATATAGGCTGTGTGTGCTTTTAGATGCTATTTTGTTTTAGAAACCAATTGTTCCTATCAACGATGGGTACAACAAAGAATCATGCATGTGGATCTTTCTTTGTTGTTGATAAAAACATGTGCCTTAGAACAGAAGAAAGGAGATTGTGTCTCTGCATACTTGCAAGATAAACCTAAATACACCTATTCTAGACAAAAAATATACAAAACACACGTGTTTAGTGTGGTTTGACTGTTATATCCCTGATTTTAGGGATGTACCAGAAAGTACTTGTGTTTCAATTGTTACTACTCACGTTTGATAGAAACATTTATACTAAGCAAATAATGTACTGAATTGTGGAAGAAGTTCTGCTAAAAAGGAAAAAAAATGTAAATTTTAATCTGTTACCTACTTGAACTGGGTATTTCCTGTAGGAATCCAATTAGGGATTAGAGAATTCTGTAGCCAACATGTTAAAGTAAAGGTAGACAGCTAAATTTGTTAAGCTTCATTTTGTTCCATTTTGTATTCATTTTCCTTTTATTCTGTATTGTACTGGGACAATTTTGTAGACATTCAAATGTAATAGATGTGTACCCAACGTATGCGCTTACTTTAATATAGAGGGTATTATCTGTATATACCTGTTTATTTTCTTGCCACTTGTAGTTTATGTAAATTTAGTTATCCCCAATTGCTGTGAAGATGTTGAAACTTCTGGGCCCTGTTACCAATAGCTACTGAAATGGTGGCATTTGATTGGCCGAGAGCAAACAAGTCGTAGAAATGTAGTATTTGTTATTGATAACAAGTTTAATGAAACAGGACCCTAATCGGTAGTTCACCTCCAAGTTGATAGTGACAGGGCTCCAGGCTAATTTGTTGTTGTTAGTCAGGGGGGTGTTTCACAAAGACTAAGATTGACTTTAAGTTGGACTTAACTATGGCAGGCCGTTCATACCAATGTTTGCTCTCACCATTATGATATTTACATAATATTTTGTCCTTCAATAATGAATTATCAATGAATGTAAATTCGGTAGATTTGTGACCATGAGATGTAATTCCCTTGAGAGATAATTGCCAGTAAATGGTGAGAGCAAACAGTGGCATAAACGGGCTTGCCATAGTCAAGTCCAACTTTAAATCAATCTTAGTCTTTGTGAAACACTCCCATGGACTGAAATTTCTGGGCCAATATGTGTTGAGCCCTATGTAGAAATTCTGAAATTGTGGGGATGGGATTTTGATTTGCGGCACCCATGTTTCCTGGGCACCTATTAATGTCGAGCCCTGGTTTTGATTCATTTCGGATTCTACTATTTTTGCAAATTTTTCCCCTGGTTGAATAATTGCCCCTGTCTGTGGCCATAGTCGAATGCTGCATATCGTGATTACGTTTTTAGTGAGACAATCACAATTATATTTTAATTAATCTTTCATATCTAGAAGGAAACGTTAATGTCATGCTGCAAATGCATTTATTCTGAATGAGTTTTTGTTGTTGCCTGTACATGTACGTAACTCTTATTTTAGATTTTTATTTACTATGATGGATTTAAAGGCCCACTGCACTACTTGTAGCTACTTACGCCCTCTATATATCAAACAATGCTTAATCGGTGACCATTGATCCCCCATGATCCTCTTTTTCTTATGTTAACTGAGAGCTGAGTTGATGAGATAACCACCTGTCCAGTGACCTTGTAGGGCGGTTTAATCCCTCCTGTAAACTATGGCAGATAAGCTTTAAGTGTTCATTGTATTCATTGGTGTTTAAATTGTGCTGTAATAGATGTATGTTAACTTCTTATTTCTTTTTCACAAATATGATTATTTTATCAACGTTAGTTACTCTTTTCACTGTATTTCACTTTGATATGATTACTGTATGTATAAGTTTTGTGGTCTAGTCTATAAGTCTCTGAACTGTGAACCACAAGGTTCTGGGTTCAAATCCCTGCCGCAACACTAACGTTCTTTGGCAAGACACTAATCTACAGTTGCTACACTCAACAAAGGTGAGTGGCACCTGGTATGAGTTATTCCTTGAATGCACTTGGCACTACATTTGCTAGGGCAATTATATTGAAAGTCTTTTAGAAGTGCAAAGAGATGTTTTACTGTAATGTGAGAATGGAATATTATTACAATTATTTCTTGTTTAAGGACTCAACAGCAGTAACGTATATTGTGTTGCATGATTTATTATTAATTGAGGGAATTGCTAATATGCACGCAACCTCGATGCTCTCTTATCTTTCCATTAATAGACCTGTTGACTAATTTTATGCACACTATTTGAACCATATTTCTATTAACGACTAAAAGGTTTGTCAGAAACTTGTCTGGCATAGCAACAACTAATGTATGTTAAGTGAATTCCATCTATGGAGATGCCATTTTGCTTAGGATATGAATGAAAAAGCTGGGGCCCAGTGGGTTTGGAGAGAAGCATGCATACATTTAGTACACAGGTCTATTAAAAGATAAAAAATATCAAACATTCATGAGAATACCTTAGATAAATACAGTATGGTGTTACACTTTTGGTTTATAAAGCTTGTTACATGGTATTTTTGTTGTTTACATTTCAATGGCAATTGGGGAAAAAGTACTTTTGTGTATTTTGTCTTTTTTGTAATAGTCCACATGGTATAATATATGTATTGTTGTCTAATATTCTTTATGAAAATGACACAATTACAGTTGTGAGTGTCACTTTCGCTCAAATCAATTTAAACCGGATTCAGGGCTTAACGAAGGAGGATAGTCTGATGTCTAAATTTTCCCTTTGTTAAAAGTGATCTTTGACTCAGGGTTAGGTTTAACTAAAAAAAAGGGGATGTAGAATGAAGATTTTATGTCTAGAGTTGCATTTGTCTGTGAAATAGCTATTTGTGTAGTACTAGCTATTAGCTGTGTAGGGTCTATCTATCTATCTATCTGATAGATAGATAGATAGATAGACCCTTTTCATGATTATCATCCTATCAGTTGTGGTGACTTGTGCCAAAACAAGTTCTGTCACTTGTTGCCTCTTGTCAAAACCAAAGATATTTTCTTGTTTTATTAGGCCATTTTTGTAATGTAATGACATTTAATACACAAATCTTTGTTTAGTGCCTCGTTACAAATTATGTAATTCACCTACGACGAATAATTGTATTTAAACAGTCTCATTTAACAAAAAAATGCATTATATAACTTGTTGCGAGGACAGACAAGCCATAATTTTAGTCCTAAACAGCAACAATTAGTGTATGAAATGAATGAAATCCACATTTTGACTATCGAAATACAACTGTTCATAACAGGTGTATGAAATAATTTGTAAAAAGATGTGTGTGTTAAATTTGATTGCATTACGAAAATGATCTATTCAGTTCAGGCCTTTATCAACCAAACAGTATATAATATTCAAAAGCCTCACTGTTTGTTTGTACTGCATATAGAAAGTGTATTGGAAGATATATATTACCAAAACATGTTTTGACCCGTTGAACCACTCAATTATGTGACCGACATCTTTTTATTACAAGAATATCATACTGTATCCTGGTATGGCTGTCGCCTAATAGCTGGTCCGTCCCAAACGATAATGATCAATTGTTTCCAAATCGTTACCCCGTTGTTCACGGAAAAATGAAATTTGAAAATGTTATTGTAGATCGGCCATTATGGATTTATGCCAATGAGCTTTTTGATTCTTGAACGATGCAATTGTCTCGTTAGAATCACATGACAAGTCATTTGGAGATGGACCTCAAAAATAATGTAGTAGGAGGACCCATAGAATCGCTCCTTTAATTTGATATTGGTTCAGAAATATAATGGGTTGTTTCCACCATGCTTATTGCTTTATACTAGTCTACAATTTTTGTAATGTCACCAAATCTAATGCATACATCTCTGAGTAGTGCCTCGATACAAATTATTTCCTTTATTTGTAACAAATCATTGTATTTGAATAGTCAGAATGCAAGTTGAAGACATTATTTGGTGCTATTTAGGACTAACATTATGGCTTTTCCTAGTTAACAACACGTAACATATGCATTTTGGATTCTGACCGGTACAGTTTAATGAAATAACTTGTAACAAGGCACTTTACAAAGACTAACATATTAAATTTGGTTACATTACAAAAATGGTCTATTGACTGAAGCCCCAAGAATTGTATCGTGTAGATGTAACCACTTTTGTCATTAATATTATGCACGTTAACTTTGATCATTATCGTCCATGTCTGCCCAGACCTTAGGCTGATGGTCTAGTTTATTATAAGAACGAGCTATTATTATTATGACAATGTTTATCATTTGTTATCATGCATCAACTGGTATAGTACTGTATTTAATATCTGAATGTGGCATATTCTTTAAGTAAGAGACAGAATGGGCATTAACAAGGGTATTATCTCCTTTATGAATTTGAATCTATGAATTTCTTGTGGAAAAAATGGTTAAATGAATTAAGGAAACAATTGACTTTCAATGGTGTGTAGATGATTTAAATGAGAGGGGAAAAAAGGGAAACAGCAGCTTGTTTGTTTTCTATTCAGATGTTAAAATTTACATATTGAGCAAAGGTGAGATGGGAAAGAATGGTATCACATCCTTGGGTTTTGATAAAGCACCTGCCGGACATGTCAGCACAAAGGTGTGATTGGGCACCATTCATAGAATATATGACACCACCTGTGTGTTTTGTATTGTCAATGGCAATGCAGAAATTCATATCAGAGTATAGTCAGACTCAGAGCATGATTTGGTATTATAAAATGTATTACATTTATATTGAGGGTTTAGTGACACAAAGATGTAACTCCATATTTTGCCAACATGAGTATATGATATCAAAATGTTCAGAAAAATGTGGGCTTTCCAGGAAACACAAAGACTTAACTCCACCCAATACCCCATTGAAGTCAAAGGCTAGTGAATCATAGACTTAACTTAAGGCCCAAGTGCTCAGTGACACATAGACCACTTTCTTAAAATGGAGTTACGTCTTTGTGTCACTGACTCCTAGATATATACCTTTGAGTAAGGGGTGCAATTGAGTTCGACTTTATGTAAAGGTTAAAAGTCATGAAAGGGTACATTTATTACATGCATGTGTAGGAAAATTATTGATTACATGTGTGTTGTCAAATGAATTTAAGAGAGCTACTCAGCTACTGGTACTGATATACATGTATTCTTAAAAATTCTGTATGAAATGTTTCAATATATAATGGAATATATAATGAAATGATGGCCTTATTGCTGTATGCTGCCTCAAACTATTTTTTCCCTTGAACCTGATAGTACATAGTAGTTGTATACACATAGTTTACACCATAGTAGGTTTATTGCTCATTTTTGTATTGAAACATGTGGTACAATGTAATAGTTTGCATACAAAATGTGTATGAGACATGTTATTTTTCAATATAAAGAGTGATTTATGCAAATGCACTATAATGAAAACAAAAATGAATTTGATTTGTGATTATGTTGGCAGTTTTGTGAATGACTGTTGTGAGTATTTAGTTCCATAACATTGATGAGTGTGTTACCTTTTTGAATGCATATTTTATTGGAGGGAGGGGTGGATATTTTAAACACTGAGTTTCCTTCCCCCTTTGTATCAATGTGGACTGGGTTCTCATATACTTTTCAAGGTTTTACAGCAGGCCTTCTCAACTAGCTTATTAGAAGTGCAAAAAAACAACAATTTATTGAGGTTGAAGTGCCAACCTGTATGTTTTGCGACTGTGTTGCGAGAGAGCCTAGTGACCTAGCCGATACAGCGTGGGGTCCAGGGGTGAAGCCCCGAAAGCTAGTGGATTTTAGGGCTTTTTAAAGGCCCAGATGTGGCATTTTAAACACCTTTTTGTTCCATAAAACATCAATCATAATTTCATATTGGTGTGAAATGATTAGTACAATTCCTGGCTAAAATCTACGTTGGAACTTAATCTTTTTGGTGCAATAAATACGAAAAATGTCAAAATCAAGTGAAAATCAAACAAACAAAATGGCTTGCTTACATTTTGGGCTCAACTTCAAATGCGACTTTTTGATTTTGCTGAGTTCTTCAATTTTAAAAATATATATATATTTGTTTGTCTTTCTTTTTTTTCTTTCTCTTTTTTAAATATTTTTTAAATATTATTTTTTTGGAACAGCCGCGCGCCACTCCGACTGACAGCAAGCGCCACAAGTGGCGCGCGCGCCGCCAGTTGAGAAGGCCTGTTTTACAGTGTCGCCATCTAGCGTCCATTAACACAGCTGTTACGTACCCCGATACAACGGAGGTGTGTGCCTACTGGTGCGTGCGTGCTTGCATGTGAGAGTGTGTTGGGGATGACGATGGAGGGTTGATAATAAAGATCGATGTATTTTGCTCGGAGGGTGCATGTGTTATCTGTTTGGCGAAACTTTGAATTACAGAACAATGATAAGAATAGCCATCCCCATCTCATCGTTTGTCCAATTTCGTTAATCTTTCACCAATCCGCTTCTCTAGTTTATTTGCTTTCTTTCATTAATGTTAAGAGTTTCCTGAACGTAAAATGTAATTTCCTTTAAACATCTCCAGTGCTACTTTTCATACAATTCTGGCCCCTCTTTCATAAAACTTGTTATCAATAAAACGTAACAACTGTTATAAGTACTGAAGTCGTGACATTTTACTGGCTAAGAACAAATTTGTCATAAAAATGAGCAAACTATCTTTAGGAAGTATGACGAGAATTTACAAATAATAAGAAACGCTACTTTTAATCAGGAAGAGGGGTAGTAGACCCCCTACCGTGAAAAAACAAGGCAAGGGGGAAGGGGGTATGTTTTTAAGGAAAATATTATTTGAAATAAAACCACTTGAGACGATGGAAATTTGAGAAGGGTACATTATTTTCTCATATAAAGACAGATTAAAAGAATATATATTGATATGCAAACATTTAAGTTGGAATAGATTTAGACGATATATGCGATTTAGGATTGTTAAATGCAATCCTAGAATTAAGAAAGAAATGCAATTTTCGTTTTAACGCTCATACTAGACTATTTTCTTTTTGAGAGTGGAGGAAGGGGGGGGGGGGAAGCGTAACCAATTTCGAGTTTCATTAAAGGGAAGTCTATCCGACATCAATTTAGTTTCAATAGAAGCAGACCAACATGAGTGCAAACAGGTCAGTGAAAGTTTGATCGAACTCTGATCAGAATATGACAGTTATGTATTTTAAGTTAAACTTAATATCAGGGAGGACTTTCCCTTTAATTTGCGAATCAAAACAGTAACGCCATCAAAACAACTTTAACTAAAATTTATCCCAAGGTAATTTCAGTGGTCATATACGTCACCTTTTCAAATATGGGAACATTACAAAGACGTATTACGTGATCCGGACATGGGAAAATATGATATGATAGTAAAATTGCCCCCTTACTTAATTTTCGAAAGTAGTTCTATCGTGTGCATTGTTTTTTTTATTTTCGAATTTGCAATGCCAGGCCAAAGGATGAAAATGTTATAATAATACCAATAACAAAAACGTTACTTATAAGGCGGTTATATTACCACCGAAGTCTCTAAGCGCTAAACAAATCAAATAGACTGATAAACAATTACATATTAAACAATACAAAAAGGGCAAATAAACCTACAAAATGCAATACATATGAAATACACATCAATGTGAACAAAGTTAGTTAATCATTAAAAGCAATTTTGAATAAATGTGTCTTAAGACAAGTTTTGAATTGGTTAACAGTTTGACAGTTTTCGACATTTAAAGGTAGTATGTTCCAAAGTTCAGCAGAAGCTTCTGAAAAAAGAGCGATGACCATACGAAAGAGTTGACATGTTTTAGCGGAACACCCCGACCCTTAACAATAACGACCCCACTCCGAAGTAGCACCACCTCTAAAAAAATTGGTGTTGGTACCGACAGCCGCTGTGTTATGAGCATGGGTGCTCCTCTATTTCCTGGTGCCCGTTACGCGCAGACGATAATACAATGCGAGTTGTGCATTTGCTTCGAATGGAGGTAAAAAATAGGCGCCAGTTAGCTATCCGTGAACGCGTGCGTGTGTGTACGTGCGTGTGCATTCGGTACTCGCTCTTGCTGTGGTAGACGTAGAAGTACTGCTGGTAGAGGCAGTATACACCGCGTTGCGTGACTGGAAACAAAGTGATATTGCATCGCTATTGGAAAGGATTTTAACCAAACCCCCAACCGGAAATTCAATACTCGACATTTGCACCCATTTTTGGAAACAGAACGATAAAAGAGTATTTAAGACGATAATCATTTCACAATGTCGTCCACATTGGCGGCGCTGGATGCAGTCCCCAGACGGCCATCGGAACTCGGCAAGCTGCCGCGCCATAGCTCAGGGGAAGCGGGAGATGAACCGTCCAGTGTGGAATTCGTGAAAACTGGTGAGTGATTTCTCATGGCTCTTATTTTGCATTGGATATTGCTTTGCCGAAGTAGCGTGATAACTCTAGAGTCAGTATTAAATATTGATGAATGTCATCGCATTAGTGTGTACATTAGGCAGTGCGCAACCAGTCCAAGGGGACAATTTGAAGGCGAAGTCATGCGGTTGCTAAGCTACCAACGAACTTCATTTCATCTTCAGGTCGAGGCTTCAAATATTGATGAATGTTATACGCTTATAGATTCTGTACACGGAGTTGACATTTGGTATGAAAAAAATCCAATGTTCTTACTTTACAACCTACATGGCCCTACTCTCTTCACACAAAGCTAAGACTATACTTTAACAAAGGTAAGGCAGCAGCAAACATAAGGCCTCCTTAAGAAATACTCGTTTTCATCATGGTCCGTCTTAACACATTGATTGTTTTGAAATAGGTGAAGAAATTTAATTTGTTGTGCTATCAAATAACGATTGTGCCAAATGGATGAAATGGAGAGAGAGAGAGAGAGAGAGAGAATGGGGCGGTGGCTATGTTTTTTTTTAGTAGGAATTAGAAAAGCTTTGATCAATTTTCTCATTTTGTAAGTTTATGTTACTCTCTCACTGCACAACATTTAAATGGCTGGAAAAAATACAAACTTGTAAATATACTTGGATCCATGTAGGGTGCATTTAACACAATAACTTTTTAACGAGCAACTCAAGTAAAACCTGCAGCAGTCTAGTGCGTCATCTTTTAAAATGTGTGATCGCGACAATGACGTAGGTATTACGTAATCCGAGGAAATTGCCTTCGAGTTGAAGTTCCGAAGGTAGTGGCGATCTTTTTTTGTCAATTCTTTTTCTTTTCTTCAATGTCTTCTGAGACACAAGCAATAAGATGCTTACATGTTGTATTGTTGGGCTTCGGCCGCGAAACACTTTAATAGAGAGTTGCAATTGACCGGTTTACTATCATTTTCAAATTGTATGCATACTGTTTAAATAACGATCCTTCTGAAAACTCGAAGGTTTTCCCGAGGGTTGTCTGACATAGGAAGAAATAATGAATGTAGACTGGATTGCAATTAGTGTTGTTCATTCATTCATTAATACCGGGTTAATGCAATACTCGGTACTGCATGGGGCCCTAGGAATTAACATCCTTACATTTGAACATGTTAGTAAACCGGTCTTTTGCAAATGTTTTTGTCTCTCGGAAACGTCACCAGACTGTCGATCATGTTATGTACGGTTCGAGTCCCACCGCAGCACAAATGCCATTTAGCATGATATTAATCTATATCATGTCACTCTTCACCTAGCAGGATGCGAATGCTAATGTGGTTTGATTAGCATGCGTGTGCCTGTAAAATGGAACCTGTCTAGAATACTCCTCGGGGAGTGGAGCGTGCTCACTACCGTGCGCGGGTGAGCAATTGAATCCAATGGCCTGGGTAATAATAATTGCAATATTAAGTGCTTAGAAACGTTGTGTTTAGTGTTGTACAAAGGTCACTATTATTGTTAGTAGCATGAAAGAGAACCTTTGCCTTAAACCTGAAACTTCATAATTTAATATCTTGTCATACACCCGTAACTCTATTTTGAAGCTGTTATTATGTTCTACTCCGATTTGCTCATCATATCTTATACTACATACTTTACTGCACAATGGTGGATTTGTCCTCGTCATTGGTCAAAACTCAGGAAATGTTTTGAGCAAAAAAAAAAGGCAAAATTGCTTCTGATCTTCAACTACCCACGAATACTTTGCGGTGCTATTTGTTAGAGTTATTCATAGTCATGTCCGCATGTTGAACAGACACGTTCTATATTGATTTTCTTTACAATTCTACACTATGAAAGTCTCTATGGAGACGCTTTCGATAGCCATTACATATCGGGTTTTCTGTCGCTCCGTCCCCAATGATCCTAGTCTAGATAGAAAAGGAAAACTACAATAAAGTTGATACGAGAAGTCTTCATCAAAATAGAAAAGAGAGACAAATATGCGCTGAACGATAACAGTAACTAAAAAGAAAGAGTACGCTATTTTCCTCAAAATCTTGACAGGCAGATGATTACAGCGACTTAAAGAACAGAATGCTAGTCTGTACGCATAGGGCATGGCAAGGGGGAAATAAAACATGTCAAGTATTGCCTTGAGTTGAAGCTTAAATTCGATTTAGTTCACCGTATGTCATCGATAAATTAGAATTACTTGAGAAAAGATATAGAGTAAATTTACCCACGGATGACTAATGATATCGTTGTGAAAGTAAATATTTAAATAATGAATTGTAAATTGATGATGTGCATTCAATGAACTATGAACGAAATTTGAGTCTGACTGAGAGTAAAAATAAAAGCATGATGAGATAGAATAAAAGAGAGTGACTAAAAGACTAATTATCCAACTTCACAACGAAGATTATGGAAGTTATTCTTGGCATTTTCTTCTTCTTCCCTTTTTTCTTCTTCTCACCATGAATATTATCACTTCCACACAATCATTCCAGGAGATAGCACAAGGCACCTGCAAATTAATATTATTGCCCTGGCTTTAGACCAGCTGCCCTAAGGCGATCAAAGCATTTAAGGAATAAATTTCAAAATGATACCATTTTAATATACCTGGGTAAAGAGTTGCAAATGTACATTAATGTCTAACCATAGGATACTAATGGCGCGGAGCGACTCGAACCATGAACCATGTGATCGGGATTCAGGTGACTAATCCACCAGACCACGACACCTCTGCACTAGAGCCCGACATGTCATAAATATTGCCATCATCACCACCGTCGTCATTGTCTTCATCATCCATCATATTCCATAGAAAACCTTCGCCATCGCCGTCTAATTCATTTCGCAATGGCATGTCTGTCAACGTCAGAATATTCATGTTTTTATTTTGTGAATCAGTTTGGGAATAGTTGGCCGAGTTACGAGTGTCAAATTTCGTGACGCTATACTCTAAAGCCTTCATACTGATTTTGATGCCTTGTGATGAACCAGGGCTGCACAATTTATAGGCCCTTTTTGGAGCTATAAATAACCTATGCTGTATTTTTTTTTATTAAAGAATCAATAATAGTGTCTATCTGCCCAGTTTTCATAATGTTTGTTTTTATTTCTTTTGCTGATTTTTTTCATTACCATCTTCCTCATTCATGTGTTTATATTTGTTTCCACTTAACTTTACTTTTCTTCACCTTCTGTTTCACCTACTCCTTCTCCGTTATAGTATTTCATTGTAATTATTATTATAATTATTACTATTACTATTATACTTATTAGTATTACTATCATTATTATTATTAGTAGTAGTATTACTATTGTAACTACTATATTTTTTTAAATTATTATTGTTATATACATTTGTTTATGTTATCATTATTATTATCATTATTTTTATTGTAATCGTTGCATTTATCATTGCTATTATTATTATTATCAAGATTATCTATTACTTCTACTTTTACCTACAACAATAAAAGTATTAGTTCATCTTTTCCCTCCATCGTTCTCAGGGGGGGGGGGGCGCTTCAGCCACCGGGATCCGCCACTGATTACTACTACGTCTTCTCCTTCTTCTTCTCCTTCTCCTTCTTCTTCTTCCTCTTCTTCTTCTTCTTCTTCTTCTTCTTCTTCTTCTTCTTCTTCTTCCTCTTCTTCTTCTTCCTCTTCTTCTTCTTCTTCTTCTTCTTCTTCTTCTTTTTCTTTTTCTTCTCCTTCTTGGTTTTGCTATTCCTTTTCCGCTCTTGTCGACTCTTACCTTATGTTAACCTTGAAATAACACTTTTCCGTAAGTGTATTTTAGTAGACAATAATAACTTTTACCTATTGATCCGCTACCGGCTAGACCCATACAGGATAGCGGCGCAGAGAGACGGAGCTAAAATTGATATAAATTAAAACAATCAATATTCATGCGGAGCGGATGCTCACATTCCTGGCTTTACCCGTTCTCTCATAATAGTCTACGATACAGACTCTTTCAACCGCTCATCGTCTGTGACCTAATTCTTGCCATATTTCAACAATCATGCGTCACCAAAATCGAGTGGAGTGAAGAACAATTTGCATACATAGAAAATAATCATGAACAGTTCATACAATATATTACAATTGACAAGATAAAACTCTTGGTCGTGCTGAAAACAACTCGCTCGTCCATATAAAACTTCTATACCAGGGGAGTGTTTCACAAAGACTAAGGTCGACTTTTTTTTAAAGTTGGTCTTAACTATCTCAGGCCATTGATACCAATTATGTTTGCTCTCACCGTTTAATAATAATAATACGAAAAAATGGTCTATCAAGGGACGTACACATCATGGTCACAAATCTACGGAATTCATATCTTTTGATAATTCACTATAGAAGGAAAAAATATATTGTCTATAAATCATAATGATGAGAGCAAACAGTAGTATGACGGCCTGCCTTTTTAAAGTCCAACTTAAAGTCGATTTTAGTCTTTTTGACAAACTCCTCTGGTGCTTCATTGCATTTCATATAACCTTAGACATTCCTAATTGAATTGCAAATAGACACCGTCACCTTGGGATCATACATGTAATGGCGTCTCATTATAACTGCAAGATGATGTCAATATTTGATGGATAAAGGGGATGATGACTAGCTAAAGGCACACAAACAGCAAACCTGTTAGCCATCACAATGATTAACATAATTAATAATAATAAATAATAATTACAGTGCTTATATAGCGCCTAACACTTACTTTGTCAGATGTCTCTAAGCGCTCTACAATAATGCAGCATAATTACCCTGGCTCTAGCAGTGCAGCTGTTACGCGCGCTGCGTTTCAAAGAATAAATTCCTACCAGGTACCCATTTACTTCACCTGGGTGGAGTGTGGCAAATGTAGATCAATGTCTTGCCAAAGGACATTAGTGCAGCGGCGGGACTCGAACCGCGGACCTTGTGATCGACAGTCCGGCGACGTATCCACTCGACCACAACACCTCTACCTCTACCTCTTATTATACCATCCTGTAATTTGACGATAGTTTTAACGTTGAGTTCAGCTGTACGTGTTTTAATGAAACCATTTCCTACATGCCATATTGGTTTACTTTTCAAACCACAATATTTCGCTCCTCTTTTTTAGTGAAAGATATATGAACGTCCCATCGTTAGATGTATAACGTGATTAACTGCGATGTATTGAAATTCATTTATATACAGACATTTACAAAATGAGTGTAAAAATAAATATTGAAAGTTAATGATACAAAATGTGAGTTTCCTATCATTAAATGACTTTTTATAACGGAAAGAAAATGTAATATGCTTTTATTCCAATCCATTTATTCCCTAAGTATGCTTGACGGCAGATGTGAATTATGTGAGGAGCTTTTTTAATGAATAGACAAAAAAACAATTCACCATTATTATAATGGTAAGGCAGGGTACATTCACCTATTGCGGTAGAAATATTTATAGGATAATAATCCTCCGTTGGAATCTAAAGCCTACGAGCTTTTCATTCAATTGTGAGATCTCCCATTAGGAAACTAATGAATTCATAAATAGAAAATGATTGCTTCTAAACAAGCTGCTAACGCGTCGCACTATTTCAATATAACAATAATAGGTCCATTTATAGCGCAGCTACTATATGAATTTACTCCACTGCGCCTAATACAAAGGTATCATAATTATTATTACTCCTGCTGTAGGTGATGTGCCATAATAAGGTGCTGAAGCATTTAAGGAATTTCTTTCTCCCGGGTACCCATTTACTTCACCTGAGTGGAGAGTGGCAAATGTTGATTAATGTCTTGCCAAAGGACATTGGTATCGCGGCGGGACTCGAACCGCGAACCATGTGATCCACAGTCCGGTGATGTATCCGCTAGCACACAACACCTAAATATTCCATTTCTATAAATTGGCGGGAGTTTGAATGTGTTCTAACAGCCAACAAAATCTACGAGTCTACTACGATTTAAAAAGCAAAGGAATCGCAATTGCTCACCATATATATTAAGTTAACCCTAGATAAATAGTTTCCGGTATAGCAACGCATGATTATTTACACATGTACTTTAGTGTGTTACACTGCTACACCATATGTAAACTGGTAAAAGTTTTTTGTCTGTGTTTATATACAAATGTATAGTATACACGTTACATAGGAAATGTAATACAAAATAATCCCCCCACACACACACACATACGCACCCACATATAACACAACATGACAGCAGGCATTGCGACAATGTGATGTAGGTGCTTTTGTACGTGTCGTGTAGGGGTAATTGCTCCCTTTAATACGCACACAGCCATCCCTAATGTACAATTAGATTGATGAGTTTTGGGGCCCAACACCTACGGTTAGATATATGGATAGAAGTCAACTGAGCATGCAACCAAGGTAATTACATACATAAACTATAGGTGTACGGAATACCGTGGCGTATTGGTATAGCCTGTAGGCATGTATTTACATGCATCGGAATATGTCTCTTGGCTGAGGCATGAACCGATTCACTTCATACTCTACCTCTTCAGCTCTAGATCTGCCATTTCACAACTTTCGTTTTTTACAAAAGTTTAAAGGGAATTTCTAGTTCTCGGAAAATATCTGTGGCACATTTGGCAGCCTTTTGGTATTAAGATGCATCTGAATATGTCTCCTGGGTGAGGCGTACACCGATGCTCTTCAAACTCTTTCTCGCTGGCACTAGATCTGCCATTTCACAACTGTTGTTTTTACAAAATTTTAAAGGCAATTTTGAGTTCTAGGAAAATGTCCATAATGTTGATAAGCGTGTGGGTATTAACATGCATCGGAATATGTCCGTTCGATGAGGCATACACCGATTCTCTTCAAACTGCTTCTCTCTGGCACTAGATCTACCATTTCACAACTCTAGTGTGTACTCAAGTTTAAAGTAAAAGATGGGTTTATAGTAAAGATGGGCATTGTTTCTTAAACTTTCTTATTGTATGACTGTTTGAAAGAATAGTAAAATATCCCCTGAAAATGAGGGCTCTTATAAAGCTAACATGGTATTTGTAATATGATAAGAAGTTTAATTTTTTGAACAAAATAGTCATGCCGCACGTATGTCTGTATTCCCATTGTAATATATCTGTAGGCATGTAACTGTCAGTTAAATCGAACAAATATATTTTTCAATTTGTTGATTTCAAATCTCCAAATCATACACAACTTCATGTGTACTTCTTAACCAACCTATTCTTACTGCTCTTCGCATTTGGACAAAATATTCTATGTGCAGTGGATGCCATTTTCATCGATATCTGATTAATTATTATTAAGATGACTCCAATTCCTCACATCATAGACAACTTTATATGCATTTCTTGATAAACCATTTCCAACTGTTTTTCGCAGTTTAAATGAAGTCTATTTGCAGTGCATGTCAGCAAAATTAAATTAATGATCATGTTGGTGATTCCAATACCTCACAGCATCGACCAGTTCTTATAAACTAATTAATCAACCTTTCCAAAATATTTTCAGACAGAGCATAAAATGCACTCACTTGACCAAAACTCAATTTAAGTTTTGCCTCGCAAATGATCTACTTTCGCAAAGCCGAACTCACTCGATATATATGTATATATGGCACAATATATTATAATTACAGTCAGTGGAACAGATAAAATGGTGAACGACATCTTTACAAAATAACTATCTTTATGGTTACGGTTACGTGTATCATCTTTATTATTGTTTTGATTTCAAAAGCTACTTCTATTCAGCTCACTTCGAACAATCGGGTCATCGCGTCAGTTCGTGTTGTTGCGATCCACAAACTGTAGTGAAACGAAAAAGGAATATCATGTGAAGACGCACGTTAAGGACGCGACCTTTCGTAAATTTGCCGTAGGGGTTTTCACAAAGTGTCTGGTAAAGTGGACCAGACAATTAGTAGATGAGAGGGTTTTATTTCACAAACACTACCCTCGGCATGTCGTGAATAAAGGGGCATGTTTTCTCAAAAGGTGGGGGTCGCGACCACCCGACCCGACAGAATGACACGATGCTTCGAAGTAAGCCTTCCTGTTCCTCACTTCAGAATGAAATCTGGAAATTTCCCCCATGTCCCCTTTTGCGATAGATTTCCTGACATATCATTTTCTTGACACGATCGCGAAGACTTGCGAAACATCAAATCAAGGGCAATTTCAGTACCACATTGGCTATCCCATGTAAGTCATTGTAATGTTCGCACATGATATTTTCGATAGTCAATTTGCGATCCTGTTTCTTGTACATAATGATGGTGTTGAGGTGTGAGTTTCTTTGGGGTTCTTTTTGCACAGGAACTTCACCCCTGTTATCCTATTTGCCTCTCAGTTTTTAAAGCTCTCTTTTAATCTTTCCCTTCCTCTTATTGGAATAAAAAAAAATTCTCTCTGTATACAAACACGAAGTGGATATGTTACTTACATGAACAATATAAAACATAGTTTATTCTTGTATTTTAATTCGAATGCTTTATTCTGAATTATATATTATGATTATTTAGGATTTTTTTTAATGTGAAAATTTAGAGTTATTGTTTTCATGTGAATAGTTATTTGTTATTTTGTATCGAATGTACCTTTTATTTCAATTTTTCTGATGAGAGTGAAGAATACAAAATCATACTAATAAAATACCACCGCGGTCTGATACCAGTTATCTGATGCGTACCTGTAAAACATATACCTCCTCTTTTGTGCTACGTAAGGTTAAAAAGCTAAGTTTAATCGAGAGTCAAATTTCAGATACAGCTCGCGCGAATTCTGGCAGACGTGAAACGATTGTTCACTTTCACCCCTATATTCTGGGTCGCTTTCAAGTTACGTATAGTGTCTCTTTCAAAATACCTCTACCGCTTTATTGATTCTCGGTGGAAAATCTAATATGATTATCGACGCATGCACCTGCTATAACTAAGGCCAATGCGATTTAATTGCTCAGGTCTATGTCATTGATATTTCCCTTCTAGTATTTTGCTCTCGGTGTGATGCTCCAAGGATCTTGTTTGTATTCATCTGAAAAGTTGAAGATTTCTTGGAAATCGTTTTATTTTCTGTAAGGTTTCTGAAGATAAACTAAATACAGAGGTATTAGTATTCGAATGTACATTTGGAGGCAAGTTCAGTAGTTTGCACTCTTTGTCATATTAGTAGTATTTCTTGAAAACTGTTTTATTTTCTGAAAGGTTCCTAAAGATAAACTAAATACGGAGGTAAAAGTATTTGTTTGCACATGTATAGAGACAGGTGAAGTAGTTGGCACTCTTTGTCATAAGAAGTATTTTATTGAACATCGTTTTATTTTCAGTAAGGTTTCTCAAGATGAATTAAATACGGAGGTAATAGTATTCGACTGTACATGTAGAGACAATTATTTAAACATATTTGTGGCTTAAACCCAGTAAATTTCTCCCAGGAAGCATATACATTAAATACCAACAACAACAATAACAAAATGTAGAGACAAGTTCAGTAGTTTGCACTTTTTGTCATTGGTAGACTAAGCTATGAAAACTTGAAAATAAAGTTACTACGATAGACGCAATGTCGAACAGCTTTTGCAATCTTCAACTTCCCACTTTTTCGAAATACCAATCAATAACTAACGGTTCCCATAACGTCAAGCGAAATAGTGAATTAATTATGCACCTCTAATAATGATCATTATATTTAGTGTGGAGATAGAGAATATGAGGCCGAAACCTCTTAGCATCAAAACACGTTATATTTCATGCTTTTCATGAAAAAGAGTAATATTACTCCGACATCCTGGACCAATAACAGTTCTACACATTCAATGATGTCTATCTTTTTCCTGCCCTGTACTTCGTGTTTTTCCTAGATTTTGTTATTAAGAAGGCTTGGAACAGGTGACCCAGTACTGTACTATTACCAGTATGTCAAAAGAGAGATATCTCTTTATGTCAACACTATTGGCGTCATGTCGATCAGTTAATGCGAGGCCATTGAGCTTTCCATGAAGTGTCCTGCTTCGATCAATTGCTCTCCCCTCCTCCCCACCACCTCCTCCCTCACGAGAAATGAACTATATTGCACAAAACAACAGGCACCAATTGACTGAACAATTTATTGTTTGCTGCAATGCAATGGCTTTGCAGAAATACCCATTTCTGATCATGACTTGCTCCATGATAACTCATTTAACACCGGTATAGATAAATCTTGCACCGAAAACAGTTAAATAATATTGACGCTTTGGGTATATCTCATGATAAATTCAATGTGGCACAGAGAAAATATTCCTGTGGTATAATAACAAGCGGTATTAACATCTGCATGAAAGATGGGAGGAAGGGGGGGGGGTGCAGAATTCAGCGGTAATGCAATGATGGTTCTAGCAAATATTGGGGTAAGCAGTAAGGTAATATTGGAAAGATGCTTATTAGATTGCGAGGTAAGAAGAGACACCTACCCCACCAAAGACATCTCATCTCTCATCTCATCCTCGGCTTACATCCATTCTATATCTCCTCTTTCCCTCTCCACCAAGGCCATCCGTCAGACGAGTAATGGTAGACAAAAAGTGCTTGACATGAGCATATTTATGTTCTTCTAAAACCCTGGAAACTTTCGATTCCAAACTGAGTAACGTCCTGTCGACTTCTGATTGAAATACAAACAAACCTAATTGAGGATATGTGCATTTTTCATTTTAATTGTAACGATAATAATAATAATATAAATAGTAACACCTCATCATAACAATGATGATATTATTGTAAATTAATATTTGTCAATTTCTATGCAAAATTATCCAGTAAACTCTACCATTATATCATGTTCAATACGCCATCCTTTTTCCATATATAAAATTTATTTTAATTTTGTTAATTTTGGCAAACCTTTGATGTTAGTGTGTGTTTGTGTGTTTGTGTGTAATGGAGAGAAAAAGGAGAGAGGAGGGTATAGTGGGAGAGAAAGAGAGAGCAATTATATAGAGATAAAGAGACAGAGAGACACAAAGAGATTTGTGGGGGTGGAAGTACAGAAACGTTCAATAGTATTCTCGACATTCACATCTACCAGAGATGATATATTATAGTAACTACAGGACGACAGAGTGAAGAGAGAGAGAAAGAGAGATAGAGAGAGAGAGTGAGGGAGGGAGAGAAAGAAAGACAGAGAGACACAGAGACACAGAGAGAAAAAAGAGATTCGTGGGGGTGGAAGTACAGAAACGTTCAATAGTATTATCTACATTCACATCTACCAGAGATGATCTACTATAGTAACTACAGTAACTACGCTTTTTGACCAGGTGACTCTGGGTTTAAATTTGTCCTAATGCATTTTTATCAAATGTCTTTATTCCATTGTGTTTTGGATTTACCCCTCTAAATTCCTTCTTTTTTCTCTACTGCTACAGTTTTTCATCTGCAATGTCTAGTTTATCAGGAACCTATAATATAATAGCACTGCTTTGCAATAGGTTGATCACATTCTACTTAATCTTTTATATGAATTGAGTATCATTGAAACGTGTTCATTCAAACATGAATGAATATATATATAAGTTATATTTTAGATGTTTGTCTAAAAAGATGTGCAACAAATAAAACTTGAAAACTTGAACGGGACTCGTGTGCGTGTGTGAGAGAGAGAGAGAGGGAGAGAGAGAGAGAGAGAGAGGGGGAGAGAGAGAGAGAGAAACAGAGAGAGAGGGACAGAGAGGGAGAAACAGAGAGAGGGAGAGAGAGGAGGAGATATAGAGAGAAAGAAAGAAAGGGAGTCTGAATAACACGGCCTTATTCAAATACCAACCAGCGTGCAAACACTCATTATAAAGGATGCGCGCTTGCTTTTGTCTTGCTCGAGATGAAGGACTCCTGATCGAGGAAAGCAAATTACATGTGTACTGGCATTTATTGGTACGACAGGGTGGCCTAGTTTCGCAAATGAAAGCAATAAATGAACTTGATTACCTTGTCATAATGAGGACTATTCAGCGGTTAGCTTTGCTTACCCATCTCATTAATCTGTAAGGAGTTGTTTGTCTCTTCTGCCGTTTCATGCAAAAGGTCGTAAGTCACAGAGGAGAGCGATTCTTTAACTGTCATCTTAAATCAACATCTCGGGTAGTACAGTTCCGTCACATTTGAAATGTCTCATCAGACGTAAATGTCTTCAGACTTTATATTGAATGTTACAACATAGAACATGATAATTCTTTACTAACAAAATATGTGCACCAATGTAGGAGGAAGAAAGGGCGAAGGGAAGATAAAAAGATTTTTAAAAAAAGAACTACATAGGAGCAGGAATTAAAAAAGATCGTTGGAAAAGGGAAAAGATTAGCTTGAATAATAGCCAAAGTGAGATAGATAGACGGAGATGAGAACGACATAGTATGACGCACAGATAAAGAGGTGTGGGGGAGGGGGGGGGGGGGGGGGAGAAAAGAAAGAAAGAGAGGGGGCGGAAGAAATAAAGAATGGGAGGGAGAAAGAGGGATGGAATTTGTGTTTGTGTGTGTGTGTGTGTGTGTGTGTGAGAGAGAGAGAGAGAGATGTACAGCGTTCAATTTGAATTCCAAATCCCATCTACTACATTTGACATATTATATATATCAACAACATGAGAGCAGAAAGTGGGTGAAGGCGTGAGTATGTGTGTGTGTGTGTGTGTGTGTGTGTGTATGTGCGTGAAACAGAGAAAATATATAGAGAGAGATACACACACACATATATATATATATATATATAGAGAGAGAGAGAGAGAGAGATAGTGAGAGAGAGTGAGGTGTATGTTTGGGGGATATATTAAATACACAAGCGTTCAATGACATTTCTACATTCATATCTACTACAGATGATGCATTATTTAAAAACATTAACAAAATACTTCGAAACACGAACGGAGTGAGAATGTGCGTGAGCTCATTCAAGAGAGAAAGAGACAGAGAGAGAGAGATAGGGGGGGGGGAGGAGAAAGAGAGGGGGAAGGTTGCAAGTAAAATTTTCAACGGGAATTATACATTCACATCATCTTTAGATGTGAGTATAAATTACATATCACAGAAAGATCATGGTAACAGAAAGAGTGTGAGTACATTTATGTTCGTAAGGATAATGTGTGTTTGTGTTTTGTGTGAGACAAAGAAAGAGAGAGAAAGAGAGAGAGAGAGAGAGATAGGTGGATTACTTTTGATCGAATTCGGCCTTTATTTACTTGAAATTAAAGCCCGAGTAATCCCTACCGAATTAAAACTATAGATAGTAAACCTTATCTATTTACCCCATAAAAGTGCAATAGTGGATCATATTTCATTAGTGATAAACGTGCACGGTTTTCAAAACCAAGAGTTTAGTTTTAACGCTGCTTTTACACGGGATATTAATGTATATAATAATGCAAATGCAAATTGTTGAATTTCGATAATGCTCTTAACACCAAGGTTTGTGATCAATCATATTGCAAATTTAAAACAACGACTCTTATTGGTTAAAGTTCAGCCTCTTGGACATGCATCGGTGATCCTGGTTGGTCATTGCCATTAACGGGGCCCAGATCCAGCGCATGGACATTATTAATTTAATATTAAATTATAATGACGTCATTTTCATTCACGTGCCCAGCATGCAATGCGAGCGGTTGATGTATCTTCGCGTGGCCTTCAGAACAGTGACCCTTTAAAGGGGCATGTTTCCCCTATTCCAGAGTGCGCTCAAAATACGTACGCGCTGGCGGACGGGGCTATAGCTGCCTATTGACACCAACAGAATACTGCTTTTACGCAGATTGCATGTTACGATAACTACACTGGTGGGAACGTGCCTCTTTAAGGTATCCTGCCAGGAGGGAAAATTCACGTACTAATGACGGGGGATTTTATGCGAGATCGTGTCTTGGGAGTGTAGTTATTATTCAAGCCTCCAGGTATATAGCGATATTTGGAGAAAACCTATATATAAGAAATGAAAAAAAATGCACTACTTGTCATAAGGAAGTAAGAAACAACGTTCACGTAGTTGAAACTTCCTTTTTGAAATGGCAAACGTTGTAGGAACATTGGTTTTTTAATTTTACAATAGTAACATAAGGCATTTTAATATTATGACATAAGATGCGTATTTTATCTTTCTGGTAGGGTTTCAAATACATTTTTTCTTATTTGAGACTTTTCATTTTCTTTTGGTCGGAATTGTAACATGTTACTCTTTTTATCGAAGAAGGTCATTATTACACGGCACCTGAGCCAATACATTACCTTCAGTGATGACGTTACTATCGAGAAAAAAAGAAACGCGTGTTCCATTACTCTGCGCATACGTAGAAAACTAAAGTTGAGGGTTTTGTTTTTCCTGCTGCTGCTACTTCTGCTGTTAGTCGGTTTTCTTGTTGTTATTGATCAGTACAAAAAACACGAACACGTCATTTTTAAAAGTCCTCAAAAAGGTTTTGGAATTAAAATATATAGATAATAACGACACGTGTTTAAGTACTTTATTTGATTAGAAACGTATATTGAGCAAAAAATCGTCATGCTGTTTTTATTTTCATGCACCGTAAATATCATTGCATTGCGATGAGGTTCAAATGAATAATATGAATGAGTTCACTTTGATAGCATAAAGAAGAAATTGTAATAGAAGCAGTTCATATACGTAGATTAATTTGTTTGTGAAACTTAGATTTTGATCGGTTAAAGTCGTTCGTGGTTCCACGTCTGAATGAAATGTAAAACAAATAAAAAATAATAATGGTTACTAGAATGGCCGACTCAGAGAGACACACACACGCACACACGCATAAATAACAATATAATGGTCAATAGAGTTCGGCATGAGCTTGATAGGTGGACAAATAATGACGCCTATGTTGTCCAATATTCAAACATAAAACGTTCTACAATATTTTAATGAAAGTATTTGTCAACTTAACAAAAGTAATACTAACGGACGCGCATCAAATACCATCCTAAATTTTGCAATGAATACAAAATTTACATATGATATATACCTTGATGAAATGTGACAGTAGATTCACGTGGATAATTATTAATCAATTTATGGAATTCTGTATCTTGCACTGTAAAGAACCACCCGTCAAAACCGTATTTGATTCGTAAACCTAATGTCGCACAAAATATCACAAACCATGCAGAGAAAAAGTCGTTAGATGTGCGATATGGCTCCGTTGTATCACAACACGAGTTTAAGATAGCCTTAACTATATTATTGTATATTTATTGCCTGACTTTGCGATACGGCTACTATGTATCACAACGTGAGTTTGAGATTACGTTTAATATATAATCATATCATTATTGCTTGACTTTGCGATATGGCTACTCCGTATCATAACGCGAATTTGAGATTACCTATACCATGTAATCATAATTGCTTGACTTTGCGATATGGCTACTCTGTATCACAACGCGAGTTTGAGATTACGTTTACTATATAATCATATAATAATTGCTTGACTCTGCGATATTGCTAATTTGTATCACAACGCTAGTTTGAGATTAACCTTTTACTATGTTATCATATACTAATTGCTTGACTTTGTAAGTTGATTACTCTCTATCCACAACCTAATAATTATTATGAAACCAATCAAATATGTAGAAATATGTTAGCTCGACTTAATGATATTTATTATGGTAAATTTATATCGTAACCCATTAACTATCAAGTCACATAACAATTATATTTTTTGGCCGGGGATGGTTATTTGATATCATAACTGGGGTTGGAGATTATTTTTGTTAATATAAAGGAATAAGACATAATTGTACGACATTTTGAGTAAATTACTTATTATCATAATCCAAACTGTAGAGTACTTTCAAGCTTTCAACTGCATATTCTATATTTCATCTGTATACCAACCGTCGCCTTATATAATGAACCATGTCGAGACCGACTTAATTGCTGTATTTTGTGAGTTACTCTAATTTTTTTTTTATCGAAACCCGAGCGGGAGAGTACCTTTAAGCATTTATTACTTCGGAGAAGCCTTCACGTTGTTATCACATCACATATGTTGCTTGGTTGTTATTAGTGCTGTATGTCAACTCCATGCACATCTGTTATAAATAAACTGCCAGCCAGGTATGGAACCGAAACTACGCGGGGCAGTCTACGGAATTCGGTGGTGCACTAGTGAAACAAAAAGGAGGAAAACCCAGCAAAATCACTCTTAGTAAGAACTAATGAAGCAAATACTTACATTTGCTGGATTAACTTAATGAGGAATTCTTCTAAATGTAAACTTTGCAACAAATTTGGGCTTTCTAAAGTGAAAACGAAATTTTAATTAATTAATTTCCTCTCATGTGTGGTCTACCAAGACTATTTCCTGCGAAATCACGCAAAACCTTCTGAAGCTTATTCCTACATGTATATCTATTTACAAGTACAGGGTTATTTCCTAATAACCTTGCACATCATGCATAAGTGGTTTCCAGCATGGCTTAAATTGGCACTACCAGTGATGGAATTAGCAGGATTTTCGTGGAATCATAAAATATTACATTACCATTAAAATGCAATAACTTCACTCCGTCAGAAAACCAAGATGGCCGCCAAAAATGTTCAAGTTTTTCAGCCCATGCGATTATACTTACATGGCACGCAGCTACTTAGAATTAGAACAATTAAACATATAATCAACATAAGGGAAATGAGAAACATGATACATATTGGAAAGAGAGTAGTTTTTAAAATGTTACTCGTATCACGACTGATTTTTTTAGGTTAATGCTATAATGCTGCTTTATAAGTATGAAAAGGATCCAGCAAAAATATTCATTTCTTGTAATGGAAATCAAAAAGAGAAAAAGCAAAACGAAAAGTTGTTAATCTATCCACATTTAAAGATGGTCCAGGAATGACAGATTGAAAGTATAGATTCAGGTCACCAAGCTTTTCCTGGTTGTCGCAATCGTTAGATGATATCATGAGAGTAAAAACAAACCTTGTAAACACTTTAGCCTATTCTTGAGGAGGCACGATCCCTTTAACATTTACGGTGAAACGATCACGAGATCGATCAAGGATCTCATTTTTTGCGAAGGTTGAAGGTCAATTTGTAACCAACCTTCGCTATGCAAACGATACCGTTTTAGCAGCAGAATCCCAATAAAATCCGCAGTTAGTTTTAAATGTGGTATCAAAAGAAAGTATGAATAAAAACTTGGGCTTTGATTAACAAGAAATCAAAGTCTATGATACTATCTAAAACAGACTCAGACTCCCCCATGCAATCTCATAAATAAAGGAGAAACAATAAAGGTAATTTACCCCTTTAAATATCTTGGTTACACCATTTCATCAAATAGGAAAATTATTTATGACATAAATAAATAATTGGAATGGCTAATGATACATTTAATAAGATGAAGTCCGCAATGAGACATAAGAGCACTACTATGAAAGCAATATCCGTCTCGTAAAGTCACATATCTGGTCAATTCTTCTCTATGGGTGTGCGTGTTGAACAATTATAAACAAAGAGCTTAGAGGAAGATTAGAGGCTTCAGAGACCTGGTTTTATATAAAGAATATGAATATGTCATGGACAAAAACGATAAATGAAAACGTCTTTGGAAAAGCAAGAGTTAAACCATCACTCATCGACACGATAAAATAGAGGCAAATCCAATTTGTTGGTCACATATAGAAAGGATAATATGGACAGCATTTAACAGGGAAGATTGCTTAAAAGAAGAGCATGAGAAGGCAACGCCCCGCATACTGCCAACACCTGAACAAATGGGCAACCAGCAATTAAATCAGCAATACCTACTTTTTAGGGATAACAGACACTAGACAGATATAAAGGGCCACATGACCGCCGATGGCTGTACCTCACACTTGATAATGATGATCATTATTATTAGTTGATTTTCATTATTATATGAATAATGTGTCCATCAAGACAAAGCCTAAAGAATAAGCGCTTTGTTATTGAAGGGTGTCTCACCAAAGCAAAATCGTTTATGACAATGATTTTGTGAATCGCAGAGCACTTTCAGAGGGTTTAACATTTTCTCTCGTGAAAATGTAATGCAATATACGCCCACACTAAATGTCATTCTCTTAAATCAATAATACACCGGGAGACAGAAAGGGGGAGATGATTAATGTGAGCACCTCTAAATGCGGGGAGAATTTTTTTCTTTTAATAAATGAAAATGCCCCAATTTTTTTTTTAAAAGAAAGAAAAAGTTGTTTTTAGATTGTTCTACTGTGGTTAAACCGAAGTGCGCAAACGTTTAGCTGATACTGTTTCACACTTTACCGCATGTTCCGCAAAAGCCATTACCATCCTGCACCACATTGAAAATACAATATTATTTTATCGTGTTTAATTTCTGTCATGTCGATTGCATTTTCTGGAGTTGTATTGCTCTAGCTTATTTGAAGGAGAGACACGGGGTCAATTCCCCTCTTGGCAGATTTTAGACTGATGCAGTCCTTCTTGTAGTATGAAGCAGGTTAAGAACCACCCACAGTCAAGAAACACAGGAAATATATCTTTCTAATAAGTAGAGCTCTGTTTATTTAGTAGAATAACAACACAATCCAATATGGATGGGACTAAATATGCCCAGTGGCACTTTTTCAGAGAGCTTGCCTCGGCTTAAATATTCCAAAGCTATTCTACATTATAGGTGCATATTTATTTATCCTAGTTTTTCACCATCATGCTATACCTCAGTTATTCCACATTCCATATACGAGACTAATACCTTTTTTCCTTCTTCAATCATGCCAACTATGTCATTTTTGGTATGCACACCGATTCTCTCTTTACTAAAGGTATATGGATCACAGTAAGTTGAAATGCTTTGCCCCCCCCCCCCCTACTGAGCGAAATTCTGGATATGCCACTGGAGCATTGCGTTTACGACTAGTAGTAGAATGGGGGTAATAACCGCAATATGTTATCGCCATGGTGCAGGGAACATCGGAAGTGTGATAGCGCATTCCAAAAGCGATTCCGACCATGCCTACATATATCAAACTCGAATGCGGTCAATTATGACAATGTATGAATTATAATGAAAGTCAAATGATATAACTACGAAATTGGCTGAGTTCGCTTTTGTCATGCCTGCCAAAGTATATCAAGGCCTTGGGTTATTTTAATGAGTTTACCGTAAGTACGTTCAATAACGGCTATTCATCACATACATGCTTTTTTCTAAACTATCAAATTAAAAAAATATTACAAAACATATCCTGAACATCAGAAATCGTCCATTTTATTAATGTTGCCCCGAATCGCTTAGATATTAAGTTTGTGTTTGTATCGTTTGTTTGTTACGGATGTGTATGTGAACGAATAGGATCATCAGCTTGATGCAAGTACTTAATGTTACAATACGTTATTTTTCTCTGATATTTTGAACCTGTACGAAACTAATGGTATTATTGTAAGACTGTATATGCACAGAATGTACTCTGTTTTTAAATGACAACCCCTCCGTTGTACATGGTTTGTGATGGGTTTACATGTTTTATACATGTAATGTGTCTCTCTGTCACAATTCATCCATTATGTCTTTTATATAAATCCTATGCATTCTTCATTTACAAGAAGCTAAGCACCAAACTATCCATTTCCAAGCCGTGGAATGTCTCGAGTGCAATTGAAATGTTTTGATACCAAGAAAGAAGGCACAAGTTGAATGATTGGAACAGAAAATCATATTTTCTACACGCTAATGTTCATGATAATATAGATGGTTGGTTGAATTACATGTGTTCCTATTTCTCTTTATTTCATATTTACAAAAACAAGTACATCACTTAAATTATTTACATTAAAAACAAATCATATTATATATTTACATACAAAATATACCATATTACATTTTTACCTAAAAAGTATATCATATTAATTGTTTACATTAATGTATATCGTATTTTTTAATTTACAGGACTTTCATTCTGAAATTATTTTATCCTGTTATCATGTACGTGTTTTTATATTCGGTAAATAAAATCAATTAATCAATCAATCAATTATCCGCATCGTTTATTTGTTAAGATAGCATAATATCAGTAATGCAATGTACTATATCTCATGAGAGAACAAATAACAGCCGCGTCAAAATTCACGTTATGTAGAAAATGATCAGAAAGTCATAGATATCACTCACATCTCAAGTAATAATAATAATACAAGTCCTGTTCCGTTGATATACTGAAATACAAATGCAAACCTTATCCACGTGTGTAAGACCTATTTAATTAAATAAGACACAAATTTAGCGAGGCACGGTTAAGAACAAAATTCTTCATGGCATGTTTGGCGGCAATAGAACGTAATTTGTTTGAATTCATTTATTTCCAGCATATACCTTGTTTAATGCATTTACAACATAGAATCAGGTCTCCTTCAACTTGAAACCAGGGCTTAGTAAATCGAATTACCAGCTCTCAGTATTCAAGCGCTTTAAAGATATACACACATGAATGGAGAGGCAAGGTTAGATTTTTACTGGATTATCGGCATGAAAAAACACACACAATGAACCAGCGAACATGCATGTATTTTGTGACATTTTCGAATACGTTTCGGTCAAAATAGAAACTTGTACAAAATCTACGCTTCTGCGTCTATCTTAAAGTTTACATATTTTAACCTTACAGTTTGTTAGTACACTAAACAAATCCTTGTTTAGCTGCAGTCTACATGAACAGGATCAAATTTGACATTTTACTATTTTCCTAAGGCATTGAGCGGAGCCTAGAGTTCTGTGAGTCTCTTTATTACCAAGATAAAGTACATATCCTATGAAGTAGGCTATCGGCATAGTCTCACAGTGCATACATTGTTACGCACAACGAAAGTGAGGGATAAATGCCTGCAAACTAGCTCCGCCCCCCTGCAAATGCTTACCCGAGTTAGTGTGCGATATAAACGTATACACATAGCTTTCCAGTTTTGTATGCCGATAAGTTGACTACATGATTATGATACAAACAAATCCCATTTTCAAACCAAAGCTTCAGGCATTCAAATATTTCAGATATCATATATTTCCGGCTATATTTGACTGGCAAAACCTATTTCAAGTTCAAGTTCAAGTTTATTTGTCTTTCTTCCAACATAAATGTAATACAATTAAACAAATGTATAACATGCAAAGTATATACACTTATAAGAATCAAGTTCATAGTATTACAATGCATTTACATGAGAAAACAAAAGAAGAAAAGACGAGGAGACCTAATTAAAGCTTAGCTTGTAGAGGTCAGGTCCCTCAAAAACAATAACATAAACAACAAGAACAGCCTGGTTATATAATAGATTAATACAAGAAATGTTCGTCAAAGGCGCTAAAGTACTAAAACAAATAACTATAAACAATAACCATGTGATTATACACATGGTTTAACTTAGTAATAAAAAAGGATGGGGAGAAGAGACTATGTACAAAAAGGGGAGATAAGAGTGATAATAATGTGGGATGTAGAAATGGAGAGAGGGGGCGGGAGTGGGAAAGAGAGGGAGAGCTCGAGTGGGAGGAGAAAGAAAAAAAATACTTTCACTGTAAACTGAAAGCTAGCTACAGGCGAGAAAGCATAGAAAAGGGAAAAGGTAAGTCGGTAGTTGCTATACAGAAGTAAATTGAGGAATGGATTAAGTTCAAATATAAATCACGACAGTACAGATTAAGAAACAACTAAGTAATTATTCAATAAGTACAATTTCAGTTTACGTTTGAAGACAGATATACTGACAGAATGGCTAATGCTTGAGTCAAGAGGGTTTTCCAAAACCTTGGTCCAGTGCAAACTAGAGTCTTGAGAGTAAACTTTGTCCTTGCATGGGGTAAGTGGAATGCAGAATATAATGGAATTGGAATATATATACAGTTCTGGTCATGGAATTAGGTTGTTAAAGAAACAACTTGAAAGCGATTGGAAAGGGTTGATTTTGAGTAGGCCTACACAATAAACGATGTGTACTGTTTGGTTTTGAAATCATCGCATTGATAACAAATTGACTCAACCGAGATGAAAAGCAAAAACTCTCAACACGAAAATAGGTATATCGGCTACATTTATCCGATATTAACTTATTCACTTTAATCATCTTCAAACAAAACGAATCAGTACCTTTAAACCATTGCCTACTGCAACCGGATGGCTTCTGTATTAAGTCTATGCGAATGAGAAAATGCAGGAGTCAACTGGTTAATCATATTAGAGTGTTAAATGTCCTAGAAATGCGGATACGTTGATGTGTGGTGGCATTGGTATGCTAAGTGTGATGGTGCAGTCATAACATGCCTTGCTTAAATGAAAAGTCACGAGTGATGAAACGTCCTTGGATGTATTGGCTATCTGCACCTACTGTGACAGAGACAGCGAAGGGTAGGTGACAGATTATTGGCATAGCCTCTTTCCCCAGGCGTTGCTTACAGTTGACAACTAAGCAGATTAGGAAACTCTCAATCCGACTCTCAATCTAACACCGCGCGTCCTTACCTCACAGTGTCGGGTTGTCTATGAACTGAGGCATTATTTAATCAGTCGTAGAGGCATGTTTCTAAAAATAGCCACTAACGTAATGTCGCTTAGGTAGCTTATTTGCATAATTTGCGTACAGTACCGTATGCATCAGGTAGGGTTATGGTTAGGATTAGTTTTTTATTTGTTAATGATGCCTGATGTGACAGTCCATTGGTATAGCCTTCTTTCATTAGGTTTTGTTACAGTAGGCAATAACAGTGAGCACTGAGGTTAGGAACTCAACCTTTCCTCTCATTGCTGGTGTTCTTATGAAATAAGGCATTATTTAACCAGTCGTAGAGGCATGTTTTTAAAAATAGCCACTAACGTAATGTCGCTTGGGTAGCTTATTTGCATAATTCGCATACAGTATCGTATGCACCAGGTAGGGTTAGGGTTAGGATTATGTCAGAGGCTATTTTTTGGTTGAAACATGCCTCTATAACTGATTGAATGATGCCTGCTGTGACAGCTCATCGGTATAACCTTCTTTTCTGTAGGTTTTGCTTACATTGGACAACTACAGTGACCACTGAGGTTAGCAGCACACCCTTTCCTCTCATTGCCTATGACAAATAGGACATTATTTAATCAGTCGTAGATGCATGTTTCTAAAATAAGCCTCTAATATTTTGTTGCTATTAAGTAGCTAATGTGTGCATACCATGTGCTGCATACCTCACCGTGTGCTTTCTTTGGGTTATGGCTGATTAAATAATGCCTGCTGTGACAGATCGTTGGTATAACCTGTTTCCCCAGGCGTTGCATATAGTTGAACATTAGGGAGCTCCCAGACTAATTGAGACTGATATATATAACATATGTTATCTGTCTGTGAAAGGAAAAAATTAAGTACGAGATTTGCTAAAGAATATTTGAATAATGCAAACAATCAACAAACAGGAGAAAAAAACAGAGATAAGAAGGAGAAGGGACATGATAAAACCCCAGCAATTGCGTCTGTTATTAATTGGCACGGAATGAAAGGAAAAGTATTGACAAGTGAACTTTCAGAAAACGGTTATTATCCCGATGATGTACGTGTTTTCAGCCACAAGATAGATGTGGGCTGTGGTGGTTGGAAACAATGAGGAACAAGCATGCAACCTTGAGCTAGATTAACGTCTCGTTTTACATCTAAAGGACAAACAATTATGTGCACTTCTAAACATCTCCAGGCTCTATATGGCAGTTCATTTGAAACCCCTCACATTTCTGTCTGAGTGTATGATTCCCAAATGTTTGAAGAAGGTCTGTTGTTTGTTTTTGTTTTGTTTTGTTTGTACTTTTTAGTTTCTTTGTTTGTATTATTTTTCAATCGAAGGTGCAGAAATTGAACAAATTATCTGCCTTAACCCTAAGTTTACAATTCCAATTTAAGTATACCAAACTATAAGAGGAAAACTAACTGTAACACTTCTCCGAAACTTGCAATAATTCTCTTGTTATCTTATAAAGAAGCAACACCAAACAATTGATGGATGGATTAAAGTAGAGTAGTATTATTAATGCATGCAACACAATGTGAGCAAAGTTATTACCATTAACACATAAGTAAATCCACAGTGATTTACTACCAGTGCAAGTTTACCCAGTTTTGACAGCTTAACGGTTAACTGGTTTAACAACTCGGATCGAATTACAAGTACTACGTTTCGTAAACATTTCAGGCTAGTATTACAAATATTAATAATTATAATAACATGTCTTGTTTACCCATTGTAACCTCATCCGTATTAATACTCTTTTCCCTGAGGTCCCGAAAATCATATTACATAAGCGTCTATTGAAAAGTAGATCGCATTCCTCTGCATATGGGGTGGATGAAATAGACGTGATAGTAGATTTGGTATTTAGCAAAAATATTTCTGGATACATTTCACTTTGTTTACATTCCATAGTGTTTGAATGAAATAATACAAATCATTTAAAAGTAAAAGCACCAAGATATCAAACAATAAATACAAATGTAACATTATTTTATTTGTAAACCTTAATGAAAGTCTCTTTTTTCATTTTCATACAAATTATTCAAGAAAGATTCTTTGAATTAACACTTCGGTTGCTTTGTTTTACCTCTCTGTCGCTTGCTTGCCACACGTGCAGATTTGCACAAAACATATTGACAATTGACAGTATGATTGCTATATGCAACACAACGGCTTTGCAAGATTATCCATTTCCGGTTTCAATTAGCTCAATGGCAACCCTGTTAACACCGATACAGACTAATCTTTAGTTGTAAACAGTTAAATAATCGTGACGCCTTTGGTATATCGACCCCACGATGAATACAATGTTGCACAGGGAAAATTTTCTAGTGGCATATAGCGAATTAAACTACTTTTTCGTACACATAGGTTACGTAAAATATCCACAACGAAGCCAAATCAGGTATGCCTAAAGCGCAATATGCTTAGGGTGGAATTCGTCAATAAGCTCTTTGTGATCGCTATTGTGGCCTTGCTAGCATGAAGCCATTTTAATGAGTGTATGGTAAAATATTGAAACGGCATACTGATGAACTGATGAGGTGTACAGAAATTTAAATATATGAAATCGTCTCTAGATTTTGTTTTTCTTTATTTGTAAACGGCATTCTTTTGCATAACTACAATTACAAATTCGTTCAATATGACATAATAATACAACATATCTATAGCTTTCTCTTCTCGAGATGACTTCAACAATTCGTCGCTGTTTTCACGAAGTGACGGTAGTGAAAAAAAATTGCATTCACTTTGCGTGACGAATTTCCTCACTAACGTCACTTCGTGAAAACAAGGACGAATTCCTCTGTCAGTGTTTTTTTAATCTGTTTTGTGGAGGGGGGGGGGGGGGAGGGAGTGGGGGGATAACCGCACCCAAAGTGAAAGAAATATAAATGCATTGCACCTTAAACGAGTAGATAAATTATATAACCATACAATTTCAATTTCAGTGTCGACGTCTTCAATTTCAATATTGAGACACAACATGAGCGCTATTAATTACTTACGTACTTCTGTGTATGATGAGTCCTGCAGTTTTTACTGCAAAATTGTTCCTCTGCAACTAACCATTGATAAATGCATTTGTAAATTTGGGCATTAGAACATGTCAATATTAAAAAAAAGGATTTATATAAATACATGATTATATTATTATTATTCATAATGCATTTGTGTTTGTTCGCATGTTTCTTGTCTGTATTTTCTCTGCCACGTAAGTCTTGTGAAACACAAAACCTTTAACATCAAACTAACTTAATAATTTAAACGTTGTAATCCGATGAGAGTATATGGTGCTACTTGCTACTAAATTTCCTGACGAATCCTTTTGCTGGAGAGCTGTTCAGTAAAAGAGAGACCCACTTTTGAGAGACGAATCGGCGTGCTGTTACTAGGGGAAAAAGTAATAAAGCTAACACGCATGCTTTGTTTTTACACAAGTCTACGTCTATGTGAAAACCTTTTCGAAAATACTCGGTCGTTGGAAAAAATAACAGTTTAAAGGAAATTTTCCACGAGATAATATGGGAGGCAAATGAAATAGATATTGACACTGACTTGTACGTCAGAAACAAAGCATTGTCTAAACTTACAAAGATATGATAATATATAATAATATTCGCATACATTATAATGTTATTATGGAACCTCTATTCATGATATGAATGGATATGAATAAAAAGACTTGGCCCTAACTGTATTGGTTTTCAAATCCATATATCTATATATTATCACTTCCTACAAGAAGAATACGTTTAGTTCTGTTGAAGCATATTGTATTCGGCATGTGACTTTTAGCCACTGCTTAAATATTCATGAATTCGAGAACACGCAGTATTCTGATATTTTTTTCTTCTCTCTTACCCATAACATGGCAGAGCACATTCTACATTTCCTTTATTCCTTTGCGCCCGTTTCCTCCGTTCCTCTCTTCTTCATGTTTCCCCTTTTCAGTTCCGATTCGTTTTCTTATTATTCAAACGCAAACAAGGGAAAGTAATCCTCCATTAGACGTATCTGTTAGCATTAGGGTGTGCTTCAACGGCTACACGACACCAACTCCTTATTGCCTCATTCCTCATCTTGATATACTCAGCAACCAGAACAGAGGTTTGGAATGACGGAGAATTAAGTTCGCCTTTAAATTTGGTTTAAGAGGGAGATTATAAATGAAAAACAAACCTTTTAGTCACTAAATTTCCTCAGACTGAAACTAAAAGGAAAAAAAAGGGACGAATGTTTTTTTTCTTCTTCAACAAGGCTGCAATGAGGTGCAATTACCATGCATGTACATGCTTTCAGAGGAAGTCCCCAAAACAATGCAAGCAGAATAAGTAAAAAAAAAAAAAAAAAAGAATACCAAAATTGTGCCGGTGTTGCACATAAGACCTGCTCTTTAATATGATAGCGAGAATATCTAAAAAATTATAATACGATACGCGGCATTTATCTTTTCTCCGAAACTAGTTACATTTGTTTTTCACCGAATTTATGGGTAAGTGGTCACAATCAGTGACTGTTTTCAACTTGTTGTAATTGAATATTAAATATACACTGATCTTAAGGGGGAGAATGCTGCATGTTTTTGTTTTTTTATTATTCAACATTTCACTCTGTGATCACTAATGTCAAGTAAATTGTGAATACGACGACAAATTAGTAAACGTTACCATGCTCTAGTGACATTTATTAATCATTCATGCACCACCTGCGCGCGCACATTAATGACCATATATGAATATTAATAAAATGTTTTTTTCATTTTACGATAGCAGCACATATAAAGAAGATAATCTACACACATAAACACATACGCAAACTCACGCACACACGCACATAAACATCCTAAACTAAATAATACAAGTCTGTATTATGAATAATCGCAGAAAGAAAATATCGGAATAAAAACATGCAGGTATCAATCAACAAGTAGAAGCTTTACTCGTGTACACACATCATTATATTCGATTTACAGCCCTTTCTTATTATTCTCTGGCAGTTGTCGAACCACATTTTCGATATACATCATCATGGATTATCTTCCCGTTCTAAAGATTAAATTCTTGTCCAAGGAAAGATGGATGGTTCTAGAATATCAGCATTAGGTGACATTTGAAGAAGAATGCCAAAGTGATTCTCAGTGAAGAAGCTCGGTTGTAGTGGAAAGGCATCTCTTGCTATAATGCATACAAACATAGGAAAGTAAAGAATACACACTTTTAGAAAGAAAATCTAACTCCTTTTTTTTAGAAAGGCATAACATGACGAAATCATTATAGCGCTCGATTCCCGTGAATATGTAGGGTAATACACTGATGCCACTAAAGATGTATTTGTTTACACTTTCCTCTTTTATAGAAGTAATTGTGACTGTTTACTTGTGATAAACAAAATTTATATTTTCTCAGAACTTGATTGATTAATATTTATTACTAAATCATAGTAACCATATTTTTTCACGATTACTTCATGAAAAGAGGGAAGAACAAATGATTCCAATTTCATGGGCAACATATATTTAGATTTCGTAATATTGAAGTGACATAATATAGCATGGCCTATGAGCCAGGGTAATTGTATGTAAACAAATTCAATATTATTATGGGCTTCCCGAATTTCCCGCGATAGCAAAATTTGAATTCGGGTTTTGATCTATTGGCCCAGTCTATAGAACCATAAATCTTATTGTAATTAGCCAACAAAATACATGAATCTCAAATCATTATAGATTCATTAATTCCCCCTGACTCAACACAAATTGATTATAAAACGCAGAGAGTGAGACAGACAACCAATTGATGACAATTGTGAAATTAAAACCGTGTGTCTTTAGTGCCACAAGCACACCTTTTAAATCCTAGCCGTATTGTCACTACATTGAAAAAGGCTAATATCAAATTAGAAATGCCAAACAATATCGGCTAGTACAGCTCATTGCATTTTCCCCATGACCTTTCATTATCAAAGTTCATGGACTTTTTGGAAAGGCTGTAGAATTCATATCTATTGAAGCATCACCATTCACGGTAATATGAGCCCGTGATAGCTCTAGGCATAAAACTAATATGACTATTAGGTACGTTCATTAGTATACGATAACAGTATTCTAATGTTAGTGGCCTAGACGCCGCCAGGCTTAGAGTACATTCATGCGGTATTTGCGAATCGACAATGGCTGAATCTTACAATATCCCGAATACGATTTTTCTGATTTAAAGATCATACGTAAATGTTATCGAATATTTCAAATAAGCCTTATTCAATAGATAGTAACTTCTAAAAATGAAATATACGTTAAACATGCCTCGTCTCTTTATATTGCATGTAATGCTAATAGCAAGATATCTTCTAGAAAGTAGTTAACTAACTGTACCTTCGGTATCAAGTTAAGGAAATTCTTTGTAAAAAAATCAATAATTTCATAAAGAAACAAAATAAACACAAGGTAAGAATTAGTTTAAACATGAAAAAACTAAAGAACGATGGTATGGATGGGATGGGATGGTACGGATGGGATAGATATTTTCGCATCTCAGAATCAGACTGTGTTGCACAGCGTGTAATCGTAGGTGAACCCCAGCACATCCAGACTTAGTAATTTGTAAAACGTAAACTATTCCCTGTAGAAGTGTTGTGGTCTTGTGGAGACTTCACCTTTTTCACCGGACTCTGGATTACGTGGTTCGTGGTGTGAGTCCCGACCGGCACAAATGTCCTTTGGCAAAAAAATATCAATCTACAATTGCCACTCTCCACCCGGGATTGGTAAATGGGTACCTGGTTAAAATTTATTCTTTTAAAGCTTAACCCATTGCCTACTGGAACCTGGTGGTCCCTGTGTAAAGCCTATGGGAATGAGATAATTCAGTAGTCAACAGGTTAAATTAGCGCCATAGGGCAACCGGACTAAAGCCAGGGTAATAGTAATACTGTCTACTAATTCGTCCTTGTTTTCACGAAGTGACGGTAGTGAGGAAAATCGTAACGCAAAGTGAATGCAATTTTTTTTCACTACCGTAACTTCGTGAAAACAGCGACGAATTGCTTAAACCATCCTCGGGGATGGATATTAGCGCAGTATAAACGAAGCTGTTATTATTATTGTCACCAATTATGATTCTTTTAATGGTCTGTAATACTCATGCATATCCGACGATCTTCAATGGTTCAAGCTTTTTAATGGGATTGCTCATATAAGATGTTTTGTAATGTAACCAAATATAACATATACGTGCTTGTGAAGTGCCTTAATACGATTTTGTATAATTCACCTGTTACAAATATTTGTATCCCAATATTCAATATGCAAATTTAATATTTTACATGTTGTTAGGTATGGCAAGCCATTCGTTTGTCCTTCATAGAAACAACTTGAATATGAAATTCGCTTTCAAACTATAGAAATATAATTATTCCTAATCGAAAGGACTCGGTAACCTGGCATCATACTATTTTATCTGTAAAAAAAATAATAATAATAATTATTTCAAAGAAAACAAAATAATTACACCAATATAAGAAAGAAGTCAGTTTTTTATTGCATTTGATTTAAAAAGAAAACAAATGTTGGTAATAATAGTCAACATTGAATGATTGCCATAAAACACTAACCAACAACAACACACAACAACAGTTGAATGAAAAAAATGTGCATCAAGGCACTTCGCAAAGACGTATGCATTAAATTTGGTTACAATATGACAAAAGGCCATTAACACGTAGTGCTATTATTCCAATCTGTTGATGCATGCCATTTATAATTGATCACGATGTCGAGGTACCACCCAGTACAGGTTTTGCGATGGCATTATATCAGCAAAATTGATGGATTAAAATTATACTGTGTTTTTGAAAGTGAAGGTGATAATTAAAACCTTGAAATTAGCGAGGTATACGTGTACATAGTGTAAAAAAAGCGTATTTACTATTAAATTAGATACTTTTTATCGTGAATGTTCTCGGCGAATTTCGTTTTAAAGGTGTAGATGGAGTTTTCTCCTGTGCTGTACTTAGCACTTAAATTAGGCTTTACGTGACATAACATTCATCATACTTTTGCATTTGTTAGCGTATATATATTATTTGAAAAATCTTTGATTTCAAAAGTAGGCCTTCCCTCGTTTTGAAAGTAAGAATATTCAATATGATAGTACCATTTATTCAATAAACATAGGGAAAATCCACAATATAGACCGAATATCTAGGTACATCAACTAAATAGCTACAATTAAGAAGTAATTTATGCATACCCTTATCAGGCTTTGTAATTTTGTAAAGTATGTGACAAATTGATTTTGTCTCGATTTACCTTTCTGATGAATGTGCATACTAAAAATAGATTTAAAAGGTCATCAACAAAGCCCTCACTTCAACCAACAACATTTTTGTCTTAAAACACTGGAAAGAAAAATTCAATTTAAAAGGGGTTTGAATAATTTACTTGTTAACTTTACATGTATATCCAACACACGTTTGACGATGAAGCTATCTTTGATATCATTTTAGAAGATATGAAACCTTATACTTGTCACAAATGAGGAAATTGTATTTTGATTGTTGTCCTGTTTAGACATTACACGCTACATACTCAGGTGTTCAAACGACATGAAGACTGACCACGTTCTAAAATGGTAGATATAACAATGAAGTGGCAGAGGTAGAAATAGGAAAGAAAGGGAAACACAGTGGTATTTTATTTGCTTTCATTACAGAACTCAAGTTCATCTTTAACAGTGCTGCTTTAAATAGAAGGTTGAGTTTTGGGAAGAGATGAAAAGTAATTTGTGAGCGTTATCATTGCATTATACAAGTGTGGAAGAACACCGGATAAAAAAATGTTCCCTGACAAACATTGCTCTTCAAATACTTTAATATTCTTAATATGGCATATAACATCATACAAATCTGGACGGATTTTTTATGCCACATGTTCATGTCGTCCTATATACATCTTTCTGTGTACAGTGCTTGTAAATTTACCAAGACTGGGCCACATTTCTTATCATTTGAGAACCTTGCAGTACACACCAGTACTTATATATGCTAGATGATCGACCTTTTCTGATCGATTCCACATCGTTTCTTTTACAACGCAATCGCAAGACCAAAACTGGTCTTACCTTTAACAATACGATCTTTATCTTTAAGTGAAGGCTGATCTATTTGGAAGTGGTTCGTGAATAAAAACAAACAAGAACAGTACAAAGGAAGAAAGAAAACTTTCTAAGAAGAAAGTAGGGATGAACTTTCCCAATCAGCCATGATTGTTAATGCATGGGACCAGGCTTATCATGCTTGCAGGCAATTTACCCTATTTATAATACACCGGCGGCTGATATAGAAGACGCTGATTGGAATGATAGATTAACCATGTCATTCATTTACTCACAGTATCGTAGCCCCGGAACGATCTTCCCATCTTCTACTGCATCAATCTCTCCCATATACTTATATGCGCAAGCTATGCGGCTACATTAGGCAACGTAATATGCATCAAAAGGGTATCATTCATTTCTACTTCATTCGGTCTTTGTTTTCTCTTTATATCTGGATTTTTTTAATATACGAACATTCATACACATTATGTGTATTTTACCTGCTTATTACTCATTATCCTGGATTCTTTGTCTTTGCGCAAATTTAAGCCATGTGTTTGAAACCGTATAAGTCAATATGATTTGAATAGGTATGCATATACGAAATAAATTTAGTTCTGCTCGGAGTATAAAGAAATACACACAAACACAAGAATCAACGATCCTCCGTACCAAAACAAAATATTGTACAAATGTGTGCCTTAATGGCTTTGTGAAGTATATATGTATTAACTATAAGGAAGCATTTAGTACAATAATAATACCATTTTGTTATTTTCTTGGCGATCCGTCGAGCACATGATAACCTATTATCCCTGCAGCAGCAATAACAAGTATATAAACCATACTATCTACACATTCGCACATTGTGTAGCTGCGTCATGCACTGAGAAAGTAATTACGGCCAAGTTGCATGGAAAGCCTAAATAACCATGGCAACAGACTGGTGAGTGTTCTTGCAAGGACATTGCTTTGCTTATTACATTCATTTTCATTCGATAATATTGGAGATTTGAAGCAGAGCAACGTCGTGTTTACTAACTAGGCCTACTTGATGCCGTGTCGTACATGACTTGTAATCAAATTCATGATGTTAAATACAAAATTGACACAAACGAACAAAATAAAAACGGCCAAAATAAAGAAAGAATAACAAACATGAACAAAAGATTGTACACACACACACGCACACACACGCAAACGCACATATATAACCTATGAGCTAGTAGCGTCATGTGACAAGACATTAACCAACATTTACCTCACTCCGCCCACGTGTTATTGGGTAACTGGCAATTGTGTTGGTAATAATGATAGCAAGGCCCTCATGAAAAACAGTTATTATGCTGACGAGGCTTTCCTCTGTAAGCAAGGTTAATACTATTATCATAATAATAATATTATAATAATAATTTTTTTTTAAACTACGACGGTCTGTATTATTTCAGCGTAGCCGATGAGCAGTAATTATTAAGTCTGGGGTAGGTTGGTCTAATTACAATGCAGTGTCATCATTTCTCCCAGTTTTTTTTTTATGCACGGCCATTATCACTGATCGTGATGCTTAGGTACAGTCAATTGATTTGTTGAAGTAAACTACATGTGCACAATTAATATGTATTTCGTGCAGTATTATCCAAATACATATTAACGTTTTTAGTAGTGTCTATGCTATATTCGTCTACTCCCTTTCTTCCTTCTTTGCCTCCCCTTTCAATTCACTCCTCTCCCTCTCTTGTACTCTTGGTCCTCTTTCTCACTCTCTCCCTTCTGCCTTTTCAAGGCATTGAGCTTGTGTTTTTTCTTTTGCGGTCTCCACTTACATCCCAATTTTACCATTGTAAACCTTCATCTATACACCCAAACGTACTAATCATGAAAATAGTAAACTCACAGTTGATTCTTCGTATTACGCTCATGAACAATTTACAATTGCATATTGTTTATTTCTATATATTATGATTCTATACATTGTTTTGTTTTATCATATAAATACTCTCGTATTACAATATTGTACATTTTAACCCCTGGACTGCGATGCATATTATTAAATACAAAAATATTGCTATCATCCCTATCCCATGGGCATTAGTAGTTATACCCCTAGATGGTCTCTTTAACCGGTGACATATTGGTACTGTCCATGGAGAATGGCGTGATTATCACCGCATTTAGCTGTCACTCCGCATCAGGCACATCTATCCATCTTATATGCATAGGTGGGTTGGAAAAAAATGTGCGGATAAATGTAAAAGGAAGTGGCGTGGGTACGTTATACACGCGAATAGAAAGAAGAGAATACATACACTGTAAGCCATGTAGTTGGAATAGTTTTTTTCCTACCTCTTTACATGGTATGATTTCGAAAACATGGCTTATTAATGATATGAGCTTGTATCTTCTCAAGAGTATACTTGATGAATCTCTATGACACTTCAGACTTTAAATGTAAACTATATTCATCAAGAATGAATCAATATTTCCTTCATTTCAAGACGAGAGGTAAGAACCAATTATTCAAACTGTTTAAACAATAGTGTATTATAGATGAATGTGTAGCAAACTCGAACTGTGTTTCATTTACTACTGATTAACACAAAATAAGTATGACAGACCAGAGGGAAGGTATTTTCTGAGGGAGGGGGAGCTGGGGATATAAAGCTAATGACAAAGAAAGAGGGAGAGAGAGCAACATGATGGACACTGCCAAATATTATTCTGTACCTCCTGCAAGAGGAACAAATCAGAAGGAATTGAGAATTTAAGAAAAGCATTTTCAACACAATTTCCTCACCGATGTCATCTTATACAAGGTTCTAATAATAATACATTATACTAGAGCAAAGAAAACAACGTTTCATAGCAGGCTTACATACATGGCTTACGGTAATACCATAATTATTAGCACCTTACATTGCAGGAGATTTTACACTTTAAGAAAAAGGCTTATATTAGCAAAGAACTAACATTGAAGGGGAAAGGTGAAAAATGAGAGATGGGGGGAACTAACGAATTGGAGATGGAACACAAATATAGAAAAGGGACAGAACAAATGTGAAAAAGGGCAAGAGGCCAAAGAAACAAACTCGATTTGAAGGTCTATCAACAGACTGGTGCATGTTCCTGTTTACATAGCATCTCGTGCAGGGTGCTTAAAAGGCAGATGTAGCGATAACTCGTCACCTGTCTGTTTACTGAGTGCTCTCTCATAACCGAGTATATCGATTACCCAATCGATATCAACTGCATTCCACGATTATTATGCAGTCTATATTTCAGACCTTCGAGAACAAAAATACTGTACGCCATCAGTAGAAAGGTGTAGAAAAATAAACACAAATTCGTTTTGGCAAAGGTAAACAAATAGGAAACAAAGAGAAACGCAGTGAGCGAAAATATAAAGAATTGAAAGGAAGAATATAGGAAATATTCAGCGAAACTGAACTAAGAGAGAATAAGAAAGAACTGATATGCATATGAAAATGATAAAAATAAAAAAAAAAAAAAAGAAAGGGGGAGGGGAGCGTTAACAAAGACAAAGTGAATATTATAAACGAAGAACATAGAAAGAGAAATTCTATGAATACGAATTCACAAAATGTGCCTCAGAAAACAAAGAAAAGAAGAATACAAACGAGAAGAGGGAGCGCGATTATGTCGCTCTCATGAACCGTCAATAGGGGCAGAGAAATCGAACGGAACCGACAAGTCATTGGTTGGTATCGTAGCCTTAATATTTATTATGTAAACAAGCGGACATGGTCACAGCTGGCACAACAATTAAAATCTTCTCTAAATATGTACAATTACCATCTGCCTAGCTGAGACATTTAAGCCAAGTCAAAGTTTTGTCTCATTCGTTACCAAGGTCTAATTGAATTGTTCTTTGGAATTGTGACCATAAATGTATTATGAATGAATGGTGGTTGTTATTTTACCTGACTGATAAGAAAGCATAAATGCTTGTAAGTAAGCACCCAGACGGCCGACGGCTTTAGGTCCTCTCCGAGGGACCTGGTAATGAGGATAAATGCCTTACCAAAGTGCACTAGCGCATCGCCTTGGTTTCGAACCCGGGTCACCGGATAACGAGACCACTGCTCTACCGACTGAGCTATCGTGCCTCGTCAAGGATTAATATAGAATCGCATTTTATTTAATGGTTTGTGTGATGCAAGCTCCAGTAGGGCTATCACCTCGATATTGTCAGATATATTGACATCTTAGATGTCGGTAAGATATGGGACTGAAATAGCTCATAATCATCGAAATCAAGAGAAACGTCACAATTGGGAAGGTAAAAGCCTCGAAGCCGAGTTGTGGACTTTGGCAAGCAACAGCAAAATAATTGTTTCACCAGTGGAATAACAGTGCAATCCTTCAAGAGACGTTTGTGGATGGTAAACAAATGCCCTGTCACTGCTTATCGGGATACCACGAGACGCAGTGATCATCAATAACTTTTAATTACTTATACAGCTCGTTGTAACACTCGGGTAAGCCAAATGCTATTTAAAGGATGTCATTGCTGATATACCTTCGTAAGATCTAGTTTTAAGGGTGCTCTGTCTTGACAGCATACCTCTGCCAGTCGACTTGGTTTTAAGTGTGTGATAACAAGGACGAGTGAATAACTTCAGTACTAATTAATCTATCCAGGGTTGCGGTAAGAGATTTGACTATTGGAAGGACATGTGGAAGAGTGAACGGGATGTAAAAATAGAATGGGGTTTCTTTTTTTATTTTGACATTTTTGCACCTCTCAAGTGGTGCTACATTCACCACTTTATGTTATAGAGAGGACGAGGTGTCTGAATATAATGGGGTTTGGTTTATAACGTTGCATGTGTATAGCCTCGTAAAGCGACGTTTTTTCCCCAGTTTCCTCCCCTTTTCGAGATGATGTGACTTCAAACATTAATTGAAACTGTTTTAGATACTTACTCCAGTATTCTTCTTACATTTAAACACCTTTCTGGGTTTAGGTTTTGTCCAAAATCGGAACTATGTACGGAAGCTAATCTGAGGTTTAAATTTTATTTTTGTTTTACATGATTCCAGACCCAGGGTCGGCTTATGCATTGGTAGAATGCAGACCGTAGTCACAGTGGTGTGTCAGGTGCATGTTTTAAATTTTGTTAACATTGCTATTTTTTTCATTTTCTTTCATTGCAATTTTAATCTAGTTCAGCCCTGAACCATTCAATGTAAATTTTGCGAACATTATAAACAATGGTCAAGTTAGAAGCTCATGTGGGCATTTCATAGCCAAAAAATAGTTACACAAAAATAACGAATGCCCTTTTTTATTTGAAACTTTTGCTATTAATGATTAGAAAATATCTAACTTTCAAGATTGAGCACATTTTTAGTCCCTTGTATTTTAATGTCACTGTGCTGGTGATTTGCCATCGTCAGGAAATGAACCCCAGTCTCTTTCATTATCTGTTCAATATGTGATCATATGATCCACAGCGAGTGATAAATACTTTACGTGTAAGTACTATGTAAATTGAACACCAAATACGGGTGAAATGCTCTCGATACGTTTTAACATTGATAATAGACGCGCATAGGACCATACGGTGTGTTCATATATCGCGTACGTCAGAAAGTTTAATTATGTGTGACATCCACGATTGGGTGGTAGTACACCATAGCGGACTGTCATGCAATAATCAACGATGACTTCACTATCATGGAATTAATTTTCATTTCGGTACCGGCGGAAGTCCCTGTCGATCAAGTATTACATTCGTGTTCCAGTCTGGTGCAATGCTTAAAGTCCACTGGCATTAGGCAGACTGGTGTAGATGACCCCAACTCTGTTGTACTTGTTTGTATCAAAACATCACCGTCCCTTAGTTTATTCAAATCTAAGGTTAAAACGTACCTTCAAACCAATCTGTAATACCTCGGGTCATTTATATACATCACTTGAATTGGGGTTATAGTTCATGACTTTATATAATTCCCCACATTAATATGAATTTGTTTGTAGTCTAATCTTATTCTGTAATTCTGTTTGGTTCATTTTGATTATGTCCTCGGTTGCCCGTCGTGTAGCATGCGCAGCTGGTAAAAAGTCGAAACCGTGAAAAACGCTTTTGAAGTTTAATCGTTTTTTTTTTCAAGTGCTGAAAACGACATTGTTTCTATATTCCATGTAAGCCCAAACTATTCTTAGAGAAAGATATTTACCTGATCCATTTTCGATGACACCGAAACCGATGCCTTGCTTGTTTTCAAAGTATAAATGTTTGCCTGGAACATCAGGCCGGTTGACTATCAAAAGTAATCATAGCATCCTAACCACGCAATGCTATGACATGACATACCATTCGTTAATTTAGATCTGTCATAAGTATATCGATATATATGACTGTTTATTGATTGTGGCATCCCATGGTTAGCACGCGTCTGGCGCCTTGTCTAAATGTATAATTATATGATCCTATTAACGTAATTTGTACAAAGTAAGCTCTTACTAGAAACTGTCAGTAGATGTGGGCTACATTAAAACATTATAGTTGCTCTCAATCAATTCTAAACAGTAGGGCGTCTAAATTAACATTGAAACGAGCGAGATAGAGAGAGAGAGAGAGAAGAAGAGGAGATGGAAGGAGCATGCTATGAGACGATACAAACTAAAAATAATAACGGTGGAATAACAATTATATATAGGCCCAAAATACTGGTATGTTTTAATCTTAATCGACAGATCGATTCGCTGTGTGGCTGTGATGTTGTGATTTCGTTTAAAGCCTTCATTAATTTCTTGTATCGATGACAAACTTTGTTAACGACTACCGATTTTGCTTTTTCCATAGGACACAGAATGAAATATAAATAAACAAAACATTTTATTTCTTGAATCTATAGATGTAGGAATATGTTCCTACAATTTTCATTATTAGTGTATGGCACAATTACATTGATTCCAAAGGGCACACTAAACATTGTAACGTAAACGGACCTTTATGATCCCGCACTTCCAAAAGGAATTTGAATATCATTGAACTTGTAATGACTGTTTGAACACAAGGTCAATCATGCCTTCTGGTCAGTTGCATCGATAAGTAAAAGGTCACTGGCGTGATTGAAATGACACGTCTGACCTTTAGCCATTAATCAAAGGTCATTTATCTGACCATTGATTCCCAGAACGCTGACCATCTTCAGGAGATGAATTCTTAAAGATCAATCCCAAATCTGAAATAAGAATGATAGCAGAAAGATGAGCGGCACAAAATAGCGAAAGTTTGAAATGAACCAGACCATTAATATGAAAATTGTCATAGTTATGAATATTTGAAATATGAAAGCACTAAGTCTATGTTAACCTTAATTTTAGCAATTTGATTAGTGGATTGTGGCGTAGTCACGGACACCTCTCCCGTTTGTCGAGTACACAATTATCATTTGTTTTCTTCGCCTAAACTCCTTCTCTCTTGGTATTTATACATATACATTATTTTTCATATATTCCGATATTTCTATTCATATTATCAAATATATTTATGTGTGTGTGTGTGTGGGTGCGTGTGTATGTCTGTGCAATATACTTATTAAGATGTGAAGACATAATTATTGCAAGTATTCAATCTACATTAAGATTTAAAATGTACACATTATTTTCCGTAAGTCAATTTATCATTTATCATCGCCTTGTTGCTCTGCAGCGTTTTGATTTTTCTGATTTTTCCTTCTCCTCTCTGTTGTTAAAGCTTTTGAGATATAAAAAACACTGGCTTAACCAGTCACGCAACACACGACGCTGATACAGTGTCATTACAACTCTCTCTCCCTCCCTTTCTCTCGGTCTTTCTCTTTAGGCCACTTTAACCCTTTTTAATAGTTTAACTTTTCTTTCTCCTGTCTGTCGTTAAAGCTTCTGGGATATAATAAGCACTGGCTTAACCAGTCACGCAACACATGACGCCGATACAGTATCAGTAGAGCTCTCTTTCTCTCTCTCTCTCTCTCTTACTCTCTCTTTCTCTTTCTCTCTCTCTCTTTAGGCCACTTTAACCCTTTTTAATATTTTAACGTTTCCTTCGCTGCATTGTTCAGTTTACTCCAGATATCGACAATCCCGTTACCCGGCGCACAATTCCCTTTGGCGCCATCGCGACTTCTGCACGGTACTGTGTAATAAGGGCAATAGGTGCAGGTGAAGATGCTTCCCATGGCGGTGCAATTAGCACGCTAATGTACGCTCCGTTTCCGCCATAAAACAGATCAATGGTTCCCCGGGACGCCAGGCGAGACAAATGCATGCCATAAGGCACAGTGCAAACCTGTGCACACACAACCGGTCATTTGCTCATATCATATTAAAGGGAATGTATCCAACTACATGATACAATGCTGCGCTTTAATTTCTATTATCTTGATTTGCTTTATTGTAGTGTACTATTAAAGAGAAGGTTGCGTTCTGGGGTAAAGAGGTAAACATTAAATTTGTGAGCGTTATCAGTATTATTATGCAAGGGTGGAAAAACATCAGATTAAACATGTTCCCTGAAAAGCATGGCTCTTCAAATGCCTTCATAATCTAAATATGACATGAAACATCGTAAAAATCCAGGGACGGATTTTTTTCGCCACGTGTTCGTGTTGTCCCATATACATCATTATATGTACAGTGCTTGTAACTTTGCCAAGATTTGGCCAAGTTTCTTATCATTTTGATGATTCCAAAACCTTGCAATACACACAAATACTTATATACTAGATGATCAAACTTTTCTTTCACAATGCAATCAATTGACCAGAACTCAACTTTAGCTTTAAAACAAATTTTGTTCGACAAGTTACGTTTCTAAAGATATGTTATGAGTGTAAATACATTGTAAATACATTTAAGATTACGTTTTAGATGACACCTCGACGCACTTGCACGCACACACACACACACACGGGAACACACACTTCGGGACTTCATTTTTGTGTACTAGACAATTTTAATTGTTACTTTCCTGAATTGGATGGAAATACACTGTCAATAAAGTTCAAGTGATGTGTGAGTTGGCATGTTGTCGCACTTGTACGCACGTGCACGCACAGACACGGAAGAAACTCGGGACTTCATGCTGGTGTAATAGACAACAAATATTAGTTTTAAAAGTTAAATCTGTCCTACTTGTAGCTGCTTGCTCCCTCTATATAGAAAACTTCACCAATCGGTGCCTGTTGGTCCCCCATGACCCTCTTGTTCTTATGTTAGTTGAGAGCTGAGTTAATGAGATAGCCACCTGTCAGTGACCTCGCTGTGTGGTCTACTCCCTTCTGGCCCAGTAGTGTTGACTCTCTTTAACATGTTTAAATCTATAGTAAGTGGGAACCACGGAGTTAACACGTCGACGTACCCGTACGCACACACAAACGGGCAAAAATGAACACCAACGTTTAATTGGCGTTCGAACCCTGCTGTCATTACAAGCAAAATGCAAGTTTAGAATTAAAATCGTCCAACGTTATAAGGATGAAGCATTAACATTGTATTTGTCGTCCTAGATGTCTATTATATTTTTAAAGGATATAGTGACTGTTCGCCATGGAGAGATATACGAACAAGGATAATGAAAAGGAGAAGGAGATGGAGGAGTAGGAAAGAAAGAAAGTAGAGGGAAAGAAGAATAATGTCGAGAAGGTGAAGAAGAAACAAGGAAGAGAACAAGAAGAGGGAGAATAGGAGTTATAAAAAGAACCACACAAATGAAGAAGAGGAAGAAGAAGAAGAAGGGTAGTGAGGAAGAGATTCTACAAGCAACATAAAACCTTCACCTATGGGAAACGAAGTGTAGATTTGAAAAAAAAGTACCATTCTACCTAAATTGACAGTAAAATTAGTTCTATACATCACATCGAAAATAGAATTACTGGGAGCAACAGAGAGGAAGAAGATTTGTCAAAGCTGTCCGTCTTTTCATATCCCTTCGAAGAATGCCAAGCAGAGTACACGAGACGAATACAATCAATAACAGTACTTCTGCAATTATTGACAGAGTTGTATTGATTCGTCTTTGGCGAGCGGCTAATTTTACACCAGAATAGAACCTTGTTAAAAACAAGGTCATGAATTACTCTTCTGATTGACAAAATAAATTCCAGTCAAGGCAATTATTTTGTTCGTGTTTTTATTTTGCTTGTCTTTGACGTTGTTGGTACTTTGTTTTTCACAGTACATGTCCTGTATTTTTCTGTTTGCGGATTGAAGAAAAAAAACATGACAAATGATGTATAGGAACTACAATAATATTCATGAATCTAAATCTGCTCATTGACGTAAATACTTTGGTTTATATTTTGGTAAGAGTTGGGGCGAGTGTTTACATTTTGGCTTAATGGATGAAATATTGAATCTTTGATATGCACTTCATTTCAAACCAGACAGTAATATTGTTAACAAAAATAAGATTAATGAAATAGACTGAATTCATTCCGACTGAAGCTGATCAATATCTCTAGTATACACTGCGCAATATCTCGTCTAGGCACTGCATTCAGAACCGGAATCTGAAGGATATTGTCTCGCCTGCCTGGTGACCCCGCCTCATTTCCTAAAGTTCAGCTTCAACGGACATTGGCATTTGGGATGAAAGATTGAGAAGGGATCAACAACAGTCTGATAGATTATGGCGGTAAACCCATGCATGAATCTTTGCTTTTTAAAGAGCAAGTGCACGATAGAATAGGTCTTTTCCTGTTTTCGAATTACAGTGACACGGACATGAAGGATGTGTCTTCACGTTGTAGCTTCCTATGGTTCTAAATTGATAATATAATCTGATTCACGTTCGCTATTAAACCAAACGTTGCACTTTATTTGCCGCAAGCACTTATTATAAATAGTGAACGTGTCGCTCATGGCATAGATAATGAACATCGATACAAATCGCTGATAATTTTTAACCTGTGATTGGAAACGTAATAGAAACAAAGGTATGACTCCGAAATCGACACCTCAATATGTGTATTCTACGAGGCATACCGTAACAAGAAAATATGATTGGGTTTTGACAAAGAAAAATGAGAAATCGAAATGAAATATTATGTAATCTGACAGTGCGTTCACATTGTTCCAATTCCTTTCACTTATATATTAAAGTCGTCGTTAAATCATTGTCGTTTTACATCCGACACGATCATGAACAGTTGTATTCTGCAATGCCCTTCATCTGACTGGATGAGCAATTGTTACTTAAAGACCCTGGTCGGAAGTGATCAAGGAATAGATGAATTTACACATCAACGGAAAGCTTTTAAGCCATTGATTATAAACATATCAATTACATAGTACTTGCCTGTCAGTATCTGTCGAAGGTGTAACAGCTCTATGACATCTCGAGATCTGAGACTTTGAAAATAGGAAGATGTCGACCTAAAAGTTAGCTATGAACTTGATATTGTGTGGGGTACCCAAATTCACAATCACTTTGCGTTAAATAAGCACGGCTTATTGCCCAAAACTGCGGTAAATTTGACCCGTAGTTTGGAGTGGTGCAGAAAAACATGCTTTAATTTGCTTTTCATGCAATACTGAAAGGGAAATTATGTTGTATTTCGTTATATATCTATTCTACATTTATTAAGCTTTCCATTGATTTAAAGCTGTAATTCCATCGGATTAGGGTCTTTAACATGCTTGATACGTGGTGATCACCTGGATGTTAAAAATCAATACGGATTTCAGGACTCCATAAACATGTACGCAAAGACTTTCAAAAAAGATACCAAAGCCAGTAATTGATCTTAATCTTAATCTTAATATTACAAATAGCATTGTCCTTCACCTGTTTCAATGACGTATTGCATAGACCGAATTTTATTTCGTTAGGATGCACGATAATACGTTGTATAAATCGCCCTTTTTATACAAACAATTTTCATGCGGCTGAATTAACCCAGTCTGGAAAAGGTGGGAAAACTGACTTCAATGGCCAAATTAATGATGTGAATCATCATCATCATCATCATCATCATCATCGACGTCGTAATCTTCGTCATATTAGGGACTTTTAGATTTGCGTGGACTGATACCTGCAACGTCCATTCGAGGCAGTGCATTAAAAGGACGTCGATCGTAGCATAGACCTATTGTCTACGTGCGAATCTAAAAGTCCCTAATGTTCACAGAGACACAAGACGTCGCGAGTCAGCGAACAAGACAGAGACTTCCGGTGAATAACGAATATAATGTCCTAATTATCTACTAGATTGAGAAGATGCGTACAGCATATCCTTGTCATAGAATGCGTACGCTTTATGTTTTATAAAAAAAAAGGTTCAGGCTTCAACAAGCGTACACATTACTACCAGCAGAACAGCGTTGGACGAAACGAGAGGCATATATAAAGAAAAAATTAAGTCCTGGTAAAAGCGAAAGAAAATTTGTTGCTATCTTCGCGTTATTTTGTATAAGAATATCAATGTGGCATTCAATTATAAGGATGATGATTACTGGTGTACTGAGAGAGAGAGAGGGGGGGGGGGGGGGCTTGGGGCAGTTCCCCCCCCCCCCAAAAAAAAAAAAATCAAACGTGGGTTATCTAATTCGATGCAAGTGATTTACGAATGTTGCCAAAATTACATGATTCTTCCAGTATTTTCCTTCTCCCCCCCCACAAAAAGGTTTTGCTCATTTCACCACTGATGATGATGGTGATGATAATAATCATAATAATTATAGCGAGAATGATGATGATAAAGATAACCCCCTTCCTCCCCCCCCCCCCCCCCCAAAAAAAAAAAAAAAAAAAAAATCAAACGTGGGTTATCTAATTCGATGCAAGTGATTTACGAATGTTGCCAAAATTACATGATTCTTCCGGTATTTTACTCCTCCCCCCCCCCCCTCCCCCACAAAAATGTTTTGCGCATTTCGCCACTGATGATGATGGTGATGATAATAATCATAATAACAATAATAACAATACTACTAATAATAGTAGTAATAGAAGTAGATATATTAGTTTTACTACGCTAAGAATAATAATATTATAATACTTCATGTATTAGTAATAATAATGATGTTGATGTTGACAGTAAAATTACTTATTATTGATGATAGTAGTAGGTTTACTTTCTTTGCCCTGACAGCATCAAAGAATCTGAGTAGAAACTGAAAATGTGGTAAAAAGGTCTTGACATACATTCATATCCAGTATTTGATGAGATATGAAATAAATACTATCCACGCTGACATTTAATTGTTAACTCATATGAGTTAATTAGTATCACTATACACATTTAAATCTATATATACTGTCAAATTCTAGGAATTTGTTATTACAGCAATATTATACAATGATACATTTGCAACGCATGGAGATACAGACTATTCCATGTATCTGTGTTTCATGAGTCATCATTAAGTTATTTTTTATTAAAACCTTTTCCCCTATGTAACCTTTTAAAGTGACTCTCTCTTGTACACTATCTCGTGAATACATGGTGATAACAGACGAAAAGAAGTATATTTTGCCATGGCACAATATGTTTTGATAACTCTTGTGTTCATAACAAGATTTTTTCACCGCGTACAAGAGTGCCTGTATTCAAACAAGACTTGCGGAAAAGACGGTATTACCCTGACATTTCGAGCTTGCCGTTACCATGGAAATAAGCCATATTTCACGACGATCTCCCTACTCTCTCCCTATGCATTATTGGTGTGGTGAAGTTGTGGTATACACTGGTTATACGTTTATATTGTACAGGCTATGGACTGTTGCTCACCGAACTCGAAAGTGCCATTGATATGCTGGTTTTGGTTTAAGTGGGTTTTTGGTAATATGATATTTCTTTGAATGTTAATTTATTATCGTTTTCTTCAATGGAATAGTCAATATAGTATAGTTAGTTGTCGAGAAAATTGTGATTTCTGAAATAAAATTACTATACTTTGACATTTTCTAGGAGGCAGCGCACCTAATATCCAACCTTGTTTTTTTTTTTTTTTTTTTTTTACCTCCTAATAAGATGACGATAATAATGATGATGAGGATGTTGTTGTTTCACAACATTGTTTAACAACATTTAACTCTTATCGTGCCACAGGGCTAATCCCCACTGTGCCAGGTTGTTTTGGGGATAATCTGATTAACGCGAAGGTTCTATGAATGGTGAGTGCAAAACACACAGCAAAGCCCAATGAGCATGAACAATAACTGCTCTTATGAAAGCGCCCTTGCACGCACTCAATAGGTAGCGTGCATGCAGCCTCATGGCAGGCTATGGGTAGAGTGCAAGTTTCTCCAATGATTACAATATTTTCATATTTGCCGCAAAAGAAAGGTGAACGTAATAATGTGTCTAATACTAAAACATCGGTCTCGCCAACTAGCAAACGTTGCCTATATCACTGGCATTGGACAAAAGACGATTATAAGACCGGTTGTAAGACAAAAATTACTAGGTCTAGGGCGTTTCGTAAGATTCGCATTATATCAGCAATTTCGTAACCATATTAAACGATCTAAAATCGTAGCAGACCCCCTAATATCGATCTCCGTGTATGCATTACCCAGTACTATAATTCATAAGTTCTTGATTCAACTTCCATTGTGTTATTAAGTTAAACAAATTACATTTTCATCTTCATATATTCGTGGTGTTTTGTGTGTGTTGTTGTTGTCATGCCGCGGTCTAGACTGGTGACGATGTTTATGCCTTGTTTGTCATTTTTCCCAATTTGTTGGAGATATCATTGGGAATTGTTTATGGTCACTATGACCTTCGCTTTATAACAACGTACATTTATGCATTGTCTCTATCATTATGATCACCCAGCTGTGACTTATTAGCACAGAGGTGGTATGTGAGAGGGTAAATAGTGGCAAAATACACTGTTATTAACGTTTTGTAATTCATGTATTTCTTTCTTAAGTAATCCACACAAATACAAACACTGCTTTTCAATGGATGGCTCAATTTAAAAATAGTGGCAAAATACATTGTAATTAACGTTTTGTAATTCATGTATTTCTTTCTTAAGTAATCCACACAAATACAAACACTGCTTTTCAATGGATGGCTCAATTTAAAAATAGTGGCAAAATACACTGTAATTAACGTTTTGTAATTCATGTATTTCTTTCTTAAGTAATCCACACAAATACAAACACTGCTTTTCAATGGATGGCTCAATTTAAAAATAGTGGCAAAATACACTGTTATTAACGTTTTGTAATACATGTATTTCTTTCTTGAGTAATCCACACAAATACAAACACTGCTTTTCAATGGATGGCTCAATTTTCTTTAAAATTCGACTTAATTTACTAAAATAATATGCTTACATATGCTTATATATTTTGTATCTTAAAAATGCATTTATTATCTGTTTAACTTATATGATATTTTATGATTACAAGTAAGTTTTATTTTGTTTATTATAGGATATTTTACATGATGTCACTTGATATTAAACATTTTTACTTGTTTTGATTGAGTTTTCGAAATCAAATTATTTGAATTGAATTAATATTAAGAATATATTCCTGGTTATTAATATTATTATCTTTGTTGATTTTCTAGTCAAAATCTTCATTCAAAATTGAAATGACTATAAATTTCATATTTGTTAGCATTCTCACTATCATCGACTTTTTTCATCATATTTAGATTAAACCAAGGAATATGTTGAAATAACAAAATGTTCATTTTAATAATAATAAATATTAATAGCTAGTTCTTAAAATGCGCTTTTCAAGACCGAAGGCCCTCTCAAAGCGCTTTACAGATATATATATTATTACCCCGGTTATTTATTGTATTCTATGCATCAAAGTTAAAGAGAAACCAGGAGAACTGGCAACCAAACGCCTACGGATGGTACCATTGCATTACTATAAACTTTTAAGGACAGAAAATGGTTACAATTGAAGCTTATCTAAAACCTTATCTTGTATTTTCATTTCATTTCACATGTGCCGTCATTTCTACACCTGTTGCTGCGTCTCGATTGCAATACCCAGGTAAGTCTCTAATGATACACAATCTTTACAGTTAATGAATTCTTGCGAAACGCGTCCACATTGGTGTTCGGCCCTGCTAGTAGTAAACAGTAATTTGTTTGGAGTGTGAATAATGTGAACGCAATGTCCCCCTTCCTCGCAGCTTCCTATCGCGTTAGTCTGTCCGATTTTGTTTTCTCACACACACACACACACACACCACACCCTCGCGCGCACAAATTCCCTCCCCTTCTCCCTCTTTCTCTCTCTATCTCTGTCTCTATATATATCGCTCTCTGTCATGTGTGTGTCGCCTCCTTTTTGTCTCACTACATATTACTTGATTTTTTCTCTCCGTCTCTGCTGCTGTCTCTTTCCCTTTCCTCATCATCTCCTCTCTCCCAAAAGATGTTTGTACACGAAAAGAAAGATAATATTTGATTGAATTGCCCGCTAGAATTATTTCATTAATCAGTTTTCCTATCTGAAGCAAGTTCATCAAATGAATTGGACTCCGCTAGATTATCAAAAACGTTAAATTAAATGTTATTGAAATGTATGTGTTGCTCAACTCCTTTGTCTGATTTTGAATCAATGTTTTCATTAAAAGGGGAAAACAACCCTAATATATGGTTGGTTTAAAGAAATGAGAGGAACAAGTTAGTGAAGTTTTTTGGAAAATCAATAAGGATTTTTTTTTTTACTTGAATTCTCGATCAATCAAACACAATTGCCAACTGTGTGGGATATTTCGCCAGGTCGTCTCCCTTTTCCCATTTGCTTATCTATTTTCCCTAAATAATTTGTGTTTTAAATCACACATGTTCCCTACATATCATTCTTGCAAATTTGTTTCTCTATACATCCCCTTTACAAAACAAATATATTCAGTCATCAATAACAAAGAAAATAAACGTCAATACAATTTTCTGTACAGAGCAAAGTGGAGAGGAGCTGGCAAGATGCGTTATTGTGTTTCACTGATGACAACCTCAAAAAGTAATGCATTTCCTACTTTTAATCGGAAATTGCTCAAAATTGCATTATTCGTAGTCTCGTTTTTCTTCTTTTATCAATCTTAGCTAGGTAGACTTCCTTTTGAATTTCACTCTTCATCATACAGAAAAAAAACAGAGATCAACATTACATGTAACATAAAATGGAAAACTCCCAAAATTCAATGAAAAGCTTTCTCGCCAGCCATTATATTAATTATTGCATGTCGTTGCAGTATTCAACAACAAAACTCGTACAGGGCGACCCAACCCTTGTTTTAATTCATTTGTATGAAAGCAGAAGAACAAGAAAAAACAGAATGGCGAAAGTTTGAAATAAAAATGTCAAATGTTTAGAAAACTATACATTTTTAAATTAGGAGATCACTTAATCTATGCGAATCGCAAACTGTCAATTTGGTAACTCGATTGTGACGTATTCACGGACAACTCTCCTGTTTTGGCGTGTACAAAGATATCATTCATATCTGTTTTCTCCTAAGCTTCTTATCCCTTAGAACACTGGTAATTATATAGCGTGGGTAGCATATTATTGAAGTTTCTCTAAAAAGTCCCTCGTGAGTCATACATTTGTGTGGGTCGAACAAACTTGGAAAGCTGTTCGGCACTTTAGCTTTACATTTTCAGAGCATTGGCATTTCGAGGTTTAAGATTACACGTGTTTGTACAAAAAAACTGCGACAGCTCGGAATAGACTTGCAAAACTTTCTCTGCTTTCAGGGAGTGTTTTTCGATTTTGGGCTCCTTACATGTCTTGTATTTCAGCAAGACAATCCTACTTCAGGACAGGCGTATGTGATAGTCTGTTCATTTTAGACCACCGTTGAGAACAGCATGTTCGGTTTATATCGGGTCTTGTAATTGCATTGTAAAATATAAGAAAATAATCGATAACATGGATGTCATAATTTAAAATGAATGAAACGGAATATTGCTGAACTAAAAAGAAAATGGGTTCATGGGACTACACAAAGTTACATGTACAAAGTTATATAAGAACATTTTACAGACCAATATTGTTTCAAGTGAAATTCGATGTGGGAATGAAAATAATGAGAGCGCTCTCTGTTTTCAATTGTGTCACTGCTCACTACTTGTTTTTTACAGTAATTCCTAAATGTTGATAAAGAATTGAATGTATTTTGTATTTTCATTGTTGGATTTATCAGAAAATTCATTTACATGTTTCATTGATATTTTGTTTAACACTTCATAGGCATGATAATTATTACAGATATATAAAAAAAAAATCTAAGATCCATGGAAAGAATTAAAAAAAAAAAATGAACGTGTGTTTTAATGTATTTAATCCAATACGATTTGATTTTTAGATAATATTGTTTGTTGGTCATTTACCTATTTGTGTATTGCATACATTATGAAAAATCTGCTAGTATGTATGTGGATGAAAATCTTTGATTTAACAAATCACAAGTAAACAAAGGTGTAAATTAGTGAATGTAAATGGAGCATTTCTTTTCGTCCGTATCGAGCCGCTAGATTAATACTTTGCCTCCTATGTTGGACTCATACTTCTCCCTAGATTAATGAACTTCACTCATTACCTCTGAAACAACGCTTTATGTGTTAAGGTCTACCTGTTTGTCTGCTAAATTCGATATTTTATGGCACCTGAATGTCTCGATGGCACCCTCCAAATAAACATACCAGCTCGTAACATTCACTCAACAATTGACACATATGAACTAATTATTCCCAAATCCAAACTCTTATCCGCTGAAAATCGTTTTACAGTGGCTGCCTCGAAAACGTGGAACAATATTTAACTTTTCATCAGAGAACTGACCCATCTTGCCTCTTTTCAAATTATCCCTTGATATGAAACATGCTTCTTCTCTTAGTAAGTTAATGGAATTTACCTATTTTGTATTTCTCGGCACATTCTTTAATCTGAAAGCTCTCAGGTATTTCATGTTTATAGCGCTACTACATGGTCGAGATTTATGGCTATTATAATTATTATAAAAAACAAATAACTGCTATTTTGTTTCTAATTATTATTAATGATTATTTTGAATAAAGAATAAAGATTACTTTGTGACATCTTTTTGATAGTTTACGATTTTGTTGTATCTGCGGCTCGTGTTCACATATTAAAAAAAAAGTGTTACTCTTTTATAGTTTTCATATAAGTCAGCAAAATGCTGTGTTGTATTATTGGTTTCTTAGTCGAAAAAAAACAACAAATGTATCCATATCTTTTTAGTAAACATGATACGGACAAGATGAATTGATTGTGCTTATATATAGATGGGTCTAAACGGCAAGCCTATTGAAGTTGTATATTGAGTTTGTTTGTTAGAATGCCTGGATTGATTAAGCTAGAGGGGGTGGTAGCTTGGGCGTCAGGAGGGTTTGAGTTACCCCTTAGCAAGCCTCTTCTGAGGTTATCAAGTGTTTGCCTTGGTTTTATCTCGGAAGTCCGGCAAGGGTTCAATTTAGCCTGTCATCTAGACGCCGAGATATCAAGAGATTAATGCCAAAAGAAGCTAAATCAATTTTTGATGAAAATTGAGTTATCAGAACATTGTTCACTTTAGTACCCGTCTTTCGACAAAACTATTTACCATGTTTCATGAAACTTGTTATCCATAAAAAGTTTATACAAGTACTGTTTTAAGCTACTGAAATCGTAGTATTTGATTGGCTAAAAGCAAGTTTGTCATATAAATGTAGCATTTGTCATTAATAAGAACTTTCAATAAATAGATTCCCAGACTGTAATAAAGGTTTAAAGATAATAATAATGGTGATTGTAGTTATAATGACAACTATGAGTAAAAACTGCCTAATAATTGGCAGTAATTATTATGTGCGACCAACTTTGGGGAAATTAAATTCCCAATCGAATTTATTGCCCAATCATAACCACATTTTGTTACAAACTGATTAAAATCGCCAAATATGGGCCTGTAAATTACTCAATATTTGCTAGGACATATTTTAATCGTCCTCGTGATCTGCAATTTTAATACATTTTTTAATTGGATGTACTATTGCTGACATTGTGCAATCACCAATCCCTCGGCGTGTTTTAAACTTGAAAACAAGGTAAAGCAAATATTCGGTGGTTTTAATTTTGATCAAACTGCATTACTTTTAATTTGTTTTAAATAAATAATGATAATCACCGGGTTTAGACAATAAAAGGACCCAGCTCTCTGAACATATATTTCTTTAAGAGTTCACGACTGGAACCCAGGCTAGGTAGAATAATTGAGTGATGTTTGATCAGGCTTGAGAAACAAACAACCGTTGGCAAAATATGAGCTTTAGTTTCATCTCCAGCTTTATGTACTGCGTCGAGTCCGATTAAATGTATTATCTCACAACTTAAAATGGTTTAAAGCTTAATAATAAATAAAGCTGAATAAAGCTAAAACGTGAATTAGATTATACAAGCTACCCATCTCAGCCTTGAAGAGACTTGGTAACATTGTCCAGATGAAAGAAAATGGTGCTAAGGTAGTGGTTTCAATGCTAGATGTACAATTTAAGATAATCTAGTTTGAGTGAAAATAACAAGTTTGAGTGAAAACGGACCATTATTTATGATACAAACTGGGAAAAACTGATATGATCGATTCCTTACTTCCATCTCCTAACTATATCATTACAATTTAATTACATTTTAGGTGAATGTAAATCGTCTCAAAGTTATGAATTTTCTGATAATTTTTTGCCTGTTAGAGGGTAAGTACAGTAGAAAGAATATAATACGTAACATTTCATACCAAAATTACACAGTTTTTCATCAACTTTCAACAATGTTACTGAGTCACTTTAAAGGAAATATTATTATAATTTTACTTTACGTCTTAAGATCGATATTTATATTATGACATTTGAAATGTTAAGAGCGCTTCAGAAGTAATGAGAAGAATGTGATGTAATGTTAATGTGAATGTGTTTTGGTACAGGGACTTATTCCCTTGTCTCTCATTCCAAGGCTTGAAGGTTCGAATCTCAGCCGGGCACTAACGTCATTTGGCAAAACATTAATCCACATTTTGCACTCTCCATCCAGGTGTATAAGGGTACCTGGCTATTGCTGGGGTAATAATGATTGCACGCACTGGAACAACAGTTTTAACACTGATATGGTTTCATACGGAGAATTAGACCTAATTATTATTATTTTTAAAAGCAAATCATTATTTACTATAATTACGCATGCAAATAACCATGAGTGCGTATATTGTAAGATATAATCAATGTTCAACATTGTAAATGCATAATCTAAATGCAAACACGAAGGAATATGATTGAATAGGTAGATTGAGCGGATTTCATATTTTAGAGTTGATTATTATTTTCTTTTATTTGTTTAGGAGTTTATTATTAGTGATATCCGTACGATCATATGAAGTATAACTCATCTTCATCTTTACATGTCGAGTTCCCCTACTTAAACCAGGATGTAAATAAGTTCTTAAAGAGCTTCACTTTAATACCTGGCACTTGGTTAGTTGGTCGATGTTTACTTAAAACGAGTATGATTAACATTCCGCCTCTCAGCCATAGGATCGAAAGCTAACTCAAAGAATGAAACCGAAATGACAGCTAGCATAAGGGCACATAAGACATTACAAATAAATACTAACTCGTGTGAGGATCAAACATGATCTTCGAGGATAATGCACTTCTGAATGTATTCTGAAATCTTACTACTCTCCGAATATTCTACGTGTGTGGAGAGAAATTATTGTGAATGGGGCAGTGGTACATTGCTTCCTTTTTCAAGTTCATGATTACGCGGTTAAAATATCTATAAAATATGATACATTTTATCAAGTAGTATTATGTATTGCCCATCTAACCGTAATACAGCTCGAAAGTACTTATGAATTGTTTTTTCTTTATTTTGTACTTGTATGATGATGAAATAATTAAAAAACTTACTATCGTTCCGAAATGGTCCTATTAAGAAATGTATTTGGATTACGAATTCTTTTGAAATGAAAATTTGATGAAACAAACAAGTACAATAATAAACAAACGTTTTGATAAAATGGTGATCATGACTAATGCATTAATTTGTCACCTTCAAGCTGATGCATTGCATAGACAATTACAGATATTTTGTAGGATCATAAATCAAGCCCTACACAAGTCTTAGAAATTGGCGAGGATATTAATTTTCACAGGATTTCTACTGTTCAAAGTAAGGAATTTTAATACAACCCAATTCAAACATAAGCAAGATGAAATTCATGATTTTACCTACTCGTCAAAAAAGCGCTTCACATTTTTATTCTGATAAATTTCGAATACAAAAACAATGTAGCATTTCAAAAGATTAGGAAAAAACTATATTTAGTTTGAGGATGGTGTTGTTTGTTTGTGGCGAGGCAGGTTCATTATCTGATAAGTTAAAAGCTTTTAATAAATCATCGCCACAGGATAATGTCAATAGAAATCGTATTACAGTCCCACCCATTGCTATCTATGTCCGGAATGTTTATTGAGGGTCTAGCCATCGCATTGCATTTATGTACTTAGAAAGGTCTGGCGATTAATCTCGCTTATAAACTCCCTAGCGATGAGTGAATCTTCTATTAGCTCGATGACAGAAGCAGGTAGATGTATGGGTCTGTTCAGACTGAAGGTAAATGATACAAAACGTCACATACAGAATTATCGTAGTGTGAATGGAGCGTACACACTATAAAGCAGCATCGTATTCAGAAACGTAGAAAAACACACACTAACTTTTAAGAAGTCACGTGATATTATAGCAGCCAATCATTAGCTTGCGCTTACTATTAGCCCCGCATATTGATACGCTTTTCGATAGGCATTATTTAATTAGTGGTAGAAGCGTTTAAATATAGATAATGGCTATACACCTAACCCTTAACCCTAATCCCAACCCTATCAATAGCCCTGACCCTAACCCTAGCACTAGACCTGACCGACAACTCTACCTGATTACACAGTAGTGTACTCAAATGAATGCAAATTAATTACCTAATAAAGCGACAAGGCGTTGTGGGTATACGAATGGTCAGATAATACCTACCATGATAATAATGATCATAATATGTATTGTTTACCAAGGGTAGCCTCATCAGTATTTAAATTCTTCTCTGCGAGTGCCCTGCAATCATATTATTACCCCGAATTTAGTCGACAACTGTGAAAAGGTGCTCAAGCATTCAAGGACTTTTCTCCTACCGGTTATACCCATTTATCTCACCTTGATGGAGTGTAGCAAATGTAGATTGGTGACTTACATGTACCAAAAGACGTTAGTGCCGCGATGGGACTCGAACCAGGATTTCCTTAGGCAACGACGTTCTAGCTAAAGAGAGACCATGCATGATTTGAATGCCTTTTATTACGTTTAAGCTATACGACGCTTCTTTGTGCGATGTTCACATTAGAAAATAGGGCGATTATGCAGCTTAATCTGTTTATCTGTACGCGATGTAAAGGGTAAGGTAACCTTGCCGTGACATGATTGTTGCGATGTTCATATTAGAAAAAAGGGTGATTATAATTCGTTTCATTCGGTAGTCTGAACGCGAGGTAAAATGAAAGGTAACCTTGCCGTGACATGATTTTTGCGATGTTCACATTAGAAAATAGGTGATTGTGCATCGTTTAATGCGGTAGTCTGAACGCGAGGTAAAATGAAAGGTTACCTTGCCGTGACATGATAATCGGGTTAATCCCCTCCCCCTATCAAGGTATGCATGGAAGCAACTGACCTATGATGAAGGTTAGAATGATGTTTCGATATGTAATGTGAGTGTGAGAGATGGAAATGACGAATGGTAAATAACTCGTAGTTCCCTGTTATGCCACTCATGTGGTTGGTTAGTAATAATAATAATAGTTATTGTTATAATAACAATAATTATGATACTAACAATAATAATAAGAAGAATGATAATAATTATGATAGATTCATGAAGAGAAGTGGAAAGTCTGTGGAATATCGAGACATGTTTAGTCCTTTGTGATGCATTATGAATGATCACAGACAATTTCCCGAAACATCTGAAGAAAATTGGGGTTACCCCACATATAGTAGCTCTGCTAGTACTTTAGGTCTAAGGCAACGGCTTGAAGGTTCCCTCAGTAGACCAATGTGATATCAACCAATATTGATGAAATAAAAATGATAATAGAACTAGTAATTCCAACTATTATAATAACGACACTACTCCTTTTACTACCGGTACTACTACTACTACTACTACTACTACTACTACTACTACTACTTCTGCTACTACTGCTTATACTATTACTTCTACTACTACTGCTTCTAATAATTATATTCAGAAAAAACATATGCAACCACACATATATTATTTGTGTGTTGAAATATTTACCAATAAATCACTCATTTTTTATGAAGAATTTTTTAAATTGTGGTGATTAACCCACCAATCCCTGCCCCACCCCTCCTGTCTGGCAAACGAGGTTATTTTGCTCAAGACATAATTATGTGCGTGGTAGAGAAAGAGAGAGAGAGGGAGAGAGGTGGTTTATATCCTCTTATCTGTAATGTTTTAGTATATCAGGTCGCTATCTAATGAAGATATTAACACATTTTACATCACCATATACTCTGTAGATTTTTAAAAAGCTGTCGTAATAAACAATCATGATCTTCATATCAGCAGTGGTAAGTGCACTGATACAAATCATAATGCTAATAGTAATAGCAAAGAGAAAATTGTACCAGTAATGAAATATTCATAATAATATTTGATCTTTACCTAGCACCTCTGTATATATTCATCCGGAGGATTGCAATGCATTTGAATATATTAGACATAAAACAACCATTAGAAAGCACCCTACTATAATTGCATTCGTTTGCGATGTCATTGCATATAGCCGTCCCAATTCTAATATTTTCCAAATGGATTACGATTAATATTTAACATATTATTTATCCTTTTCTAGGTTCAAGCCTTTATTTTCTTTATTTAATTCGGTTTTAGCCATTGTGTTGGATGAGCGAGGAAAACAACAAGTCCTAATTAAAATCTAGCTGAAGTATACGTATTCAGTTTATATGAAAACACTTGCCTTCAAATTCCCGACGAGTGAGTGAGTGCGCGGGTGGGGGAAGGGGGTACATCGAAAATAGAAGATCATTATTCGAAGAAAAAAAAGGTTATCCTGCAGCCTCCTCCGATAAAGGTCAAATATAAATGTAGAGCTAACGGCGTCGGATATGTAAACTGATAGCAGTACAGTGTTTCCTTTGAGTGACGTTTTTGGATTATCTTTTGATCCAGGATACGAGGAATTATGCAAAAAGAGCAAGAATCACAGGAAAGTTTAGGTTTATTTCTAATGCGGTGCATTGTAAACCTCTTGAATGAGAACGATTTTTCAGATTTGCAATACGGTGTAAAATATAAAATTTTCATGCAAAATTAACACTTTTTCGGTTTCATTTCATGAACATTTTTCTTTATGGAATATTTATGTAAAATAAAATTCATTGTCGCCAATTCAATGAAGGAAAACTGATGAATTAAACAAAAATAAGGAAAACTGCCAACAATGTCAATTACTATTTTAATGCACAAATTAGTATTTTGTCGGTTTCACTTCATCTTCAATTTTAGTAATTGAATATTGATAGAAAACAACATTTATTGTTGCCAATTCAAGGAAGAAAAACTGGTGAATTAAACAAAAATGAGACAAATTTGAACTGCCAAGGGTTAAGAATGACCTGTTTTGTAATCCTTATGATCCCTTGGAGTCTTTTCACTTAGTACCACACGCGTAGGCTTATTTTGCTTCGTCCTGGGGATCAGGGATACTTAAGCCTCACATATCCCAAGGCGCTTTTAATTGGGAAGATGGAGAGGCTGTCGTAGTCTCTTCCCGCAACTCGTTTCAAAGAGTCTGACACAACCTCGGAGAAAAACCGCTAACCTTGCAACTCCGAAACAAGTAAAAACGTTGGGGCAAGTAAGTGTGTGCAAAATGCATAGGGGAAATCAGCCTGTCGCCGTTATGATAATAGGGTTGCCATTTATAAGAGCCATACAAGGATGTTGGATACAATTTAGACAAAGAAATAATTATCAAAAATGTGTATGATCAACAGCAGTTTTCCAAAGTTGTGTCTGACAGACATGCATGCAATACAAAACAAACATGGTATCTTTTAAAAACAATAATACCTCGCAACATAATTATTGTGATGAATGGTGCGGAGAGTTGGTGGACTACGGTTTGAGACACGGTCTCCTTGAAACTTAATGGGATGCGCACTTCGGAACAGGATATGGAAGTAAACCAAATACAAAATGATCTGTGTATTTTTTTTCAATTGCTTATAGGCCTATGTATAATTATGTTGTCCCCAATTACTAAAGACTAAATGTTGTCTGTAATAACAAGAAACTCAAAATAATCTGACGAGGAAAAAAAAACGTCTGGGTTAAACTTTCCATCTCCTGTACCACGGGAAGCGGCATTAGCTTTCGGAGGATTTCGATATGGATTACCGCAAACAGAGAATATCCCTTCTTCCTGCCTTATTTGTATTTAATATCCAGTACAGTTTTAAGATAAAAGTCTTTTCGACCCCTATATAAATTTCCAATAAATATCTGTGTTTAACTACATTTTGATGATGTCATACATTTTCTTTTCAACATGTTTGAGAAAACCATTTCCCCGAGAAAAAAATTCTCTTCCTTCCCTCTTCGTATTGAAGATCACAATACACCCCATTCAATGATTTGAGGTTTTAGGATTATACCTCCTATTTCTAATTACATTTATTTTGTGTGTTTTTAACCACGTATTGGTAATGTCATGAATCTTGTATTTGACATGGTTGAGCAAAACAAATTATTATTTATTTTGGTATACATTTGAATCTTTAGATGATTCGTTCTTTCTAGAAAATCCATTTAAATTTGATGATGACGGGTTCTGTCTTTCACTGAGCATCTTTTCAAACATTGTGTGCCTGAAATATGATACCCAATTGTTGTAAGATGTCCTCACGTCCGTAGGTAACACTTATGGGGGACAATGTTTTAACACGTAGCCCTACACCCAAAAAGAAGGATCTTAAAGGGACTGGGGCGTAAGTGTCCATGTGCAGAAGGCCATCAGTCGCTGACACAAGCCTTGGTGGAAATACCATTAATGGGTATACAAGTTTGCACACATCAAACCCGTAGTCCTATCAAGAAATACCCCTAGTCTCTCGGAAAGTTTTCGGTTGGTAAAATATTGGCTTAACCATATACGGGAATAGGTGGAAAATACAAAGCATCTCAAAAGGCCTGCTGGTCATAAGACTGAAGTCTATTCCTGGTGATTGACAACAACTCTTATTGAGTAGACTTGAGTATATAGACACTCAAATGGTTTCGAATTCCCATTGAGAACCAACTATTATGCGTCTTTAGATGATGGTCAAGCTCTTCAAACTTACAGCTCCCTTGATGGATGACTTAAAAAAAAAAGCTTGTAAGAAACTGGGTCCTATTTCACAAAACCTTTTTTCAATGACAAATGACAAAAACCAGTGACAAATCTGCTGATAAGCGATCAGTAACAAGGATTTCACTAGCTTAAAAAAAAAACTGTCAGTTTCCACTGATGACAAATTTTGTGAAATGGGGCCCTGTTCTTTCAAACGGTACAAAAGGAGAAAAAAAAACACAAAAAACAACAAATCAAAATACCCCGAACAAAACAAAGGACACACACACACACACACACAACAAAAACACAAAGAAAAACACTTTAAATTCGCTTCTGTTAAGACAAACGTGAGAAATGATGAGTGCTACATGATACAAACAAAACTAACAATAGAGGAGCAAACAGAAACCTGTTATGATAAAGATGCCTGATAATTACCATTCGAAGAATATCACTACGGAACTTGCAAAGAATTTTACTTGATGTCGTACAGTGGTAAAATGAAAAAGGTGTATTTGGGTAAATTGGCTTGAAATGACACATGGGGTTCATCAACATAGACCATTACAATGTTTTGGGGAAACTACGTCATAGCCGACATTTTGTCTGTGAATGAGAAACAACTAGGCCATGCAATCATACCTTAGGGATGAGGTTAGTAATGAGCGCTAATTTCAGTTCACTGTATATCATAAATATCAATGCAGAGACACACGGTGATATTAACTGAACTAATCGCCTTTGGTGCTCTTTGGACGAGTCCCTGCTGAAGGGTACGTGTTTGCCAGTTCTTGGTTATTCTAGTACGTACGTAAAGAGTGTTTGCACAGCATTCAGTGGCGAATCCAGGATTTTATATCAAGAGATCGTGTGTGTTTGTGTGTGTGTGTGTGGGGGGGGGGGGGGGAGTCTATAAATTTTGTGACAAGCACCAACATATTACCAATCTGACGAACGATAATACAGAAACAAGCGGAGAATGGTCCTTCGGCCCTCCCCTCCTTTCTACATTTACTTTCGGGAGGGGGGGGGGGGTGGGGTTAGAGGTACAAATCGGAAAGTTCGATGACAGGCAAAATAAAATAATTGATATCCCGAGCAAAAATTAATTATATTCATCAGCCCTCTTCACCCCCCCCCCCCCCCTCTGTTAACCCTTTTTTCGGGAGGGTGGCACGCCACCCCTTCTTATCTAATTTGGTTAGCCACTGTCAGTGAATTGTGTACATGAATATGTCGAAAGAAGTAAAGTCAACAACCTTTCCTCTGGCTATGCATGACGGGATTCAACTGCCACGAACGAAGATGAAGGTGGCGAATCTATCCAGGAAGTCGACGCCATCTTGACATTATAGCATCTAACATTCAGGATGTACGCAGGTTGCGAGCTGGATATAAAGCGGGTCCAATGGTGAAGGGGAGGTGGGTGGGAGGATACATATAGAATTGCCAAATACGTGAGAAGATAATACATTCAACGAGAACCAACAAAAATAAAAATGCAAATGCTTTAGTATGTGAGAGATGATGAAAGGAAGATAAATGAAAGGAACATCAACTTAGGAACACGATGGTAAGAGAAGGAGAGGGAGAGAAACAGAGATACATGAATGAATTATTGTGAAGAATAACGGCGGTCGTGAGATAGAAGGATTATGTAAGACAACTCGGAAAGGTATTAACCATAAGAATTAATTCTTTGAAATGCTAGAGCGCCGTACTGGCAGCACAGCTAAAACCGGGGTAATAATTTTCAAGTGTGGAAGCGCTTAGTGATTGTAATAAGCGCTATATAAAAACTGAGTATTATTATTAGTAGTAGTATATAAAAAAAATACATGCCAGAAAACGAGAAGATAATATAACAAAATAGATAGCGCAGTATGGGTAATGTTTAATTCCAAGAGAGTGGAAGACAGTAAAGGCTAATGGAGATTGATGGTTAGGAGGAACCCTAGAAAAAATAAGGAAGAGAGACAAGAACAGGAAAGTTGAGACAGATGGTGGGAGGAAGACAGAAAAGAGAATAATGGGGTAGATATATCATGGAGATAGAGCAGTGCATCTATCCATATTCCATCGTTTGATTTATTGCAACTTGGTGGCATGTTTTTTTAAAAACCATTTTGCATTCATAACATATTTACTTCCGGGCCCTGTCTTACAAATAGTTGCGATTGATCCAAATCAATCGCAAGTTCTCTAAACAATCGCAAGTTTGCAGTCTCCTATCTCTAATCTACATAGTTGCGATTGATATCAATCGCAAATAAGTTGCGATTGGTATCAACTCTTTGTAAGACAGGGCCCTGATGTGTATGCTACAAAAATGGAGTATGGGTATTTACCTCAGCCCTCTTTGCTCACCTTGTCACTCACCATGATCCGGTCTTCGCTCAGCAACAGACAGCTCTCATCTCCCCCATATCTACAACATCCACAGTGACAGATGACAATGCTTTTTAAATCATATGCCCCCACCTCTGCGATCAACCGCCCCGGAACATCCGCGCAACACCCACATTATAATTCATTAAAAGCACTTGAAGACGTATTCATTTAACTTACTTTCCAACCTTCATACCTTGTAAATTAAAGCGCCGCGAAACCAATTATGCGAGACTAAGAGCGGATTATAATTGAACGTATTATTATTAATATTATAATCCCTCGATTAAGCCTAAACCATTAGAAAATCCGAACTTACGATTTTTTTTGGAGATAATGTCTCAGACACATTCAGAGAGACTAGCGTATTTCTTAGAGCTCAGACGGATGAAGATCCATGTCGCTATCTACATACACTATTACAAGCGCTTGAGGACGTATTCATTTAACTTATTTTCCAACCTTCATACCTTGTAAATTAATGCGCCTTGAAACCAATTATGCGAGACCCAGAGCGGTTTATAACTGAACGTATTATTATTATCATTATTATCCCTTGATTTAGCCTTTGCAGTGAACAAATCGTAACTAAAGAAGTTCTTTGAGATACTATGCCCAGGGAGGTGTTTTAAACTCACATACCCTGCTATGCCTTAGACAAATTCAAAGAGACTAGCGTATATATCCTACAGCTCAGACGGTTGAAGATCCATGTCGCTATCTGCATTTTTCCTCTAACTACGTTTCCAAAGGAATTCAACTGCACATTTCCAAGAACGTACCTACTAGGGTTCATGCAAACCATAATTTTGAAATCCACATAACGTTATATAATTATGTCAACTTACCTTTTAGTACATGACTATTGCGCTTGTTTTTCAAATTTCCCCCGTATTCCCCTTCCTTCTTTTGAAAATCGAATTTGGAAGAATTAGTGTCCTTTCGCAAGAAATTTGACTTGTACTTGAGATATTCCTTTTTTTGTATAACCGTATGATTTCTGCGAAAGGGGTGCATCCATTTAATTGATGGAAACGACTAACTTTCTTATTTTGAACAGATTTTCCTAGAACTGTAATACAGATCTTCCATTTTTATCTTTATTCAAACCAAGCTGATCTGAAGGTGGAGTTCCCATTTAAACTTTTACATGTGCATCATTCATACTTTTGTTTTGTATTATACGTTTTAAATTCAGAAGATAACACGATTTCTTTCGTTGAATAGTATACGGAATAAACGTTGGGATCTCTTGTTGCTCAGTTGTATTCCATCTCATTTCGATCACCGAATCCCCCTGCGGGATACATCACCGCCACCAAGGGACGTCAATACGAGAGCCTCTTTCGCCTGAGGGCTGGGAATTATTAGACAGGTCATTAGGCTATTTGGGGTGGATGCAGTGAGGGCAGCATGTGCACATGCCTGTCAAAAGATGAGTCAGATTGAAACCAGTTGTGAAGGAGAAATTCCATGTATAGTTTGCTTTCATCATGTAGGTCCATGCAGGGCGATGAGAGTTTAAACTCTTATCTCCCTGGTCCATGCTTTCATCGACGTCTAGCTGTTCTCACGGTCAAGCCGAGTTTCATAAATGAACACTGTGTCGTTGGTCATCTAAGTACGGATTTCAAAGGGCTTATATATCAATTGTGTTAGGGCAGATTCTCTTTTAAAAAATATACATCCAAGCAGGGGCGGATCCACTTAGTGATTTTTCCGGCCCGCCCCCCCCCTTAGCCCCCAAAATGATAAAAAAAATAGGATAATAACGTAAAGTTAACCTTTATAAAACAAAAAAAACAAAAGCGCCCCCCCCCGCTTATTTTCCGGCCGGCTGAGTCGGCACTAAATTTTGTATAAAGATTTGGCTACCCCCCCCCCCCCCACCCCACCCCCTTGACGCCGTCTGGATCCTCTGCAGGCGCGGATCCACGAGTGGGGGGGGGGGGCTGACGGGTCAACACAAAAGAATTTTTTAAAAAGCCTCACGAATTAGGTGAAAAAAAACCCCAAAATAGTGGTTTCACCCCCTCCCCCCACCCCTCACTTATTCACTCCTTCCCTTAATATTTCCCTTACCATCGAAAATGAAGCTTCTGTGTCAGGTTGCGCTAGCACGTACTTTTCTGCCTCAATAGATCGATATAATTCTTCCAGCGCTGTCATCCGATTCCACGTGGACTCTATAGATCAAAACAATACCGTGTCTAAAATGACATTGTGTCAATTCATTAACACGCATCTACATGTAGATCGAGGTGATGTGGTTTAATCCCTTCATATGCTAACCAAATTAACTCCCATTATCACATTGCTTTCATCATGGAATAGACATACCAAGGACTTCGCGATTATTTAACTGTTCGAGTGCAAGGTTAATCTGTACCGGTGTTAGAAGGGCTTCCAGGAAGCTAAACAGGAACGGAAATGGATAATTAATTTGGCAAACACATTGTGTTGCAGGAAGCAATCATTCCGTCAGTTGGGCCTATCATTCTGTGCCAAATTGCAGGTGTGGGAAACGAGCGATCATGCAGGGAAGCAAGGAAAGCAACCAAAGGGTTAATCACTTGATTGTAGGTGATGTGGATATTGGTTCAAGCATCCACACGGTTCGTGTCTCCTTAAAAAAAAAAGCATTTTATCGTAACTGCTTCTTTCTACCCAGGTGGTAAATTGATATCCAATGTGACCCAAATTTCCTCTCAGGTTCGTTGTAATAGCACTGGTGCCCCTGTAAAACGTCGATTGGATGATGGAATGCTTCCTGTGGAGTGGAGAGTATATAGCGTAGGTGTAGAAACTTAATTAAATCCCAATTATCCCATAGCGGATTATATGTTACAATGTAAACGTATTTAATTGAATGTTTGTATCTAGGAAGACTGGATAATTTTCTTTCTTCTAATTAAAAATCAATGGTAATTTCCTAGGACTCAATATGACGCTTCACACCGACAGTGAGTAAAGTGTGACAGTAATAAAATTGTATTTATATACATCTACCTGCAATTGTATTTTGTCTTACGTCATATTTGTATACATATATAAATATTTAAATATAAAACAAGATAATGTTCTGCGACGGGATATATACTTGACATAAATTATATAGTATATAGTATATATAGTATATCATCGTTTATATAATGACCTACTGATTAATGATTATTTCGTAAAACAAAGAGACAATGAATTTTTGGAGCTCGACTCTAACCAAGGCCGCCCGTACTAACTACATGAAATGATTAGCATATGCTATGAATGCACGCTATAAACTCATTAACATTAATCATTTGCTTCAGTGGCAATTGATAAACGAGGACATAACGAGGTAATATGTTTTCATCAAGGTCACAAAGCTAGCGTAGAGACCGGTGTCAAAGTACTACGTCCATTGTTATCTTGGGATGTAAGTATCAGATGGCTGAACACAATAATATAACAAACACGTATCGAACAGTTTTGTTTACTTCCGTGAAGGCAAAATGTATAAAATTGCGTATTATAAGTTGATGTAGAGATATTAACGATATTGTTGTTACCTTACCTAATATATTAGATTATCGGTAGCGGTATATTTTTAAGATTATCCTTTTAATGATTAATTCATGAAACATGGATGAAATTAAGGTGAAAAGACATTTTCGGTTGAGACAGAGCAAACGACGTAGCTGGAAAAATTATACCATCTCCAAGTCACTCTGTGTACCTTTTGCGTTAGGTTATTCTTTAACTTACATTATGTTTATTTAAAATGACAAATGCATCGTTACGTCGAGATAAAGCATTTCTTCATTATGTTATTCTATTTAGAATATTTGGAAACATTCAAGACGAACAAAAGCTTATGTTTTTATACGAACTCTTTCTCCTTTTTTCCATTAACACTCGTTACAAACGTTGGGTTGTCGCATTTATATTTTTGTATTTTTTGTGTGTTTTTAGTCTTCATGATCCTAATGCGAGATCAGTTTGAAACCAACATACCTAGAAAGAAAAAAATATATATACAATTACCTTTGATTTCTTTTTCGATTACGGTCAGTTTAAAGTTGTTTACGATACCACAATTAAAAGCGTTTTAATTTGCTTCTCAACACATTATCTGTGCATCTAAACAGATCTTCCAATCTCTCATTTTCAAGCCATATATGGAAAACCAATTATAACCGCCATTATACCCAGAGACCCAGTAACCTTTTCAAAATACCATGTTCTGCATATATTATACTCCCCATGACGTCACGTTATGCCCATATAAAACCTGACCGCCCTCATGCAATATAAAGAATGGATTCATGGCACTATTTTTCCAAGAACCCTAAGGACTTTTACCCCCATCTATCCTGAAATTGTGTCCTAATAGCCTTATCAGTCACGACCACGTGACTCCTGCCCACGTGTCTGTGGTATTCTATGTTAGATCAGATCCCACAGATAACTGAATTCATTATAGTAATGAAACGATAACGTTGATTCGAGGACGGTTACAAACAAATCTCTTGTCATCATAGAGATACCACTAAAAATGTAAAAGACAGGGAGGTCAGGAAGAGATGAGCACTTATTACATTAAGACTATCGAGAGGCATCTACCCCCCCCCCCCCCCGAGTTATGACACCAGATCCACCTATTTTCTGCTGTTCCGTATTATGAAAAAGTCAACGTTTTAACTGTACTTAGACTATGATCACTAGGCCATCTTACAAATAGTTCACAGTGGTAAACCATGTACTCTCATAACATTACTGATGTGAAATGATGTTTAGTGAAGTGATATCATGCAGGGTAATGTGGTGATGTAATATAAAATGAAGGTTTGTGGCGATGTAATGCTGTAATAATTATAATGTAATATGGTGTGTCGTAATGTGATGATACCTACTGCTTGTACAATTCATCTCACATTTGAAAGATACACATTGATACACTGTATCATATTTATAATGTGGCTCAGGGACTTTAATCTAGGTACAGTTAAAACTCACTTGTTCATAATACGGTACGATAAACTACAATATATTAATCGAGTAGTTATGAAGCATTGCGGACATTGCCGTGCATGGCAAAACAAAATATATAATCCATCCACTCCTGACAGTATCTCCTCCTGGAATAGCTAAAATCCCTTTATTCGTTTCAAAATGTGTACATTAATATTAAGTTGAATTCAATATTGGGTACACGCTCTGAAAATAGTAGTATTAAGTAGAGCGTAATAAATTCGTCGTATCATTAATATTTGTATTATTTGTGTTATTATTATAAATATTATTTCATTTAGTATTATTATAACTACAATAGTTATTATAGTTATTTATATTTTTTAATATTACTACCACTGCTATTAGTATTATTATTATCATTATGAATAGTAGTAGTTGTTGAAGTGCTGTACTACTACTACTTCTACTTCTATTATTGTTTTAGTAGGAGTAGCAGTACTACTACCAGTAGAAAAAAAGTACTACCGCCAGTACTATTAGTATTAATAGTACTTGTAGTAGTACGAGTAGTATTACTTCCACTAGTAGTACCAGAAGGTAGTATGAGTAAAGTTAGAGGTAGTAATAATATTACCTATATCTACATCATGCTTATGATAATGAGAGGTGATGATTATACATTCCTTGATAGACATAAATGTGTTGCCTCCTATATGTGTCCTTCATGATGCTTACGCAAAGATGCCTCCAATATCACATGACATGTCCTTTCTAGCACACCACTGTCATGTGTGACGTATTATTTCCTTACAAATTTACACAACATCACATAGCGGAGGCGGAATGATGAGAAGTACACACAAAGAAATGTGATTATTGCACGTACTTTATTCCGATAGAGTATCATAGTCAACTCCCATTGGACAAGAATCATGCCTTGCTGGAAAGAGCAATTAGCACTGCCATTCGAGTCGAGACAAACGTTGGCGTATTCACTAAAGGTCGTATCTGGGGTGCAAAATACTTTCCTGGAAAAGGAGAAATTCTGAAAGTACGCCGTTTTTCGACATCTCCTGTATCACTTTATCCATACACTTTCAATTGTTGTGTAGTGCGCATAGGGCAGAATATCTTTTGAACCGTACACTGTAAAAAAAACTAAAATGCCAACTTTACATTTGAAAGTCAGAGAAATTGAACACTTTTTTTTCTTTTAAATGTAAAATTAACTTTTTTACATGCAAGATTCAACTTTTCTAATTTTGGATCCAGTATATTCGACGTATTAATCTGACATGTAAAGAAATGTTGTATTAAACTCCCTGGCCCTTTTAACATTTTAAAGTGGTGATGAAAGTTTTTAGAGTGTAGCAACATTTTTTGACTAGCCCCCCCCCCCCTCACCCCCTCTTACAATGGGAATAAAGGGAGGAGTGGGACCGCACATGCCGCAACCCTTCCCCTTTCGAAAACAATTAAAGTTTGTATAGATTCAATAAATGGGAATTTAGTGGGTTTGAATAGGCTCAACAATAGCTCATGTTTTCACCCTTGCTTTAATAATGTTACCTCAAACGATCGAAGATAATGTGTCTACATACACCTATACTCATACGCACCTACATACCTTTATATATCCTTCGATGTGCATTCAATATATTGGAGACTGTAGCAGCCATGAATCTTTGACGGGTAAGTGATGATAAGGTGCTATTCGAAGCGAGGTTAGGGTGAGATAAATTGATAGCATGGTGTGAAAAGAGTAGCCTTATGCTCTCGGGAACCAGAAATATATCACCCTGATCTCAATATACACTCTTGTCTGATTCCTTTTCCAAAACATGGTCTTTTCATTTGAACGACATACTCTTTTGACGCGATTTTCTCTTTATTAAACTTGACATTGTAAAAATAGACGACTGAAATATAGTCGAGGGACTCATAGCATGCGTCATGGATAAACTATTTGTGTACCTAGACACTGCACTTATAGTGAGAGTGAAATCAATTTAAATGATTCTTTCGCCAGGATGAGTGACTTCTATCCACCCGTTAAAACGAAAAGTATCATTTGCATTATCTCAAATGATTGAACAAGTTGCGAATTTCGGTCCACGGTTCACGCACCCTCGCACCCACGCACCCACTAATAAATTCACATACACACCACTATCCTTGCGCACACTATTTATTGAATTTTATTTTAACTTTGGATATTAGGTGATACAAAAATATAGGGAATTTGTAACATCCACCCCTCCCCCCCCCCCCCTAAAAAAAAGTGTTGACTCCTGGACATCATGTACACAATTTGATTGCTTTAAAGGTGAAATTCAAAGAAAATCACAAATATGTCAACTAATGCATCACTAGAAATTGGTAAGCTAACAGATGGCCATCGTACAAGTTTTAGGTCAACTACATATCGGGTGATTTCTAAAAATACAAATACAACCACCTCCATAGCAGCTGGGATATACGAGAGATTCGCCGGAAAAATAACGATGTTTTAATGACGTCACTTTATGGACCAATACTGCCCAAGCAGACGACATCCTATAAATAATGAACATAATTGCAAAGCTATTATTTGTCAAATTATAATGAGTGTAGTGTATATAAATGTAATGGCATGTCTAACCATTTAAAAGGGGATATGACCCGATTCTGTAAATACACAGGATAGGGGTAAATTAACAATCAAAGAAACTAGATTTTCAAATTGAAAAAACCCCGGAATGATATTAAGGACGGCATTTGTTCCCTCTTGAAACGCCGAACATACCGCGTAGTGTGCAGCTGAATATACAATGGCGTCTTATTTTGCTTACAAGCGACAGATTCCTTTATTTTTGTATCGCTGCATTTGTCATCAGAATAAACCATGCGCGGGGTTTAGAGTGAGGCAATATATTATACATTTAGCCTGACGGTAGTGGAGTAAGAGAAAGAACTCAGAGGCACAGATGAAAACACAGGCACTAAAAATGTGTGAGATGTCATGGGACATCGTCCGCTTGTGCAAATCATGTCCATACTGTGATCTCATACATCTCAGCAGCGTTCGGAGAGCTCTTCAGGTGCTATGCTGGGGCTGCTTTGTAATTTATAATAATCATTACTTCGAATGTTTCCAAGCATTGCATTTTGATAATCTCGAATCAAAGTTTAAAATTTGCAATAGTGAAAATAAAGTTAGTTTTTAAAATCAATGAATATTCATTTGATCTTATTCGCTCAGATTATCTATGTTTTTTGAAAACATAGTGGCACGATTAGAATTGTTGTTATGATATATATTTATATATATGTATTCAGAGCAAAGTCTTACAACATTTCTCAATTATAACAAGTGTACTTGAAACATTAAGTAGTAATACAGAGTAAATCATTAGGAGCGTACCTCCCGTAGACATTCATAGATTTGCTGATTAGGGGCAGAGACTTAAACGAGTTGTAACATCAATTAGATAAACTCTGATCAGATTGTCTTAATATTTTCTCTCACCCTCTCTTTCTCTCTCTGTCTCACTTTCTCTCTCTCTCTCTCTCTCCCTCCCTCTCTCTCTCTCTCTCTCTCTCTATGTATATATATATATATATAAATAATCCACTGAAAACATGTTTAGGATGGCCATCATGCGTAACGCAATCCCTCAATAATGCACACTATATATAACGTGTGTGGTATGCATGTATGTCCATGGTAGGGGATTTCACGTTCGAAACGATGGGTAGCTAATCTGTTTGTTTTTACGCCTTGATACCGTAGGGAAATCTGCTTCATTTGCCATCCATTTGTGACATGCCAATTATAGCAATCCAAATATATTCTCTTGATTTGGAATCACAGGTGGGATGAACATGGCCTGCATGATTTCACCCGGATTGTGCATCAAGCTTATAATAACGTGAACAGGAATAACGTGAACGTGAACAGGAAAATGAGTTGTATAATTTCATTACGCTGGGATACAAGATATTCATTATTATTGTTAGTAGTAGTAGTAATCGTAGTTGTAGCAGTAGTAATGACATCATTGTTATTAGTATCATTGTTGTTATAGTTGCAATCAACATTTTTACTATTATCATTTTTTTTTAATTATTGTTGTTAGTAGTATAATTATTGTTGTTATTGTTATTATAACTACTACGACTTCTACTAGTTACGGGTTTTAGTGTTAAAAGTAGTAGTAATATTGGTAGTAGTAACTGTGGTAGAAATAGTAAGAGTTATAATCCTAGTATCATTATGATTGCTATCATCTTCGTCACTGATTTCATTCCTTGGGGAATTTTCTCATGAGGTGTATCATGACTTTGTCTTCTGATTCAGATTTTCTTAATCTTCATCTCTGAACTTCTGCAATGCGGAATTTTCTACGTATGTCAGCTGACATTCAGTATAGCACATGCCATATGTCATGTTACATTTATCAAGGAGAAATATGATATGATAAGAAATGGCAAAATTAATATGTCACATGCAATGAAAGATATCGCTTTGGAAGAACATTCGCAAGTTAATAGCCTTACATTTGTTAATACAGGTTACATGTTCCATAACTAATAGTAGTACAATGGCATTATCTCGACTGTATTTGCCTTTCCTCGAATAAGTGCAACCATGTTCTTTAAGAGCGCTTTTTCCTCTGTGAATAAAAATGCCATGAGATATTAGTACATCGGTTCATTTGTTGGTTCATTACTAACTTTAAATCCTATTAACTTATATAATACTTTATATGACAGGAAAAACATTTAGTGGATAATCAATAATTATTATCTTTTATTTAGTTATATATTTGTATATATTCTTTTAATTATTGCATTGACTCATGTATGTATTTCTGGTATAATGTCTTATTATTTGGCATCTAGGAAGGTGTAGTGTTGTTTACATTACAGTCACAGAGAGAACCATGTTATGCACCAGACTTGATACTATATTTGATCGCTCATAAAAGCGTTTGATTTCATTCTTTTGACGTATATTCAGCAGAATCGAAACCCTTCTGAGAAAACCTGTGATGCGCTTTCGACATACATTTGAACTGTAAGGATCTTGATATTCCCCACTCTTCCAACCTTTCGATTCAACAGGTTATGAGACTATTTGAACAATTACCTATGAGGAATAAAAACAAGAGCCTACGGGTTTCGTTTTGTTATAGAAGCTGTACAAACATCTAGTCCTCTGCGGCTGGTATGATGCACGTTGAGCGTCAAATCCTGGATTGACAGGCATGTTGAAATGACGGCTCGTTCAGTCATGATGCCGTTAACCGCCCTAAATAAGTCTGCCCCGGCAAAATGAAATTAAATCAAGCCCTGTTCGCTTCTTATTATTTCACTTAATTGCACCTAAATATGTATATTTAGTTAGTTAGTTTTTGCGTCAGCTAATTTTGTTTACATACCGTGCATCTGGCACTCACGTAAACCTTTTTCTTCGGAGGGGGGTGGGGGGGGGGGGGGGGTGGGGGTGGGGGGAGTAGGGAGTAGGGAGTAGTGTATTTTGGTGCAGCAACATGTTGATGCCATTTGCAAACGATTGTCCATTGCATTATTATAGGAGCTACTGCGGTCTCCTGAGGCAGTTGGCCCATACGTTTTCACTCAGGCGAAATGTTTGCTAGCAATTCATTTTACAATATTTGTTTATTTAATTTTTCTAACGTACATAGCGCGTCAAAGACGCACCAATCACTGACGCATCCACGTGTCAGGCAAATGCCACTTCATGTGATTTGGGGCTGGTTTCCTGCGCCATGTAGCGACCGAAGCTTTCAGTTGTATAGGGAACGTTCGGCCAATGGAATGCAATCTTGCCAGAACGTGACAAAAGCGTCTATTCTCTTGGTAGCTCTGTTTGGCCTGTGGTCAAGCACAGATTCCATTTACAGTAAGGGACACAACGAGTAGAAAGATGTTAGGTTATACTATCACTCGAGTCAGAAATATCAGCTGCGCATATTTATTACCTAGAATATCAACATAACTATACCAATTTCAATACAAATTATTTTATATTTTTCTAGCGATTTTTGTGTGGGTTTCTTTCTTTGTGCAGAGCACCCTTAGATATTATTAACATACATTACATCGCAATTTTGGATTTTGTTATCTTTTTCAAATAAAGCGAGAAACAATTCAGTGTAAGCCATAGACTGCGATGGAATTCGCGTTAGCAAACGATTAGAAAATATAAGCTAATTCGTGTATGACATTGAACAGATGATCCCATTGTGTGTATGTAATGTAAAGGTGGTATTCCTATCTCCATTGACACTCTGCAGCGTTAACTTGTAACGTGATCGAATGTCTGGCCGCCATAACTCACACAATGGAACATTTCCGCAATGTAATAAAATGTAATGTTTAAATCTGTGTTAAGTGCCATGCTAAAGCTTGTTTCATTCATATTTTACACATGATTGTATTTCAGTGGACAGAATGTGAGTTGCATACACTAATTGTTGCTAGGCAAAACAAACATTATGGTTCGTCCTACCTAACAGCACGAAATGTATGCAATTCACATTCTAACTATTACAATACTATTACAGGTATTACAAATCAAATAATTTTGAAGAGGCATTATACAAAGATTTATGTATTGAATTTGATTACATTACAAAAATTACTTAGTCCTACGTGATGAGATATAATTGATCTTGAAGTCGGTATTGGAATACAAATGTCTATTCTAGCCGTCGCTTCTTTCTACTTTAATTATTGATCTTGTGCTAATCTTGTTGTTATCTTTACCGTAATTTTGATGTCATTTGTATATATTCTAAATTTGTATTTTATGTATACTTAAACTTGCTTTTAGTGTGAACAATTCAGCCATTGGCTGCTAATCATATTAATAATAATAATAATAATAATAGCCTAATAGTCCACTCCAAATTTTATTAAACCGAAACGGAAATTCTTTTTGCCCAATTGATCGTGAGCCCGGCAGCCACTGAGCAGCGCCAGATCGACGTTGCTCTATCACCTTATTGTTGAACGCCAAACAAGGGTAGCAACAACTCCCATCTTTTAACGTCTTTTGGTATGACGCGGCCGGGGTTCGAACCCACGACCTCCCGGTCATACATATTGTATGTTGTACCATGAATAACAGTTTGTAAAATAATAATTTACAGTTTAGTTTTCAAAGTCCTTATAAAAAGAATGGGCTGGAATTTAGATATACTGTATTGCGCAATAATTGTGCAGTAAGAGAGATGTGGTGATACACAGAAAGTGTTAAAGGGATATAGAGTGTACAAATACCGCAACAACTATTTTTTAAATGTTGCGGTGTTTGCGAAGGAGGTAATCAAGACCGGAAATGGGCGGTTTTGCCTTACAGTTGGGCTGCACAAATAAATACCTCCGTCCTTCGGTTCCTACTGTATTGCGCATAATCTCACGTGCAGCTAACTTACGACCGTGCAGAGAGGCACAGAAAGCAGTCGAAGTGTTAACTCGTATCATGCCACAGGGCTAATCCCCATTATGCCAAGCCCCAAATCCCTCCGTGCCAAGTTTATCTTGAGATAATCTGATTAACGAGATGGTTTTATGGATAGCGAGTGCACAACACACAGCACAGTCCAATGAGCATGAACAATAACCGTTATTACGAATGCGTGCTTGCACGCACAAGGCACTGAAGTAATGGCCTTCTTGCCTGTACAAAGCACTATAGTCGGTAGCGTGCATGAAGCCTCATGGCATGCTATGAGTTAACTGGCAGAGTTAACGTGTTAATGCGATAGATGACGTTGCGTGAATGTTTCGAGTCAATATATGTCATTAGAAAGACTTTCTCTCCTACCGATCCCTCGCTTTGAATGTTAACGACGTGATTTTATTCCCAAAGTAAGGCTTTTGCTGAGCGTGGCTGGTGACCTATAACAAATGTCATGTGCCTAGAGACTTTAAAACGTTTTCTAGAAAAACTGTCCGCGAGACAATTGTGTAGTCTGTTGTTAAGCCCCACTCGGTAGTGGGAAGGATTTTGAGTAATTAAAGAACCTTTCTTTGTATGTTTGACTCTGAACAAATGTTGGAAAATTACATCAAAAGTTGCATTTTGGGATCTTTTTCCCTTTGGTTAAACAAATTATTCCATTGAAAATACGACTTTGAAGAAATGTCAAGTAGATTGCATTTGATTATATTGTCGTAAAACGAACGTAGCCAAAAACGCATGGTCAAATTAATGTTGATTAGTTAAACAATTTTCCCTGACTTCTACCAAAACAAAACCACACAATCACAATGGAATTAGAATATCATCAAAAAGTTGTCTCGAGTCTAGCTAATTCGTCACGCAGACTGTGGATCACAAGGTTCGCGGTTCGACATTAATGTACGTTTGCCATTCTCCACCCAGATGAAGTAAATGGGCACATGGTAGGAAGAACCTCCTTGCTCGAGACTGAAGTGTCAAATGAAACATTTCCTTAATTTTATCAAATTTATGGCAAAGATCCTTGTTTAATAAGTTGCATTTTATGATTGAATATTTTATTTTCCTGTTCAAATAATCATATAGCACTTCACACTATGGCTATTGAAATAAAGTAATTTGAAACAGAACAATTAAAAACTTTGTAACATAGTACTTAATCAAGAGTTATGCATACAATTTAGTTACATTTCGAAAATGGCTTACTAGAGCCTGCACCTGGAGACTAGCACATGCTCGACAGGAAGGAGTAGCCAGCAATGCAAATAACGACTGGTTTGAGACTAGATGCTCTCGATGTAAATATGTGAATGGAGCGTGACGTGACATTTCTCAACGAAATGCTATCTGACCGATCTATGCATGTTAGATTGACTCGCCAAACCTAGTTTGGCAGCCATTAGGAGGCTGCTTCAAAGTAGCTCTTTTTTAAAGAAAAGACCGGAAATGACGTTTGATGTGAACTTTGCGCAGCGATACGCACAAAGTCTACCGGGGTTACCTTGAGTATAGATGCTAAAGTTGTTTCGTTCTCCCACTCTGAAGTAAACTGTCATAATGTCACTATCAAAGGTTGCTTACGTAGGATCTAGCATGAGGCGGGAATATTGACGTTCTGAATTAAGTAAGTTTTACTGAATTGCACCAAGTATATTGAAGTTCATGAAGCACTGATTCAAGAACAGGATGTACGCTACCATATGGAAAGCAGATTATGGCATAATGAAGGCTCTATACAATCTTCGGAAAAATGGAAAGCGTTTTTCTTTATTATTCAATGATGAACAAATTAGAAGAATTGCTATCTTTTTTTATCCCGTCCGTCTTCCGGGAGCATCAAAATGTTCCTTTAGGCAAAAGTAACACATACAAGATCGATTATATTAAGTTCCAAACATGTTCACGGTTCCACCTGCAAAAAATAGATCACGTGACGTTGTATTAGTTTGTAATTGGCAGAAGGGAATCTTCACAATCATTGCATACGTTCAACATAGACAGACGGCAATCGCATAAAGATAGACAAATGTACTTTTATTAGATCATATTCTACAAAATGTTCGCTTTAACTTTGTCAAGTTTTACTTAAAACATTGTTATTGTTCATGCTCTCATTTTAAATGGTTTTTGTTTCTTCGATTCTGTTTCCCTGTATGATTTATTACAAGTATTACTCTAGTGTTACTGTATAAGTAATTATATTTATGACCCTGCCTCTTGTCAATTGATTGGTTAAAATTTATATTTTTCTGGCAGAGAACCTGGTAATTCAATGTAACTTTTTTTGATTACCATCTACTTAAAACAAATGACTTTGAAGCCACGGATTTGATTTGTATGACAAGCCCCTTTCTGCTAGAACAATTCCAACTCTAAATATATTAAAGATTCATCTGAAAATGAAATCATTGATGTTAAAACAAATTCAAATGCACTAAACCGATATGGAGATTGATCAGTTTAATCCACATATCATAAGAAACCTAATACTTTACAATGTTTCACCATAACGTTTTATTTTTGACTTATTAATTTATACCGGAGTCGTTCCATTCAAATTGAAAATTACCTGTCCATAAATGCGAACATGTATACTTCCAAGTTTTTCAATAATCTTTGAAAGACTTATCTAATAAGACTACCTGTGCACACAAAGAGAGAGCTAACTGAGAAGCTCTTTTCCTAAGTGTGTGACATTTACCATCATTGCGAACCAACGTTAAGCATCCATCGCTTGTCTTCCCCCCAGGAGTCAGTAGACTAATAGTCATCGTTTAGACTGCTATAATTCATGGTCCAGTGACACGAAAATCGTCTACCTATACTATAGTTCATGAAACTTCCCCTTATGAATTTCGTATTAAAGTCGTAATGTAGCAAGTTTGGGCTGCGTTTCTAACATAAAATCGATACAGAAACAGGGTCATATTGTAATATCATCTTCAGATGGGACGGAAATCGTATAACTGGACAGAGCATATTTTCATCGCGCACTGAAGAATGGCCAATTTCATGTCAAATAACCTTTTCATTTTGGTTGACTTATATGAGGTTTCCTAATACTTTGTTGTGAACCAGTCACTACGCGTCTTTCGATAAACACTAATTATTAATACACTGTTACCCATAACGTTGGAATATTGTTTTCTTCCCTGTTTTCATGAAATGATTTTGCCAATATGATTTATTCTCACTACAACTGAGAATTAATTTTTGAATCTTCACTATGAAACTTAAGATTTCCCAATTGCGTTCTGAGAAGTTATAAACTTTTTTTATTAAAAATAAATTATTCATTAAAAGAGTTAATACAAAACATTAGTCCATTTTTTAGACAACGGTGTAAACAACTTTTCTTTTCACCAGTTTCATATAAATGTTGTCTAGTCTGAACGGTCTGTAGTCGTGGCATTTAGCTATCCCATTGGATTCACGGTAAGGTTTTCTGACGTAGAGAGCGTTCTAGAACTAAGATATGGTTTATTGCTGTTGATACCTATGAATAATAGATCACTGCATCTTTAGATCAATCATTCATTTTGCTAGGGGTTCGCAAGTTGAATAATAACATTTTGCCCTCTCTCCTGGCTACATGCAACGGGTGTAATGTCTAACTGTCAGTAAGTAGATTCCTAAATGTCTGACAAATACTATTAATCTGCATAGGACTATATTTCAATCAGGTAGCTCATATCTTGTTCAAAGTTGATTTACATAATATCTTTGCTAGATGATAAAAGTTTGGAGTGATTTTAATTTGAGTTTGATGTCTAATAGGGTATAGGAAATGAAATTGGAAGTAATTGATTTCACCAGGCATGATATTTAGTGGACATATTAATGTAGCGTTCTGAATTATCTGAAATGAGATATCCTTACCGATCAATCCATGCTTCGGAAATCATTACATTGGACCTAAATCCGGCATTCGAAATAAGCTACCAGTGATTTTTTAGTATAAACTTCGTGTCAGGACTCAGATGTCATAACTAATCCTATTTATTATTAATATAGTTTTGTTAATGACTATAAATTTACCACAATCCAAAATGTACAAAGTGAAATAAATAGAAAATAATGCATTTTTATATAAACAGAGTTTTGTTCAAACAATTATTTTTCTTAATTCCTACTAATAATCTATCCCTTTTTGATTATGCTGATGTTGTATATGATTCAGCAAAAAAAAAATTACACTGACCGTATAAAACAAATACAAAAGAGAGCCGGTCGCATTATTTCAAAATTTAATCCTTTCAATGGTATTTCTAATAATGTTATTCATCTTAAAATATGATGGAATTTCCTACAGTCCAGAAGTTGAATGCACTAAAATATGATATTCTACGAATCTTTGCAAAGTTTGGCTCAGTCTTATTTAAATAAAACCCTCAAATATTGTTATTACTCATACTTTATAAGATCTCAGGGAAAGCTACTACTACCAAAACTAAAGAGTGAGTGTTGTCGAAAAATGTGTTCATATCAAGGGTCACGTTAATTTAATGACCTTCCTATTTTTATTAAATTGTCAAATAACTGAAATAATTGTAGGCAAAGATTTGAATATAAGAACTTTAGCTTTCTTTGATATTTGAAGGTGTGTCACTTTTGTACCAATGTAGTTGGGAAGGGATGGGACAGGACAGGTTCCCTGCAATTTTAGATGTGTATTGTTTTTTTCTGGATGTCATTTCCATTTGATTATGTCTGGGCCCCAAGGAAGAACCGTTTTGTCATGTTAATACAGCTGAGTGAGGTATCCAGCCATTCACTATATTCTTGATATTAGCCATTCACTATATTCTTGATATATGTACGTTTATATTTTGCTGTATTGCTTTTCATATTGTAATTTGGAAAATGATTACCATACCATGAATACCATACCAAGGGACTTTAAGCATAATAAATGAGTACATGCAATGACTCAGTGGTAGAGCAGTAGTATTGTAGCAAATGGGATTTGAAACCAGGTGGATGCGCTTGTATCTTTTGGAAAGCCATGCATCTCCATTACCAGGTCCCTCGGAGATAACCTATAGCGGTCGGTCCCCTTTACGTAATACAGTCATACACATGCAATATTAGCAGTCCGGTAAGAAAGACCATTTACAGCCTCTAATACGAACAGAACAATTACATTAATAGAATGAGGAACCAAAAGGAGCAACCCAACCGTAATGTTGTTGAATAATTGTTATTATTTGTTTATGTTCATTTGTATAAACATACGTGTTGTTTTATACTGAAATTAAAACCAAGGCAAACCCCCAAAAGACCAAATGCAATAATATGAAGTGGTGAGAGACTCCAACCCCTATTATATCAACTTACATTAATTGAATGAATCACTGCACATCGTTAGAAGATAAAGGTTGGGTCTTTACTTCCGTGCTTTCAGCCCAGTGGCAGATTTAACAGATCATCAACGGCTCATGTTCACCATTTTAAAACATAAGTGATTATACAGTAGGTTTGCGGGTGCACCATGTGTGTGTGTGAGAGAGAGAGAGAGAGAGAGAGAGAGGGTAGAGGAGTCCTGAAAAGGACTCTGACTCGGTTATCTTTCTTGGGGGAGTATCTACATCACCATGCAAGCCGACACTTAAAAGCAGCAAAAGTGATATAGTTTTAGTACAACAATTCAAAGTGTTTGTTTCCCCTATTTGAGGTGTCAACGTCTTTCTCTCTCTCTCTCTCTCTCTCTCATTTTCTTCTCGTCACGGATTATAAAACGAAAGAAAGGCTTTAATGTGTAGACCAGTTTTGGAAACGCCCCCTCTCAACAAAATAAATGGAAGGTCGTATTACCGATCATGTGAACGAATATGTTTTTACTTATACGTGATGATATAAATTTTGACAGGGAAACCGCCTACTAATTGATGTATTTGGTAATTTCTTATATCTATCCAGGCTGGATAGCTATCGCGTAGTCCCATATACATTTTGTTTGGTACAGTTTGTGGTTACTTTATTAACACTGGGCCAAATTTCTTATCATTTTGATGATTCTAGAACCTTGCAGTACACACCAATACTTATATGCTAAATAATAAACTTTTCTGATCGATTCCATAACGTTTCTTTCATAATGCAATCGCATGACCAGAACTGGTCTATACCTTTAACAACTCTTGAATATTATTTTTCTCTGAAGCAAACTCTGCGACATGGATTCGACCCCGTTTTCGCCTCAGGAGTTTAGTCCTTGACACTTGATTAATAACCCTCTCCTCGAGGGGATTTACGATGATATATGATGAATGAAAGTCCAATTGCGATGACCATGATCTACGTGAATTCCCATGGTGCGTTATGGTCTATCATGAGCCCATTTCCTGAAGCTTAGCTTCCAAATTATTCATTGTAGTACGGTTCTTGTGGCGCTTTGCCTCTCGGCGCTCGGCTGTATACGCACAGAGACGACATCCTATAAGACACTGCTGCACCCATCGCTATCTTCAGTAGATAGTGTTTTAAACAAACAATACAAACAAATTATATTCTAAAAAAGGGTTCTTTAACAAAAAACACCCCCTAGACAAAATCAATTCAGGGAACTAATCAACATTTCCCAACTAGTAACCATTCACTCAGTCGATAACCGAAACGTGCCAATAGTAAAGAAGGCGGACAGGAAGAATATATAATATTTAGTTTAATTGACTTCATTGGTATTTAGCTCCCATCTTCCAGGGATTTCCGTTGTAGTTTAATCTTTCATATCCATCTTTATCTGTCCAATATGGGCCATAATATAAACTTAACAACACTACGAGCTCCCTATGCCTACTGATATGGTTGCAACGGTTGGCATAGGAATGTCGAACACAGTCAACACGAATGGTTTCACTTGAGATTGAAGCGGCTTACTTCAATTAAAGAGACACTATTAAATCAAAGTGACAGTCTTGTATGTAAGTGAATCATTCCCGGGCATAGTGTCTCATAAATCGACACCCTCGTGTCATCCGCACTCACCCGTATTAAGGCAGCTTGGTCATAGAGAAGATTTATTGGGCGCGTGGTCGTATAAATACCGAACATGAAGTCAGAGGCAAGATAATAAATCCAAACTTATTTGGAAGCGCATATTGACGTTATGTCATAATGCAAAATGAGCTATATCAGACCAGTGGTTGCTTTTAATATCTTTATTTGTATTTGTATTATTGTTTTTGTCATTATTATCATCATCATTATTATTATGATCTCCATTACTATCGTTATTATTATGTTTAATTCTTATTTTTTGTAGTTATTTTTATAATTTTGTTATATAATTTTAATTATTATTAGTATAATCATCATCATTATCATTACTATTTTTTATCTGGAATTTTTAACAATTGATGAATAATTGATTTTAGATCTTTGCTGTGACTTGTTATATTTATATGTTATATGACATTGATTGTTGTCATGTGCATTTTCTACTATTTAAGTTAGTATTGTCTGTTGGGAGCCAGGGGTGTACAAATAATCAAATAATTCCCCTGGCTCTCAACAGAGAGGTTAAATTATATTACATTATTATGTTATTTATGTTTTTTGTACTTACTGTCTATGATATGTTAATGTATTGTTATATTTATACAAATGTGAGCTGTAAAACGATTTCTATGCCTTCATTTTATTTTGTGCATGACAATAAAGAAATTCAATTCAAACTTCAAATTGTTATCATTGGAACTCGACTGATTGTGTACAATATAACGACGTGAAACATGAGTGCTTATAAATGTATCACCTTTTGCCAGAGGGTGGGAGAGTCATCTTTTGCACGAATAATAACTTGTTATTATTATTGAGCCAACTATTAAGCTGACAGGACGATCATTAACAAAACATTTTTCTAATGACAGCGTTGGTATTGCACTACAATTTCATAAAACAATTCCATGAAAGAAAATCTCCTCTATGACCCAACTTTCAACGACAGTTTCACATGCATTCGTTCAACAACCAGAAGAGCTTAAATGATCGACTTGTAAAGCTTCAGTTAATGGTTACCTTCGTTTTTCACCTTTGTTTCACTTTCTTATCCTAGTGGCTGAGTTTCACACCGCCATAGCTCGTACTCACATAGACTACTCACGCAGTTTACAGTCATTGGTAGAAACCTTCAAAGAAAAAACACTACTGGCCAAAGAGAGGTAAGCACATCTCTTTTCTATCAATATTTCAATATCCATAATGCTCCAACTTAGTACAGTGTTTTTCTTTATGGTTCAAAGAGTCTTCTTACGTATTCGTATATGTAATCTAATTGTTATATTTTGTATTATCATATCTCTTGTGATTTACATCTACATAGAAATATGTTTCTAAAGAAATGTTAACTAGGTTTTAAAAAAATACTTATTAATTTGAAGATGTATGCAAAAATTGAAAAAAAAACATTTAGAAAATGGTAACAACGTATTTTACTTTTTAAATGTTATAGAATACTTACAGCACGTACTATTTTACCAATATTAGATACTAGTTAAGTTAATTATCAGTAATTAATATGAAGATTACTAAAAGTATTGATTAATTATATTCCTGTATGTATTTTTAATTTGTAAACTGAATTATATGAGTCTCCTGACTTTTTATTTAGTATGTTTTTATTTACAATAAACAACATTTTGGACAGACATAGCGCATTGTTAATGTTCACAATTATTAGTAGTATTAATTTAAAAAAATGAATGTAAATGTGTTTCTTTTTGGTAGAAAGAGTTCATTCTTTTATTAGACATGTATTGATCAAACTGGAAAGTCACAGGGAGGGATCGGTAAAGTTATGGGAAGAAATATACATTATATATTAATAGTAAGCCAGATTGTCATTGCCATTTCAGGAAAAAAAATGTTTTAATTACTGTACTTTGAAATAAGCATTACTCTACCTCTTGAAATTTATTTGATATTTTTTTGTTGTTATATTTATTTTCTTATTTTGGCAGATGGAAAGAATGCACAAATCTCTTCACAGTCTGGGAAAATGTTTTACATGCGTATGGTTCGGCAGCTCAAGTACGTACAGTTATGATGTTTTTTGTGTATGCATGTATTTTGGGTTTATTCAACAATTGGTTGAAATAACAAACGGAAATTATATGTTGAATGGCATCATTTAATCCAGTGTTTTTGTATCGACTTTTGGCCATCGTATCTGTTTAATTTGGCACATTATGAAATATAATCTTTGATAAAATATTTATTAAATTACACTGGATGATTCATTTAGTTGTTTATTCATATATGTCGTTCATCTATTTCATTTGCGCACAAAGTCTATACTATTTATTACACAGATTATCGAAATAGGAGCAATAGGTACCCCGGAACGAATTACGTAAAGCGTAAAAGCATTTAAAGCGGCGGGATTCTAGCAGGATTAACTCATTATATGCCACATAAATAATCCCCCTGTTCCGCATTGTATTTATAATCGGATAAAAATACAACAGGTGCCAATATTTAAATGTTTCCAGTGCAAGATCAATCTTAACTGGGTTTTTTAGGGATCGAATCAAGACCCAATGGCCCGAATTCACAAAGCAAGGTTTGAGCTCAGACCAAGGTTTGAGGTCAAACCTCCTTTTGTGTCGCCAAACCTCCTTTTGTTATTTACAACAGGTTTTCTAAATAACAAAAGGAGGTTTGGCGAAACAAAAGGAGGTTTGAGCTCAAACCTTGGTCTGAGCTCAAACCTTGCTTTGTGAATTCGGGCCAATATGGCTAAATTTACAAAAGCCTTTAAGTCAATTGGTGCATATTGAATTTGTGCGAAATTGCGCGTGGGGCATATGAGCGACGAATAAAGCGACTGAAGGGTTGAAGGTTAAAGAGGTATTGTAACGAGGGGTTTGTATTACCATGTAAATGTTATTAGGGACTTTTAGATTTGCGTGGACTGATACGTGTGACGTCCATTGAAGGCAGTGCATTACAAGGACGTCGATCGTAGCATAGACCTATTGTCTTCGTGAGAATCTAAAAGTCCCTATTGTTACCTGTAGAACGTGCTAGGTCCGGAAACAAAGCTTTTACGAGTGTATACAAAATGGAACGGATGAATTCACCTATTTTATTTTCTTGTACAGGATCATAGTGACCTTGGTGAGGCTATAGAGGCGTCTGTCACCGATCAGCTGGTGGAGTCAGCGAAATACAAACAGCAACTTGTGAAGATGTTAGATGTGTATCATGATGATTATCTCAAACAATCCGAATCACTGGATGCCATCATTGACAAGGTAAAATTACATTTATATATGTGTATATGCCATACAAAATATCCCCCTGTGCCCCATTGTATTTAACATTTACTCAATGATTAAACATTATATAACAGTTTGCAGTGCAGAAAAGAAACCAATCATTCTTAAGAAAGATTCGATTAAGCTAATCGAGACCGAAGATTATTTTGAAAGCCATTGTCTTGCATTAAGCAAACTCTTCTGTCAATCGACACCTATTTTGTTCCTGTAAAAGTGCACGTGTGGCTCTTAAACAAGCCATTTATGTGTTTTCAGATATCTTTTCATATATTTCTTTGTATTATGAATATTTTATAAAACTGTTTTATCTTGAAGTGGAAATGGATGATGAAACGAAAATTAAATAAATCGTTGATGGCAACATTATCTAATTTAATAACTTTCATATCGGCATGCACTTCCATCTGCTCATTGTTTTATTTATAATACAGAGCGAAAAGGAATACATCGAGAGCTGGTCAAAAATGTCCAAAGATGGGATGAACAGTAAAAAGGTAGTTATTATTTTTCATCCTAATCCTACTGGAACTTGGTGGCCTTATTAAGCTTATAGGAAATTGAGAATTAAATTCAAGTCGTTTTACTGTTTACTTTGTTCTCAGATGTTATTTCGGTTTATATGCAAATTGTGTAACTATCCACCTTTTATTAATTGAATCAAACGGCTTTAACAAATGTTTGCCCCACTTAGAAAAATGGACAATTAAATAGCTGGTAATAAGGGATATATAATTATACAGGCATACATTTTAAACGAGAAATAGTGGACGAGTAGAAATAAACTATTTAGATCGACTTGTGAATGTATTAATCGGAGGTGCGCTAGCTTTTTTGTAGAACAAATGTAATGCGCCAGTGCCCTTTGTAAGGCATTAATCCTTATGACCAAGTCCCTCGGAGAGGACTTAAACATATCGATCACCTGGTTGCTCACTAACAAGCATACGCAGGCTCTCTAAGCAGTCAGGCAAAACAAACCAACATATCAAACCAGTTGCTCTCGAGAGCTTAAGTTATCTATTTTCAAAGGATTCTAGCGTTGGTCAACTGAAATGCCCATATCCATGATGATATTTTATTTGTTGTATATTTTGGTATACAGAATCACAATACGGCATTCTGCTACAATAGATTAAATGATTACGTTCTTCAGCTGACGACAGCAAACCAGTTCAATGTTTCTCTATCTACCGCAGTGCTTCCAAAAGTCAACTCTGTAAGTAGTCATTTTGTATTCATTTGTATTAAGCGCTATATAAAAAAATACATATTATTATTATTATTATTATGAGCACATAACTTGTAATATTTACTGCTGGGAGAATAACACAAATTTGATGAAACACAGAAATATCCTTAAATCAGTCATCTTTGGCAATCATCATAAATTCATTAGTAAATAGCGTATAGTTTCACGAAGCATGTTGTCAAATTGGTATGGCAAAATCTGAGGGAGAAGCGTGTGCACTAAGAGTGTTATTTGAACAGAAATATTTTTGAGATATGAATTCCATTACCTGCTGAAAAAAGCTTAGTCTGCTAGTTCATCCATTTAACTATTTGTAAATTAATTTAGTTATTTATTTATGTATTTAAAGTTTTAAATAGTAATATGAACGTGCATGAAATGCTTTGGTAATTTATGTGTTTCCTATTCACTTGCATTGCGAAGGAAAACGATTACTGTTTTCTAACAGCCGAAACTACTAAATATTCGCGTTACATTCCTAACTTTAAACGTGTACATTTATTGTAAAATTGCTTTGGAGACGGTGCTATTTTCCGTGTGGTCCAGTATGATTTTTTTCACAAATAGGCATAATATTGAAATAATAACATAAAGGAGGGAGAAAGTGCATTTGTATTATCATTATTATTCATCATGAAAATTATGATAGTAATAGTATATCTGTAAAGCGCTTAGAGACATTTGTATTCAGCGCTATATAGTAGTAGTAGTAGTAGTATTATCATTATTATGATCGTAACTATTATCAATACTATTAATTGTATTACTGTTATTATTTGTAGTACTATCATTTTTATCATTATCGTTGCTGAAGTTGTTATTGTTATTACTATTTTGTATTCCAGGATGCAGATCTCATACGTCACGAAATATCAGAATCAGGAATATCAGGTTTATCATGGCACTCCAAAATCCTTATATCAAAGGTAATTATAAAGTAGTTTAGGATGGCGTCACATCATAACTAATGAAAACAGACAGTGTTGATGAAGGCAAACTTTATTTTGACATGTAATCTACTTAGCGGTACAGTTCCAACAAATATTATTCACTTCTTTCATAACATTCAATATAGGTATATTGCTAAAACGTGATCCAAGAGTAATCGATCATTGTATGTTGTATTGAAAACAATCTGTGTAAATCCATTTTTTTTAATTTTACTTTGTGCATTTTGGCACGTGTGGCAAAGAAAGGGTAAAAGTATACCAATCACCATTAGACGTGAGGGGTTCCATGTCGCTACACTGTTTTTGAAATATGAGCTTGAAATATTACTTTTGCAAAGAGATGTGGCAGTCTCAAAACTATGTTAGTATATACAAAATAATGACTCGTTGCCTAGATTGGTCGTTGCTCGGCGCACGGAACCCACGCTGGACTTATCTTCCGTGCGCTTTTATGTTGGTGGTCTTAGCCTTTAGTTTCTTTATACGCTTTAGCCTTTAACGCAGAGGAAGTGTTGTTTTTATGCGGTTGATTTTATGCATTCTAGGTTTACAAATATTATCTATTTCATGTGATTAGTACACTTTAAAAATGTGCGTGACTTTGAAAACGAAAGTTGATCACAATTTATCCTTTTTACCGTACACGTTTTTATTTTTCGCAAGTTATCGGATCAGATTCGGAAACTTGAGGTCATCTCGAAGAGGTCAGCATCCGAGAAGCCGAAGGGTAACCCCGAGTCCTTTGAAGCAAAGCAATATTCCTTCAGCAAACCCCAGCCAACAGCCGGAGGGGTAAGAAAAACAACATACATGTTTGGACGAATCGATATTTTCATCATCATCACCATCATGTGACGTCAGCTGTCGAGATGGAGATCACTCTTTGACGCCACTGGCTCATTTCAATCATGAATTTATCATGAATCTTTTCTTACTTAGGACAAATATTACGAGAAATTATGTCCATGAAAGAGGATGGCCCCTTTTGGGGCCAGGCAATCGATATGCAGTAGGCAAAATGCATCAGGGCTTCGGATCGGATAGGGGAGTGAGATTAAAACATCTCCCCCCCCCCCCGTGTGTAAGTCCTAACATAGAAAAGGAAGAAACTAAATAGAAAAAAGACAAATGAACAGAAGGAGGAGAAGAAGAAAGAGAAGGAGAAGGATGAAGAGAAGATGAGAGGAAGATGAATCATAAAGAAGAAGTAGAAGAAGGAGGAGAAGAAGAAGATAAATGTATACACAAAAAGGATAAGAGCCACCGGCTTATGTCTCGGCCTATAGATTAGCGAATACACTGTGTCATGCTTCGTCGGTTCTCGTTATCTTTGATTTAGTCAATTTGTATTTCTCCTTCTTCTTACTGTATGATAACTTGATACATCCATTTCATAAACAGCTGTTCTTATGATCTTTACCCCTCAATCTTTCACTAGGATTTTGCTTTAAATAAACTGGTGCTTAACTCTGCCACTGAGGGCGTCTTAAAAGAAAAGTATGACTCACTCGCCAAAGAGGTGATTATGATTGTTTGTTTGTTTTCTGTTATTTTGTTGTTTTTCGTATTTCAAACTGACCGAACAATAAAGTAATGATCACTTCTCCTTGTTGCGTGATAGTATTAGTTGGTTAAGTATGACAGCTGACTTGCAAATATAATCAATTTTATATTTCAAATGAAATACCATCGATACGTTTCATGGCGGGGATACTGAAACATAGGTAACATTCTGAGAGCTTTACCAATGGTACAACCCAAGCAACATGTTTTACAACTTTATAATAAAGCTCAAATGACCCCAAAACAGAACATCAATTAAAAACAAATTCGCAATATGAATTTAAAATAAACATGCATGGATTGGTTATGTACATGATCCTGCGTGCAACATTTGTAACAAGCCATTTATATTTTGTCATGTCTGTATTTTGAACATTATATAATCGTATCGTTTTAATAAGGACGAAATGATTTGAAAATGATACGAAAAAGGAAAGTAGATAGCAGTCAAAACGAAGAAGCCCTTGTCATTGCTTGATCCAAATCATGGAAGTTTAACTTCGGAATCTGATTTGTCTTTCTTTCATTTTCAGATCCAAACATTGGAGACGGAAATAAATGTCGTCAAAGACCAGACCAACAGGTTAAAGAGGCAATATGAAAGGTATTATAATCACGTGTAGTACGGGTCTGAGCAGTAGATCGGTGTATGCATGTGCAATGGTGGCAAACAGATGTATTACATAATCAGCATCCAATACAAAAGTAACACCAAACCATTACTTCCACTAAACAAAGTACGAAGGAATCGATCATGAGCAGTGTACCCACTACCCAGTGACACATCATTACAAAAGAAATTCTACTTGACTCTATCGTCGCCCCCATTCCAAATAAATACGTACAATAGTGTATTAAGATGTATCAATTAGATTGGAATCTTGATACATACAACAGAAAACAAGTAAAGTAACTTTGGCAATAGTAGGGTCTGAACAACACGAATCTTTCTAATAATCGATATTAGAAATATTGCCAACAATTCAAGAAATTTCAATTTGCTTTATTTGAAGTTTATGAGTAAGATCATACACCGAAGGCCCCTTTCATAGAAAGCATGAATTGGGAATCATATTTTATTACCAATCGATATTTCTTCTGATTTCAATAAATTATATCAAAAACCAAAACAAGTTGCAAATTGGTGTAGTATTTCATAAAGATTAACAAATGAATTTAAGAAGCCATCAAGAAAACACAAAGAATCACCAGCCAACGATGTCATGCTGAATTCTCTTTCTTGGATAGGGATACTTATTATTATGCTGTCTTACTGCAAGAACCATTGTTTCCAATACCAAAAGAAACAGAAATGGGATAACACCGAAATATTCCTCTTCCCATATGTATGGGTTTTGTTAATATATCCATTATCAACTACATCACATTTCATTGAAGAAGAAAAAATATCGCATAAATGTTACCAATAAAGGTACCTCCAAAGTTAAACAGTTTTAGAACCTCTCAAAGAAATCCCTGGTTATCCATTTTCGGGTTGGAGTTTGTATTTTGTATTTGTTTGTTTGTTTGTTAGCATCAAGTCGAATCAATCAAGTAAAGCACACGAAACGTTACTGGAGATTCACAAGTTACGCAATGGCAACAGACAGAACGAGACGAATCTCGCCTGCAAGAGAGCCCAGGTATGTGTCTCCTTTCGTCTCCTTTCGTAGGATAGTTGTCCCAAGGGTAGTTATCCTAGAGGATGGTTGTCGTAGGGAATAGTTGTCCGGGGTAAGTTGTCCGGAGGGTAGTTGTTCTAGGGAATAGTTGTCCAGGGGATAGTTGTCCGGGGTAGTTTTTCTAGGGAATTGTTTTCCAGGGATAGTTGTCCGGGGGTAGTTGTTCTAGGCAATAATTGTCCAGGGGGTAGTTGTCTGGGGGTAGCTGTCCCGGAGGTCATCCTTGAGGGTGGTTGCATTTAGGTGGTAGTTGCCCTAGGGGGTAGTTGACTGGGGTGGTTAACCGGGGGGTGGGTGTTCAGAGGGTACATGTCCTAGAACCGTCTCCTTCTTGTCATCTTCAGATCGGTTAGTTACTTCGAATCATCGGGTCATCGCGTCTGGTCTGGTAGTCGCGTTTCACGACTTTTCGTGAAACATGCATAAGCGGAAGATTATGTGAAGATGCAGTTTAAGGACACGTCCTTTCGTAGTTTTGCCGTAGGGTTTTCACAAAGGTAGCGCCAACACCCGACCCGTTGCGATGTCCCATGATTCGGAGTAAGCCCTTCACATCGTGTACAGGGCTTTGAGCTAAAAAAAACAAAACAACAAAAATAGTGTCAACATTGACCATTGTTCACTGCCAATTAAATACATTATTTTTCAGGTAATTTGTTAGTGACAGGTTTTAAAAAACAGAGCCCTGATATTAGTCAGGATCAATCGGGGGCGGAAAAAACAATCTTCCAGCAAATATGACAATCAAGAGATAAAGAAGGGATATTACAATGTCCAAGTCTTGAATTCACGAAACAAACAATCTGGAATGCAAACAGAAATGAAAGAAAGAAAGAAAGGGTTATAATTACAGCCTTTTCACACACAGCTAAAATTCTATAAACATGATTAGTATAAACGTGTTTGAAACGTGTTTAAACTAATCACGAGCCTTTCACACACAGAAATTTCGATGCGATCGTTAATAGTTTCGTGATTAACTACTGCTCGTAAAATGCGCAGTAGTGCCATTGCGCATTGAAGGTCATGTCATATCAATCAAAGCGCACGCTCCATCCAGTTTAAACACATTTAAACACGAATTTCCTTTCACACACAAAATGTCAAGCTCTCTAGATACGAACTTCGTATCTGCAGCCTGCTTTTAGGCAGCCTTTTCACACACAGCTAAAATTCATCGTATCTAGAGATGATTAGAATCACCCAACAGTTTTAAACATGTTTATAGACAAAATTTCCCAGTGTGAACATCGTTTATACGATGTTGGGATAGATACGAAGTCGCGATCCATACGCCGCTAAAAGCAGGCTGCAGATACGAAGTTCGTATCTAGAGAGCTTGACATTTTGTGTGTGAAAGGAAATTCGTGTTTAAACGTGTTTAAACTGGATGGAGCGTGCGCTTTGATTGACATGACACGACCTTCAATGCGCAATGGCACTACTGCGCATTTTACGAGCAGTAGTTAATCACGAAACTATTAACGATCGCAACGAAATTTCTGTGTGTGAAAGGCTCGTGATTAGTTTAAACACGTTCGAAACACGTTTATACTAGTCATGTTTATAGAATTTTAGCTGTGTGTGAAAAGGCTGCTAGGGGCGTATGGATCGCGACTTCGTATCTACCCCAACATCGTATAAACGATGTTCACACTGGGAAATTTTGTCTATAAACATGTTTAAAACTGTTGAGTGATTCTAATCATCTCTAGATACGATGAATTTTAGCTGTGTGTGAAAAGGCTGTTAGTAGTTTTGTTACCGTTTGCTCTTGGTGTGTATAGTACAGGTATAATCTTGCGAATTGGAAATAAATCAGCCGGTATTACCTCTAAAACCAATTAGTCGTACCATTCTGACCTCTTTCTTTCGAACATTGCTGAAAGAGGCTGCTTACGCATCAATACTAATCCATCTGTTATGCGAAAAGTGGAATGAATCACTAGTTAATTAATAGCATTCTTACTATCATATTTAAATAATACTCCACGTCTCAAAATTTAAGGTGGATGAATAAAATTAGCAATTTCAGATTTAACCTTGATCTGGTTTGAACATTTCCATAAACATGTATAAATATGTATTTCCAACTAAATTACTGCTAATTGTTTCATATTGTTTTACAAAAAGACAAATCTTATTTAATGATTTTGTTTTCATTTCCTTGCTCAAGCTTCTGTTATTTTCACCCGACTGGTTCAAGACTCGTCTAAGCAATGGTCATACTGTCATGGCTTCTCCCGAGAGACGGGCTTCTGAATCAGGCGATTCCATTCGAGAAATGGGGGTGTCAAGTAATGGCTCAATCAACTCAAAGTCGCACGTCTTCCAGGAATATAACTTTATCAAACCAACATTTTGTGACGATTGTAAGGGCATGCTGAAAGGTGAGACGTTAGTGGTACACCAGTCAATAGACAGACAGTGTGCGAGTTGCTTCGCCAAAATAGCCCTCGATGAGATAATGTCGCACAAATAATCTTCCAGTGCCATTTTGCATTTTACCATTTAAAAGATGATACCAAATATTTCAAGGTTCCTGATTTAATTAAATTTTCAAAGCGATTGTGTAGGAAATTGTAACGAAAACACCATTAATTCCGTTAATGGATACATATTGTTTTGTGCACAATTGCGCGTGTGGCAAACGGACAACCGCTGATAGATGCAAAGAAAGCATCCTACGTGTTTTCAAGTTTGTAAGTGACGGTTGAAGTACCTTACGAAATTTGCAAAAATATAATAATGAGATACATTTTATAGTTCCTATCGAGGAGAGGGGGCCTATCTTGTTTTTGTTTTTCATTCTTGAATTTAAAACCGATCTAAACATTGTATCATAAACTTAAATTTGTATATTCATTGTTGTTAGCGGATTACAGGATCATCTTATCGGAAGCTTGTTGTTAACCACATTTCCAATAGTATTTCAATCTGGACAGCAGAAATCCAGATTTACACCAAAATTGATTAATTTTCAGGTTCTGGGTTTCTCTTTTACTTTTCTTCAAGGCTATGTGAAAGATACCAGTAGCCAGAATCAATTTATTGTTACCCTTTCAGTGATGGTTCTGCTTAATCTTAAATAAGTTAATGAATTGTAAAATTATCAATTAATAAATTACACATGAATTGTTAATGCATTACAGAAGCCACAAATAATAAAACAGGCATTCAATCATTTGTTTTGGTAATTTTATTTTTATTTGTAAGGCAAGACATTCAGTATTTAAAAAAATGCTTAGTACAAATAACATGATAATTTCAGAAATACAAACAAAAAAAGAAAATTACAAGACATATGGCTCTTATTAATATAGTAACATTGATGGGATATGATAAATGCTACATAATAATAAAATGATAATATTTAATTAATATTTTTATATCTATCTAAGCGTTATACCAAACAACAGAGAACTAAATGGTATAAGCGTTTTATTGTTTAGCTTTTTGTTGAATTGTATCTTGTTTTGTTTGGTCTAGCTTCATGTTTCGTTCTGTTCATATTTAGTCTTCCTTAATTTCTCGTTATGTTTGTATTATGTTTTGCTTTAATTTGCTTTATTCAGTTGTTTTTTCTTCTGTTCTTGCTGTACGAAGTATAGACCGTCTTTTCTCTCTTTAATCTCCAGGTATTATGAGACAAGGTCTACGATGTAAAGTATGTAAGGCCAACGTTCATCACAGATGCATGGAATCCGTCTCATCATGTTCCGGTCCTGCAACAGTAAATATCTTTCTTTTTATTTCATTCTAAAGGATCGAGTCATTTTTTTTATAGAATTAAAAGTTCGATACGTCTTAAAATCTTAAAGATTTGGAACAATTTATAAATTGGGGGTTCTTCTGAATATCTGTAAAGTTGGTCAGTTTTGTTTTTAATAATTATGTTTATTCATATCAATTTCCTAATCTCATAGCAATGGTATTGCTATACCAAAGAGAGTTTATAATGTAACATTTACCATACCAAAACATTAAGAGTTAAGTTTCTAAATGTGTATTCCCCCCAAAAGGCGTTCAATTATCGTGCTTGGTGGATGGGCTTTCCACAGGCACGATTTTTTTCTTCAATCTTATTGACTAATTTCAATTTGTGTTACTTGAAGGTCAGTCGTCATAGCTTTTTGTATTTAGCTTTTCATATGGTTAGTACTATTTTCGTTCATAATACAATTCATGTTCTTTGTCTTTCCAGTTTGATAATCCAAGGCGGATTTCTAGGCGTTTTAACTTTCGGGATCCCGGTTCCTGGGTATTCTTGCAATTATTCTCCAAAACTTGTTTTTCTTTCTCTTGCTATAACATTGTGTTTTTCCTCTAAACAAACAATAACTGTTTAAGATTCATTGCGATCTTACAAATGTGACAGGGGCAGCGTGTCACAAAACCATCGCAGGTACAACTTCCCCGACATCCTAAGTTCACACGCATCTCATTGGGATGCCTTTGAACTTGTGCTTGATTTCGTGAAAAGATGACCTGCTTTATTTTAATGCGCTTTTGAAGCAATTAAAATCTACATTGATTTGAAATGGATAAATTGCGTGTATGTTTTGAATAGACAATCAAATCAATCACAAGGTTTTTCTTAAAAGTCAACTCAAAGAGAAATGACAATAATCTGATTGTGTAACCACTGGTAATATGTCGTTAAATAAGATGGTATATTCCAACCTTGGCGCGCGGTGTCGCTGAAAAATGACATCACTCTGGAACTCTGAATTGATCGGTATCTATTTAAATTGACCTCTGCATGTAGCAGTCAATATTTGAAGTAAAATGTTCTCAAATTTAAAAGAATGATATACTGGGCTTTTGAAGTTACCTTTGGTTGATTTCTTGAAAGTATTTGCAATCATAGTTTCCAATGATAATTTAATTTGACATTGAATTATTGATTTATAATCATGACCGTATCCTGGAGCTAACTTTAATAACGAACTTATATATCAGCACTTGTGTACAAAATTTAATAATACCCTTGTTGTATTTACCTCAAGAAATAACAGCTATTCGTTTAGTATAGGGTACTATTGTGATTCCTGAATCATGATCTGCCGTCATATCAGGAGGCTAATGTCGTTCTATTGGGTCTTCGCGTCTTGTGGTTACACGAAGTTTAATAAATAATCAAGCCCTAATTCCCAAAGGGTCGGGTATTACCTTTCGTGAATTCGAAAACAAAACGTTCAACCCATAGTTGAATAGAAGTTTAAGCCCAGCGTCAGGGTTAGATTTGGGGTTAAGTGTTTTTAAAGTAAAAACGCAACAATTGTTGATAGTATGTGTTTTATGTTTTATCAGTTGTATTTCTGTAGAGGTTTGTAGCGATGACACTGTGTTTTATCTTGTTATTCACATTACAGCAAGAATCTCGTAGCGTGAAGAAGATGTTTGTTCGACAAATGAGTGTGCGAGAGATACGCAATCTGGTACTGGGAAATCTTAATTTTGTTTCCTTTTTTCTCGAAAGCTTTTCTGTCTTCTAGCATCCGCCTTCATTTCGCTGCATGATACAATGGGAATGCAGAAACCATTGAACATGCATATGTTTATAGCCCTACTTCTATCTTTGTCCCTGTACCCCTCCCCCATCCCTTGTCTTCCATTAAAGGCCATGCTTACACATATATTTAATATAATACAGTCAAACCTTTATCAATGGCCATCTCTAAATAAAGGCAACCTGTCTATACTGGCCATGCATTTTGTTTTCCTTGGTATGGAAATACGCATTGTAGAACGTGTCTAGAAAGGCCACCCGTCTAAAGTGTTTTCTTCCTCTGTTTCTCTTGAAGGCGTCAATAGACATGTTTGACTGTATTTTTCGATTGTAAATATTTTAGCCCTATGCGTTCCCTCACCTAAAAAGAAGAAACAGAAAAGTGTATAGACAAAGCATGTGCTCAGACATAGAATTTGCTTCGGAAATATTATTGCGTGTGCTCAAATAGAAGTAAATCGCATGATCATTATGTAGTGACATATTTTAAATAGGTTCTAAAAGCCCGTCGCTTTCCCATCCTTCTTTTTCCAAAAGTTCATATATCTTTGTTGCATGCCCCTCTTATTCCGTAATAGACGCAGAATAGTATTAAAAATGGACAAATGTGTTTTTCATAGATCATGATGTAAAAAAGCTGGTACATTGAAAAGCAATCACTGTTAATGCTTCCTTCAATTATTTGTTATGGAAAAAGAGAGAGATAATTAATTTGTATTCATCGGTATAGCACTTTGGTCTAGTTTGTCGTTGAAAAGAAAAAGAAAACAATTTCCATTTGGATATTCAAGAACCATTATGCGTACCATGCGGTTTATCGCAATCCCCAACGCCCTTTTCTGGTTTCTTACCAAAAAATACAAACAAAAAGGTATATCAGCGGTAAATCAATTCATTTTATATTTTCAAAATTGAACACAGAAGTTCTAAATAGGTAGAACAATGGCCTTATACATCAGTCATACCAACGATACCGACACCGGACCTACACAAGACCGAACAAAAAAATTACACTACTCCGAAATCCAAACAATCGATCAGTTTAGAATCAATGTGAAATACATTGGTTCTAGAGGAATGATTGCTAGGGTTATTGTTATGGGGGGGGGGGTGCTTAGTAAGAGAAGCTCCATCTATCCATACACAGATTTTAGCCAACTTCGTGTCAGTTGTTCACAACATGGCGTAACTTATTATTTTTTTTGTGCTAGCCCAACAGTGCAGACAACCGGGTTCGTCTAACTATCTTGATCTGCTTGGAGGGGCTTGGGACTTCAGGTTCTTGGCTTAATCGTCTACAACCATATAAGCCTCGCGCTCTTTTAAAGTTTGTTAGATCTTTGAATACGCTTAGCATTGTAATTATTGAAGTGGGTTATTGTATAGCGCTCTTGTCTGCCACCTTTGACACTCATGGCGCTCCACAATTATTAGGGACTTTTAGATTTGCACGAAGACAATGTGGATTGCTACGGTCGACGTCCTTTTAATGCACTGCCTTGAATGGACGTCACACGTATCAGTCCACGCAAATCTAAAAGTCCCTATTACCCTAGCTTTAGTACGACTGCCATTAATGGCGCTCTAGTACAAGGAATTGATGTCAGCCAGGTACCAATTGTAAATAAATGTCCTGTCAAATGACATTAGTGCCGCTAGAATCGCGAGTCATGTAATCCATAGACCAGAGGCTTATCCATTAGACCACGATACCTACAATACAGATGTATAAACCTTTGTACGTTCCTGTATTCTGCCGTATATGTTTTTGTGGTTCTATTCACATCTTCAACCGCTAAAGAATTCATTGTCAAATATTTAAACTCGTATTAAAAGAAAAGCTTGGAATGATTTTAGAAGCTTATAGCATGCTCCTCTCGACTATTTCTTTAGATCAGATTGCTTTTCTTAGTTCGCATCTTTATATTAATTAAAAATTAATGTAAATGCTTGTCTCCTTTTTCAGCATGTCTGTCTATAAACATAAAGCATTTTATTTCTTATGTATACCACTGCTGTGTTGAAATAAGTAATTCCAATATTGCATGCCATACGTGTTTCCTTTTTGATAATTTCTTTTTCTAAAATCGTATTTGCAGTTTCAATAATCATGTGTTAGATACAACTTGTTAAACACAATTGAATTAGCCTAAGAAATTAGACACATGGACACGATTTTAAAAGAAGACAAAATGGATGACAAGAAAGTTCATATACCAATATGATATAACATTACACATTTTTTCACTGACCTGTTTCTTTATTTCGTTATTTCAATGATATTTGTTTTGAAACACCTGTCCTTGCTGTATTTGAACTTAATGTTTGGAATTATAACAACATATACCAAATAGAACTTAGAAACGTTAAACATTATCTGTTATAATACTTTCAAACCCTTAAAATGTGAAATATCATTATTTGTATGTACTGCTGTTCATACTGCTCCGATAAATTTCAGTTTACATTGGAAAAGAAAATATGGAATTGATTTAAAAAGGTTGTCCATGTAGCAGATAAGTAGTGGTGTATATCATGAGCTTTTAGAATCTTTAGAATTATGAGAAATTGTCCCAGTCTTGCTACAAGTCACATGCTTTGTACATAGCAATATGTATTCGGGACCCCACAAACGTGTGGCATGAACGTGTAGTCCACAACCTTCGGCTTTTAATCATCATATTTTAAATATATGGGCATTTGGAAAACCATGCTTTTTCTCTGGGGACACCTTTTTATGATACTCTTCACACTGACATAAATATAACGGGGAAAACAAGTCACAAATTAGTTGTCACCTTCCGCATAACTTTTTAGCATAACCACTAGAAATAGGAAAAGCCTAATCTGTTGCTGTTTTGTTTATAATTATTGATTGTGTCTTTGTAAAGTAGGTTAGGAGTTTTGCTTTCACCACAGCGCATTATAGTATATTCATATAGTAGGTGCGCTACTATATAAATTGATCTAATTATAATTTATCTTTACCATTAAAGCCTGACAAGAGGAAGATGTTGAGAAGACAGAAGAGTACCACCGATCTTGATACAAGGAGCTTAAGTGATATGAAGGGCGCCATTAGAGAAGGTAAGCATTCCGCCATTCTTTAAATTTGTTCATTGCAAAGACAATAAAGCACATTGCCACACTCCACCCACGTGAAGTAAATGGGAACCAGGTAGGAATTAATCCTTGAAACGCAGCGCGCGTGATAGCTGCACTGCATAAACCAGGGTAATTATGCTGCATTATTGTAAAGCACTTAGAGACTTTTAATACAGTAAGTGGTATGCGCTCTATCAGCAAATATAGTTATTATAACTATTGGTAAATACTTTTGAGAAATACACCATTTTAACTGTTATCATGCCACAGGTCTAATCCCTATTGTGCCAAGCCCCAAATCCCCCAGTGCCAAGTTTATATTGAGATAATCTGATTAACGCGATGGTTCTATGAATAGCGAGTGCAAAACACACAGCACACTACAGTGAGCATGAACAATAACTGCTACTACGAATGTGTGCAAGCACGCACATGGCAGCATAGCAATGGTTTGCTCGCATGTACAAAGCACTATAGCGATAGCGTGCATGCAGCCTTTTGGCAGGCTATGAGTTAATATCTTATCATTCTATTCTATTCTTTTTGCATAGAACCAGTTGATCCCATCTACCAGACCATCAAGTGTGCTGCCAAGTTAACCGGGTCCACGACGGACATGTCGTCCCGTCGAGGGTCGGTAACCTCAATGATGTCTTCTGTCAGTCCTAAAGGGACGCCCTCTAAGATGAAACCGCAGCAGGCAGCATCTCCTGTTAACAGTGAGGGTAACTTCTTGCTCGCTCCGGACTCACCTTCCAGGCGATCAGGGACACCCAAGTCAGCACCACATAGGTTAGTCATTGTTCCTCTACTTACCATGTTTACGTTCTGTACAAGAATGAAAGAACGACATGATTGGTCAAACAGCCACAACTAATATGCAGATGCTTTTGTGAAGTGCCTCGATGAGAATTCACCTGTTACAACTAAATGTGGTTTTATTGTCATTATTAAACTTACATACATTACATGTTGTTATGTAGGATAAACGTTAGGGCTGTCCTTACCTAACGACAGGTATACATTTGTAATTTGCGTTCTGACTACTGAAATACAATTATTCTCAACACGTTAATACAATAATTTGTAACGAGAGACTTAACAAAGACTGTATTAAATATTATTACATTACGAAAAAGGCCCATAGAATCGCTTTAGTTATGCCAATATTCCACAAAATAACAGGCGTCGGATTTTGAAACTCTCTCAAGTCCTCAAAGATATTAACGTGACTTCATTGTGGATTATAGTCAATTTGGTAACCTATCTGTTTCCATCCTTCAAACAGATATTCGTAGCAATGAAAAACAATAATACATTAACACATATCAAGGAGAGTTATGAACAGATTTATAGATAAAGATATATTTTTTAATTGAGATAATCTTTAAAATGCTTTAAAACAGATGTCAGCAATACGTCATCAATACCTTTCTGGATTTTACACGAAAAGCTCCAGATTAAAAATAAAATGAGAGTCGGGACTGATTCCATCACATAGTATTAACCATGAACTACCCTGAACGAAGGTATTGGGGAAACGCACAAGCACCGCATGTATACGCTTTTGCGGTGCATCCTTTACAAAGGTTTCTTAACTTTGCCTTTAAATAAAATTCACAAGCATGATAAGAATACGACTATTAAACCAAAACACTCTTGCACCTATATTTTACTGTTTTACCATGCATTATTCCTAAATTGCATCAATACTTTAACTGCTTGTGTGAAATATGGAAGATGTTTGTAAACCTAAGAAAGTTCTGATGATTACTATGAATGTACATATTTAATTAATATTCAATTCTTTCAGAGCTAATGATATTTCTTTTTTTCCCTCCCCGTTTCCATTTTTATTTTAAACTTAATTGTTTAACTTAAACAAATTATGGTGTTATAATAAGTACAATATTATTAATACCATCATAACTTATTTCGATTAAAATTTGTTTTGTTGCGTGTTGACAAAAACAATTCGATTTAGTATATTACTTCAATTGCGTGATTGATTTACTATGATTTGGTGTTTTTTAACATTAAATTGAAATATGATTGTTCATTCCTAATACTCCCTAAACTAATTAATTTTTATTGTCACGCTTTTGTACCAAGAATCACTCCACTAACTTGTACTGGTTTTGATTTCACCCATTTTCCTTTCTCTTCTTTGATGGCATGTCTATGAAACTGTTTTTGAAATGCATTTCTTTTTTTTTCAATTTTGCATTTTGATTTCCTTACATCACCACTACACTATACATTTATTTTCATGTATTTATATTCTTTTGTTCAACGACTTATGTACGCAAAACACTTATCTTAAAATATCGTCAAACATTCATTCTAAATGTCGAATCCCAATTTAAAAAAAAGTATAACATCTCCTCTTCTTCTCTAATGAATAATTCTCGTTGTGTGATGTAACAATAATTTAGAAACATACTGCGACCATCATGGTAAATAAGATTTTTTGTTAATGTATGGCATTACCAAATTAATATCCACTTTTGGGTTATTACGATCAAAGTAAGCCCTTGATACTTGCCATTTGACTTTTCTTCATTTGTGTTATTGACTTGTTTTTGTCATCAAATTAAATATCCCTTTATGTTTGTTTTGCTTTTGAACTTAAACTAATAATATGATGATACGTATTTCTGCTTAACCATGGGAGTATAATTTCGTCTCGTTGAGTATATTAAAATGATTTAATTCTTACGGAAATTCGTGGGGTATTCCAACACCGATCACTGCATGTATTACCTGTTACACTCTCACCTGTATGTCTTTATACTGTCACACTGTCCAATGCATGTCTTTGTACTGTCACACGCATGTCTTTCTTACTGTCACACTGTCATATGCATGTATTTGTACTGTCACACTGTCACATGCATGTATTTGTACTGCTACATTTTCACATGCATGTCTTTATACTCTAACACTGTCATATGGTACTTTGTATATTCCATGTGTTCGGTGTTGTATTCACTTTCTTTCATCACGGCATCTGTCGTATGGAATGCAAATTAACTGTCACCTTTTGAAGTATGTTTTCTCTTCCACTCGTGGTACATGTTCGTTCTTTTCGTATCTGCATCTAAAATTCACTGTAACACAACGTTACTCCTTCCACAATGGCCACCATCACCGTAAACCCCCCCCCCCACACACACACACACACACACTTACACCCGCTGCACCACCCTTCCCCTGCACCACCCTCCCCCGCACCCCACCGTACTCCACTACATCCCTTTACATTCCACTGCCCACCTCAACGGGCGTTACCTTCCCTAGATCCGTAGTCAAGACCCAGTACGGTAGCCTGGGTCGTCAGTTCTCCTCCCCTCTCCACCATGACATTAATCAGACTCGTGAAAATCGTGTTTTTATTTTACCGTCTGCCGCCCCCTCCACCTACTCCACACCCACACCCACCTACGTGGGACGCCCCCGTGTCCGGTCCACCACCAGTCCGAACCAGGCAGGCGAGGAGTCTAGGCGGAAGATACTCCAGTCTTACGGGAAGAGCATGTCATTCGATACAGAGCCATGTGAGTAATCTTTATAAAATATCATCTAAATTTGAAAACATAAGGGTGTTAACTAAGCCTTAAATTATGGGAATTAACGTTTCTTCAAGTTCAAAATAGACGAATTATTTGGTGTCATTTTCATACTAAACCACGTGAGTAATCTTCACAAAATATTCTCTAATTAATTTGGAGACAGAAGGGTGTTATCTCTGCCTTAAAGTATATGAATCAACGCCCTTTTAGTTCCAAATTGACGAAACATTTTGTCATTTTATACGGAACCATGTGAGTAATCTTTACAAATATTCTCTAAATTCGTATAGCAGGTGCCAGCAGGGTGTTACCGCTGCGTTTAATAAAGTATGAGGATCAACGCTCTTGTGGTTCCAAACAAACGAATCATTTTCCAATTCTTTTTTCCAATTTTGATGATTTCACTTCATTGGAAATTCCAACATTTGATAATAATACATATTCCCGTAATCAGATATTGTTACGTCTCGTTTAGAATGCTAAACTAAAGTATTTAATTCTTGATGGATACATGATGATACCTGACACCGACCATTGCATTTTTTCTGTCGCATTTTCAATAAACATATATAACTTGCGAATGTCAAAGCCCTTCTGCACTAATTTGGCCAGGAGGGGTGAGACTATTCAGCATTCACTGACAGGTGGATATCTCATCAAATAAGCTCTCAATTAACATAATAAAAAGGGAATCATGGGGAACCAGCGGTCACCGATTAGACATTGTTTGTTATATAGAGGGCACAAGTAGCTTTAAGTAGTGCATTGGGGCTTTAACATATTTAGCGGAGATTCCTGGATTTTGGATTTCCTACACTTTCTCCTTGTCTGAAATGGAACAGTTTAATAACATAATTCTCTACATTACTGTTTACCAGCACATAAACCAAGTACTAATGGACGAAAGAGCGAACCACCGACTCCTGTCGAAAACGTAAGTATGATCTACATATTACAACAAAGTACTTTTTTATCCAACGTAAAAGACAACACTTTTATTAAAAAAATTATGGTTTAAACATTTGGCTAAAGATGCAAAGGTCGTTGGTTCGATCCCCGGCGCGGGCATTGTGTCCTTGAGCAAGGCAATACATATGTATATCGATGTTGCTTCTCTACGCCCATGTAGGATGTCGAAGTCGTTGTAATCTGCAAGAATCTTTTAAATGACACAATAATGATTAACTTCATGAAAAGTGCCATATCACGAAAAGGTTTGGTTTGTGTGGAGTTATTTGAAATTTTTGATTTCTTATTCTTCTAAACATGATACAATACTTTGTTTTACCTTAGAGGATTTTAGTTGTGTTTTTAGATTGTACAGTCATTCTCTTCCTTTAGGAGTAATGACCCCATAATGATTATATGATCTTCTTTGAAAAAGAGGGAGTTTTTATTTCAAGTTTGCAGTGATTTCTCTTTCATCTCACCTCTTCTTCACGTGTCGTGAATCTTTGCAATACATTCGAGTGTTTTAGAGATCACAGTTTTTCTTTTCATGATTTGTTCTTTTATTTCATTTTGTCTTAATGTTGGCATTTTCCTATTTCTATCTAAACCCTGCATTGATATCTTCCCTGGAAAGTAATGGACTTTTGTTTTAAAAGGGCATAATATGTCTCTAAGTTAATTTATATTAAGAAGAAAAACAAAATTATGGTTATGTACGTATACATTGTAACAAAAACCCTGATGTGTATATATATCCGTCAAGATCATTATTATTACTTGTCATTTAGTTTAAGTTATGGCCCTCATGTCAACTATCCTTTTTGCAAGTTAAACCTCGAAAAGCATTACATGACCGTTTAAGAGACGTAATAATGTTTTGTCCAGGACGAAGTGTGAATTAAGTGAGATACTTTGTTTAGTTGTTATTTTGCATAGCCCTACCCTCGAGTATGACTATGAATTTGAGAATGATTTTCCCCTTTGCGCTACCATAGACTCCCCCACGTCACTGTTCTTCTGCCTCTGACGTCATGAATGTGCGGTTTCCGTCAACCCTACCGTCCCGGCAAAAATATTCTGGTCGCATTATATCCAGTTCAGTCAAGTCTTGTAAGGTGACCTAAAAGAGAAAACAATTATCTTTGTGTCCACTTTTTTTCTTTGTATCAACCAAAGTGTTATATTTCTGTTTCGCAAGGTCATTGTAGATCATAATTTGCTACCTTATATTCCTGGCTGAATGAGGTTTCCTCCTCTAAATAAGCAAAATATGTTGCCTGATTAAAAGACGACTAAAAATCTGATCAAAATGTGCAACTTTTGTTTTCATAAAGAGCTGGTGTTGGGGTGTAAATGTGTAAATAAGTGTGATTGTACGTGGCTTTGTAGGAGAGACATACAGAGATACTGATGGGGAAGGCAGAAAATATGCCAGTGAAAGAGAGAGAGAGAGAGAGAGAGAGAAACAGACAGCAGGGGCACACTCATTCAGCCTAGAATATAAACGCATGTAAATTCGTGGCACTGTATATTATATTTGTATCTATTGATCAATAGACAACATATGCCTAACATACTATTGTTGTATCTATCTTGCTTTTCAGTCAAACTTTATATCGTTTTTCTTGTTTTGCTTATTTTTGTATAATTGCACGAATCGTATATACTGGCATGTGTTAGTAACTTTATAAGAAACAGGATTTTTGTCATTTCATAAGTTGTGTTTTCACTAGTTTAATTTTTATTTCAATCACCAATTTCGTATTTATAACGTTGTAAAACGACGTAGTATTGTGCTAAATTTCAACTAACAAATAACAATTTCGATGTGTTTAAATCGCTTGACTCTTTACTCTTGGGTTTAAGGTTCGAATCCAAGCCTTTTGGCAAGACATTTTATACACATTTGCTACTCTCCGCCAAGGTGTTAAAATAGCCTAAATCCGATGATGGGGGAAATACATAAGAAATATATACGTTAAATACTTAAATGCATCGTCAATTAAGCCCATGGGTAATATTTATAATTTGATTTAGATCTGGATGTGTTAAAAGGCAACGATTTTTTATGTATATATTAATTACAATTGTTTTTATCATTTGAGACGTTGAGTTTTATGTCAAATTTGTGATGTCATACTTCATGATAATTCGTATAGAATGCAAAATCAGAGTTTGCATACTTTCAAATATCTTCACTGTTGTATGTGATAATTATCTAAACACTGCGTACATGTTGTTATAATGTATCACTTTGATATATTAATGACTAATCTATAATTCAATTAATAAAATGTAAATATGCCATGTTATAAATGCAAATCATTTCTATTTAAGATCCTAAAGTCATTGGATCTGCATGACACACTTGTATAGTAATTCTATATCAATAACCAATCAACAGTCCGCATGCAAAAAGAAGTATCTCCGTTAAATTGTATTGAAATTTGTAATTAGAGAGCAAATACGTTTGTTTAATAAAATAAACTATAACATTGTAATTTTGTTCACACGCTCGATAAAAGAACATTTTTGTATAACACTATGTATACTGACATAAACATTAAGACATGGCAGTGCTGCTAGAATTGTTTTCTTCTCATTTACCTTTAATTTCGATGTTGCGATGTTTGCGATTTTATACATTTTAACCTGGTTTGGAACCGTATTTGCATATATGTAATGCACTACCTCCTCATCCCATGAATCACTCATATGTGTCATATTGTTTTATATAAATATAAATGTACGAAATTTATATATATTGATCTATAAAATAAGTATATACTAATTTGAATGTAAAGCCAAGCAACATTTTTCGAAGGTTTTTACATGGTTAATACTTGTTGCATATGGTTTTTCTCAGGACGCCTCAACCAGCCCAGCGCCAGGGAGAGAGTACATCTGTCTCTATGATTTTGAAGGCATGTTACGGGACGACCTGTCGTTGAAGTAAGATATCCTTCTTATTAAACAAAAACGGGTTCTATAATGTAGGCGATTCAATTGGTCAAATGATACCACATGACCGTTTGACATGTTTTCCTTCCACGCCTACCGTGCGCAAAAACAAATCCCATCAAAACGCGATAACCCACGGCTTAATGAAATAATGCACAACTGAGATGCGCATATGCGTTTATCCGTCGCAAACACAATTACACGCGCAATGATATGCACGTAGTCTCACCTGGTAAGGTCATTGATGCGCACGCTGAGACTTACGGAAAATCAACCCACGGCAATTGAAAAAGCCCTGTGCGTCAATCAATGTAATTAACAAACATTATAATGATGTATACGTAATACTAACATGATTTATTTGGAATGTATAATAGGGATTAAGATATAAGCATACATCAATTTCCTTTAAGTCTACGAAAATAGTTCTGAAACTATACCGACACCTCTATTGTGGATGTCTATTATCATATTACGTATTTCATGTCGAATTGTACAAGAAAAGAAGCATAATAAATGAAACTTTTAAAAATCGCTATAACTGTTTTATATACGTTTCTTTAGAGAGGAGAGCAGTTTTTGTCTCAATTATGTTTGAAGCGTATATTCAGAGTCCATTTGGCAACGTGTCATATCGCTGGATAAGTAAATAGCAGCTTTGAATGTCTTGAGCATGGATAGATGAAATTCTGAGAACTTTATTAACGAAGAGGAAATCAGATTGACGCAAATACTTTCACTTCATGAAAAGTTAATTTTATGTTTTATTTTCCATCTTGTATGGGAAACAATGTAGTTTATATAAGTGATCCTGTTATATTTATTCATGCTTTCATATTTTGAACAAAGTCCTTTTTATTGTCTTAGGGCTGGTCAGAGAGTAAGGGTTGCCGAAGACGAAGGATCGGATTGGTGGAAGGTAGATATCAATTATCCTTATTCCTTGAGATATGTTATGGTGTGCTTTTATCGTGGACTGTCCATCGTGTGTCATGCATGATGAATACCATAGAAAGAGATAATATTTGTTCCTTTATCTCTAATTATCTTTACAGTTGTTTTACATTAAACTAGCTTTGTATTTATGTTTAAATCCAAAATTATAACAGATTGATAATAATAATGATGTCAATAATAGCAATAATAGTAATACTGACATTAATAGGTTTATTAGCAATAATGATTTTAATAATGAAAATAATGATCATTATCATAAGGACGATACAAATACTGACTATAGTAGTAACCTTTAGACTTTTGTGAAACACTTTTGAATTCTCATTTGATTTGTCTTTCAGGGTGACTGCGATGGTCGGTTTGGCTACTTTCCTGCGTTCTGTGTCACGTTCCTTCAACCCTGGGAGAGGGTTATGGTGGTGATGCATAGCTTCAAGGCATCTCACGAGAAAGAAGACGGGCTTACTTTACGAAAAGGCCAGGTATAAACAGTTAGGGTTAGGGTTAGGGTTAGGTTGCAATCATAAAATCTAAACCCTGACCCGAACCCTGAACATTAACTAATCCCGAACCCTTTACTTAACCCTAAACCCAACCTTTTAAATATTTGATCAAATAAAACGAATATTGCATAGGCCTTGATAAGAAGAGACAATATGTATCTCTATCTTTCTTTTCTTTCTTTTTTGAATTGTTTTCTCGATTTGGGTACATCTTATATATTGTATTTACTTTATTAACCCAACACTTGAGAATAACCGACCTCGTTGAGTATAGCTGTCGGATTGACGATATAACGAGGTGATCAGTTTGCAGTGTGTTTTCCCTTTCTAGCCAATACGAAGTAGAATTTTATCAAACTCTCACTGTAACATTCATGTAATTGCAATACTACTTTATCTCCTTTTTTATATTAACATGTCCTATTATTTTCTTTTTAAACTATTTATTGACGCTTGTTTCTTGTATGCGTTTTATTGTGGATATAATAGTGTTTGTATCGGATCTTTCTCTTTTTATAATAAAAAAAAATTGACAATGAAATCAGACAAACTTTAATCCTAACCCAAAAGCACACGTCGTTTCTTGACTGCAAGGTTTACATTTTTGGGCTCTGTAGATATTGATACTTCATAAACGCCCTATAGATTTGCAATTCCTCTATTAATACGGAGTATACTTCCTTTCATCTCTCCGTAGGTTGTGATCCAGATGTCCCCGGAGGATAATGGTTGGAGCCAGGTCAGAACCGGTCGCAAGAGCGGCTTCTTTCCGTACCAGTATCTGGAAATGTTTGGAAAACAGAAAGGATAACATTTTGCTTGTTTCTGTATGGAAGTTTTTTTCTTTATTGCGGAATGAACCAAATTGAGTTCGATTGACATGATTGAGTAGTAATCAAGACGATGTACCTAACCATTTTTGTTTAAAGACCGTCAATACTACTGGGCCAGAAGGGATAAGACCACACAGCGAGGCCACTGATAGGTGGCTATCTCATTAACTCAGCTCTCAACTAACATAAGAAAAAGAGGATCATGAGGGACCGACAGGCACCGGTTGGGGAAGTTTTCTATATAGAGGGAGCAAGTAGCTACAAATAGGACAGCGGGGCTTTAAAGCTGTCAGAGCGTGATGACGGCTCTGTAGATTGACTTTCAAGTAGCCTTTCTGTATAATTGATCTTGACATAAGTTGGCAGCCTTACAAACGACCGAACGAAGGCCCTGCAAGAAGATGTAACGAGATGTAACGAGGTAGTCTATCTGGGCCATCTGATTAAATTGATATCAATTATTGAATAAAGAGTTATGATAATTGATATGAGCTACGTAAATGAGTTGCTTTCATTAGATGTGAGACGTTTTATTATGTGATTGTGAGAAAACATAGAGAATGTTGATTGGTATTCACAGACATTGAATTAATGTCTAACAAGACTGCTCAGGTAGCAATAATATGCTTGATATGTAACGGCCATAGGACTCGAATCACATTCGAGAGACAGGTTAAACGACGGAAATCGCTTTTTGATACTGAAGAGAACGGTTAAACCTCTCCTTTGCAAGATCTGTAATAGTGAGCTGCGACGTCACGCTACAATTACATCATCAGAGTTTGCGTGATCAAGGAGAGGCATTGGTATTCTGTTCTGAGAAGATGCCATATAGGATTGGTTGTGACGATATATGCACATCATTCCGCCTCAATAAGTTAAACCGATTGAGGATTAGCCTGAATCATGATCTAAAAAGCTTTAGCATATGTCTTTGAAGATTCTAATAACGAAGCAGAAAGCAATGTGATCATGGGTGGTTGTATTGGAAGGGTACTAGTCTGTCTCAATTTCTTTCTTTTTTTGTCTTTTCTTGTGGCAACATGGCTCACTTGTTTTTCTGAATTATAATTCATTTCAGAGTTGTTAGAGGAAATTGTATTTAAGTTTTTTGAAAAATATTGCATTGAAAGTAATATCAATCAGTTTCAGAAATTATCAATAATGAGATAAGTTAAAGTTTCATGATTTGAATTCTGCCACTAAATTCATATTCTTAGATGAGATATTGAATGGAATATATTATTACTGGACAAATAGCCGGAAAATGAAACACAGATATTGTTGGCCATTCAGTTCGATTTAAAGGCTTACTTCGGGTCATCACACCCGGTCGGATGCAAAACAGAAGGTCATGTGAAAATGCACGATAAGGACGCGACCTTTAGTAGATATTGTCGTAGGATCTTCATATATAGTTGGGTGAATTGGACTAGACCATTTGTTCATAAGATCAGTTTTTTTTACCAATATCAACCAGACGTTCGTGAATAAAGGGGCATGTTTTCACAAAAGGATGAGGACATGATCACCCGACCCGACGCAAGGACCCGATGATAAAGCCAATTTAAATGATACATAGAAGGCAAAACCAAGCATCTGTGGAGGTTTCAAAGTTTTAATTTCGAATTGTTATACACGGTAATTATTTGTTGTAAGAATTTCAACATGAGAGTGTGTACAATGTGCGAACACGTGTGAGTTCGTTCCATGCTCATCGGTGGTGCGACCGCCACTCAGATACATGCCGCAGAGCGATGTTTAGCTCAACGATATGTTACAGAAAAAACGAAATCTGAGAACATGCATTACTATTTTCTGTACAGACGAGACAAAATTGATGAAAACATATGGGATTTTATGTTTGTATGTAGCTAAAGTATGCAATCATATACCACTTACATGCGAAATGTAATATGCGATCTTTTATTTCATAAAATCGCATCACCAAAGAGATGTAAAATTGTGTTAAAATGACATGACGATTTGTACATTACACTCTTGGCAGGTCTCGCACCTGAAATTGACATTACTATGTTGTGGGGAACTTTGTTTCCAATTTTGTGCAAATTGAGACACCAAATCGTACAGTTTGTATATGAGTATTTATTTTAAGACGAAAATCAGATGTACATATATTTTTAAGTTGTGAATATTTATTTTATACACATGTTTTCTAACACATTCTTTGAAATGCATCGATTCCATCCCCGCGGGTGAGAATAGAACATTGCCCGGTTTGTAGAATCCAGTTACCTCACCATTAGACGATTGGGCGGGCTCATTTGAATGTAGGGGTGTTTTGATTGACGAGATATCCGCTCAAAATGACAGTGGAAGACTGAACTAGCAATATTTACTATGAACAAATATATTCATATTATAGAAATATATTTATTTTTTTCAAAGCATGTTGCAATATTGTACGTAGCGTGTGAAAAATTGTGTGTGTTCGTAATACATTATAGAGTCCACTTCAAAAACATCAAATAGTCCACTAAAAAAACACATGTGGTATGTATCCTACAAAAGGACCTAGAAACGTTATCAAAACGTGTTATTTTAAATGTACGTTTTTGTTTTTGTTTCGAGTTTTTTTTTAACATTTCAACCAGAGTGGTAATTTTTGTAATTAATCTTGAAAACACTCGCTCTTTTAATTGCTGATGAAACAATTTACCTTTCAGAGAGTGACGGAATATAACTTGATGAAAAACATCAGACATTGACAATAACAAAATTAATTTGGTTATGTAGGTTCTTTATTAAAGGAAAGAAAATGCATTTGTTAAATAGATGATTATCTTTTTCTGCCATCACACCCGCCGCATTTTCCCCTGATTTTTAGTTTGCGCTTTAATAGAAATAAAACAATTGTAAGACGATGGGCATGACTTTGAACCTCTAGCCGCTAATTTTACACCTTATACTTTCATTCGTAGCTGACGACTTGTTTGACTTTATTAGACTCATCAATCAATAGTCTTCCACCGTTCATTATTTGGTTCGTGATATTGTGTTTTTATTGGAGATTCTCGTATTTTTTCAGATTTAAACAGTGACAAGTGGACGAGGTTATTGTGTCAATCAAGTGCGATGACTAAATTTGTTTATCGGTTATTGATTGTTAATTGATTGGCTGTTGATTGTTATTGTGAGAAGCATTCAGAGCCAGCCATCTGAATGGAGAGGCTGACATTATTTATTTTTACTTTTAATACCGCGGGAATTTTGAAGCGGGGTTATAATTTAGCCGTGTACAAATGAAGTTTCAATCCACCACTGGAGAATAACCGACCTCATTGAGTATAGATATCGGGTTGACGATATAACGAGGTGATCAGTTCGCAGATGACAGGGTTTTGCTCTATACATTCATCCGGATACAGTATAACAGATGCAAACGAGGCATTATTTTGATTGTATTATTACCTTCGCTAATCAAATGAGTGAAGATGCGACACGAATTTAACGCATTGTGTGGAATGATAATTATGAAATCCTCATTTGTACTATGTCTCTGTTAAGATGTGAAAGTAGCTGACGCAGTCCTGCAACAGGCAAATTCCATCACATGTGTGGTTGACGTTACGTCTGATTTCCACGATGCGTCATTTCAATAGCGTTATGACCTACGTCAATCAAGGCTGTGAAGGTTGATAATATACGACACTGCGTCAGAGATATAGGCGTGCACTGCTCATGTCATTATTCTCTTTCTACAATATGACTCGCATCGCGCCCAAAAGCCGACCTTATCTCTTTAACTGATTGGTTTGCCCTTTTTATACGAAGCTTAAGATCAATTGCGTCATTACCTACGTCAGCCAAGCCTGTGAAGACAATTATTTCATACGCCATACATCTTTGTTCATGGTTTTCTTTCTTCATTTTGCGTTAACCTTTTTAACCGTTAGCCGGGTGTAACGATGGTGAAATATACCCTCTCATCGACAACGTGTTGGGTCCAGTTTACCAAACATTGTCTTAATAAATCTAGTACAAACCTTTAAAAACTTGCGTCTAGACTCGACACTAGTACAAGATGAACAATCACAGCAGTTCGTAAACATGCTAGCGATTGACACTTTGTCATATTTTGATTGTATGGGCATGTTTTACAAATGACCATGAACAGGGATATTTTAAGTACTATCTTTGAAATAATGAGAGTATTTGTATTACATTTAATACCCGACCTTTCGTGAATATAGGGGTATGTTTTCGAGATCGCGCATGAAACACGACAACCTACCTGAAGCGAAAACCTGATGGAACGAAATAACCTGGAGCAAAAGGTTTAGCAGAAGGCGTTGCTACTTGGTTAACTCTTTTTCTAAAATATGAGCGTAGGTTTTGGATGCATTAAATCATGCACGCTATCGTTATAGTGTTTTGTACATGCGAGGGAGCCACCCCTTGAGTGACATGTGCGTGCAATGCAGCATTCGTAATAGCAATTATTGTTCATGCTCATTGGACTGTGCTGTGTATGTTGCACTCGCTATTCAGAGAACCATCGCGTTAATCAGACTATCTCCAAAACAACCTGGCACGGGGGATTTGGGGCTTGGCACAATGGGGATTAGCCCTGTGGCATGATAAGAGTTAACACAAACAACAGCTAACGAGATATTATTGATTGATTGATTGATGGATGGATGGAAAATAATCATTCTAAATCCATTTCAGATTTGGAAAGTTAAAGCAACAGCTTTTTTTAAGGAGAAGCTTATATTGCTTTGTACGATTTTCTTCTCTGTTTTCTATTACAATTAATGTAAATACGTGCTTGTTATGATTATTTTTCTTTCGATCTTCATTCTTTCATAGAACTGTTGAAATGGCATCTATAAATCGATGATCCTGGGTTCATTTGAAAACATATTTTGCTTGAAATGCACCATAAGCTTTAATAGGCTCGTGTTTAATTGCCCTACTTATATTTTATCTCTACATTTGTAATGCCATATCAATACCGATTTCATTTTTGAACATATGTATATTATTTATGTAAATATGTACAATATGTAAATATTCGAAATGTATATAATGGTAATAAGATATATTTTATAAATTGTCAATATTTTATCACTTGTATTCTTTCGTTCACACCGAACATAATCACGTGATCCAAATACGCCATATATTTTGCAATACCATTCTTACACCTGAATAAACGTGTAGCTTTATTCTCGTTTAGGTGCAGAAAAGGCAGTCATAAATCATGTTTATACTCTTTTTTTTTAATGCTCTACCGTTTGTTTAAGTATAATTATAAGCTTATACGAACACGCTAGATTGGCGTAACCTTCATAATTAAAGGAATGTACGAACCTGGTATCGAGAGTTGGACGTGAATTCACACTTTAATATAATATATCAACATTTGTTTACATGAGTTGAAACATCCCACACCATTTTCTTTTTTTGGCAAGCAAGTAATAAGCTAATAGCTCTGTTTTGCACCCACGTAGTCTGTGTGATATATACTGTCTAGATGTGATTATATTATTTATGGCGAGGTCAATTATAAAAGACCCATTTGTAAGAGCCAGAGTGGTGAAAATATAGAATGGACGGAAAGAATAGAAACATACCCCCAAAATATGCCATGTTGTTCGTTTTCTTTCTTAAAAAATAAAACATATTAGATAAATAACTAGATTACGGTTGTGAACTTAGGGAAACTGGGATAGAATTATGAATACCTATACAATTACGTAGTACTACGTAATGCAGATACATGTATGTATGATTCATTGTTTCGTGTTATGCAAATTATATCTGATTGCAGTTGAGGGGTTTTTCCATAATTTGATAGATTCACTCTAGGTGGTAATTCGCTTGAGCAAACCTCGCTATTGAGGGGTCACGCTTCCGCGAGTGTGTGAGGCTTTTTCAGGCGCACAAGGTCACACCGTGAACTCAAACATGGTCGTGCGCAATGTAAAATGAGAAGAGCTCAAACCCTCCTGTCAATGGCCCATTTTGATATCATTTAACCCGTTGACTACTGAATTCTCTAATTCCCATAGGCTTAATACAGGGAGCACCCGGTTCCAGTAAGCAATGGGTTAATGGCACTGGATAACTTATATTTCGTGGATGAAGTCAGTAAACTGCGATAAAAGCAAAGAATGATGTATGAATATCGGATTTATCATAGCATTTTTAATTTGAGAGCGCCATGGAGAAAACAAATGATTTTATCATACATGGCATGTTTGTACACCAGACATTTCTTCATAGGGTTATCTGCTATACGCGACTAAGTGTGAGTTCGCGCAGTGACCTAACACGGGAAAACGTAACCACTCGCGCTGCTAAACATATTTGTGTTAAACTACATAACACTTAATTGATGCCTGGTGCTTTGATAATTATTTTAAATCGATTTGCCTGCCTGCAATATCCTAAGTGCTTTTATTTCATGTATCTAAATATTTGTTTTGAAGTAGAACGGTATTAAATATAAAACTATTGCATTTTGTTCTCTATTATTTCAGGGGATGAAGTAATAATACAGCAGTATGGCAATGCTATTCATCCTCATGTGTCTGCTAGGCTTGAAATGATGTTGACTAATGAAGGAAAACAAAGAAAAACACAGAATGAACCATTAAATTATTTAGTGGATACAGCCGAAGTTCAGGGTTTTCATTACCTTCATTGTTATTGATATATTGTATACTATTTACTTTAACCATCTTTGCACTCTCGCATCACTATTATTACCTAAAGTAACAAATCTATTGCTTGAAACCGTTAGTTATTTCTGTTTTATGGATTTTTCGAGCAATGCAATACAGACCTTTAAAAAAAAAGTTTTTCTTTCTTTCTTTACGGTAATCATGTTTCATATTTTTTATATTTCTTTTCGATACATGACTAGGAAAAACAGTATAATGGCCTAATATGAATTTAATTTGGTTGATTGACGGTTTGTTAATTGATTATCTGGCATTTTTCTATCATTAATCGATTTCTTTTTGTTGAAGCGTACCAATCACTAATAAACGTAATTTGTGTACAACTAGAGAATAAAAACACTATATTCACAAACAGTAGACCCGGCTTTTTATGACAAAACAAATCTGAGAATGAAGAAAATTGAGAATAACATAATGCCGCGCACAAAGAATGAAGTGCGACGAGTATTCTATCCACAAGTCGGTTTTATGTTAATCGAGAATGTACTCAATCTTGCAAAATCTCTATTCATAATTAATATTTGAAGCTCATATTTTGAACTTAGTATAACAACATTGAACTACTAATGCACAATATTAGTGATTGGTGCATTTCCGGCAAAATAACCAAAAGAGTATTATACTCTTTTCGCTATTTGCCAATACAACATGAGTGGTATATAATATTCGAATGATAGATGACAATATTTGATATTCATTTTCAAATTATTATTAGCAGTAGTATCAGTTATTGAAATGATTAAAATATGTGGGGATCTGTTATGTTTATTCATTCAGTTTGTATGTATTCTGACAGCGCTAGAATTAGCTGTCTTTTTTGGCCGGAATGCTTACCCAATATTAGTTTCAAACATAAACTTCAGATTAGTATATTTGTAAAGCGCTTAGAGACATTTGTATTAAGCGCTATATAAAAATTAAATATTATTATTATCATTATTATTATTAGTAGTAGTATATCAAAACATTCGTCTTACCATCCCTCAAACAATGAAAGGTGCCATGCTTTTTGTTCAGGTTGCATCAACACAGCTTTGGGATAAATTGCTACAAAATATCCAAGGTTGCGGAAGACCCAACAACTTTAATAAAATCGTCTCAAAGTGTTCCTTTTTCTGATTCCCAATGTTAATCATGAGAACTCATTACTAAAGGAAATATACCTAGCGTTTTCTACTCTTCTAACTTGTTCCCCCTTTTCTTGTTCTCTTTCACATCGAATGTCGGCTTCTTTTTCATATGCCCTAGTATAGTTTATCATGATAATTTGCGTTGGCAAATTTGACATTGTAATGCTTCATAGTTATTGAAGATGATATCTTTCTTCATAACGCACACATGACATGTCATTTTGTAATAAATTAGCCTGGTTTAACGTAGGATATAAAGAAATAGCTATGTAGTTACTGCGTGGTGTACACCTAATCCTAATATGGTATGGTTATTATGAAACGTTCGGGCATACATTTTTAGAGATGTAGATTGTACTTGTCGTTGAAATATATTGCACCGACTTGCCATGGAAAGAAATAAAAATGATCGTTATTGTGAATCCCAATCAATGCTTCAACAGAGTTTGTCTCATTGTACGTGCATTATCGATTGTTCATATTTATGTATTTATTCATTTATCCATTCATTTATTTATATCACCCCTTTTTAAATCATTTATTAATTGATGTATTCATCTATTTATGTATTCATTCATTACTTTATTTTTTATTCATTTTTTGAATATTTTGTTTCTCATTTATTTTGTTATAACTATATTTGTATTTGCTAATTTATTATTTTCATTCATTCATTCATTTATTCAATCATGTATTCATTCAAATATTATTTAATTATAGACATATTCATTTATTAATTAATGTTTTATGTAGTTTCTAACGGAAGGAATCAGAACGAAACATGATAGGATTTACACTAATATCGGAGCAGAATAAATTAAAAATGGAGATTATATTTTGATAAAAAAGTAATTATTATTCTCCACACTGGACATCACGGTGTGTCTCTTGATAGGTTGAAAATTAAGGTGCAGACCTGATTGAGAATTTGGTTAAATCTAAGTTCAACTACACGCATTCAATTAAATATTCCTATACAAAAAATTAGCGGATAAGTCTTCACCGGTAAAAAAAAGGTTTTTAAAAAAAGTTGCAAAATGCACTCCTGTTGTTTGGTTGTGCATTCTTCTTTCTTTAATTAAAGAGTGTAGAGCCTATGTTCGTATTGCACTAAGTAAGAAAAAAAGGCGCAATACTAGTGCCCCTTTTTAAAGGTATTTTGATGTACTGCTCATTACATGGCTGGATAAATCATAATGCATGTGGTGTCAATTTAAAAGGAATATACATGTATATACTTTAAAATGACACTCAACAAAGCGATCATTATCCCATTCCAAGGGAGATATACTCGATACTCGATCAAACCAAAAAAAATGAGGGGTTTATTCATGTATATCATTTTTTAAGTACAGCGTGTTAGTAACTTATATTGTTGAATTTGATTTAATAATTGCTTGAAGATAGATTGAAGAAAGACTCAACTACAAATCAAAGTTGCAACAGAGTAATATAACATCTAATTCCTGAAGAGAACAAACGGCATTTCTTAAGGCCATTTTTCTCTTCATACCAAATTGAATCTTTAAACCATATGATGTAGGCATATTTTAGTGTGTTGTATGTCATGCCACTAAATATATCATAATTACTTCAGTATGGAATCTTATTTAGGGTGACATATGGCTAGAGTAAATGCTGGGGCTGTGCTCACCAGTGAGAATGGATTGCACGTCATACTTGTTTCAGTGATTGTTAAATGATACATATATTGTACTTCTAAATTAACCAAATAAGAAAATATACTTCAATATCGTAATCATAAATTATACTTCCATTTATTTCTCGAAACAAATTGACCACGTATTGTATTTATGTTTTGTGATTTAGTGTTAACTAAAATAATAATGAATTCCGCACATGTACCAACATTTTCAGAATGTTTACTGTCATGTATTTAGTACAGCTTGGAGGGGTTAAAACGTCGATACGTGGACAGGCGTGTTGCCATTGCTGTGTTTGTTAAAATAATTGTTTAAACACATTCTTCATCATGTCTTAATTGCACGAAAATTCTAAACTGTAACGCAGCTTTATCAAAGACATTAAACAAAATATAAAGTAGTATGAACTTTGTGCTTATATGATGTTTATCAAAAACTGGTATCATACAGTAAAACACTTCTTACATAGTATATGCACGTACCATCTAAAATTTCTGCATCGAGAAGGTCAATTGCTTCCCTGCACAGAACAAGTTCGACACATGACATCAATGATCATTTAAAGCTTAACTTCTTCAAGAAAAAAAATGTTTTCTCAATGTCACAATTATGATGCCAGCTACACTGGGCTGGCAAATATTTTAGCATTGGGCCAACGTCTTATTTATGATGTTGGCCCGATGTCTCGAGACACATTGGTCCAACGTTGGCCCGATGTCGCATTGCTAGCTGGGTAGCTGTACTGATACAACAACAGTTATGGACAATTTGATATTGTATTGCCTTCACCGAAAATTGAACATATCACAAATTATTGTTAAAAGACCATTTTGATATCAAGATTATTGATATTCTTCTTTTTCTCATTATTATGATTATTATTATCATTATTATTATTACTCTTGTTGTCATCATCATCGTTATTATCATCTTCATTATCATCACAATGATTAGTATTATAATCATTATCAACACCACCACCACCACCGTCGCCATTATCATTATTATTTGTATTGTTATTATCATTAGTATCATCATTACTATTGTCATCAGCATCATTATAATTATTATTGTTATCATCATCTACATAATAATTTACTGGTCAATAGTCCTTTCTAGCGAAGGGTAAGGGATAAAACATGCCTAACCAGGAATATGCAGTCAACTAATATCGACGTCGCCATTGGATAATAGCGACTAATACCAAATGTAAGCTGGTTTCTTCAAATATGACCAAAAATACCGGTTTTATCTGAGTCAGACATGGTCCATATGTCCCTAAAACCCTGCCGGAATCTTTTGTTCTGCCATGCATAAATGAAAGGGTTGGCAAATGAATTGAATGAGGCAAGAACAATTGTTAAACGATGCAATGTACCAAGATAAAACGATTCTGGCAAGACACCAAGATTGAAACAGAAGTAAGCGAATTGATTGGGTCCCACGGTGACGATGAATATTGCAACAACGATGGTCATCATTCGAAGTACCTTCCGTCGTACAGCAAGATGGTAGGTTGGTCTAGGATGCGATTTCAAGAAGAAGCGACGGGATTGGCGAAGCAACGCACGAGCGCTGAGAATTTGCGTGGTGAGCATAGTCATCACGGGAATCACGTAGAGAAACGCGAAGGTAAGGGAACCGACAAAAACCCTCATGAATTCGGTGGGGAAAGGTACCATGCATTCGTGGGTCACTGGTTCAATCGTCGAGCGAAAACCGGTGAAAAGATTAGTTAATGAGCCCATCCATATGACAACAACCACACAGTGAACACGACGTTTGCTGAAATAACGGTGATACTTTAACGAGTAAACTATAGCAATGTATTTGTCAAAACAGACCAGGAGAAGAATATACATTGAAGCAGTAATGCATGTCCACTGAAATCCGTTGGTATACACAATCCAACAGTAGGAATGCCCTAGCCAGTTGGAAGGCACCGTAATAGCTCTCGGGAAAGGTAACAGGAACAACGAAGTCAAACAATCGGCTACAGCAAGACAACCTATCAATATGTCCGTGGATCTACTGACGGGGCGTTGATGAAACAGCACCAAGATGACCATCAGGTTACCTAGAGTGCCAAAGCAGGCGGATGCCAACTGAAGGATCGTGTCCCAGGCTCCCCACTCTACATCCTGCCATGTCCATGTATGAGAAACATTAGCAGATAATCCTGTTGTCATCATTGCGACCATTCTTTCCACGTCAGCTCAGGCGAGAAATCGAACTAAAGTGTAATGATTAAAGTAGATCGAGATTTAAAGTTGAAGTAAAACTTTTGTTTTATATATTCCCTCTTTCTTCCTCTCTATTTTTCTTTCTCTTGTGAAATATCACGAGCTTCGATCCTTCACTAAATTCTCAAAATCCCCTCCAATGGGTTCATTTAGTTTGCTGAGGTTGATAGCAGAAGAGGTTACTGTGGAGAGGAGCATTTCAAAGTCCGATATGTGTTGTGAAGAATACTGAAGACGACACGCATACGTGTACTTAACCTATTTCGTGGATGTTTGTTCCTCCAACCTAGGTTAATCCGTAAACCTTTAAACACAACCACGCAGTTAATTTACCTGTCAAATTACTATGTCACAAAGTATTGATCAAGGCTATACAGGTGTCGAAGGTATTGTCAAGGATTGAATCATGTTCAGAGATGAGTAAATTCGCAAAGCTTTTTGGCGTTGCAATTTGTGCCTCTTGTTTTGTGCAAAATTGCACGTGATGCGAAAGAGCGACCTTTCAGAGAGAAGAATCATGCAGTGGAAATGTCAATCAAGACGCATTAAGCTTGTATGATACTGATATTCATTCCACTTAACTTGTCATGTGATTGTGTTTACATAGAAATGCTAAATGGGTGACTCCAATACTTGCCAGTTCGTGTATTGCACGGGAAAGAGAGTGCGTGGAGTGGTTTAGGAGCTATCTTTTCCAAGCGATATAGTGTCCTTAAAACTATAAGCTAAGGAAGATAACCAACAGTCTTTTTCAAGACTATACCAACAGTCCTTTTCAGGACTACACACCCTCAAGAACGATTACCGAGAGTCCTCTTCACGACTTCTCAATCATCCCTCTCGCTCTCTCACATTGTGCACCCGCAAGCCTACTGTACAAAAAGCAATTTTTTTTTTTTAATGACAACTCCTCAGATCTTTGTAAAATAAATTGTGGTGTTCCACAAGGTAGCATATTAGGCCCGCTCTTATTTATTCTATATATTAATGACTTTTGTCGATCATCTGATATTTTGTATTTCGTACTGTTTGCTGATGACACAAATTTATTTTTTTCTCACAAAGACTCTCATATATTAGTTGAAAAGAATCAATACTGAAATGTGTCATATTTTATCGTGGATTTGAGCGAACAAATTATCTTTGAATCTCCAGAAAACGAAGTATATGTTATTTAGTAAATTGCATTGCCAGCAAACATAGTTTTTGAAAGTTTACTCAATTGGAGTGTTTCATTAATACATTTTTGGGTGTAACGGTTGACCAAAAGTAAAAAAAAAAATCACATCGACAATATTTGTAAAATAATTTCTCGAAATATTGGTATTATTTGCAAAGTAAAGACATGTCTTCCTCTTAATTCCTTAATTATGCTTTATAATGGAGGAAGGAAGAGACGAAACAAGCAGAAGTGTTCTCGATAACCCAGTTTAGGGCAGAGGGGGTACTTATTGCTTCCCCGTATTGTCTTGATTGTTTCGCTTTCGTTTTGTTATCAGAGCTGACGAGACATTATGTATATGCGTGTCTATCTTAATTAAGAGAGTCTTGCAGCGATTGATGGAAATGCTCAGAAGGAAAGCAACAATTAATGAAATCAGCTGTGGGAAAGAGATGATAAACGAATTTCGGATTTAAGTCTTTGTCAAGTAAAGACAAATTAAATAACAAAAAAAAAAATGCCTTACCAATAGCTAAGTGATAGATATATATTATATATCTGCACATAATATATGTAACATTTTTTGTAAGAGACATTTTGAGCTAAATTAGACACCCGACTAATATTCCTGGATACGCCACTGTACTCCTAAATTGCCTGTGTTCGCAATGTAATTCTCACAGGCCTCATACGATCGTGACCCGCTCAATAAAGGACTTAATTTATATGATCTCGTCTGGTTTTAATTTGTTCAGCAAAGGTCAAAAAGTGATTCCATCTCTCTTTCCCCCGCTCTCTCTCTCTCCCCCCCCCCCTCTCTCTCTTTCTATCTATCTATCTCTATTTATCTTTAACACTGTCTTTTTGACTGCCTCTCTGTGTCTTTCTCTCTCTCTCTCTCTCACTTTCCCTGTTTTCATTGCCTCTTTCACTGTCTCTCTTTCTCTCTCGCACACTCTCTCTCATGCACTCTCTCAAACACTGTCTCTCTACAACTCTCTAACACTGTTCTTTCACCGTCTATTCCACTGGTTCTGTCTCTCTCTCACTTAATCTCTCTCTCTATCACTGTCTCTTTCTTTTTCTCCCTCACTCTCTCCCCTCACTCTCTCTCCCTCACTCTCTCTCTCTCTCTAACACTGTCTTTTCACTGTCTCTTTCATTGGCTCTTTTTCTCTCTTTGTTATTACCATCATCGATCAAATATCAAAAACTGCCACCGATTCTGATTCAAAATTAATATTTGAGAAATATAAAAGAGACCGGCCCATTTGCAGCCAACATCAAATGCTGTAGAATTTTGCATTTAATGAATATGTCACGTACGTCCTACTTGTGCAATTTAAACATTAGCAGTGTCCTATTATTTGAATTATGCAAGGAAACCTGTTTACTTTCTAGACTTCACTGCCAGACACTATTGATTGACTGACTGGCTTTTTTCTTCTTTGGTAATAACATGTATTAAATGAGCTGTAAGGGTACTTGAGTATTTGTCTACATCCATAACCCACTTCTTGTAATGGCTGAAATAAAACTGATTGAATTTTTGCGCTGCACAAGACTTACCTCCATTTGGTACAAGGGTCCGAAAGTCAGACTATTACTAAACGAATTGCAATCACTATAGTTTGTTTCTTTCCCTTAAATATGTATATATTTACATTTCTATACACACCCTTTCACTTGAATGTCATAGCTTTTTTAATATAATGATATGTTTAATTTTGTTGATGGAAATCAAATACATGTTCAATGTGATTACAAATTGTGCTTGGTTAAAATTCTAAATGTAAATATATAGAGAGAGAAGGCGCGACTCAACACACACCAACACCCTCACACACACCCTTTTTTGTTATAATAATTTTGTTTTATTCCTCCAAATGTGTAATACAAACATACAATTGAATAAAATGATGTAAAATTATATATTCAGCTGATAAATCCCCTCAATTAAGTAATGTCAAATTGATTACTGTTGTATCAAATATTCAAAAACATTAACTGACAAAGCATACATTAACACATTTCCAGTAGTACTCGCAATATAGTACCGAATTGCTAATGTCATATTGGCTCGTCGTGTAGGTTACTGATAATAAACAACAGTCAGAGCTTTCAAATTTTGTTCACCGGGAAATCATTTAGGCTGCCTGCTGGAGCAGGGCAAATTCATTAATTGGTGATGGTGTGATCACCACAGTATTAATGAGCACAACATTGCTTGGAAACCAGTAGCCCCTATGACGTCATACTTTGGTACTACGTGTTTATGCGGCTTATGCCGAAAGGGTAGGTAGCATTGTATGTTGTTGTTGTTGTATGTGTGTGTTTTAGAGGAAACCCCCTTCATTTTTTCAAATTTTGGGACACACACAACTAATTATAATGTGCTCTTACCCCCCCCCCCCTAATCTACTGATTTACAGTCCTTAACTGTGTTAGGGAGACTGTTCCACAGATTAAGATATATCTTAGCAAACCGATATAAACAACACATTTGAATCTTTAAAATACTGGGTATTATGTCGATATATACAATTTATGAGCATAATTGTAATATGAATGATTTCCTAACAAATAACAAGACTTTGCAGCTCATTTGATGGTTATTTGTTATCATTCTATACACATATCAACACATGTCATAGCAGACTGAAACAAAAATCGAAAGTTGCCCCCAAATAGTATGTTGCAGCCTTTTACATGTTATAAGTGTGTTAGATGACATAAGTCTGTAACTTACTAAATATTGTAGAACCTGCCTTTCAAAAGTTATCTATGAAAGGTTAACATGTTCCATTGCAACGTTTTATGAAATCAATAGTGTTGAATCTTATAAATACCTGTCATTATACTACTATGTACATATTATAAGCATACTTCCTGTTGGAAACAAATGTATCAACATGCCTTATTCCACATTTTTAAATTAAAAAAATGAATCATACAATAAACTCAGTATAATACAGCAAATTTCGAAGTTGTGAGTATTTTAAGATACAAAACTTTGCAACTTATTTCATTATTTGAGCATCGCTTCTTTGATACTACACACATACATAACAAACAGTGTCATAGAAAATTCATAAAATAACAACGTTAAATCTCACGAATGATGGGTATTCTACAGCTGTATACATGTTTACATGTTCCGAGCATATTTGCTATGCTTATTCTTGCATGATAGGTAGTAATTCCGAGCAGGCTGTAAAGCCGCAGCGATGCCTGGGCGTGCCCTGTCGATTTCCCATCGGTCGCCGGTAAATTTTAGGTCAAAACTGGGCGAAATCGGAGAGCTTCTCCGGGCGGCGTGCCGGCAGTGACCGACCGATGACCGACCGTTACCCGAGCGGTCTCCCGCCGGCCAACGGCTAATTTTAAGGAAATTGTCCGGCAGCCGGCCGGTGATCGTCGGGGCACCCAAATATGCCCGGACACCACCTAATCGAGCGTTCCCTGTCGAGCGATTTAGGTCAAAAATCAAAGCTCACCGATTTTGAACTCGCCGCCTAGTGGCCGACTGATCTCCCAGCGGCGACCTGGCGGCGAAAGGGCGGCGACCGGGCGGCGAACGCTAAGCAGCCTTTGACCTAGCGGCTTCGATTTTTGACCTTAATCGCTCGACGGCGAACGCTCGATTTGGTCGGTGGCCGGACGGTGACCGCCCGGGCACCGAGCATATATTGGGCGGCGAGTGAAAGTGAGCAGGCGCCGCCCGAATTTTTACTCCCCGCTAAAACTTCAGCAGCGACCGAGCGATGCCCTAAAAACAAGCGGTGCCCGGGCGGCCGACGCTCGGTGCCTGGGCGAAATTGGCTCAAAACTCGCCGCCCGGCCGCCGAGCAGGCTACTTTTAGGTGATATGACCATAGCTTAAGCAGAACACGATGACCTAGATCAACATGTAACATAGTATAATGAAAACAATGTACAAATTTAAATCCCATTTTATCTTGGTATAATGCGCGAATTAACATGTATTATGACGTGTAGTAATCCGAATAGTCTGTTGACAGATAAGGAACCGCTGCATAGTATTGCATTGTCATAGTTTTTCAATAACTGTGGTATATATTCTCGTAGGTCACTATGATATGAATTCCATTATTGCATCTTTGTATTTTGTCTTGCTCTTGTATTTTATCATTTATTGCAAAACCTGGCTTGAAGTTCGTAATTGGGACTGTAATTGCAACTTCAAGTCTTGCTATACTTTTGTTAGGAATATGTGTTGCCAATATGTGTTTGATTGATCGCAACGTACAAAATGTGTAACTTCCTTAATCTAAATTTGAATTTGCTCAAACTGTCATTGACCTAATGCTAAATATATTACTCATTGCGGATATAGTATCGGAAATAATATCAGTAGTGAAATTCGTTTGTCTCGCAATGTATGTTTAACAAGGGATCTAAAAGATCACGACGTTTCGCGCGCCGCTGCAACACTTCGTCAGGTGATAAAATATATTGTAAGCAAGCGTGTTTTATACAATACGGGTGGACCGGCGGTCAAATAATTCGATCAATAATTCGAACAATAACGGACAAGGCCTATGCATTGATTGCTTGATCACCCGTGTGCTTCGGCCAATATGCCTGGTCCGTTATTGTTCTAATTTTTTGACCGCCGGTCCACCCGTTGAGTATAAAAAACGTTTGCTTACAATATATTTTATTTCCCGACGAAGTGTTGTAGCGGCGCACGAAAAGTCGTAATCTTTTAGATCCCTTGTTGACCATACATTGAGAGACAAACAAATTTTACTAGCGATATTATTTTCGATGTCATTGACATGTTCCTCATAATTGCATATGTTAGCCCGATGTTTCGAGACACATTGGCCCGACGTTGGCCCAATGTCGCATTGCTAGCTGGGTATAGCTATTATACAACAACAGGTATAGACCGTTCAATTTTGTGTTGCCTTCACTGAAGTGTGAACATATCACAAATTATTGGTAAAAGACCACCTTGATTTCAAGATTATTGATATTATTTTTTTCTTCTCATTATTAAGTATTATTATCTTATTATTTGTATTATTACTATAGTTGTCATCATCATCATTATTATCATCATCATCACAATGATTATTATTATCATCATTATCACCACCACCATCACCACCATTTATATTATATATTTTGTTATTATTATTATCACCATCATTATGATTGTCATAAGCAACATTATAATTATTATTATCATCATCATCTTCATAATTATTTACTGGTCAATAGTCCTTTCTAGCGAAATGGTGAGGATAATAAATGCATAACCACTTAATGCGGTCAACCAATATAGTCGTCGCCATTGGATAGTAGAGACTAACACCCAATGTTTTAAAGCTTTTTTCCTCAAATATGACCAAAAATACCTGTTTTATCTGAGTTAGACATGGTAAATATGTCCCTAAAACCCTGCCGGAATCTTTTGTTCTGCCAGGCATAAATGAAAGGGTTGGCGAATGAATTGAAAGAGGCGAGAACAACTGTTGACCGATGCAATGTACCTAGATAAAACCATTCTGGCATGACGCCAAGATTGTAACAGAAGTAAGCGAATTGATTGGGTCCCAGGGTGACGATGAATATTACAACAACGATGGTCATCATTCGAAGTACCTTCCGTCGTGCAGCGAGATGATAGGTTGGTCTAGGATGCGATTTCGAGGAGAAGAGACGGGATTGGCGAAGCAACGCACGAGCGCTGAGGATTTGCGTGGTGAGCATAGTCATCACTGGAATCACGTAGAGAAACGCGAAGGTAAGAGAACCGACAAAAATCCTCATGAATTCGGTGGGAAAAAGTACCATGCATTCGTGGGTCACTGGTTCAATCCTCGAGCGAAAACCGGTGAAAAGACTAGTTAATGAGCCCATCCATATGACAACAACCACACAGTGAACACGGCCTTTGCTGAAATAACGGCGATACTTTAACGGGTAAACTATAGCAATGTATCTATCAAAACAGACGAGGAGAAGAATACATATTGAGGCAGTAATGCATGTACACTGAAATCCGTTGGTATACACAATCCAACAGTAAGAATGCCCTAGCCAGTTGGAAGGTACCGTTATAGCTCTCGGGAAAGGTAACAGGAAAAACGAAGTCAAACAATCGGCTACAGCAAGAGAACCTATCAACGTGTCGGTAGATCTACTAACAGGGCGTTGATGAAACAGCACCATGATGACCACCAGGTTACCAAGAGAGCCTAAGCAGGCGGATGCCATCTGAAGGATCGTGTCCCAAGCTCCCCACTCTACATCTTGCCATGTCCATGTATGAGAAACATTAGCAGATAGTCTCGTTGTCATCATTGCGACCATTCTTTCAACGTCAGCTCAGGCGAGAAATCGAACCAAAGTGTAATGAATGAAGTAAATTTAGATCTGGAGTTGAATCAAAACTTTTGTTTCATATACCCTCTCTCCCTCTCTCTCTCTCTCTCTCTCTCTCTCTTGTGAAATATCATGAGTTTCGATCCTTCACTCAATTATGGAAGTCCCCTCCTATGGGTTCATTAAGTTTGCACAGATTGATTGTAGAATATGTTACTGTGGTGTGGCGAATACTGTAGGCAACACGTATACATATTTTTTGTTGGATGTTCGTTCCTCTTACCTAATACGAAAACCTTTTAACACGACCCCACATTCAATGTCCCTGTCAATTACATGTCACAAGGTATTTATAAAGGGAAATATTGGCCTAGACAAGCCTTCAAGATTAGTTAACTTATTCCAGTGCCAGATTAAGCTATACAGGTATCGAAGGTATTGTCAAGAAGTGAATCAAGTTCACAAATAAGCTATTTCGCAAAGCATTTTCGCGTTGCACAAAGCGATTCTTTTGTCAATGTGTGCCAAGTGTTCTGTGTAAAATTGCATGTTGCGAACGAGCGACCTTCCAGAGAGGAGAATGAAGCAATGGAAATGTTAATCAAGGAGCACAAAGCTATTAAAGAAGACGTCCAATACATATATTGGTAAATACTGATATTCATTCCACTCAACTTGTCATTTGATTTTTTTTTCTGAATAAAAATGAAAAATAGGTGACCCGAATCCTTAATGCCAGTTCGTGTATTGCAGGGAAAGAGAGTTCGTGTGATGAATCAACACAAACAAAGTAACCGAGCTAACCTTTGTCGGCTTATCTCCTCCTGACATTAAATGAAATTTTAAGTAGGAAATTAAAACCTTTTCATTTAATGTAAGTTTATTATCTGTTTCATTTCTTTACATTTGAAATTGTCTCATTCTGCAGATGACAGTCTAACAGATCATATCAAGCTTTAAATTCAAGAATAAATAAATCCTTTGACATGTAATAATGCACTCTGAACAAGAAACATGGCATTTTACTTGATCTTATGATTAGTGTCATAATCGGATGAATCATTCTTAAATATATAATGGAAGTCCAACTCAATTCTCGAAACATTATCAATCTCTATAGCGACTGACATTACTTAAGTTGTTAAGATATTTAATGACCAATCATTTAGTTTTACATTAGTACATTTGTATTTAATGAGTGACTGAACGAATCGATCAATAGAAGTAATGGACGAAAATTAATTAACAAATACATTGATAGATAGATAACTAAATAATCAATCAATAAATGAACGATACATTACATTTGTCATGGTGCTGACATGATAGCAACTCCTTTAAAAAAAATAACCCTAAATTAATTACAACTACCCTGTGCATCTCATGTTGAAATATGCGAACATGAAAATGACGTAATACATAATTCTGAAAATGGTTTATGTCTATGGGACATACAATAGGGTATTATAATAGCCCTTCAGTTGATTTTTCGAACATAGTTGCGATCATGTTAGTATGATACAGATATTGAAGTATAGAACAATCAAACAATGATGGAGAGTCCATTAAACAAAATAGACCATTAAAGTAACAAAGGCTTATAGTAACACAACACTTTGCAATATAGTTACAGAAAATCTAAATCCTGAAGCGAACAAACAGTACTTTCTTAAGGCCATTGCTCTCCTTATATCAAATTGCACATTCGAACTCATATGCTGTTGGCATCTCTTATTTTGAGGAATGTCATGCCACTTCATATAATATAATGAATATTTATTATTGTAATTGTTATTATCATCAGCATCATAATAATTAGTATTATCATCATCTACATAATAATTTACTGGTCAATAGTCCTTTCTAGCGAAGGGTAAGGGATAAAACATGCCTAATTAGGTAATGCAGTCAACTAATATCGACGTCGCCATTGGATAATAGCGACTAATACCAAATGTAAGCTGGTTTCCTCAAATATGACCGAAAATACCTGTTTTATCTGAGTCAGACATGGCCCATATGTCCCTAAAACCCTGCCGGAATCTTTTGTTCTGCCATGCATAAATGAAAGGGTTGGCGAATGAAATGAAAGAGGCAAGAACAATTGTTAAACGATGCAATGTACCAAGATAAAACGATTCTGGCAAGACACCAAGATTGAAACAGAAGTATGCGAATTGATTGGGTCCCACGGTTACGATGAATATTGCAACAACGATGGTCATCATTCGAAGTACCTTCCGTCGTACAGCAAGATGATAGGTTGGTCTAGAATGCGATTCCGAGGAGAAGCGACGGGATTGGCGAAGCAACGCACGAGCGCTGAGGATTTGCGTGGTGAACATAGTCATCACTGGAATCACGTAGAGAAACGTGAAATTGAGAGAACCGACAAAAACCCTCATGAATTCGGTGGGAAAAGGTACCATGCATTCGTGGGTCACTGGTTCGATCTTGGAGCGAAAAATGGTGGCATAACTGGTTAATGAGAACATCCATATGACAAAAACAACGAAGTGAACACGACCTTTGCTGAAATGACGATGATACTTTAACGGGTAAACTATAGCAATGTATCTATCAAAACAGACGGGGAGAAGAATATACATTGAAGCAGTAATGCATGTCCACTGAAATCCGTTGGTATAGAAAGTCCAACAGTAGGAATGCCCTAGCCAGTTGGAAGGTACAGTTATAGCTCTTGGGAAAGGTAACAGGAACAACGAAGTCAAACAATCTGCTACAGCAAGACAACCTATTAAGGTGTCCGTGGATCTACTAACGGGGCGTTGATGAAACAGCATCAGGATGACCACCAGGTTACCAAGAGCGCCTACACAGGCGGATGTCAACTGAAGAATCGTATCCCAGGCTCCCCACTCTACATCCTGCCATGTCCATGTAAAAGAAACATTAGCAGATAATGTGGTTGTTATCATTGCGACCATTCTGTCAACGTCAGCTCGGGCGAGGAAACGAATTGAATGGAAGGGGATGAAGTAGATCGAGATTTGGAGTTTTATATAAATACTCCCTCTCTATTTTTCTCTCTATTTTTCTTTCTTGTGAAATGTCATGAGCTTCGATCCTTCATAAAATTCTGAAAAACCTCTCCAATGGGTTCATTAAGTTGTCTGAGATTGATAGTAGAATATGTTGCTTTGGTGTGGAGAATACTGTAGGCGACACGTATACATATACTTAATCTATTTTGTTGGATGTTCGTTCCTCTTATCTAATACGAAAACCTTTTAACACGACCCCACATTCAATGTCCCTGTCAATTAAATGTCATGAAGTATTTATGAAGGGAAATATTGGCCTAGACAAGCCTTCAAGATTAGTTAACTTATTCCAGTGCAAGATTAAGCTATACAGGTATCCAAGGTATTGTCAAGAAGTGAATCAAGTTCACAAATGAGCTATTTCGCAAAGCCTTTTCGCGTTGCACAAAGCGATTCTTTTGTCAATTTGTGCCCAGTGTTGTGTGTAAAATTGCATGTTGCGAACGAGCGACCTTCCAGAGAGGAGAAAGAAGCAATGGAAATGTTAATCAAGAAGCATTAAGCTAGTCAAGAAGACGTCCAATACATATATTGGTAAATACTGATATCCATTCCACTTAACTTGTCTTTTGATTTTTTTTCTGAATAAAAATGAAAAAATAGGTGACCCGATTCCTTAATGCCAGTTCGTGTATTGAAGGGGAAAGAAAGTTCGTGTGATGAATAAAAAAAAAATAAAGTAACCGAGCTAACCTTTGTCGGCTTTTCTCCTCCTGATATTAAATGAAATTTTAAGTAGGAAATTAAATCCTTTTCATTTAATGTAACTTTATTATCTGTTTCATTTCTTTACATTTGAAATTGTCTCATTCTGCAGATGACAGTCTAACAGATTATTATCCAGCTTTAAATTCAAGAAGAAATAAATCCTTGGACATTTAATAATGCACTCTGAACAAGAAACATGGTATTTTACTTGATCTTATGATTAGTGTCATAGTCGGATGAATCATTCTTAAATATGTAATGGAAATTCAACTCAATTATCGAAACATTATCAATCTCTATAGCTACCTACATTACGTAAGTTCTTAAGATACTCAATGATCAATCATTTAGTTTTACACTAGTATATTTGTATTTAAAGAATGACTGAACGAATCGATCAATAGAAGTAATGGATGACAATTACTTAATAAATACGTAGATAGATAGATAACAAACCAAATAATCAATCAATAAATGAATAAATGAACGATATATTAAATTTGTCATAGTGCTGACATGATAGCAACTCCTTATTAATTTTTTTTTTTAAACCAAAATCAATTACAACTGCCGTGTACGTCACATGTTGAAATATGCGAACATGAAAATGACGTAATACATAATTCTGAAAATAGTTTATGTCTATGGGACCATACAATAGGATATTATAATAGCCCTTCAGATCAGTTGATTTTTCGAACATAGTTGCGATCATGTTAGTATGATAGAGATATTGAAGTATAGAACAATTAAACAATGATGGAGAGTCCATTAAACAAAATAGACCATTGAATTAACAAAGGCTTTTATTAACACAACACTTTGCAATATAGTAACAGAAAATCTAAATCCTGAAGCGAACAAACAGTACTTTCTTAAGGCCATTGTTCTCCTTATGTCAAATTGCACCTTCGAACTCATATGCTGTTGGCATCTCTTATTTTGAGGAATGTCATGCCACTTCATATATTATAATGAATATCAGTCTGGAATCTCATTTAGAGTAACATTGAGTAGAATGGCTAGAGTAGATACTAGGGGCTGTGCTCGCCAGTGAGAATCCGCTGCACGACAACCTTGTTTCAGTGATTTCTAATTTATACGTATACAGTGTACTTCTGATAAAAAAAGAGAAAGCAATAGTTTAATCATTTAATCCTAAATTATACTTACATTTAATTCTTGAAACAATTTGAACACGTTTTCCGTTCATGTTTTGTACAGCTTGGGGGGGGGGGTAAAAATCATACTTAGACAGGCGTGTTGCCACTGGTGTTTTGTTGGTGTTTTGTTTTTCAGACACCACATTCTTTATCATGTCTTAATTTTACGAAATTGTTAAACTGTATCGCAGCTTCATAACAGATATTGAACAAAAGATATTGACATTTGTGCTTGTTTAATGTTAATCATAAACTCGTATCATGCAATTAAACATTTTTTTCATAGTGCATGCCTGCATCGAGGAGGTCAATTGCTTCCCTGCAAAATACAAATTATACACATTACTTTAATGATCACTTTTAACTTAACTTCTTCGAGAAAATCAATTGTTTTCTAAATAGGCTTGTTTTATGTCACACAGGACACTGGGCCAACATCGGGCTAGCTTACATTTTAACATGGGGCCAACGTCTCATTTAAGATGTTGACCTTACGTCGGAAAATAAAATTAGCCCGATGTCACATTGCTAGCTGGGATAGCTGTACTAATACAACATCAGTTATGGACAATTCGATCATGATGTTGTATTGCCTTTACCGAAGTGTGAACATATAATCAATTATTGGTAAAAGACCATCTTGATATCAAGATTATTGAAATACATCTTTTTCTCATTACTATAATAATTTCATCATTATAATTATCATTACTATTGTTTTCATCATCATCATCATCATTATTATCATCATCTTCATCATTACAATGATTATTATTATCATCATCATCACTACCACCACCACCGTCGCCATCATCATAATATTATTAGGTGATACGTACGTAGACGTATCACCTTTTGATTTCGTCAAGATTTTTATTATTTATTTATTTATTATTATTCTTCCTCGAATTTGTTCGCAGGATATCTCAAGACTGAATAAAGCCATTATCATGAAACTTGCCATGATGATAGATCTTAGTCTAACTTAGAACTGCGTGACTTTTCAAAGACTCAAATTGATCATGACGTCATCCATGCGCCATTTTGTGAAAATCAACTTATGATCATATCTTCAAAACGGAAAGTAATTTTCCATTCATATTTATCATGAATAAGATCAATATCCTTCCGGTCAATTTCAGATCAAAAAACGTGCGCAAATCTGCGCGTACGCGTTCGTGCGCGCGTTTACGTGCGCGCAAAAAAATAAAATGCTCCAAATCATTTCCAATTTTTTTTGCATACGTTTCAAGCCATAAGGAGCATTTGACAAAAAATCAGTCAAACGCGCATGCGCGCGCGTTTTTTGCGCGTTCTGGCATTTTGCAACATATAATCGCCAAATTTTCTCTGTCATCATGTTTGGCACATTTTTCCAAGCATTTTGATACCATGTTCATCTCTTTATCACTATTAATAACGGAATGAGCGTCCGTCCAAAATAAATATCTGCGCGCGCGAGGTCATGTATTACATAGCATATATGGGCAAAAATATGCCTATAAAAAGTACATCGGGATGAATAAGGACTGCCATTTTTGTTTCATATCTAGATACAGTATGAGTCGGAGATATGATTTCATATCTTTTTAGGCTATTAAATACATCTTGACGTCATCATAATGGCCTTGAAAGTCAAACTACAAAATTGCATATTATGACGTCATTATATTTATGGAAAATTTAGTGTATTTCTCATAATATTGACTGATTTTCTTCCAAATTTCGGTATCTTGTAGTTGAGGCAATTGCCCTCAGGATAAATACACACTACTTTTTTTTTCATTGACGTCATCATAGTACAAAATTCAATTAAAGGCCACATTTCAGAATTTTCTTAATTTGCGTGTTATGCCTAAGGAAGGTGAATTTCGTTTACATCATGAATCTTTATGACATTGATCTTTGAGCACTATCTAGCTTATTGGTATTCTATGTTCTCCCAAATTTTGATACGGTGTAGCTAATAAAATATCTACAATATTGTCGTACATCATTTATCATTTCGATGACATCATGATGAAAATTTCAATTAAAGGTGACATGTCAGAATTTTCTTAGTTTGCGTGTTAGGCGACTTTTTCTGAAATCCTGATTCTAAAAATCTCTATCGAATACCTGAAGGGGGCGCTATACCACTCTTAATCATGGTCTTTATCGTATTTATGATCACTATCATTAGATCATCATCGGCACACTTTCATGATAACAAAATAGCACGTATCACCTAATTCGTCAAAGTGACGAATTAAAGTCTAGTATTTATTTTGTGTCTGTATAGAAGAAATTATTATTATTCTTCCTCAGTTTTGTTCGCAGGATATCTCAAGACTGAATAAAGCCATTGTCATGAAACTTTCAATGATGATAGATCTTAATCTAACTTAGAACTGCGTGACTTTTCAAAGACTCAAAATTATCGTGACGTCATCCAGGCGCCATTTTGTGAAAATCAACTTATGATCATATCTTCATAACGGAAAGTAATTTTTCATTCATATATAACATGATTAAGATCAATATCCGTCCGGTCAATTTCAGGTCAATAAACGTGCGCAAATATGCGCGTGCGCGTTCGTCCGCGCGTTTATGCGCGCGCAAAAATTTAAAATGCTCTAAATCATCCCAATTTTTTTTTGCATACGTTTCAGGCCATATGGAGCATTTGACAAAAAATCACGCTCACGCGCATGCGCGCGCGTTTTTTGCGCGTATTAGCATTTTGCAACATTGAATCGCCGAATTTTCTCTATCATCTTATTTGGCACATTTTTCCAAGCATTTTGATAACTTGTTCATCTTTTAATAACGCAATGAGCGTCCGTCAAAGTTGACAGCGCGCGCGAATCTGCGTTATCTTTATCCACAATATATGGGCAAAATCATGCCTATACAAAATTCATTGTAACTCTTCAGAATAGATAGAAACCCCCAATATTTTTTCATATTTAGATAGATTATAAGTCGGAGATATGATTTCATGTCTCATTTGACCCTCAATTAACTCATGACGTCATCATAATGGCCTCCAAACTCAAAATTTCAATTTGCATATTATGACGTCAGTATATTTTTGGAAAATTTATTGTATCTCTGTAAATGTGGATCAATTTTCTTTCAAAATTTGATATGTTCTAGCTGAGACAATTTTCTACAAATGCAGTATCCACAATTTTTATTTTTGACAAAAGTATCATGGTGTATTTTTGCGATGAAAGGAAGCATGTCAATTTTTTCACATTTTGCGTGTATTCTCTATGGGACATGACTTTTTCTCAAAACTGGATTCTACACTCCTGTCTTTCGCGAGCAAAATCTCCGTTGTTTTAGCTTCTTTTTTCGCCGAGCTTTGGATATGTTGTAGCTGAGACAATGAGCTATCACAAATGTGTCCTTTATTTTTCGATTAGATGCCGGGATCATGCCCATATTTCACTTGCAAAGTAGAATTTCTGAATTCCATTTCCCGTTTACGTGTAATCGCTATGGGAGATGTTTTGGTAAATCGGTATACGCACTTGACTTTCAACCTCGAGATCCCTGGTTCGAGTCTGGGTGTCTCCAACAATTTTTTGCTTCACTTTTTTTTCCTTTTGACCTTCACTGTACAATCTCCTTTGATTATTTAAACACGTAGAATCGCAAATAATGTCATAAATAACCCTTTTTACTTTATTATTACCCTATTTTCACTTAATCCGATACTTTTTGCGTGTAATCCCTATAGGAGATGACTTTTTCTAAAATCTGGAGTCTACATTCCTGTCTTTTGCGAGCAATATCGCCGTTATTTCGGCTTGGATTTTGTTGATTTTTGAGTATGTTGTAGCTGAGACTATATGCTATCTAAATCAACCCTCATTTTTTCAATAAGATGTCATGATCGCGCTCATGATCATGATCATGATCATCATGATCATCATTATCATAATGATGATAATCATTTATCAATTACATTTTCATTTCTTTGAATAAGATAAAAATCGTCAAAAGGTGTTCTTCATGATGTAAATTAGAGTCAAATGTGTAACTGGTTACTGCACAGGGTCAAAGGTCATATATTGTTTCAATCTATCTTCCCTAGATCCATGATGATCAAGGAGACACAATTTAATCTTGACATATGAATAGATCATAATGGGAGAAGCATATGAATGGGAGAAGCATTTTACAAAATAATATATCGTGTAATGCATTATTCGTTATGTAGACCATTATCATACGTATCACCTAATTCGTCTAAGTGACGAATTAAAGTCTAGTTGTAATTGTTATTATCATCAGCATCATTATAATTAGTATTATCATCATCTACATAATAATTTACTGGTCAGTAGTCCTTTCTAGCGAAGGGTTAGGGATAATACATGCCTAACAACGTAATGTGGTCAACCAATATCGACGTCGCTATTGGATAATAGCGACTGATACCCAATGTAAGCTGGCTTCCTCAAATATGACCAAAAATACCGGTTTTATCTGAGTCAGACATGGTCCATATGTCCCTAAAACCCTGCCGGAATCTTTTGTTCTGCCATGCATAAATGGAAGGGTTGGCGAATGAATTGAAAGAGGCAAGAACAATTGTTAAACGATGCAATGTACCAAGATAAAACGATTCTGGCAAGACACCAAGATTGAAACAGAAGTAAGCGAATTGATTGGGTCCCAGGGTGACGATGAATATTGCAACAACGATGGTCATCATTCGAAGTACCTTCCGTCGTGCAGCAAGATGATAGGTTGGTCTAGGATGCGATTTTGAGGAGAAGCGACGGGATTGGCGAAGCAACGCACGAGCGCTGAGGATTTGCGTCGTGAACATAGTCATCACGGGAATCACGTAGAGAAACGCGAAGGTAAGGGAACCGACAAAAACCCTCATGAATTCGGTGGGAAAAGGTACCATACATTTGTGGGTCACTGGTTCAATCGTCGAGCGAAAACCGGTGAAAAGATTAGTTAATGAGCCCATCCATAAGACAACAATCACACAGTGAACACGACGTTTGCTGAAATAACGGTGATACTTTAACGAGTAAACTATAGCAATGTATTTGTCAAAACAGACCAGGAGAAGAATATACATTGAAGCAGTAATGCATGTCCACTGAAATCCGTTGGTATACACAATCCAACAGTAGGAATGCCCTAGCCAGTTGGAAGGCACCGTTATAGCTCTCGGGAAAGGTAACAGGAACAACGAAGTCAAACAATCGGCTACAGCAAGACAACCTATCAATATGTCCGTGGATCTACTGACGGGGCGTTGATGAAACAGCACCATGATGACCATCAGGTTACCTAGAGTGCCAAAGCAGGCGGATGCCAACTGAAGGATCGTGTCCCAGGCTCCCCACTCTACATCCTGCCATGTCCATGTATGAGAAACATTAGCAGATATTCCCGTTGTCATCATTGCGACCATTCTTTCCACGTCAGCTCAGGCGAGAAATCGAACTAAAGTGTAATGATTAAAGTAGATCGAGATTTAAAGTTGAAGTAAAACTTTTGTTTTATATATTCCCTCTTTCTTCCTCTCTATTTTTCTTTCTCATGTGAAATATCACGAGCTTCGATCCTTCACTAAATTCTCAAAATCCCCTCCAATGGGTTCATTTAGTTTGCTGAGGTTGATAGCAGAAGAGGTTACTGTGGAGAGGATAATTTCAAAGTCTGATATGTGTTGTGAAAAATACTGAAGACGACACGCATACATGTACTTAACTTATTTCGTGGATGTTCGTTCCTCCAACCTAGGTTAATCCGTAAACCTTTAAACACAACCACGCAGTTAATTTACCTGTCAAATTTCTATGTCACAAAGTATTGATCAAGGCTATACAGGTGTCAAAGGTATTGTCAAGGAGTGAATCAATAAACACAACCACGCAGTTAATTTACCTGTCAAATTTCTATGTCACAAAGTATTGATCAAGGCTATACAGGTGTCGAAGGTATTGTCAAGGAGTGAATCATGTTCAGAGATGAGTAAATTCGCAAAGTTTTTTGGCGTTGCAATTTGTGCCTCTTGTTTTGTGCAAAATTGCACGTGATGCAAAAGAGCGACTTTCAGAGAGAAGAATCAAGCAGTGGAAATGTCAATCAAGACGCATTAAGCTTGTATGATACTGATATCCATTCCACTTAACTTGTCATGTGATTGTGTTTACATAGAAATGCTAAATGGGTGACTCCAATACTTGCCAGTTCGTGTATTGCACGGGAAAGAGAGTGCGTGGAGTGGTTTAGGAGCTATCTTTTCCAAGCGATATAGTGTCCTTAAAACTATAAGCTAAGGAAGATAACCAACAGTCTTTTTCAAGACTATACCAACAGTCCTTTTCAGGACTACACACCCTCAAGAACGATTACAGAGAGTCCTTTTCAGGACTCCTCAATCATCCCTCTCGCTCTCTCACATTGTGCACCCGTAAGCCTACTGTACAAAAAGCAATATGTTTTTTTTAAATGACAACTCCTCAGATCTTTGTAAAATAAATTGTGGTGTTCCACAAAGTAGCATATTAGGCCCGCTCTTATTTATTCTATATATTAATGACTTTTGTCGATCATCTGATATTTTGTATTTCGTACTGTTTGCTGATGACACAAATTTATTTTTTTCTCACAAAGACTCTCATATATTAGTTGAAAAGAATCAACACTTAAATGTGTCATATTTTATCGTGGATTAGAGCGAACAAATTATCTTTAAATCTCCAGAAAACGAAGTATATGTTATTTAGTAAATTGCATTGCCAGCAAACATAGTTTTTGAAAATTTACTCCATTGGAGTGTTTCATTAATACATTTTTGGGTGTAACGGTTGACCAAAAGTAAAAACAATCACATCGACAATATTTGTAAAATAATTTCTCGAAATATTGGTATTATTTGCAAAGTAAAGACATGTCTTCCTCTTAATTCCTTAATTATGCTTTATAATGGAGGAAGGAAGAGACGAAACAAGCAGAAGTGTTCTCGATAACCCAGTTCATTGCTTCCCCGTATTGTCTTGTTTGTTTCGCTTCAGTTTTGTTGTCAGAGACGACGAGACATTATGTTGTTTGCGTATCTATCTTTAATTAAGAGAGTCTTGCAGCGATTGATGGAAATGTTCAACAGGAAAGCAACAATTAATGAAATCAGCTGTGAGAAAGAGATGATAAACGAATTTCGGATTTAAGTCTTTGTCAAGTAAACACAAATTAAATAACAAAAAAAAAATGCCTTACCAATAGCTAAGTGATAGATATATATTATATATCTGCACATATATATATATATATATATATAACATTTTTTGTGAGAGACATTTTGAGCTAAATTAGACACCCTACTAATATTCCTGGATACGCCACTGTACTCCTAAATTGCCTGTGTTCGCAATATAATTCTCACAGACCTCATACGATCGTGACCCGCTCAATAAAGGACTTAATTTATGTGATCTCGTCTGGTTTTAATTTGTTCAGCAAAGGTCAAAAAGTGATTCCATCTCTCTTTCCCCCGCTCTCTCTCTCCTTCTCTCTCTCTCTCTCTATCTATATATCTCTCTTTATCTTTAACACTGTCTTTTTGACTGCCTCTCTGTGTCTTTCTCTCTCTCACTTTCCCTGTTTTCATTGCCTTTTTCACTGTCTCTCTTTCTCTCTCGCACGCTCTCTCTCATGCACTCTCACTAACACTGTCTCTCTACAACACTGTTTTTTCACTGTCTTTTCACTGGTTCTGTCTCTCTCTCACTCAATCTCTCTCTCTATCACTGTCTCTTTCTTTTTCTCCCTCACTCTCTCCCCTCACTCTCTCTCTCTCCCTCACTCTCTCTCTCTCTCTCTAACACTGTCTTTTCACTGTCTCTTTCACTGGCTCTTTTCTCTCTCTTTGTTATCACCATCATCGATCAAATATCAAAAACTGCCACCGATTCTGATTCAAAATTAATATTTTAGAAATATGAAAGAGACCGGCCCATTTGCAGCCAACATCAAATGCTGTAGAAGTTTGCATATTATGAATATGTCACGTACGTCCTATTTGTGCAATCTAAACGTTAGCAGTGTCCTATTATTTAAATTATGCAAGGAAACCTGTTTACTTGCTAGACTTCACTGCCAGACACTATTGATTGACTGACTGGCTTTTCCTTCTTTGGTAATAACATGTATTAAATGAGCTGTAAGGGTACTTGAGTATTTGTCTACATCCACAACCCACTTCTCGTAATGGCTGAAATAAAACTGATTGAATTTTTGCGCTGCACAAGACTTACCTCCATTTGGTACAAGTGTCCGAAAGTCAGACTATTACTAAACGGATTGCAATCACTATAGTTTGTCTCTTTCTCTTATATATGTATATATTTACATTTCTATACACACCCTTTCACTTGAATGTTTTAGTTTTTTAAATATAATGATATGTTTAATTTTGTTTATGTGAAGCAAATACATGTTCAATGTGATTACAAATTGTGCTTGGTTAAAATTCTAAATGTAAATATATAGAGAGAGAAGGCGCGACTCAACACACACAATTATTCTCACACACACCCTTTTTTGTTATAAGAATTTTTTTTTATTCTCCAAATGTGTAATACAAACATACAATTGAATAAAATGATGAAAAATTATATATTCAGCTGATAAATCCCCTCAATTTAGTAATGTCAAATTGATTACTGTTGTATCAAATATTCAAAAACATTAACTGACAAAGCATACATTAACACATTTCCAGTAGTACTCGCAATATAGTACCGAATTACTAATGTCATATTCGCTCGTCGTGTAGGTTACTGATGATAAACAACAGTCAGAGCTTTCACATTTTGTTCACCGGGAAATCATTTAGGCTGCCTGCTGGAGCAGGGCAAATTCAGTAAATGGTGGTGGTGTGATCACCACAGTATTAATGAGCACAACATTGCTTGGAACCAGTAGCCCCTATGACGTCATACTTTGATACTACATGTTTATGCGGCTTATGCCGAAAGGGGAGGCAGCGTTGTATGTTGTTGTTGTTGTATGTGTGTGTTTTTGGAGGAACCCCCTTTCATTTTTTTCAAATTTTGGGACACACACAACTAATTATAATGTGCTCTTACCCCCCCCCCCCCCTAATCTACTGATTTACAGTCCTTAACTGTGTCAGGGAGACTGTTCCACAGATTAAGATATATCGTAGCAAACCGATATAAACAACACATTTGAATCTTTTAAATACTGGTTATTATGTCGATATATACATTTTATGAGCATACTTGTAATATGAATGATTTCCTAACAAATAATAAGACTTTGCAGCTCATTTGATGGTTATTTGTTATCATTCTATACACATATCAACAAATCTCATAGCAGACTGAAACAAAAATCGAAAGTTGCCCCCAAATAGTATGTTGCAGCCTTTTACATGTTATGAGTGTGTAAGATGACATAAGTCTGTAACTTACTAAATATTGTAGAACCTGCCTTTCAAAAGTTACCTATGAAAGGTTTACATGTTCCATTGCAACGTTTTCTGAAATCAATAGTGTTGAATCTTACAAATACCTGTCATTATACTGCTGTGTACATATTATAAGCATACTTCCTGTTGGAAACATATGTATCAACATGCCTCATTGCACATTTTTAAATTCAACAAATTGAATCATACAATAAACTCAGTATAATACAGCAAATTTACAAGTTGTGAGTATTTTAAGGTACAAAACTTTGCAACTTATTTCATTATTTGAGCATCGCTTCTTTGAAAGTACACAAACATAACAAACAGTGTCATAGAAAAGTCATAAAACAACAAAGTTAAATCTTACAAATAATGGGTATTCTGCAGCTGTATACATGTTTACATGTTCCGAGCATATTTGCTATGCTTATTCTTGCATGATAGGTAATCATTCCATGCATTCTAAAGCATATCAATGTAAAAGGTTTGTTAAAGATATTGACAAGACAAAAGATGTATCATTTAATTTGTTCTTAGAAGTAGGATTGGTAGAAAGTGTTTTTGCCTGTCACCCCCCCCCCCCTCCCCCGACAATTGTCAAAAAAAGGTATATATCTTGTTTACTCTTGACTGAAAAACATAATATGAATTGATTCTCTAGCTGCACAAACGATAAATAACTTTTAAACGAATAAACATGTACATATACATATTGTAATGCAGCTATGTTCATGTACCCAAATGAGCGTGTATTGTGTACATGTTGTGTTTTTCTTAGCCATATAAGAACAGTAACATAGTATATAGTCAGAATTTACTTTCTTCTGGCTCTTAACTGATTATATACAATTGGAAACATTTTCCTTCGTTGTTGTAAGATAATGTATATATAAAATATCAACATATCTCCCAATTGCATAATTATTAACTCTTATCATGCCCCAGGGCTTATTCCCATTGTGCCAAGCCCCAAATCCCTCCTTGCCAAGTTTATTTTGAGCATATTTGCTATGCTTATTCTTGCATCATAGGTAATAGTTACATGCATTATAAAACATATCAATTTAAAGGGTTTGTTACAAATATTGACAATACAAAAGTTGTATCATTAGGTGATCCGTCGCGTAGCAATCTAACTGATCACCTCTTAATTTCGTCAAGTTCCTTCTATCTTCTTTTTTTGTTTGTTCGAACCCCCCTTAATTTGTTTGTGGTGTATGTGTTTGAGGACCCCCCCCCCCCTCTATTATTTTTTTAAGAATCAAGAATGGATTGCTTGATCACCCGTGTGCTTCGGCCAATAGGCCTTGTCCGTTATTGTTCTAATTATTGTTCGAATTATTTGACCGCCGGTCCACCCGTAGAGTATAACACACGTTTGCTTACAATACATTTTATTACCTGACGAAGTGTTGCAGCGGCGCACGAAAAGGCGTGATCTTCTAGATCCCTTGTTGACCATACATTTCGAGACAAACAAATGTCACTAGCGATATTATTTTCGATGTCATTGACCTGTTCCTCATAATTATATATGTTAGCCCGATGTCTCGAGACACATTGGCCCGACCTTGGCCCGATGTCGCATTGCTAGCTGGGTAGCTATAATACATCAACAGTTTTAGACAATTTAATTTAGTGTTGCCTTCACTGAAGTCTGAACATATTACGAATTAATGGTAAAAGACCACCTTGATTTCAAAATTATTGATATTCTTTTTTTCTTGTCATTATTAAATATTTTTATCTTATTATTTGTATTATTACTATAGTTCTCATCATCATCATTATTATCATCATTATCACCACCACCATCATCATCATCATTAGTATATGTTTTATTATTATCATTATCATCATCATTATTATTGTCATAAGCAACATTATAATTATTATAATCATTATCATCTTCATAATTTTTACTAGTTAATAGTCCTTTCTAAATGCCTAACCACGTAATGCGGTCAACTAATACCGACGTCACCATTGGATAGTAAAGTATTAAAGCCTGCTTTGAGAGAAATAGCTGTTTTTATACGCCCAAGGGAAGGTTAGAATTTGGCTATTGTCCTCGGCACGCCTCGGGCAATAGCACAATTCTAACCTTCCCTTGAGCGTATAAAAACAACTATTTCTCGAATATTAAAGCAGTCATTAATACTTTTAAATGCCGAAAACAAAAGAGTCAACTTATGACACCATCTTGGCCTTTCTCTAGTTTATCTGCACATTTGTTTTTTTTTATAAGTGTATCTTTGGGAGTAGATTAGATCTAGATTCTAGTCTAAGCAAGATATTTTTACAATTTGGGGGGTGGGCCGGCCCTGTGGGGGAATGGGGAGAAGAACATGCGCTTTCATATGATACCTCACTTATTGAGTATCACCTTCAGAATCACGAGCAATATTAGTTTGCAATGCCAATGCATATTGTAATGCAATGCCAGTGCGCAATGCCAATGCATAGGGATGTATGCATTGGCATTCCGTGCAATCTCTACGGGAAGAATTTTAGCACTACTAGACCTACTTACTAGAATCTAGGCCTAGAATTTTAACCAAAAAATATGGAGAATTTATCATACCCTTTTTGGTGCTCTGTCTAGCATGTCCCTGCTGTCAGTTAGTCTTGCATTTGATCATCATCAAGAAGTTGAGATCTTGGGAGAGTTTCTTCAGCCATTTTTACCTTCGGTTTGAAATTACCGACTAATTCTTCGCACACCTACGGTATCCTCGATCGCTCAAACCAGTTTTTAACATGTGAACCTACGGGTATTTCACCAAAACTGAACTATTTTCCCGGTAACCATGGTAACTGGAATTTTGCCGGGATTTTTGAACTATTACATTGGTTTGGAATTTTACCGGGAATTTTACAGGAATAGTTAAAGTTTATGAATGCAATTTCGACCAATCAGAAGGCTGGATTTCTTAAGTGAGGTATATAATATAGACTAATACCCAATGTAAGATGGTTTCCTCAAATATGACCAAAAATACCGGTTTTATCTGAGTTAGACATGGTACATATGTCCCTAAAACCCTGCCGGAATCTTTTGTTCTGCCAGGCATAAATGAAAGGGTTGGCGAATGAATTGAAAGAGGCTAGGACAATTGTTGAACGATGCAATATACCTAAATAATACCATTCTGGCAAGACACCAAGATTGAAACAGAAGTAAGCGAATTGATTGGGTCCCAGAGTGACGATAAATATTGCAACAACGATGGTCATCATTCGAAGTACCTTCCGTCGTGCAGTAAGATGATAGGTTGGTCTAGGATGCGATTCCTGGGAGAAGCGACGGGATTGGCGAAGCAACGCACGAGCGCTGAGGATTTGCGTGGTGAGCATAGTCATCACTGGAATCACGTAGAGAAACGCGAAGGTGAGAGAACCGACAAAAATTCTCATGAATTCGGAGGGAAAAAGTACCATGCATTCGTGGGTCACTGGTTCAATCCTGGGGCGAAAAACGGTGGCAAGATTGGTTAATGAGCACATCCATATGACAACAACCACACAGTGAACTTGTCCTTTGCTGGAATAACGGTGAGACTTTAACGGGTAAACTATAGCAATGTATCTATCAAAACAGACGAGGAGAAGAATATACATTGAAGCAGTAATGCATGTCCACTGAAGTCCGTTGGTATAGAAAGTCAAACAGTAGGATTGCCCTAGCCAGTTGGAAGGCACCGTTATAGCTCTGGGGAAAGGTAACAGGAACAACGAAGTCAAACAATCGGCTACAGCAAGCCAACCTATCAACGTGTCGGTAGATCTACTGACGGGGCGTTGGTGAAACAGCACCATGATGACCACCAGGTTACCAAGAGCGCCTAAACAGGCGGATGTCAACTGAAGAACCGTGTCCCAGGCTCCCCACTCTACATCCTGCCATGTCCATGTATAAGAAACATTAGCAGATAATGTGGTTGTCGTCATTGTGACCATTCTTTCCGCGTTAGTACGGGCAAGGAATCGAATTATAGTGTAACGAATGAAGTGGATTGAGATCTGGAGTTGAACTTAAACGTTTGTTTTATATACCCCCTCTTTCTCCTTCTCTCTTTCTATCTCTCTCTCTCTTGTGAAATGTCACGAGCTTCAATCCTTCACTAAATTCTCAAAATCCCCCTCCAATGGGTTCATTTAGTTTGCTGAGGTTGATAACAGAAGAAGTTACTGTGGAGAGAAGAATTTCAAAGTCCGATATGTGTTGTGAAGAATACTGAAAACGACACGTATACATGTACTCAATCTTCTTGGTGGATGTTTGTTCCACTCACTTAGGTTAATCCGCTATCCTTTAACACGACCACGCAGTTAATTTACCTGCCAATTACTATGTCACAAAGTATTGATCAAGGGCAAGATTGGAGTACACCTATTTCAGTGCAAGATTACGCTATAAAGGTGTCGAATGAATTGTTAAGAAGCGAATCAAGTTCAGAAATGAGTAATTTCGCAAAGCCTTTTGGCGTTGCACAAAGCGACTTTCTTGTCAATTTATGCCTCTTGTTTTGTGCAAAATTGCATGCGAATGAGCGACCTTTCAGAGAGAAAAAACAAGCAATGTAAATGTTAATCAAGACGCAATAAGCTAGTCAAGAAGACGTCCAATACAGATATTGGTAAATACTGATATCCATTCCACTCCACTGGTCATTTGATTGTGTTTACATAAAAATGCTAATAAAATAGATGACTCCAATCCTTGACAGTTCGTGTCTTACAGGGGAAAGAGAGTGCGTGTGATGGATCTAGACAAACATAGTGACCAAACTTGCTCTATCGGCTTATCTTCTCTTGAAATTAAATGAAGTTTTAAGGGGGAAATTAAAAACTTTTTTAGTAACTGTAACTTTGTTTAAATATTATTTCTTTACATTTGAAATGATCCCATTCTGCGGATGGCATTCTAACAGATCATTATGCCAGCTTTAAATTCAAGAAGAAATAAATCCTTGGACTTGTAATAATGCACTCTGAACAAGTAACATGGTATTTTACTTGAAATTATTATTAGTGTCATAGTCGGATGAATCATTCTTATATATATTATGGAAGTCCAACTCAATTCTTGAAACATTATCAATCTCTGAAGCGACTTACATTACTTAAGTTTTTAAGATATTTAATGACCAATCATTTAGTTTTACATTAGTAAATTTGTATGTATAAGATGACGACGTATATCCTGATCAAATGATTGGTTTAAAGCGTGCACGTGATCAGGCATTTATTTTGCCTAACGCGCAATTTGGATAATGACCGCAATTCTAATTAACGGTCATTAGTAAAGTCATATTCTAAAACATCATTTTATAAAACAAATAAAACACAATCTTATAAAAAAATAATACACATTATTTTGTTCCAGAATTTGTAAAATTACCCACACTTGGTACCTTCAAAACAGTCCAAACATCCTTGGCTACCGCCTCGGGCGTGTTAGACTCTTCCAAAGGTACCTTGTGTGGGTAATTCTTACTAATGTCCTCACTGTTGTGTATAATTTGTATATTAATGAATGACTGAACATATTGATCAATTGATAGGAAGTAATGAATGAAAATGAATTCATTAATAAAAAGAAAGAAAGATAAATAACTAAATAGATAAATCACTAAATGAATCAATGAACGATACTTTAAAGTTGTCACAGTGGTGACTTTGTTATATGACAAGATAGCAACTCCTTAAAAAAAAATCCCCTAAGGCAATTACAATATCCGTGACGTCACATGTTGAAATGTGGAAACGTGACAATGACGTGTTACCTACTCCTGAAAAATGATTTCTCTTGCACAAACAATAGGGTAAACAAATTGCCCTTCAGTTGTTTTTTCTAAAATAGTTGCGATCGATCGTGTTAATATGATACAGATTTTGACTCATAGAACAATTTAAACAATGAATGAATACATGAATAAATGAATTCATACATGAATAAATAAACAAATTAAAAGATAAATGTAAACATCTAGTGTTACAGAATATAATACTTACTGGTTTAATATGTTCCTGCTGCCGCTGTAGACAATCTAAAGCAACGAAGGGCTATGCGAGAATGACGAATCCTTATCATGGAGGGAAAGATGTAACAAGCAGGAGTGTTCTCGATATCCCAACCTGGGGCAGAAGGGGTACTAATTGCTTCCCCGTATTTTCTTGTTTTGTTTCGTTTCAGTTTTGTTGTCAGAGACGACGAGACATTATGTTGTTTGAGTATTTATCTTTAATTAAGAGAGTCTTGCAGCGATTGATGGAAATGCTCAGAAGGAAAGCGAAATTAATGAAATAAGCTGTGAGAAAGAGTTGATAAACGAATTTCGGCTTTAAGTCTTTGTCAAGTAAAGACAAATGAAATGACGAAAACAAAACAAGCCCCGCGAATAACTAAGTGAAATATATATATTATGGATATATCTGCACATATATATATATATATATATATATATATATCATTTATTGTGAGATATATTTGGAGCTAAATTAAACACGCCCCCTAATATTCTTGGATACGCCACTGTACTCTCTCCTAAATTGCCTGTCTTCGCAATATATCACACAACCTTCATACGATCGTGAACCACTCAATAAAGGACTTAATTTATATTATCTCGTCTGGTTTTAATTTGTTCAGCAATAGGTCAAAAAGTGACTCCATCCCTTTTTTCCCCGCTCTCTCTCTCTCTCCTTCTCTCTCTCTCTCTCTCTCTCTCTCGTTAACACTGTCTTTTTTGTTATTGTCTCTCTGTCTCCTTCTCTTCCTCTCTCTCGCATACACACTCTCTCTCACGCACTCTCTCCCTATCACTGTCTCTCTACAACTCTCCATCACTGTCTTTTTCACTGGCTCTTTTTCTCTCTTTGTTATCACCATCATCGATCAAATATCAAGTAATACCAAATTATTTAAAATTTATATTTGAGAAAAATGAAAGAGACAGGCCCATTTACAGCCAACATCAGACGTTGTAGAAGTTTGTAGGAATTATGAATATGTCAAGTATGTTTTCTTTGTGCAATTTAAACGTTAGCAGTGTCCTATTATTCAAATTATGCAAGGAAACCAGTTTACTTTCTAGACTTCACTGCCAGATACTATTGAGTGACTGACTCGCTCTTTTCTTTTTTGGTAACAACATAACTTAAATTAGTTGTAAAGGTACTTGAGCATTTGTCTACATCAATAACCCACTTTTTGTAATGGCTGAAATAAAACTGATTGAATCTTTACGCTGCACAAAACGTACGACCATTTGATACAATGCTCCGGAAATCAGACTATTACTAAATGGATCGCAATCACTATAGTCGGTTCGACAACTAATGGAACCTGCCTTTTCATTATTATTGCCTACAAATGGATTCTTAACCCTTTGCACAAAACAGAACTTTATATAATAATTGCTATTAGCATTGTGTGAATATATATATATATATATATATATATATATATATATATATAAAGAAGAAGAGAGTGCTGTGCAGCGACGATGGCTGCTCCCACAGGTTATCCCTTTCTTGGAATTTAAAGCTGTCAAAGGAGACTTCTTATATCGATTTTTATACCAGATCATAGAGGAAGGGGTATAAGCAAGAACTATGGCTCCTGTCAGAAATATGAAGTCACCATTTCTTTGCATTTATCGATTGATTTTTGTTGTCACTTTCTATCATCATGCACCAGTTCACCAATTGACTTGTACATGTAGCAGCGCAGCTCCTTTTTATTCAATTGTGTTCTTTCAGACTGCCCCGCCTACCAGGGGCGGCGATTTCTTTTCATTACCGGAGGGGGGGGGGGGAGGGGACGAAATGCGATGGACGAGGGAGCAATGGCGTAATGATAAAAAACGTTAGTGGGGCGAAAAGAAATCCGCATCACCACCACTCTTACATGTTACCCAGGCCCTTGCAACGTTTTTTTTCCAAAGTGGGGAGGGGGGCTCAAGTATTTACGATCAGGTAGAGCAAAGCGAGCGAAGCAAGTTGAGCGTATATCGGCGTGGGATCCAGGGGGGAAAGCCCCGACGGGGGGGGGGGGGGGGGGTTAGAGGTTAGATGAGCATATTTTAATACTTTATTTGTGACTTGCACTAACATGCAGGTCACTAATTGGAGAGGGGTCCAGGGGCGGAGCCCCCAGAAGCTCAGGGGTTTTAGGCCTTAAATTACGATCTGATGAGCATCCGGGGGCCGCCTTAGGGCGCTTGGTGAGGTCCAGGGGTAGAGCCCCCGAAGCTCAGGCATTTTAGGCATTTAATTACGGTCAGATGAGCAACCAGGGGCCCGCCTTAGAGCATTTGGTGGGGTCCAGGAGGCAGAACCCCCGGAAGCTTAGGGAAAATGCCATTTCAACAACCTTTTTAAATCACTGGTATCGAATTAGATATAAACACCGTTTGATTTTTATGTTTGGAGGGGGAACTTCCCCCAAGTTCCCCTTCCCCCAATCAATGCAAAAGTTCGAGGGAGCATAGTGAATGAGAGGGATGAAGGTGACGGAAGTGACTATCCCCTTACAGGTTTTGAAGTTTTGGTTGAATTAAAAAATTACATTCCTTAGCAAAACTATAGTATAAAAACAAGCAATATACTTGTTCACACTTCACCTTTCTCGGTATTTCCTTGTACATTTTGAAGGATATTGTGGGAGGGAGCGTAGCTTCCGAGTGAGAATTTTTTGCATTTGTATTTGTCTAAACGCTGCATTATTTGGCCCTCCAGAGCCTAAAAGTGTTTGCAGTCTTTAATCAGTATTTGCTATACATTTTTGGGGCAATTTTTAAAATGTAAGGGGGGATGATCCCCCTAAACGAATTGAGGGGGGGGGGGACATGTCCCCCCCCCCCCGTCCCCCTGGATCGCCGCCCCTGCTGCCTACTATTCATCATCAGCTTTTTATCTTCAACTATCATCTAGACCTCGAACTCACACTCGCTATGGAGATCGTGCTTTCTTTGTATGTGCTCCTTAACTCTGGAATGATCTCCCCGTCTTTGTCACTCTTGACACTTTTAAACGTAGACTTAAGACTTATCTATTCAACACAGAGTAATTGCCCATCATCATACCGTATTTATAACCACATGTCCTATCTTATTGTAATGTATTCATTATCTCATGTACATAAGTATTGTAGTTTCATTAATGTTACTTAATTATTGTATTTACATTTTCATTTTTTATTATCATGTTAATGTTATACATTTTAAGTTAAGTAATTCGTCTTAATTAAGCGCAATGTTCATTTCACGTTTCCTGTTGATCCTTATTACATATTTAGTTTAACCGTACTTTTCATTTAATTTGTTTTGTAAAGCGCTAAGAAACTGTATCTGTATACCAGCGCTATATAAATCTTAAATATTATTATTTTATACCAATCATACTAATGTAAAGTAGGAATCTTTCTCGTATATATGTATACATATATATATATTTGTATTTCTATACGTATACACTTCTAATTTCATTTGAATGCTATAGTTTTGTTTAATATTGTGAAATATTTAATTTTATTTATGTGAAGGAAATAAATGTTCAAACTTGACTTTGAGGCAATACGCTGTAATGCAACTTTCACTCCGAAATAATTTTTGTCATTCACAGTATCGCAACATGACTAAAAATTGTACTTGATGTAACATTATAAATATAAATATATAGAGAGCGCGACTCAACACACACAAACACCCACACACAAACATTCACACACACACTTTTGGAATAATTTTTTTGTTTTATTCTTCAAAATGTGTAATGCAAACAAACAATTGAATAAAATGATGTAAAATTATATACATATATAGGTATATAAATAGAGCGATCCGACACACCAAAAACACACACACACGCACACGCACACACATATAAATACGCAGACTCCGTTGGCAACATAATGGCGCAATGGTTTAATATATATTCAGCTTCTAATATACCCCTCAATTTAGCAATGTCAAATTGATTACTGTCGTATAAAATATTCAAAAGATTAACTGACAAAGCATACATTCACATATTGCCTTTTTTATAATCATCTTCTTGCAAGCTTTATATGGATTTCCACGGTTTCCAGTAGTACTCGTAATATAGTACCGAACTGCTAACGTCACATTCGCTCGTCGTTTAGGTTACTGATAACAAACAACAGTCAAAGCCTGCACACTTTGTTCACCCTGAAATCATTCAGGCTTCCTGCCGGAGCTGGGCAAACTCAGTAATTGGTGGTGATGTGATCAGCACACCATTGTGGAGCACAACATTGCTTGGAACCAGCAACCTTGACAATTTAGCCATGATTACCTCATTATTTGATGCTACATGTATATGCTACTGCCGTTTTCATTACTGTGTAATATGAATGGTGTAACGTATTTCATTGCATAGCATTTTAATTTGTATTCAACAACCACACATCAAAAATAACAAACAAAGACAATTTTCAAAAACAAGAGATAAACTCGTGCAACAATACACATGATATTGTACATTCCATAGAATAAAAGAAGAATATCTCCTCCTCCCCCCCCCCCCGTAAAAAAATGAGACACAAAACAACGATAATATTTCAAATGGCACAGGAATTTAGTAATTGAGGGTAGTTGTATGTGGAATGGAATACCATATAATGCCTTGATCTTCCTTTTGTAAGTAAGTGAGTTGGAAAAAAGCTCCAACATTTGTGTTTTGTTATAATATCTCTTACATCATCCAACACAAGAAATATATACATATGTCATTTAATAATTAACTATCATCAAAATGAAATCTTACATATATTGTAAATTACGTTGATATTTACATTTCATGAGCGTACTTGTCATGTCATTTATTTCGTGATACATTTTGATAATATACCATCGCTATAAAACATATTGTAAGCGGTCATCATCATCATAATCATCATCCTCATGACCTTGCAGCACTGTTTCATTATTTGTTCTCATACTCTTTTGATTAGATCATGTATGCATCAGGAGGTCTCAGAGAAAATCAAACAATCAACCATTTAAATATTACAAGTAATCAGTATAATGTACATGTGTTGATTGTGAGCGATGACAAACTGTATAGCTTACATGCATTTTAATTACTTTATCTGTTCTAATAAACTGTATATCAAAGAATGTTTTTTCCCAAAGCAAATGATAAGATCGACAATATTAAAATGTACATGTACTGGATATTATGCTGATATGTACCCATCATGAGCGTATTCGTAAAATAAATATTTTCTTGATAGATAATGAAATTTCGCCCTATTTAATGTTTATATTATTAAATCGAACATAAATACTTCTTGGATACATATATCAACATATTTCATAACCAAATTAAGCGATTGAAAAGGTCGAATGTTGCAAAAGATTAGTATTATGCATATATTTACATACTGTAAGTGTGTTAGATATACTTGTCTCATTTTTATACATCGGTTCTAACAAACTACAAACAAATATTGAGATATCTCGCAGGAAACTGATATAAACTACACATTTAAATCTTTAAAATACTGGGTTTATGTTGTGAACATATGCCTACTTGTAATATGAATGATTTATAACAAATAACAAGACTTCGCAGCTCATCTGATTGTTTTATTAATCATTACATTGAAGATACTTGTTGGACACACATATCAATACATTATAATGCGAGAAGCGTATTCAATAATTTGTTAGCTATAAGTGATTGTATTCATTCATTAAGTTACTCTTTTTCTTGTTATGGTTTCACGGAGACAGGGTTTCAAAGTAATACATGTAAAAGAAGGAATACAAGAAAAACAAGTTATATATAATATATTGTAAGAATTCTTCTTCTAATAATAAAGTATCATAAAGCTCGCAACAAGGTATTGAAAATGGCACGCAAGGCATATTATCAAATATATTAATATTTTATTTCATACTTTACATAATGAATTACAGCCTGTATCACAATGGTTCAATAGTAATAAATTGTCTTTAAAAACATCTACATCTAATTTTACATATTTTCATTATAAGCAAAATATTTAGTCAGCTGGTTCGTTGAATGCATTACATATAATGATGTTCCGATAAAACGATTGCAATCAACTAGCTTTTTAGGTGTAATGATTTACAAAAACTTAACTTGGAATGATTATACTTGCCATTTCAAACAAAATTTCAAGAAATATTGGTGTCATCAGCAAACTACGTCATATCTTGCAACAAAATATTTTGATGTTATTGTATAATACAATGGTTTTACCGTATTTAATGTATTGTAATGCTGTATGGGGCAACACATACCAAACGCGATTACAATGACTGCATATATTACACAAGCGTATAGTAAGAATATTTTTGAATTCAATGCCCATTCAATACCGTTATATCAACAACTACAGTTTTTAAATATTGTTCAATTGAATCAATATTGTATATCACTCATGGTTTTTAACCATACAACTAATAAACTGCTGATTAATCTTACCACTATGATGAAATGTAAAAAAATCTATTCATAATTATTATACTAGAAATCCTGATAACTATTTTATTGAAAAATGTCCATCAAAAGTTCTTTATTTACTTTAAGACACACAGGCCCGAAAATATGGAATTCTCTCCCCAGAGATATCCGTGATACTACTTTCTTTAACTCTTTTAAATCTAACATCACAAATACTTCATCTGTTCTTAAATCTATAATAATCTTTGCATGTAAATAAGTTTCCTATGTTTCCATTTTGTTTGTGTTCTGTGTTTTCTATATTATATATGATATGTATCTTATATGTTTTTTAATGATTTGAATTAAAATAAAACTTGAAAATTTGAAACTAATCAAACATGACTTGATTTAGACTCTTTTAGAGGGTAAATCTGTTTTTGAATACGAGAATGTTGTCGCCATCGCAAGCAATCAGTTTCCCTGATGACGTCATAATCACCTTGGATAATAGAAGGTGACCCCTTCTAATCAGTAGTCTAGGTGATAGAGGAAATGACACCACTCTTTTCTTCTTCACACCACTCTTACTCAGCACGTGATGAATTACGCAAGTCTTGTACTCGTCATGATCTGATGTCACGACGTAGAGGTCGTCTGTCATAGGATCAATGCAGGCATTCAAGATCACACCGCTGCGGGGGATTTCCCTTTGAGCACCCTGTCTGTCGATAATGAACACTCTGTGATCGGGTGGTGAGGGATGAGCGATGATGTGACCTGACGATAGCATACCATGCATTATTACATTCTGTTTACATGTGATGGTATTCGTGATATTACCATCAGCTGGGTTGATGACGTATATCTTAGACTGAGACCACTCAGCAGCGATGATCATCCCATCCTGGTCAACAGCTACATTCACCCGTGTGAAAGCACACGTTGTATTTGTTGGTATTGTGACGTCAGTGATGTACTTCCATCGTCTGTCATACACACTGATGCATGCAGTCAAAGTGTTCCCTGTACAATTCATGGTAGAATTACCGCATACTACCTTGTCATCATTCAGCAATGCAAATGATTCTACCGATGATGTACCATTCCTGGTTATCACTCTCTGAGTGTGTTTAGTGTTCATATCTAACATGTATGCATGCACAGTAGATGCATCTGTGATGATCACACTACATTCATCTATGCATCCTACAATGATCGGGAATGTGAATTTATCTTTGAAATTGATTGTATCAATGAGCTTCCACTCCCCATCATACCCATCAATCCTGCCATCGTACTTCTCTCTCCCAGCACCCTTCACAAACCTCACACCTGATATGGCACCAGTGATTTGTTTCACCCCACCCTTATTCATTGGCTTCTTAATTTCACCACTCACTGATGTCTTCACACGATGCCCATCTTTGATGACATTTTTATCATATCTGAGTACTGTTTTAAGTGTCTGTATTATAGTTTCTGTGGTTTTTGTGTCATCTTGCCATGATTTCTCTAACTCACCAATTGTTCTTTCTTTCTCTTCAGCGATGTTATCAATGTCTGTTTGGAGGCCATGTTGTTTATTGTCGATTGATTCTCGTCTTTTCTCTGCATTTATACGGTTTAATTCGAGTCGTTTTTCCCTCTCTTCATCGTTCTGTCGAATCTTTTTATTGATCTTTTGAATTTCCTTGTGGAGTTTTTTATTCTTCTCATCAATCTCATGTTTGATTCTTGCATTATCCTCCTTCTCTTTGTCTTTGTCTTTTTGGATCGCTTCATTGATTACCGAATCGACTTCATCTTTCAAAGCTTGTAGATGGTTGTCGGTGTCTTTCTTACACTCACGAATCTGATCTCCATAAACTCGACATAGCTTTAATTTGTCATTTGCCATTTCTTTTAGAGTCATTAGACTCACTTTACTTTCCATGATGGCGCCCTCTATATCCTGTTGCACGCAAGACTGCTGATGATTTCTTAAATTGCATAAATAACACAGTGCTATACTATGTGTTTTGCAAAACAGTTTGATTTCTTCATCATGCTTCTTACAATGAAGACCGGGGCCTCCCTTTCTTGCTTTTCCGATGCACCCCTCTTTGGAGGCGCATTCATTGCACAGCTTCTTCTTCTCCTTAAGGTAGTACGTCACATCTTTAATTGCCTCACAGTTCTCTCCTTCACAGATGTCTTCTGCAGAGCTGAAGTTTGCCGCCATTCTTATCAGAGTAATGACCTGTAGACAAAAAAATACAAGAGAGAAAGAGAGAGAGAGAAAGAGTGTGGGGGGGGGGGTAGAAAAGGAGATAGGATGGATGGGGACGGAAAGACAGAAGGGAAAGGAATGAAGAGAGGAATGAGGAATGGAGGGAGAGAGAAGGATGGAGGAAGGATGAGAGAAGTAGGGATGGGTGAAGGGAGAAAGAAGAAGGGAAGGTCAGGAAGGATTGGGAGCCACGGAGGGAGGAAGAGAAAGAGGGTAGAAGAAAAGTGAAAAAGAAAGGGATTGAAGGAGAGAGAGAGGGAGTGAGGGACCGAGCGAGAGGAAAACGATATGATTGATTTTAAAAAATGACCTCCATTTATAATAATTTCGCATGCACATTACAAAAAGATAATGGTAGTGTATTTCCTTCGGTGAAATTGGTACTTTCTACTGGCTTTCTAGTGATTAGACAACATGGAATTCATAGTATTGTAGTAAGATTTCTCAAAATAATTTTGATTGACAAAGTTAATGATTTAAAGCAAAAACGTCCATGTTGATCTTGTTTTTTGTAACATATACTTTAAAAAATGTTGGGTAAAAGAAAATTGCCCAATTTTACCCAACTTGAGGGCGATTATTTGTCCGACCAATTATTGGGTAAATTAAAGATTTTGCAAGATTTAATAAGTGTTGGTTTAAACAAAAAATAAAAATTTGGACTAACAGAAAAATCACCCAATCTGAAATCACCTAATCCTCACTAGTTAGGCAAATAAGTCGGATACAACATTATATAATTATTATATCTCTCATATTACAAAAAATGTTGGGTAAAAGAAAATTGCCCAATTTTTACCCAACTTGAGGGCGATTATGTGTCCGACCAATTATTGGGTAAAATTAAAAAAATTGCATGATTTACCCAGTGTTGGATAAACAAAAAAATACCCAACCTTTGACCAACAAACAATCACCTAATCCTCACTATTTGGGCAAATCAGTCGGATAAAATATTTTAAAATTATTATATTACATATAAAAGGACATTAGTGCCGCGGCGGGATAGTAACATGTGCCCAACTTTTTGTTTACAGTGTAGGGTTAAGATCGTATAATAATAATAATAATAATAAATCATATTTATAAGGCGCTTAACACTGGTGTCTCTAAGCGCACCATAGTCTGACTAAAACAAAACTTATAATAAACACACAACTTATACATCTGTTCTTTATTCAATAAATCATGCATAATTATATAATAATGAAACTAAGAGTGAGATCAAACATACATGAGGTCAAACATAGGATCAAACATAAAATCGAACAAACAAGAAATAAGACGGTGTGCACCTCCTTTCACCAACTCACAACTGCAGAATATTATTCATGAATTGAAAAGGTGCGTTTTCAGCACTAAGGACTTGAACTGGTCAAGAGAACTAATATTATGAAAGTGCGCTGGTAATTTATTACAAGGAAAGGGGCATTTACTAAGAAAGCTCGATCGCCATATTTTGTAACGGTACAAGGTCCAAGGGTTAACTGCAAGGTTGATGATGATCGAAGAGGTCTTAAAGAACTAGAAGAATGTAAGGAAATCAAATCTGAAATATATTTAGGGGCTTGGCCATGGAGAATTTTGTATGTAAGAAGAAGAACTTTAAATGTTATACGATGGTGTATGGGAAGCCAATGAAGAGAACGCAATATTGAGGTTATGTGCTCAAACTTTCTCGAGAGAGTAACACAAGTAGGTACGAATGCGGAAGGCCAGAAAAGATGTATGCGCTCGTATACGCTCTTTTATAGCAATGTACGTATTATCACATGTGGGAGCAATGTATGCAGCGCATTTTTAGCTGCAAAGAAAAGGTGTTACGATATAAAATACACTTTGGAATGGATTGGACTATGCCCTGACTACGTTATTATGAACCAACATTGTGACGTATTTTATAGATAGTGTTACTAACCGAATGCTCCACACATCATGCAATGTATTATTACACGGAAACAGATTCAAACCATTATGTCAATCACTAAGGGGGGGGGGTTGAGGGTTGAACCCCCCCCCCCTTGGTATTTGTTATGTTTGTAACCCCCCCTAAACGCCCCCTTTCTTTCTTCTTTTTGTTTTAATTATAGAAAAAAGAAGAAAAAAAATATGCCCATGGCTGACCTAAAGAAGTTGACCTCCCCCCCCCCCCCCCTCCACCGATGAAAAATGTAAAATTTTCAAATTTCGAGAAAAAAAAAGTATCCTCTTACCCCGTCTTAAAGACGAATCTTTCATTCTTGAAATTTTAACCCTGTGTAGTCAACTAAAATACAAGGGCACCCAGGTCAATTTTCAATGGATTCCCAGTCACTGTGGTATACAACACAATGAAATAACAGATAAGTTTGCTAAAGCAGGACTAAAGAAATATAGAAATCAACAACGGTCTTACCAGAGCAGAATCAAATTACGTTATAAAGAAAACAATACTACATAGAGATATGGCAAAAAAAATGGAATGACACATCACCCCCCCCCCCCTCCCTTACGGGAAACGCAAACTTTACTTGAACAACAGAAATAACGAATCTATTCTCCATCGCCTAAGAATGGGGAACTTAGGTTTAAATGTAAATCTATTTGAATTGAATAAACACGAGACTGGTCATTGTTCAAATTTTGAGCATGAAAAAAAAAAAAACAGTCAACCATTTCTTATGCAAGTGCCCGCTCTTCCTTATAGAGAGAGCCATGCTCATTACAGAATCTGGCATAGAAAATGAAAAGGCAATCCCAATACTCCTGAAATCCACACACATTAACCACCAGCACGCTCTGGTCAACTTCGTAGTTAGAACTAAAAGGGTACACTTGTACCCCTACTAACCATGCACCTTGCACCACACATACATATTTGAGCCCAAGAAGTTTCGCTTTTTTATAGTGAGTGATACATGAAGAGGAAGAAGAGTGAAAACAAAAATATAGACGAGAGAACTGCTTATATAATCGTTTAGAATCTCATGTATATGTTCTTTTTCTTATTGGTTTTCGGACAAAACTTTGAAGAAACGCGGTTGAGACGACTAGACGTATTGGTGGACGTCGGAGGGCCTAGGCTCAGCATTAGGCTGAGTTGAGAAGCTTGACACAATGTACCGTGTCCGAGCTGGTCCTTGGGCGTCCTATATAGCTGATAATCCTTTTGTTCGCCAGCCACTGAATTCTTCAACATAAACAGTTTAATCCAATTTATCAAAATATATATATTAATATATATATATAAATATATATATATATATATATATATATAAATTTAAAGGGGAAAAAACCCTAAAAGAAGAGACGTAAATATTCACTTCTGAATGACAAACGCCTATAAACCAAAACAACAACAACAACAACAACAACAATTTAGCTGATAAAAAAGACCGTACGAAGGTACATCGACTGTTTGGTTGATCCTGAGTTTTCTTCGTTTTTAATGCAAAACTGAAGGTATGTTAAATTTTGTGCTATTATTTTCTTACAAGTGTATATCATGCTGGGATTGTACTTGTATCTTTAATCCTTTGACGTACGAAAAGTGGTAACGTGAGCCCGTAATGGTATTGACTGTGCTACGGTACATGACACACGTGAAAGTGGTTGTTGTTTTGTAGAGTAAATCTTTGTAATATTCCTCAAGGAATTGCTAGAGATGCTGAAATGTCTCATAATAGTTGTCAGTTATTTGGAAACATTTATTATTGTTGGTTTGAGGTCAATATCTCATTAATTCGAGAGTATACATGAGACCTATTTTTCTTACGCTTTAGGATTTATTTTATTTATTTTTGATATTTTTAGGCAAAATTTGAGTGATTCACTTTACGATTAACCTTGTTTAAATCGTTTTTTGTTTTAATAGTTAGGAAAGAGAATGGATCTTTGCAATGTGATTTATAATATGCTAATGATAGTTGTTTATGATTCATAAACAAGACAAAGACAATATATTTATTACTTTGCTTTAAAGAAGACAACATTTATTGAAGTATAGAAGTGAAAGAAATAGTTACATGATAAGAGTTTGAACATGAATCTCAATATGTCTAGTTGCTTTACTCTAGTCTCAAACTTGATTAAAACTCTTTGAAGGTCGTGTATTTACTTAAAAAAGATATTCATTGATTTTAAAAACTAACTTTTTTTTCATTATTGCAAAGTTGAAACTTTGATTCGACGAGGTAATCAAAATTCAATGCTTGGAAACATTCGAAGTAATGATTATTATAAATTACAAAACGCTTAAATACAGCCCCGGCATAGCAACTGAAGAGCTCTCCGAACGCTGCTGAGATGTGTGAGATCACAGTATGGACATGACTTGCACAAGCAGACGATGTCCCATGACTTCTCACACATTTTCAGTGCCTGTGTTTTCATCTTCTCTTGAGTTCTTTCTCTTACTTCACTACCGTCAGGCTAAATGTATACTCCATTGCCTCACTCAAAACCCCTCGCATGGTTTTATTTTGATGAAAAATGCAGCGATACAAAAATAAAGGAATCTGTCGTTTGTCAACAAAATAAGACGCCATTGCACATTTAGCGGCACACACCGGGGTATGTTCGGCGTTTCAAGAGGGAACAAATGCCGTCCTAAATATCATTCGGGGGGGGGGGGGGGTTCAACTTGAAAGTCTGGTTTCTTTGACTGTTAATTAACCCCTATACCGTGTATTTACAAGCAAAAGATTTAAGTTATGGTTTGACATGCCATTAGATTTATATACACTAAACTCATTATAATTTGACAAATAATAGCTTTGTTATTATGTTCATTCTCTATGGGATGTCGTCTGCTTGGGCAGTGTTGGTCCATATAGTGACGTCATTAAAACATCGTTATTCTTCCGGCGAATCTCTCGTATATCCCAGCTGCTATGGAGGTGGTTGTATTTTTATTTTTATAAATCACCCGATATGTAGTTGACCTAAAACTTGTACGATTGCCATATGTTAGCTTACCAGTTTCTAGTGATACATTAGTTGACATATTTGTGATTTTCTTTGAATTTCACCTTTAAGTTTGCATACAAAGAAAGCCTTCTAGAGAAAAGAACATATTACAAATGAAAGTGTAGAAAGTATTAATGCTTTTTCCAGTTTAAATAGTTTCAATCATTACTACTTTGTTAAAGGAAAATTGTGTACTTTGAAACAATAGTCATTCTTTGTTTTATCTTTGTTATTCACTACAGGATTCACACACAGTTGTTGAATATGCTATTCAGCACCACTACTGAGATACTTCCAAGTATTCTGCAGGATATTAAAATGAAGCTATAACTAAGCACACGCCTCCTTTCGTGGTTATTGTAGCAACGTGGGTTTTTGACACGGTCTTTAACAACGGTTTTATATGGATGCCATGCTGCCAGAATTATGACACGATTCGGGTGATGAGAGATATACAAAGGTAGACATGTAAATAGACATACAGTGGAAGATATAAATAACACTTTCTCTAATGGTATCGGCCATAATCTTTCTGAAAACGATTACAAACGTGTATTATATTTTAACTTTCATCTTTCATCTTCATGATAAGACAAACATACCCTGTTTTCACCTGTTTCTCCTTTTATTGCATTTTAAAGATTTTTTTTCTGTATCCACTTCTTTCTATGTCTACAACTTTGTTCACATCAAAATGACCTACACACATTGTACAGCTCACCTTATTTACCGGTTTCTTGCGATTTTAACCTTCCTAGTGTAAAGTCAGAAAGAAAGTTGATCTCCTAGATCCTCCTTTTATAAATGATAATGTTGGAAGAAGAACAGTCTGTTCATCCAACCTCTTGCAATGTTGGTATTGGGTGCAAAACAAGATGACGTTTAGTTGTATGCCATCCAACATCAAACTGATGCTCACTTGGTACAAATTTGCAAACAAATTCATTTGCATTTTTACTCATGCCTGCATACAGTGCATAAAATATGAAAAGTGGAGAACAATTAAATAATTGCCCCACAAACACACAATAAAGGAGCGTTGACAAAAGATGCGCTCTGATGCTCTTCATGAATAGATTTCAATATGAATCGTAGCTGTCTAACATCAAATGGATACATTAACATACCTTTTAAAGGTAATGCAACGTTTTAGGAAATTTTGAAAATTGGATAGATAGTAATTCTTTAAAATTGTGATATATTTGGATGCTTCTGTGGGTGTAATACAATAACTAGAAAATTGAGCCCCTAAACTACTTCTGCCTTCTAGAAATTTACCGGTGCTCCCGGTAAATTTCAAATATTTCAAATAGCGCCCAAGTAGAGGTTTTGTTGTCGAGTGGATATGTCGCCGGACTGTCCATCTCAAGGTCCGGGGTTCGAGTCCCGCCGCGGCACTAATGTCCTTTGGCAAGACATTTATCTACATTTGCCTCACTCAACCCAGGTGATGTAAATAGGTAACTGGCACGAATCAATTTCTTGAATGCTCGAGCGCTGTAATGGCAGCTATGCTAAAGCCAGGGCAATATTAAATGCGCCTCGGAATAGAATTTCTCGATAGACGGCGCTATAGAAATGCCTATTAATATTATTATATTTAGGGCCTTTCCATGGTAGCTGTGACCATGACAATCTCAAGATATGCAGTTCTGATGCATAAATCGGTCGATAGTAGTCAACAAACATTGTTTTAAAGCTAAAGTAATATTAGTCTTGGGAGGGCGCTATACAACATAACCGCGACAACGATCATTGAAAATTATAAAATCGCGTATGCTTCAATATGTTCATTTAAACCATATTGATGACCCCATACTAAAAATTTGTTTTATCTTTAATGTCGTTAGACACGTTTGTTCAGATTTACGTCTCTAGATTATCACTATAACGAGTCTTGAGAATTACATGCGGGATCATTTAGCTTAATGGTTTGTACCCTAAGTGTATGTTGCGCCCCTTCTCTTTTTTCTCCCATATTTCACTGGTGCCCCTTCATTGGCTGGACCCTTGCTACAGCACAAACAAATATCTTAACGAGCTCTCATTATGATTATATGTTATCATTTGTCTCTCTATCTCCCTTCTCTCTTTCCATTTGAATCCCCTTTTCTCTTGCACTCTTTCTCCCCTTCTCTCTCTTTCTCTTCCTCTATGAATTCCTTTCACCCCCATCTCTCTCTCTCTTTCCATCTTTGTTTTCGCCAACTTTCGCACTATCTCTGTATATAGCCCAAACCCCTCAAAAATGTCGTATCAAACAAACAACTTTAAACTTTTTGTCATCTAAGTTTTCCTCCAAATACCTCTGTTTCTTTTTTTCCCGTCACAATAATCATAAGTTCCTCGTACTAATACAAATACGGGCATATTTTTTGAGTGCCAGCATCTCATTCGAAAACATACTTTTTGGAATATAAATATTGGGATTAAGCGAATGTAACATTTGAATCAGTCATCTCGCTGCCAGGATTCATCCATATTTAATTTTTAATCAATTTGGCGACAGTAACGCGAACGAGTGGGAAAAGAAAGTTAATTATGGCATAATTTTGATATCGATATAGAATACAATAAATAAGGTATATCCCCCCTCATGCATGCACACAGTACAAGAACATGGAAAAAAAATATTCATTGCCCCACAAACACACAATATAGGAGCGTTGACGAAAGATGTGCTCTGATGCACTTTGTGAATAGAATAACATGAATATGAATCGTAGCTGTCTAACATCAAATGAATACATTCACATTCATTCTGATTTCATTAGAGGCGTTACTGGATGGAGGAGGGAGTATGCATATCCATTCCCTAACAATAAATTGTTTTCTAGGAAGAACTTTGAGATGTAACGAAACGAGGGTGCGCTTCAAACTGAATGACACCGATTTGTTCTAAAACTTATCAATCGTTTCCGAATAGCCTTTTACCTAATACTTTCTCGATCTTATATATTAACAGACAGTGTTTCACATTTTTCGTTATGTTTTAAGTAAACCAATCTTCACTCAATAAAAGGATAACGTAAGAAATGTTGGTAGATTTTTGTTTCAAGTCGGCATTTAAAAGACATATCGACTGCTTTGAGAGGCGGTCGATATTTCTATGATATCGTCTTTTTAAAAATCGTTGTTTGTTCTAAGCTTTTCTTTAAAAAACATTTTTTGTCCTTATTTTTATATTTAAACAATTGCCTTTTTATCAGACTAGTATTTTAATTGTCATGGTTTCATTGTAAGATTATGTAAATATGTTTAGTGAATGTATCTTTTCTATTTATATGTATCCTTGAAAATTGTGAACACATACATTTTAGCTTTTTAGGTGCATCATGTGCATCATTGTCTTCTATATTTTTCTGGAAACCAACCTTGAATTGAAATTGTAATCAAATTGTACAACTTACCCTAACCACCAGTTTCTTGCGACTTTAACCTTCGTAATGTGAAGTCAGAAAGAAAGCTGATCTCCTTGATGCTCCTTATATAATGTATAATGTTTGAAGAAGAAAAATAAGGTGCAAACCAAGATGGCATTTCCTTCTTTGCCATCACACGTCAAACTGATACTCACTTGGCACAAATTTGCACACAAGTTCATGGACGTTTTTCACTTATGCATGCAAACATTGCATGAATATGGCAAGTAGAGAAACAAAAGGAATCGTCCTTCAAACAAACAATGCAGAAGCGTTGACAAAAGATATGCTCCGTTGCTCGAAGAGAAAAGATTAATATGATTATGAGTCGTAGCTGTCTAAAATCAAACGAATATATTTATATTTATTAAGATGCCAACAGAGTTGACAAAAGATCTAACTCCGTTTTGTCGACGATCAACCATGCGTCAAGTCCATCGTCTTCCGTGTGCATGGCTGATCTTCAACAAAACGTAGTTAAGTCTTTTGTCAACTGTATTTGTTGCACAGGCAGGCAGCCAGTAACATCGAATTCATTTTTATCAAATTTTGGAAATGCAAGTATTACTTTAAACAAACAGAACTTTGTTATTTAGCTCATTTTTCCTGATTGAGGTATCGTAGGAAAGGGCAGAAAATGAATTTTCTAGAAATGTCATTTTCTCTTTTTAATTTAGATACTGATCTCCAAATTAGTTTTTGGTTCCCTCTCTTGTTTTTAATCAATCATGGGTGAAATATGTACATATGAGTTGCATCAATGAAAGTAGAGGATTTAAGCTTTACAAATATGTGTCATTTATTAATTGCACTTGTAATTATTTATGATAAAGCATTGATCATTATCGGTTTCTTTTTTTTGGAACGCACTGTATAAATAATAACTAAAGATATGTGCACTGTTGCTGTAACGTGGGTCCAGCCAATGAGGGGGGGGGGGGGACATGCCATTCAGGAAAATGCCATACATGCAATTCTCAAGATTCGTTATAGTATAAGAAGCTTTCTTTTTCTCCCTCTTCATATTCCCTCTCTCTCCCCCTCTCTCTGTCTCCCTTTTTATCTGCATATTCCTTACTCTCATTCTCTCTCTCTTCCTCTCTCTCTCTCTCTCTCTCTCTCTCTATCTCTTTCTCCTATACCCCCTCTCTAGCTAGATCTCCTGTTTGGCAATTATTTCCCGCTATCGCTCTCAATGCCCCGACCCCCTTTTACAATATTGTAAAAAAAAACATCACTTCAAACTTTAAAAAAAAAATTAATTTGCTATCCGATTGCCTGCTATTTAAAAATCTCTGATGAAACTCACAATTACAACTAATTAATTAAAAAGTGAAGACATGTTTTGTTAGCATAAAGCCAACAAATCATTGGAGCAACGCGCTGGCGCAGGGATAATTTACCGGTTAGAAGTTGTGTGATCACCACGCTGTCGTTTAGCACAAAAGTGTTTGGAACCACCAACCTTGACAACTTATCCATTATGACGTCGTACTTTGGTACTCTATGCTATACAGCTATTTTCATTACTGTGTAGTATGAATGGTCTCCTGATAGATAACAAAGCTGTTTGACTTGTTTCATTGTATAGAATTTTTATTTTTATTTATTTACCGCAGACCCGCAAAATAACAGATTAACATAATGACAAACAAGAGAGACACTCATGCAATGATACATATGATATTGTTCATAGAATAAAAAAAGAATACCCCTCACCGACTAAAACAAACAAAAAGAAACAAGAAAAGACAAACAACAATGAAATTTTAACTAGCAAATGAGAGTAGTGGGTGCGAATAGTGATATGTGGACTGGCATACCATATACAGTGATATTCGTATTGTGAGTGAGTGAGATGAAGGAAAAAAGATCAACATATCTAATATAATAATGCACATGGTGAAATCTTCCACATGCAGTGAATTATGCTGTTAGGTACATTCCATGAGCATGCTTTTAATGTGAATATTTTTGTTTTATATAGTTGATAATGTACCCTTGCTGTACAATACATTGTAGTCCATCATCCTCACCATCGTCATCATCCTCGGGACCCTGCAGCATTGTTTTATTATGTGTGGAATATTTGTTTGATAGCTACATGTTTGTACCAACATGCCTCAAAGCAAATAAAACAATCAACCGTTTAAATGTTACAAGTAATCAGTATAATCTGGATTGTGATGATTGTGAGAGATGACAAACTATAAAGCTTACACATATTTTAATTATTGTATCTGTTCTATTAAACTACGTATCGAAGAATGATATTTCCCATAGCGAAATTATAAAAACAACAATATAAAAATGTACATATACTTTATATTATGATGATGTGTACGTATTATGAGGGTTTTCATAATGTATATATTTTCTTGATATATTATGGTACTTCGCTCTATTCCATTGTTTTATTATTAAAGCTAACATAATATATTATTCAATCTAACACATATTCTCCAATCTGGGATACATATATCAACATATCTCGTAACAAAATCGAATGTTGCATAAAGTAAGTAATATGCAGCTATTTACATGCTGTAAGTGTGTTAGAAAAACAAATCTGTAAATGATTTCATTTTCAAAGCATCGCTATGATCAAACTACAAACACAAATTAAAATATTCCATAGCAAACTGATATAAACAACAAATTGAAATGCTATGTATTATGTTGAAATGTACATGCTGTGAGCATACTTATAATGTGAACGATTTTGTAACAAATAACAAGACTTTGCAGCTCATGTGATTGTTATATTAATCATTCTATTGAAAATACTTGTTAGATACACATATCAACATATCTCATAGCAGAATAAAAACTAAAATCAAAAGTTACCCAGCAAAAGTACTATATGCAGCTATTTACATGTTATGAGTATGTTAGATGACAAAAGTCTGCAACTTATTTAATAGTGTAGCTTATGCCTTTCAACAAAATACATATCAAGGTTAACATGTTCCATTGCAACTTTATGAAATCGATAGTGTTGAATATTACACACATTTGTTTATATATCAATGTACTTATCATGAGCATACTCGTAATGTAAATATTTGTTGATATATAAGGATACTTTGTAACCTAATTGATTGTTAAATTATTCATACATTCTACCGAGTTTTTTGTTAGAAGTACATGTATCAGCATGCCTCAACGCAAATTTACAAATTCAACAAAATTAATCATACATAAACATTCAGTCTAATCAAGCTGTTGACATGTTGCGAGTATTTTAAATGACTAAACTGTCAACTTAATCCATAATTTTAGCATCGCGTCTATAAATCTACACAAACATGTATGTTCAGAACATATCCAAAATGCATATTTGTGCATGATAGATCACAATGCCATGCAATCTAAAGCATGCTATCTTTAAGGGTTTGTTAAAGACATTACCAAGAAAAAAGGTATATTATTTATTTTGTGCTCAGTAGTAGGATTGGTAGATAGATTTCTTTTTCACTCATGACTATAAAACACAATTGGTTTGATTTATCTTGCTGAAAAAAAAAGATCAATAAATTCGACGGGTTCAATATACCTATACATGTTATACATGATATACATGTACAGATATGTACAGCTATGTACATGAAGCTATATATAAGCGTGCAAAGTGTACATGTTGTGTTTTTGGAGCCATACTGGCAGTAATTTATTACATATTCAGATTCGACTCCGTTCTGGCTATAAACGAATGATGTACCGACACTTTTATCATCTTTAAGTACTGTGTCAAGTTTTGTGTTATATTCTTTATGGTTGCTGTGTCATCACTATGAATATGACTGACAAAGAAAGCGGACAAAATATACAGTTCCTCAGGTAAACAAAGGAACATCCCTTCACTGCTATTATGTAAAAATGTGTAGAACAGGTTGTCACATGCATATTCACCTTTTTACATAATAGCAGTGAAGGGATGTTCCTTTGTCTACCTGAGGAACTGTATATTTTGTCCGCTTTCTTTGTTCGTCATATTTAAAGTGCATCTTGCCAAGATTTCTCCAACTGCCCCATCTTTCTTTCTTCTCTTCAGCGATGCTCTTAATGTTTGTTTGAAAACCATGTTGTTTATTGTCGATGGGTTTTCGCCTTGTTGTCTAAATTTGCCAAGTGAAGTTCATGTCGCATCTCTCTCTCCTCCTCATTCCTTTGAATCTTGTCATTCATCTTTTGAATCTCTTCTTGAAGTTTCTGATTCTTTTCATCAATTTCCTGGTTGATTTTCGCGGCATCTTCCTTCTCTCTTTCTTTGTCTGCTTGAATCGCCTCACTGAATACCAAATCAATTTCATCTTTCAAAGCTTGTAGATGGGTGTCGGTGTCAATTCTACACTGACGAATCTGATCTCCATAAACTCGACAAAGCTTTAACTTTTCATTCGCTTTTTCCTTTAGAGTGATTAGACTCGCTTTACATTCCACGATGGCGCCCTCTATATCCTGTTGAACGCAAGGCTGCTGATGATCTTTCATTGCGCATGAATAACACAGTGGTACATCATGTGTTTTACAATATAGTTTGATTTCTTCATCATGCTTCTCACAATAAAGATTGGACCCACCCTTTCTTGCTTTTCGGATGCATCCCTCTTTGGAGGCGCAGTCCTCGCAGAGCTTCTTCTTTTCCTTAATGTAGTACGTCACATCTGTGATGGATCCACAGTTCTCTCCTTCACAAATGTCTTCTGCAGAGCTGAAGTTCGCCGCCATCCTGATCAGAGTATTGACCTGTATACACAAATAGAGAGAAAAGAGAGAGAGAGAGAGAGAGAGAGAGAGAGAGAGAGAAAGAGAGATAGAGAAATATAGACAGAGATAGGGAGAAAGAGGCATTGTGAGATAGAGACGGGGACAGAGGGTGGAGGAGGAAATGGAGAGAGAGAAAAAAAAAGTGGGGAGAATAAGGGGTAGGACGGATGGATGAAGGGAGAGAGAAGGAGGGGAGAAGGGAGGGATCGAACGGGAAGAAGAGAATTGACTTGATTTATTACAATGAACTCCATTAGTAAAATGTCAGTATAAATATTTAAAATCAAAAGAATACCAGTGGACGTATTCCATGCGATGTATTTGCTTTTGAGTTGCTATAAAAGGTCACGCACTGTTCTTCTCATTTATGTATTCAAACAGTTGTATGGTCTTTAAATAAAATTTACACTTAATACCAAAAATGCACTGAGAGCATATCATATAGATTTAGGTAAAATTAATAGTTTCTTTCATTCTTAGTGTCCATAATGAAACTCTATCTCATATGCTTTGCAAAAGAAATAATACTTTCTACAGCATTATCATGACTAGAATTGAATCTCTTTTTACATGAATCATTACAATTAACAATTAATAATAGATAAAGCAAATTGCAATGTTTATCTTGTTGTTATAAAAATAGGTATAGGATTGTATATAATAGAGCGTTCTCTTTTTAAAAGGTAATATTACCAAGTAGCCGAGCAATATATGCAACGCTGTATGACTGCATGGAAAATGTGATCGAATATAAAGTGCATACACCCAGTAGCATATTGTGGACTCAATTATTGAGGGGAGGAGGGGTGCACCAGTTTTTTGTATACGAGGATAAGCATTTGCTAGCTTTTTTTAACTTGCGGCACCCCTTTAAGATTTTCACGTCACCCTATTTAAACAAATCATGAGAGGAACTGTTTTTTATTCCTCGTGCACATAGGTGTACGGGCACATTTGAGTGTGAGGGCCGTGCGCGAGCTTCTCGTCTGAAAAAGATACTATCCATATAATATAGTCAGTCATCTTTTTGCCATTTCGATATAGAAATGAAATCAATAATGTTACATATGGGAACCAAGCTGCCCGAATCATGACGAAATTCGGGCAGTGAGAAATAGAGAAAGGACGAAATAGATAGAGACATATAGAAGAAGATATCGCTCATATTTCTATTCATGTTGTAGGCTCTAATCTATCTGAAAATTTTCTTATAAGTGGATTTTTCTTGTGTATTCTCATATTTCTTTTTCCAGATAAAAAACATACCCAATCCAGATGCATAAACCCTTTTTTCCTGTTATTGCCTAAGTACCCTTTCTCATTCACTTCCTTATATGGCCCTAACCTTGTTCACAGCAAAAAAAACATACACCATCATCATCATTATCAACTTCAGGTGGCGCTGTAAAGCGCTGCTGTGGTCTTCACGAGATCACGCCATGCAAGTCATTCACCTGCCATTTGTGTTGCACCTTTAATTTCTTGTACAGACAATTTCTTGATAACCTACATACAATTATAATAATAATCTTTTAAAATCCACTCCAAATTTTATTAAAGCCTCAGTCACAAATGCCATTACGAACTGCTACGAACGCCGTACAAACGATTTTCAGACAATGGAAATTCGGGAAGACAATGGAAAAACAGGAGATTCGTACGAAATTATCGTTCGTACGAACTTTTGTGACCGTAGCATAGGTTAAACCGATAATGTACAGCTTACCTTAATTACCAGTTTTTTGCGAAATTCACCCTCGTAATGTCAAGTCAGAAAGAAAGTTGATCTTTTAGATGTTCCTTTTATAATTGAAACTGTTTGAAGAAGAAAAGAAAATCACCTCTTGTAATATGTGTATTAGGTACAAATCAAGATGGCGTCTAACCGTATGCCAGCCTACGTGAAACTGATGATCACTTTACACTGACTCGATTTGCTCACAAATGTATGGGCATTCTTCGCACACGGCTTGCATGCATACAGTGCATTAATTTTGCAATACAAGCAGAAAAATCAAGAAATTGTCCCCCAAACACACAATGTATGAGCGTCGACAAAAGATGTGCTCTGTTGCTCTTTGTGAATAGACCATTATGAATATGAATCATAGCCGTCTAGCGTAGGATGAAGGCATTTATATTCATCGTGATGTTAAAAAAAAACGTTACATGGGAATTTCTGTAGTCAAGGTAGTCAAGTCAGGTATGTGCAAAAATGAAACTATTGACAAGTTCGGGAGGGGATATACCCATTGCCCCTTTATAAAGGACAAATTGTGCATTTTAAAGCGAAGCTGTATGCTACATGAAGGACACAAATAATTGTTTGATACTCATTTAATGAACCTCCTGCTGATTCACTTAATAGTTTACTTTGTTGAGAGTATTTTCAAGTATTAAATCTTTCGCCCTGTATGATCTCCTGAATCCCCCCCCCCCCCCCTCTTTCCGTCATCTCTTATTCAAGTGCCGTCCTTCCCAGTCCTTAGCTACGCCAATGGTTAAATCAATATTATGATGCAGTTTACAACGTAGTGTTACATTAAAACATAGTGAAACCATTCTGTCAATATAATATACTCATACAGTATATGGTCAATATAATACTCACAGTATTGTAGAGAAGTATTCTGTTGTTTAAGGTTGAGGAAAACTATGATAAGATAAATATCAAAGGAAAAGGTACACTGCGTTGTAGGCGAGGAGACATTTAAACCTTTTTGTGATGTAAAATGATAATTGTATTTATGAAATCAACCGAGTATCACCTAGTCTTATCTCATGAGGTTATTTTTCAACTTGAAAGTAAATACTGTTTTCCCTCATGTGATATGATAGCTGATAAGGTATATGTATTTTGATATATTGGCCGTTGTAAATATAGCGATGAATAAATATGCTTATCATTTTGGAGTTCAAAGAACGAAATCGATATCTCAGATAGATGTATATATTTGTTTTGATAAAGTGTTATTGACTGTGTTATCTTTGGCCCAAACGTGGCACCTGTCCGTGACAGTAGTACCTTTTTTGAAAGGGATGGAGGGCGAGGGGTGATGTTTATTCATACCTGTCATGTGTTATTGACTTTGGAGTTTACTATAATCCTATTTTGTAAACCTAGTATCTGTTTGATTCGGCTCAAATCAATCGTTCTCTTCATTTCATTACATGTGTGTGTAGTGTTTGTATGTTATTTCATATCTTTGCACTATAAATGGTGTTCCTTGAGTATTCGCTGTTCAACTCATTTCAAGATTCTTACTGCAATCATATTTGAGAATTACATGCATGGGCATTTAACTTTAAATGGCATGTATAAGTGCGTGTTGCGCATCCTCACCTTTCTTTTTCACCTCCTATTTCACCGAAGCCCCCTCATTGGCTGGACCAATGCTATACAAGTGCAAACATTTAAATCATTATAATTATATGTTATTTGTTGTCTCTTCCTGCTCTCTCTCTCTCTCTCTCTCCTTCTCTCTCTTTTCCTATCGAGTCCTTTCTTCCCAACTTTCTCTCTCCCTCTCTCCCCTTCTCTCTCTTTATTTTTCTCTATCAATTCCTTTCTTCCCCAATTTCTTTCTCCCTCTCTGTCTTCCTCTCTATCTCCCACTCCCTTGTTGTCACTTCCTTTCACACTATCCCTGTCAATATCCCTACCCCATCTTAACATATTTTGACGAACCCGCAACTTGAAACTTCTTTTCCATCTTTATTTTCCCTCCGAGTGTCTTCGTTTCTTTATTTCACGTCACCATTATCCAAAATGCATCATATTATTTGTTTTCCAATTCTTGTACAAATAGACATTTGTTGGTGGTGAAAGCCTCACACCAACAAACACCAACAAATGTATCGTCTATATTCTTAAAATATTGTGAAAAAGTGAGAAAAACATTTGAATCAGTCATTTAGTTGCCAGGAATTATCCTGATTTATCAGTTTTGTGAGAAGTAAAGCAAGTAAACAAAAAAGACAGGTTGCTATCCTACAAATTTAACTATGTATTCTCATATTTCTTCCTCCAGATAAGATAAACATACCGCATCCCGCATAAATACCCCTGTTTCATCAACTTCCTTGTATGAAACCGAAATTTTCACAGCAAAATGACCTATATTACAAGCAGCGTAAAGCTCACCTTAATACCGGTATGTTGCAATTAAAATCTTCGTAATGTGAAGTCAGAAAGAAAGCTGATCATCTAGACGCTCTTTTTATGATTGAAACTGTTTGAAGAAGCACAATTCATCCAACCTCGTGTAACATGTGTATCAGGTGCCAATCAAAATTGCGTCTATTTGTATACCATTCCACGTCAAACTGATGCTCACTTGGCAACAATTTGCAAACAAATTCCTCCCCCAAACACATAATGTAGGAGCTTTGACAAAGGATGTGGTCCGTTGGTCTTTGTGAACAGATTAATATGAATATGAATCATATCAGTCTAGCATGGGATGAATGCATTCACGTTCCTTGTTATGGCTATAGAAGCGTTACAGGGGTTTGTGGACGTGGAGTTGGGGGGGGGGGGGAGAAGTATGATTATGCCGACCCCCTTGAAACAAATCGTTTTTTTTATTTCGCTAGGGAGAATTATATACAATGCAGATAACCAACCGTAGTTAGACAAAGTTCTTCAGGGATGTATTTCCGTCCCAAGACTTTGTATTACCATTCTATCCTCTGTAGAAGGATAAAGTGATTAGATAAATATGTTCATGAGGGCAAGAAAGATCATGAAACTCTATCATTTCTAGATTACGTGTTCATCCATGTTAAAGTCAACGTGAGAAGAGAGAACTTTTGCTAATGCAAGGCCTTCACTGTGGAACAAAAGTAGCAGATCAGTTAAAGTATACAAAATAATTTTAAGTACAGTATCTGTTTGATTTGGCTTAAAATTAATACTTCTCTTTCTTTCGCTACAGTTGTGAACAGTTCTTTTATTGTATTTTATCTCTTGCTCAAGTGTTCCTAGAGTATTTGATTTTCAAGTCATGTCAATATATGAATACCAATGTTTACATTCTGCAATTGAAAGTGTCTTTACATAATCATATTTTTGCGAACTCTCTATGAATGTCTATGGTTCTCAATAGTCCTGAGCATAAAGTACCGAAGTGCTTATGTCATATTTGCTCGTAATCCAGGGTACTAGTTCCACTGAGTTTTACTGTGAAATCATTCAAGCAACGCACCGGAGCAGGGCAGTGCTTGACGCCGGTGTGATCATCACATGGTGACACCATTGTTAAACGCAACATCGATTGAAACCCGCTTCCCCACGTATTGTTATTTAGGGTACGCACATGCATGTTCCCTCCTTTTGAAAACACCCCCCCCCCCCTTAAGTCCGGTGTTTAAGGTACGGGCCGGATTTTTGTGTACTACGAGCCAGACTTTGGTGCGTGAAAAGTACCCCTTTACCTGACATTTTGGGAACATGCATCGTATCCCTCCGTTCACGTTTACATGATTCTCCTGACTAGAAATAATAATATATATGTTGATATGTTTTCCATATGCATTACAATAAACAATTAATAATACTTCGAGCGAAATTGACATGTTGATCTTGTTGTTTACATAGTTATAGGATTGTCAGCGCGATCATAGAACTGATTCTCACTTGGCACACACTCGCCCACAAATCTATCAACATTTTCCACTCATGGCTACATACGGTGAATGCATATGGCAAGTAGAGAAAAAAAAAATCCACAACAAACAATGTTTGAGCGTTGACAAAAGATTTGGTCTATTGCTCTTTGTAAATTTCCTCGTCCACCTAATCCAATATTTATCAACGGATTTGTTTTTTCAGCCTTCTTGCAGGAATGTGTACGCGAACATTTGTGCACGGGCGTATTTGTGAACAGAATATAAATCAAAGCAGTCTTACATCATATGAAAGCATTCGTATTCCTCCTGAATGTAATAGAAGTGGTACTGGAGAATGCTTGTCCACCCCGACCCCCCCCCCCCCCCGCCCTCAAAATAAAAGTTTGCTAGGACGAACTATTACATGTTACTAACCAGCTATATTAAAGAGAAGGTTGAGTTCTGGGAAGAGGTGACAAATAATTTGTGAGCTTTATCATTATTTTTATGCAAGTGTGGAAGAACATCAGATGAGATATGTTCCCTGAAAAGCATGGCTCTTCAAATGCCTTCATATTCTAAATATGTCATGTAACATCGTAAAACTCGGGGGTAGTTTTTTACGCCACGTGTTCTTGTAGTCACACATACATTTTTTGTGTACAGTGTTTGTAACTTTACCTAGACTTGGCCAAATTTCTTATAATTTTGATGATTCCAGAACCTCGCAATACACACAAATTATTATATGTTAGATGATCAACCTTTTCTGTTTGATTCCACACCGTTTCTTTCACAATGCAATCGCATGACCAGAACTCAGCTTCATCTTTAAGACAAGTTCTTTAGAGTAATATCTCAGTAACATGACTTTGTATCCTAGGTAAAAGGAATATATTCATTAGATCAATGTGTTCATAAGGGCTAGAAAGATCATAAAACTCTATTCAAAATTTCGATTAGGTGTTCTTTCATGCTGATTACAAAATGAGTTGAGAGAATCTTGGCTCATGCAAGGCCTTCGCTGTGGAACAGAAGTTGCAGATCAGTTGAATATGAATAATAATTTAAAGTACAGTATCTGTTTGATTCGGCTTAAAATCAATATTTCTCTTTCTTTCACTAAAGTCGTGTGTAGTGCTTGTTTGTGATTTTATCTCTTGCACTAGTGTTCCTTGAGTATTCGATTTTCAACTCATTTCAGGATTGTCATTAAATATTTGAGAATTACATGCATGGACGTTTAGCTTAATGACATGTACCCTAAGTGCATTTTGCGCCCCTCCCTCTCTCCTTTTTATCCCATATTTCCAAGATGCCCCCTCATTGGCTGGACCCATATGCTGCAACGGTGTAATTGTCTTAACCCGTTACAATTCATGTTATACGTTGTCTCTGCCTCCTCTTTCTCTCTCTCTCTCTCTTTCATTCCATATCCACTTTCTGTATGCCCCTCTCTTATTCTCTCCCTGTCCCCCTTCTCTCTTTTCTCTATTAATTCCTTTCTCCCCCACCCTCTCTCTCTCTCCCTTCTTTATCTCTTCCCCTCTATGTCCTACTCCCCTGTTATCGCTTTATTTCACACTATACCAGTCCTGTCAATACCCTTTCCCCTCTAAAAATATTATAACAAACCCACAACTTTCCATCTAAAGTTCCTTCTAAGAGTCTTTGTTTCTTCGTTTTACTTCACCATATTACAACATTATTCAAAGTATTAGTTATTCATCCTGCGTACACATAGACGTATAGGCATATTTTCGAGTCAAAGCCTCTTGCCCGAAAATATACTTTGGATTTTATATATTGTGAGCAAGCGAGCAATACAATATATTTAGTGAAATCATCAAGAAATAAAGAACATGAAAAAGGACAGGTTGTAATAGCATAATTTTCATTACGATATAAAATACAATAAACAAAGCTATATTCGAGAGGCATACTGCCAGAACTATGACTAAATCCGGGCAGTGAGAAATAGAGAAAGGACGAAAAAAAAGGGACATACAAAAGAAGATATCGATAACTTTTATGTTCATGTTGTTGGCCCTAATCTATCTTAAAACTTTCATATAGGTGGACTTTTACTTTGTATTCTCATCTGTCTTCTTCCAGACAAGACAAATTTAACCCACACAACATGCATACACCTGTTTCTTCTTCATTACATAGTCACCTATTTTTCGTTCTCTATTTCTTATTCACTTCCTTTTATGACACCAAACTTGTTCACAGTCAAATGACCTACATACAATGTACAGCTTACCTTAATAACCAGTTTCTTGCGATTTTAACCTCCGTAATGTGAAGTCAGAAAGAAAGTTGTTCATCTAAATGCTCCTTTCACAATTGAAGCTGTCTGAAGAAGAACAATTCATTCAATCTCTTGAAATATAAAATGGCGTCTATGTGTATGCCATCCCACGTCAAACTGATGCTCACTTGACACACATTCGCCAAAATTATATCGGAATGTCTCACTCATGGCTGCATACGGTGTAAGAATATGGCATGTAGACAAATAAAAGAAAACCACTAAACATACAGTGCATGAGCGTTGACAAATGATGTGCTCCGTTGCTCTGTGTGAATAAATTAATATCAATAGGCCTATTAATCATAGGTGCATCTTTACACGTATTCCATTCTACTGTCTGTTTCATCAAACTATATCAAAGATTGCCATTTCCCATGGCAAAGGTATGAAATAAACAGTGTTGAATCTTACAAATGTTTTTTTTTATTTTTTATAGCACTCGCCATGTAATTTACTTAATATTATTCATTATACCTGTTGGATACATAATATGTCAACATGTCACATACCGAAACGGAAAATCAACCAAATGAATGATACAAATACTTAGTATAATGCAGCTTTGTAGAGGTTGTGAGTGTGTGGGATGATGAATCTTTGTAACTTATTTCATTATTTTAATGCCACAATATGAAGATATGTAATCATTACTTAGCATTTTGTCTGTAAAACTAGATAAGGATACTAGGCAAACTACTTATTGTTCTATCAAATATACTGGTCGGATACTTATATTAATCAGCATGACATATAGCCAATGAACAATCGACAGTTTGAATCTAACAAATACTCAGTATAATGCAGTATCTGTTCTATCAAACAACATATCAAAAATTAACATAATCTCATATAACAAATATAAAATCGACAGTGTCGAAACTCACAAATACTTTTGAGCTATGAGCATATAATAAGCGAGCACACTTGTAATGAAAATACTATTTTGATTGATAATTAGACTCTGGCCTTTCTAATTGTTATATTATCCATTTTATCAAATATACTTTTTGGATACATGAATATATTACAATGCCTCAAAGCAAAATGAAAAATCAACAAATTAAATTTGAGAAAAACTCGGTATTTTACAGCTATGTACATGCTGTGAGTGTGTTATTTATTTATTCATGTCTTCTTTAAAAAAAAAAGCAGGGTGATCCCATTCAAGCCGCAAGGCCTGCTTTCCAACGGAACCGTGCTGTAACAAACAAATTACATTTCAAATATCTTACACACTAAGAAAAAATGGTGCAAGTATGCACCTTTAGGGGTGCAAACCGATTCAACAATATCAGCACCTTTAGGGGTTAAATCCTGCACCCTTTTTAAAGGTGCAATCCTGCAACCTTTAAAAGGGCGCCAAATTGAACCTTTTAGGGGAAATTGTACCATGTATGGTTTATTATTGCACCTTTATGGGTGCAAACCGATGCAACACTAGCAGCACCTTTATGGGTTCAATCCTGCACCCTTTAAGAGGGTGCCAGATTGCACCTTTTAGGAGACATGTTAGTACCCTTAATGGTTCAATCCTGCTCCATTAGGGGTGCAAACCGATGCAATAGCAGCACTTTTAGGGGTTCAATCCTGCACCCTGTAAAAGGTGCAATCCTGCACCCTGTAAAAGGTGCAATCCTGCACCCATCATCGAGGAATACTGCAAATTTTGCTCGTACACAAATACATATTAAACATGCATGATGTTTCTCGGTTAGTAATCATATTATCAATATATCTATTGCTAAAATGTGAATGTAATTGTAACATGATCAGACAAAATAATATATTGGTTATTGATTACCAAAGGAAAATACAAATCACGAAATTGATGTGCATTGTCATAATTTCATTAACAAATCATGATAAATGTTTTTTTTATGTGAACACGTGGAAAGTAATCATGATTATGCATGCAATATGCAAACTTTTATTTTGCACCCTTTTTTGGTCGATATGGTTCATTTTTGTGGGAAGGGTGCAAAATCTGAAATTGCACCCTTTTTTGAACCCCTTTTCCTTAAATAGGGTTCATTTTTATGTAAAGGGTCCAAACTCTTATTTTGCACCCCTTTTTTGCACCCTTTTTTCTTAGAGTGTACAATACACATACAAATACTTAAAAATTTAACATAGATTATACATGCGTATAATAACTTGCATCTAATACTAAACGACAATATTTGTTTTGACATTTCTGTAGTCACTTTAAATCTTTCATTTTCAGTGATCCCCAAACCCGGTTGAACACAATCAATGTGAGGAAGAATTACGAAATAGTATAAATGAGTATATACACGATTTGTCAAACAGTGCTTAATCCTACGCATACATATGAGCGAGTTCATAATCCTTTTAACAACATCATTGACATGGGAATACCAATCTAAGTTCTGATTTACAATAACACCCAGATATTTAAATTTCGTTCCATTTTCTATAAGTTAACCACCCATTTGTATCTGTAATTTGACTGGATTCTTCTTCCTTCGACTTGAAAATAACATAACTTTAGTTTTGTCTGTGTTAACAACTAGTCCATTTTCATTCATCCATTCACATACAACTAGTATGTCGTTTTGTAACCGGGTTTAAACAGCTTGTACTTCATAGCCAGAGGGGAAAAGGGCAGTATCATCTGCGTACAAAAAATATTAGTATTTGAATGCAAGGCTAGATCACATATGTCATTAATGTGCATACAAAATAGTAGCGGGCCCAAAATTAAATCCTGTGGTACCCCAAAATGAACTGGGAGGAAATCTCTTCTAATGCCCTTGTGTTAGATAGCAAGAATTTAATTCATTTTCATATTATAAGATTTGTCTGGGCAACAAAATTACAAATCAAACGTTTGAATGTTTCATAATGAGCAAGATTATAAAATCAACAATGTTGAATCTTACAAATCTTTCCGACGGACCCGGGCCCCCTGGCTTTTTGTTGTTTTGTTTTTTGTTGTTGGAATATGAAAAAAGAGTAAGTGATCACAATTGCGTCCAAAGTTCGGCTTGTTGCGCGTGTGTTATATAGGCAATGGCGAGCTGGCGACCTATTTTTACCAAATTATGGTGGGTAAACTTTCAAAAGTCAATAGAACATGATAGTACGAGGGTTCCAATGAAAGAGCTAGTGATAACGTACGTCAGTAAAACCTTGTCGATGTGCTATGTTATTGCCCTTTTGCGAGGCATTAATCCTCATTACTGTCATAAGGGCGTAGGTCCCCTAGTTGATAAGTATAATATCATACACATGCTTTAGCAGTAACGCAAAACAAACACTGGCACATTATTATTCAATAAAATATGAGAATGTATACTATTATCTAGATCTATTAGAAATAATAATTGTCAAAATAATACCATAAATTGGGGTAAAAAAAAAATTCCAACGTTATGAGCGACCGTGCAGGTATATTTTATAACACACTTATTGAGATCTACATGTAATTATTGGGATGCTAGTAATAATAGTCGTATCACATGTTTATTTAAATACCGTGTGATAACGTAGTGAACATGGAAAAAAGTATTCAAACACGATTCGACTTAGAGGGTAAATCTGTTTTTGAATACAAGAATGTTTTCTCCATCGCTAGCAATCATTTTTCCCGATGACGTCATCATCACCCGAGATTCGTCAAGGCAATCACCCTCATTCTCTTGTTCTGTTGATAGAGGAAATGATGCCACTCTTCTCTTCTTCACATCACTCCCACTCATCACCTGATCAATCACACACGTCATCCTCTCATCATCTGATGTCACGACGTAGATGTCGTCTGTCATATAATCGATGCAGGCATTCAGGATGACGCCATTGTGGGGGATTTCCCTTTGCGCACCCTCTCTGTCGATGATGAACAATCTGTGATCTGCTAGCAAGGATCGAGCGACGATGTGACCTGATGATAGCACATCGTGCATCTCTATATCTTGTTTACATGTGATGGTATTCATGATCTTACAATCAGCTGGGTTGACGACGTACATCTTAGACTCACCCCACTCACCAGCGATGATCATCCCATCCTGGTCAACAGCTACATTCACCGATGTGACAGGAAGCGTGGTGTTTCTTGGTATGGTGACGTCATTGATATGCTTCCATTGTCTGTCATAAACACCGATGTACCCAGTCAGACTGTCCCCTGTATACCCTTTACGGTATTTACTGCATACTACCTTGTCATCATTCAGTAATGCACAGGAGGCAACCCATGATGTATCGATCCCGGTGATCACTCTCTGGCTGATTTTAGTGTTCATATCTAACATGTATGTATGCTGCCTACCCAATATTCTATCTGTGATGATCACATTGCATTCATCTATGCATCCTACAATGGTTGGTAATTTATCTTTAATATTGATTGTATCAATGAGCTTCCACTCCCCATCATATCCATCAATCCTCCCATCATACTTCTGTATCCCAGCACCCTTCACAAACCTCACACCTGATATGGCCCCAGTAATTTGTTTCAACTCACCCTCGTTCAATGGCTTCTTTAATTCATCACTCACTGATGTTTTCACACGATGCCCGTCTTTGACGACATTTTTATCATTTTCGAGTACTGTATCGAGTGTCTGTATTGTAGTCTTTGTGTTTTTTATGTCATTTTGCAATGCGTTCTCCAAATCACCAATCTTTCTTTCTTTCTCTTCAGCGATGTTCTTAATGTCTGTTTGAAGAACATGTTGTTTATTGTCGATTGGTTCTCGTCTTTTCTCTGCATATGAACGGTTTAATTCAATTTGCTTCTCTCTCTCCTCATCGTTCTTTCGAATATTCTCATTGATTTGTTTAATCTCCTCGCGAAGTTTTTTATTCTTCTCATCAATCTCCTGGTTGATTTTAGCAACATCCTCCTTCTCTTTGTCTGTTTGGATGGCCTCATTGATTACCGAATCTACTTCATCTTTCAAAGCTTGTAGATGGGTGTCGGTGTCTGTCCTACACTGATGAATCTGATCTCCATAAACTCGACAAAACTCTAATTTGTCCTTTGCCTTTTCTTTTAGAATGTTTAGTTTTGCTCTTATGTCCATGATGGCGCCCTCTATATCCTGTAGCAAACAAGGCTGCTGATGATCTATCATTGCGCACAATTGACATACTGCTACACCGTGTGTTTTACAATACAGTTTGATTTTTTCACCATCATGCTGCTCACAATACAGATTGGGCCTACCCTTTCTTGCTTTTCTGATGCACTCCTCTTTAAAGGCGCAGTCGTCACAGAGGTTCTTCTTCTCCTTCACGTAGTACGTCACATCTGTGATTGATTGACAGTTCTCTCCTTCACAGATGTTTTGTGCAGAGCTGAAGTTGGCCGCCATCCTGATCAGAGTATTGACCTGTAGAAAGAACAATTCTCAAGAGAGAAAGAAAGAGAGACAGATAGGTAGAGGTAGACGTGGGAGAGAGAGAGAGAGAGAGGAGGGGGTGCGTTTTTGTGGAAATAGGGGTTAGATGGTTGGGGTGGATAGACAGAAGGGGAAGGAAGGGGGAGAGAAAAAAGCAAGGCCATGAGGGATGGGGGAACCACGAAGGGAGGGAGAAAAATAGGGTGAAAAAGGGATAAGGAAGGGAATAAAAGAGGGGATCAAAGGAAAGGGAGGAAGGGAGGGATAAAGCAAAAAGAAGAGAATACTAGATTTAATACAGTGATCTCATTTAGTTAAATAGTCTCATGCACATTTTTAACAAGAATATTAATAAATAAGTGTATTTCCTTCCGTGAAATTTCTTTAAAATTGATAAACAAAGGTCGTAATTATTTAATCAAACACTTGAAGGTCTTGAAAATGAAGATGCGAATCTTCAACAAAAATAAATAACCTCCATGTTTAAAAAAAATGCATTGAGAGTAAATTAATATATATTGATTTGATATTTCGTAGTGTTCGTAATTGATATAAGATATACATTGCTCAATTTATCGGTACTTTGTGCAGGCTTTCAATTGATAAGACAAAATCACATTCATAATTTTGTAGAATTATTTGTACAAATTATTAAAATTGACAACAACGAATGATCTATAGCAAAATTGACAAGTTTATGTAATTGTTAACATAGGTTAAGGATCGTATGCGTGTTTTTATAACAGTGTTCTTGATAAGTGATAATATCAAGTGATTGGAACATGTGAGGCAATGTGTGCAACACTTTATAGCTGCAAGGAAAAGGTGTTATAATATTATCGTTAACAACCCAATACTCACATGATTATTACATACGAACAGATTAAAACCAATATAATATATCAACAAGTGTACGGTCACAGTTTTATATATTCTATTGTCTAACGTTGAGGGAATTTATGAGCAGAACATTTTCATAGAAAAACGAGTCACGGCACTGTAAGCAGGTGTGTCGCTAGCGGGGGTGTGTATGGGTGGGGGGGGGGGGGGGACAGCCCCAGCTACCTGGATATTGTCGACAAAACTGCACTGCCGTTGGGGAGTATGATAAAATGGGAGGGAAAGAAAAAGAAAATGAAAATAAAGGAGAAAAGGGGAAACAAGAAAAAAAAGAAGGAAAATAGGGGGAAAGAAATGGAGGGGGGGGGGGGGACATCGAGGAGACAAAGGGGGTAAGAGCATGAAAAAGGAGGGGTGGGAGTAAGAGAGAAAGGGGGGGGGGGGCTATTGAGTGGAATCATATCGTCTGTCGAGGGAGCAAGAAAGATACGCATAGATTTGTTGCTGTGTCGGGTCAGATGTTTCGGTATTCTCGCTCGATCCTCGTGTACTATATAAATGTGACATGTATAATGTCGGTTGGTTGGCGATTTTTTTTTCTTCCTTCGCGTACCGATGTGACTTTATATTTGCTTCGACGACTTCGAGAGAGACGACTATAATACTTGTATTTTCCCGAATTTTAACTAGCAGTTATTGAAGGGATCCGGTAACTTTGTCTTAGATTCTGAAAAAAATCCTGGATTTAGCTCATGCTACAATGATAATTATAAACTTTTAGGTCAGTCAGGAACCCCATGACTTTTAGAAGTCTGATTATCAAGATATTTATGATTGGAAATACAAATTTTGAAAACCGTTCGCCAAACGGTTTTTTTTTCATTACACTACAGTCTATAAGGGAAAACGAGTATGGTAAAACCGGTCACTCAAAGATTTTTACTTTTTTGAGGCACTTCTTGATCATTTTGAAGCGTGATTTGTTTAGGGCTTCAATATTACACCATATCACAGACACTGATATCAGGTAGGGCCATGCATCTCAGATTTAACATTGTTACGATGCATTTAAAAAGAATCGTCAATTGTCATTGGTGGATTTTTACTTTGCATTCTCATATTTCTTCCTCCAGATAAGATAGACATACCCCCATCCCGCATGAATACACATGTTTCTCCTTTTATCACCTAATTATGTATTTTCCATGAACCTAAATGTCATTGTATGAATCCAAACTTTTTCACAGCAAAATGACATACATATGTACTACATACAATGTAAAGCTCACCTTATTCACCGGTATGTTGCAATTAAAATCTTCATAATGTGAAGTCAGAAAGAATGCTGATCATCTAGATACTCTTTTTTATGATTGAAACTGTTTGAAGAAGCACAATTCATCCAACCTCGTGTAACATGTGTATCAGGTCCCAATCAAGATGGCGTCTATTGGTATACCAGTCTACGAAAAACTGATGCTCACTTGGCACACAGTTGAAAACAATTTCACGGCCTTTCACTCATGCAGGCAAGCATTGCATGAATTTTGCATGCAGAGACAAAAGTTAATTGTCCCCAAACACGCAATGTAGAAGCGTTGACAAAGGATGTGCTCTGTTGCTATTTGTGAATAGAGCAATATGAATATGAATCATAGCAGTGTAGCATAGGATGAATGCCTTTGCATTCCTTGTTATGTCAATAGAAGCGTAACAGGGGTTCGTGGGGGAGGGGGGAAGGGGGGTAATGGTTATGCCGACCCCCCCCCCCCAGCCCCCCACTCAGTGTTATTTAGGGTACGGATATGCGTGTTCCCAGCACCACCCTCCCCCCTTTTCAGCATAAGTCCGGTGTGTAATGTCAGTACGGGTAGATCTGTTTCTTTGTTACGAGCCGGATATTTTGGGAACACGCATGCGGTCCCTCCTTTCCCAGAGTGGGGGGGGGGGGGCTCGACAAAAAAACTGTTTATTTCGCAAGGAAGAATTCTATATAATGCAGATAATCCAACCGTAGTTAGACCAAATTCTTCAGAGATATAGTTCGGTTAGAAGGAATAAAGTATTTAGATAAATATTTTCATATTTTAGAGTTTAGAAATAAGCAATACGAAGAAGAAAACAATAGGAGTGATCGAGAGGGAGGAAAAGAGAGAGGAAGGAGATTAATTAAGTCAAAACAAATAGAAAATGACTGTGGGAGGGAATTTAATGAAACAATCACCTTGAAGTTATAAACAAATGTGAGAAACAAACATAGACCTAAAGTTTATCAACTTGTCCCCAGATATATGAAATGAAAAGAATCTAACACAGTTACACCGGTATTAAACAAATTTGAAATAAAACAATAGCACAACGCAAGGGCAAAATAAACTTCTGAAACGTTATAAGATTTTATGAAGTATATATTTTGTTATTCTTTTCTTAGCTTCATAATGAAGGGCCTTTTTTCTATTAAACTGAATGGCCCGAATTCACAAAGGAGGTTTGTCGACAAACCTTGGTTTTCGTACGTCATATGACGCGTTTTTTACAAACCTGGTTTGTAAAGAACAAAAGGAGGTTTGAGCTCAAACCTTGATTTGTGAATTCGGGCCAATAACTTTGGATCACTTTATGTAATTATGGTTTGATAAAGAACGTAATTAAATGTTGGTATCCGAATGTGAGTGGATTGCCAGGTGGAGTATAGGTGCAATAGAACAATTTTCCGAAAACAATCATATGAAAACTTGAAGCCCGGCGCAAATTCCGCATATACGAAACAACAAAAAAATTAGCTAATAATATTGCAACATGTGCAGGCCTGTATCTGGAACTTCTACTGACTATAGATAAAATAGCACAATGAACCTCTTGTTTGTATCAGTCTGATGCAACATTCGAGTTATACTTCTTATAATTACTGTACTGTAATATTCTTCTCATCTCCGTTTCATCAGGCGGTCGTTCCGTGTTTTCTTTCTCCATATCGAGATTATGGTATAATAATTGATCTCAAGATCGAAACAGGAATACTTTTGAAATATAAGCAAATAGCAGAACGGAAAACAGGCAGAGATGATGATGGAAAATGGTGCTGAGCAATCGAGCGAGAAAGAAAGAGGGAGAGAGAGAGAGAGAGAGAGAGAGCAAGAGAGAAATATACAGCGAGAGAGAGAGAGAGCAAAAGAGATATATACAGCGAGAGAGAGAGAAAGTGTTATTTATCATGTCATATTTTCGTCTGTGACACTTTACTCTACCACATCTTTTCGTTTATTTCCTTATCTTGCATGATTGTTATATCTTTTAATGCAAACATATCGCAGATAGGGTAAGATCTGGGTTATCTGAACCCCATATACATGTAGCATACGAGGGTCATCAATGCTGCAAGTCAGTTCATTGTGAAACAATCTATACCCTTTAAATACCTTAATTCTGCTTTTCTATTGTTGGAGTTTATAACCATGACAACGACCTTTACCCTCGGCCATGTTCATTGTTCCTCTTTATGCAACTTAGCTGTAGGTGGGCCTGATTTATGAGACATAACTCTTTTCGCATAATCTATATAGGTCACAAATACTTTCAAATATTTCTGTGTCATTTTTGTTTGTATATATATTGTCAATTCTTACAAACTATAATTGTCAAAATTTGCTAATACTTACAAACTATTACATTTGCCCTATCATCTTCCGCTCTATAGAATCCTATCTTTGTTATATTGATTGGTCATGTACTTTCATTTATGTGGTTGTCTCCTTCTGCATGATTTATTCTGATTTTGTAGACTACTTATACTATTTTTTTTATTTATAAGTAGAGGAGAAAGTTTCATTATTTCTCTTATAATGGTCTCCACCTTCTTTTAGATACCTTTTTGTGCGAAAGTATAATTTCCGATGTATATTATTTCCGTCAATTTAACATTATAATGAACGTTTCATTTTTTTTTTATTCAACAGAGATTTACATTCAAAACCAAAACTATTACTTTCTATAGTTTTTGTACAGTAATATTCTTCTCATTTCGTCATTTTCAGCCGCTTGTTCTCTATTTTCATTTCCTATAATAAATATGAGGGATATGTTATAATAATTTATCTCAAAGAAGGATTGATGTCGGCATACAAGCAAATGGCGAGATAGGAAACAATATGAAAGATGAAGATGGAAAACGACATTGACAGAAAGAAATAGAGAGAGAGAGAGACAGCCATACGGAGAGAGAAAGAGAGAGAGAGAGAGAGAGAGAGAGAGACAGGAGGAATCGGGCGCCGCACTGTGGCGACCTTCACTGGTGTTTCTGTTGGATTTACCTATAATTTCATTCTTATTAGAGGATTTGTGTTAATTAAATTCAGCCACCATGTCGTTCCTAAAAATAAGATTCGTTCTGGCTGGATTCCTGATGCTATTAGTTTTCTTAAATAGATTCTGGATAACTTCTGCTATAGAAGCTTTCCCTCAGCATAACAGATTGATTTATAGTCGAACTAAGCTCCTACGCCTACGCGACACTTTCCCAACAGCGCGACCACAAGGCTTTGATGGATTCTCCCATGGAGTGAAACCGCGTAAGAAAGGTAAGCGAGGGGGACTCATACTGTTTTCACACTGGCAATATTTTGCTTAACCCCGTACTATAGGTGGGGTTAAGGGGGGGGGGTCTTAGCCCCACCTATAGTACGGGGTTAAGCCTATTCCACTTTTACTCTTTTCACACTGGTTTTGCTTAACCCCGTACTTTGCTTAACCCCGTACTATCCTTAACCCCGGACTATTTTTGTTGGCTTTTCTCACTGCAATTCCTTAGCCCCGTACTAGCCATGGCCATGGAATTCATTAATTCGCTTCACTGCGTAGTCCCGGACTATTTTTCGTTTCTGTTCTCATTCATTTGCTTGGCACCGCAATTGCGGAGTTAGCAGGAGTTAGCACCACAATTGCGAGGTTAGCCCTGCTATTTTGCAGGGTTAGTTAACCCCGTACTATAGGTGGGGTTAGCCCACTTTGGTAAAAACGAGTCTGAACAGAAAGTGGAATAGGCTTAACCCCGGACTATAGGTAGGGCTAAGACCCCCCCCCCCCCCTTTAACCCCACCTATAGTACAGGTTAAGCAACATTTTGCCAGTGTGAAAAGAAAGTGGAATAAGCTTAACCCCGGACAATAGGTGGGGTTAAGATACCCTTTAACCCCACCTATAGTACGGGGTTAAGCAAACTATTGCCAGTGTGAAAACAGTATTTCTGTTCAGACTGGTTTTTACCAAAGTGGGCTAAAGTTGGCTAACCCCACCTATATAGTACGGGGTTAACTAACCCTGCAAAATAGCAGGGCTAACTCCGCAATTGTGGTGCTAACTCCTGCTAACCCCGCAATTGCGGTGCTAAGCAAATGAATGAGACCAGAAACGAAAAATAGTCCAGTACTACGCAATGGAGCGTATCGCAGCTGGCCAGATGCGAAGTATGTCCTATCATAACATACACGATATCCGGGGTTAACGAAATGCAGTGAGAACAGCGGGAATTTTCTTATTCCGGAATAGGCGCTAGTACGGGACTAAAAACAGCGAGTGTGAAAAGCCAAAAAAAATAGTCCGGGGTTAAGGATAGTACGGGGCTAAGCAAAGTACGGGGTTAAGCAAAACCAGTGTGAAAAGAGTATCAGGGTACGCCCAAGGGGGGTCTATTCGCTATTCATAGGGACCGCTATTCATAAGGTCCGCTATTCATAAGGACCGCTATTCATAACGTGTAAATTCCTGTACTTCCGGGTCCGCTATTCATAATGGCAAAAGAGGGTCACTATTCATAATGAAATAAGGTTCGTTAATCATAAGGACCGCTATTCATAACGTGAGATGAGGGTCGCTATTCATAATTCATATTAAGGGTCATTAATCATAAGGACCGCTATTCATAATATGAAATCAGGGTCACTATTCATAATACGACGAGAGGGTCGCTATTCATAATACGAAATAAGGTTCATTACTTATAAGGGTCGCTATTCATAACACGGGAAGAGGGTCGCTATTCATAATAGGAAATGAGGGTCGCTATTCATAATAGGAGAAGAGGGTCGCTATTCATAATAGGAGAAGAGGGTCGCTATTCATAATAGGAGAAGAGGGTCGCTATTCATAATAGGAAATGAGGGTCGCTATTCATAATAGGAGAAGAGGGTCGCTATTCATAATAGGAAATGAGGGTCGCTATTCATAACAGGAGAAGAGGGTCGCTATTCATAATAGGAAATGAGGGTCGCTATTCATAATAGGAGAAGAGGGTTGCTATTCATAATAGGAGGAGAGGGTCGCTATTCATAAAAGGAGAAGAGGGTCGCTATTCATAATAGGAGAAGAGGGTCGCTATTCATAATACGAAATGAGGTTCGCTATTCATAATAGGAGAAGAGGGTCGCTATTCATAATAGGAGAAGAGGATCGCTATTCATAATAGGAAATGAGGGTCGCTATTCATAATAGGAGAAGAGGGTCACTATTCATAATAGAAGAGGAGGGTCGCTATTCATAATAGGAAAAGAGGGTCGCTATTCATAATAGGAGTAGATGGTCGCTATACATAATAGGAGAAGAGGGTCGCTATTCATAATTGGAGAAGAGGGTCGCTATTCATAATATGAAATGAGGGTCGCTATTCATAATAGGAGTAAGGGGTCGCTATTCATATCATATATTCATTTCTCTTCAAATCCTCTTCTTTCTCTAATAATTTAATGAAACATCAAAGCTTCCACGTTTTGCGCGGGAGGGGGGAAACTGAATTCAGACAAGGATTAAGAGTCGAGAATGGAACAACGAATCATCTTCTTTCTCTAATAATTGCATTAAACAATGAAAGGTCAAAACTAACGTTTACAAGCTGCCCGAATATGAATTTTTGATATCTTTTCTCGTTTATCTTGGTGATAAATAACACTTTCACAAAAAACATATAATGCTCAAATTTTTGCTCGCTCGTTTCGCTCACAAGCAGAATTGTGAACTAGAAAATAATCGGGCAAGAGGCTTTAGCCCCCCCCCCCCCTCCCAGATGAAAATGTCAAAAAAATGTATATCTTAAAAACGGGGAATGTTGATATCGGACAAGAGACGTGAAGTGAGCTTGCACCCCTTTCCAAAAATGTTCCTGCTTCTAGGTACCCGTATCGTGCTTCTAATATGACCTTGTCAGTATTGGTATGTTGAGTTGAAAAAACGGTCTGCGCATTTTTCAAATTTCCGTCCCCCCCCCCCCCAATTGGAAAATTCTGGATCCGCGCCGGGGCGTACTGATGGGGGGGGGGGGGGGGCTCGGGGGATCGGTAGATACTGGGCTTAGGTCCAATTGTCAGGTCCAATTCCGCTCAGTAATTTGTAGGTCCATAAGCCCTAATAAAAATTACTTTCTACAAAAACATTATTGTCGTATAAACAATTACTAGTTTCTTAAATAGCAAGCTAAAATGGATAATGGGCCTGCTTGGCGTACTTAATATCTCAGTGGCGTAGCCTGGATAAGATCAGTCGGGGGCAGGGTGATGGGGCAAGATTTCCAACAAGGAGGAAAATTTACAATAGGATTACATGTGTGTTATGTTTTGCTTTTTTTTCGTCACCACATGAGCTGGGGTTGGCTCTATATAATTATCAAAGATAACAGATAAAATATAGTTACTTTAAAAAGAGACAACTATTCAGGGCTATATATCGCCCCCCCCCCCTACAGGACCAGGAACGTAGCCGAGGGGGGGGGGGTGGTATTATGAATAGCGAACCTCATTTCGTATCATGAATAGCGACCGTCTACTCCTATTATGAATAGCGACCCTCATTTCTTATTATGAATAGCAACCCTCATTTCGTATTATGAATGGCAACCCTCATTTCATATTATGAATAGCGACCCTTATTTCTTATTATGAATAGCGACCCCCTACTCCTATTATGAATAGCGACCCTCTTCTCCTATTATGAATAGCGACCCTCTTCTTCTATTATGAATAGCGACCCTCATTTCTTATTATGAATAGCGACCCTCTACTCCTATTATGAATAGCGACCCTCTCCTCATATTATGAATAGCGACCCTCATTTCTTATTATGAATAGCGACCCTCTACTCCTATTATGAATAGCGACCCTCTTCTTCTATTATGAATAGCGATCCTCTTCTCCTACTATGAATAGCGACCCTCATTTCTTTTTATGAATAGCGACCCTCTACTCCTATTATGAATAGCGACCCTCTTCTTCTATTATGAATAGCGACCCTCTACTCCTATTATGAATAGCGACCCTCTTCTTCTATTATGAATAGCGACCCTCTTCTCCTATTATGAATAGCGACCCTCATTTATTTTTATGAATAGCGACCCTCTACTCCTATTATGAATAGCGACCCTCTTCTTCTATTATGAATAGCGACCCTCTTCTCCTTTTATGAATAGCGACCCTCTTCTCATATTATGAATAGCGACCCTCATTTCTTATTATGAATAGCGACCCTCTACTCCTATTATGAATAGCGACCCTCTTCTTCTATTATGAATAGCGATCCTCTTCTCCTATTATGAATAGCGACCCTCATTTCTTTTTATGAATAGCGACCCTCTACTCCTATTATGAATAGCGACCCTCTTCTTCTATTATGAATAGCGACCCCCTTCTTCTATTATGAATAGCGACCCTCATTTCTTATTATGAATAGCGACCCTCTTCTCCTATTATGAATAGCGACCCTCTTCTTCTGTTATGAATAGCGACCCTCTTCTCCTTTTATGAATAGCGACCCTCATTTCTTATTATGAATAATGACCCTTATGAATAAAAACCCTTATGAATAACGACCCTCATTTTGCATTATGAATAGCGACCCTCATTTTGTATTATGAATAGCGACCCTCATTTCGTATTATGAATAGCGACCCTCTTTCTGTGTTATGAATACCGACCCTTTTGTAATATTATGAATAGGGATCCTTATGAATAACGACCCCGTTTTCCTATTATGAATAGCGACCCTCTTCTAATATTATGAATACCGACCCTCTTCTTTGATTATGAATAGCGGTCCTTATGAATAATGACCCTTATGAATAATGACCCTTTTCTCCAATTATGAAAAGCGGACCTTATGAATAGCGGTCCTTATGAATAATGGACCTTATGAATAGCGGACCTTATGAATAGCGGTCCTTATGAATAGCGACATTGACCCGCCCAAGGAAGAGGGGTACGAAACCAGCCCTACCTAGTATGATTATCGGCAATGTGTTCCTTGCTAACAAGATAGATGAACTAGAAACCCTTACAAGATATATGCATGCAGGGGCGTACGCAGGAGGGGGGGGGGGGGGGGTGGGGGTTGGGGTTGAACCTCCCCCCCCCCCCCCCTTTGGTATTTTTCTCTCTCTTCATCGTTCTTTTGAATCTTTTCATTGATTTTGTTAATATCGTCGTGAAGTTTTCTATTCTTCTCATCAGTCTCCTGGTTGATTTTTGCAGCATCCTCCTTCTCTGTGTCCTTGTCTGTTTGGATCGCCTCATTGATTGCCACATCAACTTCATCTTGCAAAGCTTGTAGATGGGTGTCGGTGTCTTTTCTACATTTATGAATCTGATCTTCATAAACTCGACAAAGCTTCAATTTGTCCTTCACCTGTTCTTTTAGAGTGATTAGGATCCGCTTACTTTCCATGATGGCGCGGTATAAACCCTGTTGCACACAAGGTTGCTGATGATATATAAGTGCGCATGAATAACACAGCGCTACACCATGTGTTTTACAGTACAATTTGATTTCTTCACCATGCTCCTCACAATAAAGATTGGACCCACCCTTTCTTGCTTTTTCGATGCATCCCTCTTTGGAGGCGCAGTCATCGCAGAGCTTCACGTAGTACGTCACATCTGTAATTGACTGACAGTTCTCTCCTGCACATATGTCTTTTGCGAAGCTGAAGTTCGCCGCCATCCTGATCGGAGTATTTACCCGTAGGAAGAACAATTCTGAAGTGTGTGTGTGTGAGAGAGAGAGAGAGAGAGAGAGAGAGAGAGAGAGAGAGAGAGCAATAGAGAAAGAGAGCCGGAGAGAGAAAGATAGATAGAGAGAGAGAGAGAGAGAGGGAGTGGGTAGAAAAGGGGTAGAATAGATAGGGAGAGAAAGACAGAGGGGGAGGACGGTAGAAAGGAAGGAGAAGGCAGAAAGGGTGTGAGAAGAAGGAATAAAGGAAGGGCGAGAGAACAAGGGGATGTCAGGAAGGATGGGTAAGCCACGTAGGGAGGAAGAAAAAGAGGGTGAGAAAAAAGGGAAAAGGGGATTTAAAGAGAGGAAGAGAATACAAAATAAAATACAATGACCTCTATAAGTATCATTTCCTAACGCCCATTTTCAAAAATACTAGTAATGGATGGTAGTGTATTTCTAAAGGGGGAATCGCTTTGAAATCGATATTGAAGGGTCATATACTGTTTTAACGTTCATTTAATCGAACACGTCCATGGTTTTGAAACTTGGGGATGAGCATTTGCATCAACAATAATGACCTGCTTATTTAACACAAAGAGCATTAAGAGCAAATAATAGAGATATTAAATTAATAGTTTCTTTTATTACAAGTGTTCGTGATTTATATTATACATGTACATGCATTGCCCACAACATTTTTACTTTCAACATGCTTTCTAGTAATTAGAAAAAAATGGAATTCGTAATTCAATAATTTACAACATTGATAATCGATTTATTAAAAGCGAAAATGACATGTTGATCTTGTTTTTTCTATAAGTTTTGGATTGGACGAGCGTTTTAACAACAGTGATATTATCAAGTGGCCGAAACAGGGGCAATGTATGCGGCGCAAACGTTTCCATATGCACTTGTCCTTCATAGTGTAAACATTGTGCATTTTAAAGTGAAACTTTGTGACTTTTAAGTCATAAAAAACAAGGATCCTAGAGCTGAAACAGGGTGTGTAACTTTTCCTATGTTTCTTCCATTTTCACTCCTATCTTCTCTTGTCTTTCTTGTCTGCTGTAAGGCTACATTACGGAGGTAAATCATTAAATTGTAATCATTTAATGAACCTCTTAAATTCAAACTTTTGGGAACATATTATCTCGCAATAAATCAGTTTTTTATAAGGCTTACAAGAATAAGCTAATTGCATGACATCTCTTTAAGCAGAGCTGAATCATATGAACTATTTGCTTTGAGCTTCTAGTGGCATAGATTTGAGTGGCATGTGCCTCCAGTGCTGATATGTAAATATCAATTAACAAACTGAAAAATAACGCAAATTACAAAAGTAAAACAACAAACAAACGTATGTACATATAAATATACATGTTTCTCTTCATAACCCTGTTTATTAGCCATTCCATACACCTGCTATAAATATTGGCATCTCTATGACCGGAATCCACTTTGCTTATACCTTAGTGGTCGCTATGTACTAGTTGTAGTGTAGTTGTTAGAAAAATGTATGCTAACAAATGTATATATATATATATATATATACAATTAGTATTCATGTCTTATTGGCTTCATGATATCCCCATGATATCCCCTGTAATGTGAATGCAAGAATGTTATACCAAAGAGTATGAGAATGATAAACTTACTCTTTGAGAAACGTAGTGTTGCACAGGAATGAGCTCTGTAAAGTCCACAGCACAACAATATTGTTATTTATATTTCAATATGTACCCAACGCCACAAGAATATCATTAGCGAAGTACATCAATATTTCAACATGCAGAAGTGACAAAGGCTATTACAGCTCAGGGAAAAAAAAGTGATTGCGCAATATTTTTCAAAGGAAGTTTAACAAGGTCAATTTTTGTTCGACGAGTGATTAAAACAGACTTCCCAAACAATCCCACGTACTGGAATAGATTGTTGCTTCCGGAACACTGATATGATCTTTTGACATTAAATCCGGTTGAAAATGTTGGTCATGCAGTTAAATATGAGAAAAAAAGTGATCATTAAAGATCGTTAGCTCTATGAATAGACAGCTTTCACTATCTATCAATATTCAAACGTATATGTGTTCTGTACGATGCATCATATTGAATAAAAAAAGACTTAATGTGTATATGTCTTAGTTGGTGTATATCACTGATGCATGCTAGCCATTGAATGATGAAATTATAAGAGGAATTAAAAGTCTATATGAGATATGTATCTATATGCCATTATCCCATTGAAGACATCGTGTGAAAATGAATGACATAGATCTTTATGGAGCTTTAAAGGCATCGTTTAACAATGTTAAATCATAGATGCATGTCCCTACGTGTTATCAGTGTCTGTCATATAGTGCAATATTGAAACCCTTAACAAATTGCGCTTCGAAATGATCAAAAAGTGCCTCAAAAAAGTAAAAATCTTTGAGAGTCCGGTTTTACCATACTCGTTCACCCCAATAGACTGTAGTGTTATGACAACCGTTAGGAAAACGCTAAATTCAGTTTCGATTTCTAAATATTTTGATAATCTTACAGGCGATCGGCTTGTAAAAGTCACGGGGTTCCTGACTGACCTGAAAGTTTATAATTATTATTGCAGTATGAGCTAAATCCAGGATTTTGTTTCAGAATCTGAGACAAAGTAACCGAATCCCATCAATTTAAATATAAACTCAAGTTACATTTGTTGAATGCCTACAATAATAATGATGATTAGACATTTCATGTATAATGTAACCGAATCCCATCAATTTAAATATAAACTCAAGTTACATTTGTTGAATGCCTACAATAATAATGATGATTAGACATTTCATGTATAATGTTCTTTTTTTATAACGTGTACCATTTTACAATTCATTTTACAATTCATTTGCAATTTTAGGCCTTCTTTTGCCTATGTGACATTTAAGTGGATTTTAACAGGAAAGGAATAAATTATTCATGATTTCTATTGTTCGGTTTTTGTAAACGTTCAGGTGGTGCAAACATGTATGGCGCATACTCTGCTATTTATTGGCTCGTTACTACTCTTCGGTTTAATGTATTTCTTTTTCTTTCTTTTCTCTGTATTGTATTGTATTGAACTCGCAAACAACTATTTGTCAAACTACTACCGTCTTAATTTTAATTGTGTACCTCTCTCTACTGTAAACATTTTCTGTCCCTGTTATTTTTCAAGTCGCCCAGGAACCTATTCTTTACAAGCTCTGCTTTTCTATAGGTTCCTGCACATTTCACAGTTTGTACTTTTATCTGGGTTTCCTTTAAATGATATTAGTTGTCAAACAAATGTGATGATTACCTTGTCAATTAATATAATCATTTTGTTATATTATGAAACAATATGTCTTTTATGTATATTTTGTTATCTGTATTATTTCTGCATGTGAAATGTGAAATCAATAAACTCAAACTCAAACTCAAACCTTTAAGTAAACTCCAAAACTACTTTCATAGGTTACAGGAAAGTTACAGGAAAGAAGCTAATAGTGCGTATGATTTTGTTTGATTGTACATGTTTGTGTATATAAGGACCATGCAAGGGAGACAATGATAATGGTCTTTAAAGGCAGGTAGTCTCTATAGACAGGTGGTCTTTATATACAGGTTGTCGCTAAATTACGTTTCACTGTACATCAATTTATTTTATGAGGAGTGTTGTATTTCAAAATGCAATTAGCTATGCAGAAGTTATATTCGAGTCTCATACCTTGAATGTAGTATCGTGACGTAGAAACTTTTACACGAAGAGCAATATAGTATGTGGTGTTTGAGACACTTCCAAGTGTACTAATCGCCAGATGTTATTTAGTTTTCTATCTTATACATTTTATAAGATAATATTATATTTGATAAATAAGCTTAAAATATTACTTCTGAAAAGAGATTTTGTAAAATAATTTGTTAAAGGTTGATTTTGTACGTTCTAGCTGTTTACAAATTATTTTGTCAGATGAATGATACACTAACCCTTTCGAGACAGCCATACCACAATTTTGGTTTGGCTCAATAACTTTTGATTCAATTCCCTAAAAAAATATGCCTTAAGGGCGAAAACTTCTGCAAACACCATTTATATGTTCATTTTATGAATATATCACATTTGATGTCAGGAATAAAACAAAATATAAACACATCTTTAAATTGGCAATACCTTGAGAAATTCAAAATCATTGTTGTGAGATTAAGATTAAAACCAGCAAGACCAACACTAGGCAGTATCCAGACTGGACAAAATATGAGGCATACATGAACTCCAAATGCCCAGAATCGTTCGGGTTAGAGTCGATGTGGAGTTGGTTCGGCATTGTGACGGGTGTATACAAGCAACACTGAACAGATGAAGCTTCTGCCGTAACGGACTGTTTGTTGCATAGCGCCATCTAATGGTCAACATGCCAACAGTGCGTAACCCAGACATAGGACTCGATGCAAGAACCAACAGCGGAGCGAGTATAGCGGCTATACTGCTACAGCTGACACGAGATGGCGCTAGATGGGATGCTGCTAGTTTGGCTTTAAATGATAATGTCCTTTTGAGTTTTGGTAGACTATACAAAGGTCATGTGGATCATTACAAATATTGTACAAATATCAAATTGCCTTGGTTCTCTCTCTCTCTATCTCTCTCTCTCTAAGAGGCATATATTGATGAATGCAATGGTATTGCTGTATATATATATATATATATATGTTGCTGCTTTGTTTACAATTTTAAATTGTTACAGGGTTTATAATATTTCATTACTACCTTTTCTTGTGTGTAGGGGCAGGGTAAATAGGAACGACAATTATGTCAGTATTTGACATATTTTCCACCGGGAATGGTGCAGACCTTCGTCTGTTTTGGTAACATTTATAACAGTTGCAAGAAATGAAAACTATTTAAAGGTTGATTTGATGAAATTTAAACACGATGGCTTCATGATAATTGTTGAGAGCATGGAAAAAACAACTGTAATACATGAACGTACTGGAGTCTCTTGTCAATTGCCGGTCAATGATGAGGAAGACATCTTCTGCTTTATCAGATCCAGGAGGGTGTCTAAAACATGAACATATACTTTTATAAACAGTACATGGATTATTCATCAATACTTACAATTAACAACTAAATTATTCATAACCCTTGTAAATAATATTTTTGTTTTCGTAAAATGATAATGAAAAAAGGCTAGTTCATTTAGCGCCTTTCTTGAATACTTTTAGATGAAACTTTATTATGTCAAGAAATATAAAATAAGCCTAAACATTCTCAAGAAATATAAAGTTGGAAATTCAAATCAATCGCTTCAATACTTGTACTTAAACCATTACGAAACGAGGAAAGCCAAGGGTATTAAGGGTATACCAATACTTTAGTAATACTTTAACTGTACATGTATATGATAATGCGCATGTATATTCATCTACATGTCTTAAATAAGTAACAATGAATAGTCTGCTGAGAACCAGAAGGGTGTTACATCATATACTTTGACATACATATAGGTTGTAAGGTTAATATCTTTATCTTTATGCACAAACATAATTTAGAGGGGGAGCAAGTGGGAAGAACGTTAAGGCGAGGGCCACATTGTTCTTCTAAAGAGAGAGAGAGAGAGAGAGAGAGAGAGAGAGAGAAAGAAAGAGAGAAGAGAGAGAGAGAGAGAGAGAGGGGTGTAGATAAGAGGAAAAAAGACAGGAAGACAGTAGGAGACAGTTGGAGACAGGGAAATCGATGGAGAGAGGATGGATTAAAGTGAATATAAAGAAGTAAAGAGAAAGGGGAGGAAAATGAGGGTGTGTGTGATATTTAGAAAGAGAGAGAGAGAGAGAGAGAAAAAAAGAGAAGGGAAAGAGAGAGAGAGAGGGGGTGTAGATAATGGAGAGAGGGATAATGGATACAGAGGGAGAAAGACAGGAAGACAGTAGGATACAGTTGGAGACAGGGAGATCAATGGAGAGAGGATGGATTAAAGTGGGGGTGAAGAAGTAAAGAAAAAGGGGAGGAAAATGAGGGTGTGTGTGACATTTAGAAAGATAGAGAGAGAGAGAGAGAGAAAGAAATAGAAAGGTAGAGAGAGAGAGAGGGGGGAGTGTAGATAAGTGAAAAATGGATGTTGGATACAGAGGGAGAAAGACAGGGAGACTGTAGGAGACAATTGGAGACAGGGAGATCGATGGAGAGAGGATGGATTAAAGTGAATATAAAGAAGTAAAGAGAAAGGGAGACAAATGAGGGTGTGTGTGACATTTAGAAAGAGAGAGAGAGAGACATACCGAGAGAGAGAGAGAGAGAGAGAGAGAGAAAGAGAGGAATATAACAAATAATCAAAATGAGAATATTGAAATATATTTACAGTGTTGTTGTAGCATTGGTCCACCGTCCAGCCATTGAGGGGCACATGCCATTTAGAAAAATCGTCAGACATTCCATTCTCAAGATTCGTTACACTGAAGTAAGAAGCTTTCTATACACACTGTATCTCTCTCTCTATCTCTCTCTCTCTTCTCCCCTCTCTCTCTCCTCCCCTCTCTCTCTTCTCTCTCTCTCTCTGTTCTCCCCCTCTCTCTCTCTTTATTTCTATTTCTCTCTCCCTCTCTTTTTATCTCTCTGTATATCTTTACATATCTCTCTATTTATTCCTTTCTCTCCTTCTCCCTTCTCCTTTATCCCACTCTCTCCTGTTTGTCAATTATTTTCCGCTATTCCTGTCAATGACCCGACCCCCTTTTAAAATATCATTACAAACCCATCAGGTCAAACTTTTGTACCATCTAATTCTCCATCCAATTGCCTCTAGTTTAAAGTAGATATTCATTGATTTTAAAAACTACCTTTATTTTCATTATTGCAAAGTTGAAACTTTGATTCGACAAGGTTATCAAAATTCAATGCTTGAAAACATTCGAAGTAAATATTATTATAAATTACTAAACGCTTAAATACAGCCCCGGCATAGCACCTGAAGAGCTCTCCGAACACTGCTGAGATGTGTGAGATCACAGTATGGACACGACTTGCACAAGCAGACGATGTCCCAAGACATCTCACACTTTTTCAGTGCCTGTGTTTTCATCTTCCTTTGAGTTCTTTCTCTTACTTCACTACCGTCAGGCTAAATGTATAATCTATTGCCTCACTCTAAAACCCGCGCATGGTTTTATTTTGATGACAAATGCAGCAATACAAAAATTAAGGAATCTGTCGCTTGTAAACAAAATAAGACGCCATTGTATATTCAGCTGCACACACCGGGGTATGTTCGGCGTTTCAAGAGGGAACAAATGCCGTCCTTAATAACATTCCGGGGGTTTCTCAATTTGAAAGTCTGGTTTCTTTGATTGTTAATTAACCCTTATCCTGTGTATTTACAAGCAAAAGATTTTAGTTTTCAGAATCGGGTCATTCCCCTTTTGAATGGTTGGACATGCCATTACATTTATATTCATTAAACTCATTATAATTTGAGAAATAATAGCGTTGCAATTATGTTTATTCTCTATGGGATGTCGTCTACTTGGGCAGTGTTGGTCCATATAGTGACGTCATTAAAACATCGTTATTTTTCCGGCGAATCTCTCGTATATACCAGCTGCTATGGAGGTGGTTGTATTTGTGTTTGTATAAATCACCCGATTTGTAGTTGACCTAAAACTTGTCCGATGGCCATCTGTTAGCTTACCAGTTTCTAATGATACATTTTGTGGACATAGTTGTGATCTTCTATGAATTTCACCTTTAAACATTTCTGATAAACTCACAATGACAACTATTTACTTAACATTTGAAGACATGTTGTATGCATAAAGCCAAACAGTTTTTGGGGGAACTCCCTGAAGCAGCGCAAATTCACTGGTTTGCGCTGGTGTGATTACCACTCCATTGTTCACACAGGTGTCTGGAACCGGCAAACTTAACAACTTAGCCATTATGACGTCAAACTTCAGTACTGTCTGCTACCTCTATTTTCTACGGATAGATAAGACAACTGTGCAAATAATTTCCATGGTATAGCATGTACATTTGTATTTATCTACCACAGACCAAAATAACGAATAACTGAATGACATACACGAGATAAACTCATGCAATAACACATAAGATATTGTACATATAATAAAAGAAGAATACCCCTCCCAGATCAGAAGAAACAACATGAAACATAACAAGACACAAAACAGTACCATTTTAACTAGCAAAGGAGAGTAGCGGTTGCGAGAAGCAGTACTTGGTACTTGGTTGGGTAATCCCTTTGGCAGCTCACTCAGGAAGCTATACTGGGATGGTAGGTGAGGCAAGTGACTACAAGGAGTGTCATGAATTGCTGGAATGGTGTGTGGACAAAGCACTTGTCAATTTACAGTAAAATATGGTAAGTCCAGTGCAAGTAAAAACCAAGCTAGTAAGCTTATATGATGTGAGAACCAACGGGGGGCTGCATCATTCTGATGGAGGGTAGAGCAGCCTCCTTGAAGTTGGTTATTCCTGTTGCATTGACTGCTGAGCCTGGCAGATGGTTCCAGATCCTTATTGCTCTTGGGTAGTATGAGAACTTGAAGGAGTCGATAGTTGCAACAGGAATTACATACTTCAGGTTGTGGTCATGTCTTCCGAAGTATGTAGCAGGGATAACAATAGTTGGTGCAGGTATGGGGACAAGTCGGTGATGGATCTTGTAGAGAAGGGTGCATTGGTCGAGGATTCGACGTGTGTGAAGCGTGTCCCACCCTAGAGCTGCCACAAGAGCTGATGGTGATGTGGTGTATCTGTAGTCACGGTACACAAAGCGAGCCGCTGTTCTTTGTACTTGCTCTAGCATTTTTGTGACCGTGACGCTGTGTGGGTTCCAAGCCTCCGAGGCATACTCCAATTGGGGGCGCACTAAGGCTGTGTAGGCCCTGGACTTTACATCCCTGGTACAGGGTGAGAGAGTCCTGCGAAGAAGACCTAGAGTACGGCTTGCTTTATGCCGGATGGTTTGGCAGTGCTTGTTCCAACGGAGATCAGCAGCAACCGTTACTCCAAGGTACTTGTACTCTTTCACTCTCGGAATCAGTCCATTTGACAGGTGGTATTCTCGGATGCTGGGAGTACGCTTCCGTGTGATGGTGAGGATAGCGCACTTTTTCACGTTGAAGTCCATCATCCAGTTTGAAGACCACCTGGACAGCTGTTGGAGATCGTCCTTTAGGATTTGATGGTCCTCAGGGCATCGAATCTCACGATAGAGGGTGCTGTCATCTGCGAAGAGACGCATTGTGGACTGGATGTTGTCTTGGATATCGTTGATATACAACAGGAAGAGGGTAGGGCCGATGACGGATCCCTGGGGGACTCCAGATGTTACATCCCTCCATGTTGATTTGGATCCATCAACTACGACTGCCTGTTGTCTATCAGTGAGGAGAGACATTATCCACTGGAGTGAGTCACCACTTATTCCATAGTACTGAAGTTTGGTTGACAGGAGAAGGTGTGGTACTCGATCAAATGCCTTCTTGAAGTCCAAGAAGATTATATCAGCTTGGCTACGCTGCTGTAGGATGGAGGACCAGTCGTGGACGGCTGTTGTCAATTGAGTGGTTGTTGACAACCCTCGTCGGAAGCCATGTTGTGCATCAGTGAGGATATTATTCACTGCAACATGCTTCGACACATGGTTCAGGATGATATGTTCCATGACTTTGCAGCAAACGCAGGTAAGTGAGATCGGTCTGTAGTTGGAGGGGTCACACTTTTCTCCCGACTTGTGAATAGGGGTAACCAGTGCCTGTTTCCATTGGGCTGGAACGATGCCACTGTTGTAGCTTTGTTGAAACAGGAAGGACAGTGGAGAAGCAATCTCGCGAGCTACCAACTTTAGGAGCTTGGGTGGGAGTTCATCAGGTCCGCTGGCCTTTGAAGGGTCCAGTTGTTGGAGGCGTTTTTCGACACCAGTCCTGTGAACATGCAGGTGACCAATAGTTGGAAAAGGAGAAGGTCCTTTCTGTACAAGAGGTTGGAGCTGGTGAGGAGTAAAGACAGACTGGAAGTAGTCGTTCAGTGTCTCTGCCTTGTCTAATGCTGAGGCGCATAGTTTAGATGGAGTATGCAAGGTAGGAATACCAATGTTTTCAGAACGACATGTCTTGATGTAAGACCAGAAAGACTTTGGGTTGTCCTTAAGGCTTGCCCCGATGATGTTGTTGACGTACTCACAACGTGCTCTGTGCACATTCTTGGCAACTTGGTTCCTGAATTGTCGGTAGGCTGTCCAAGCTGTGGAGCAAGACTGGCTGTGTGCCTTCTTGAATAGGCTATCTCTCTTCCTCATCTGGCGTTTCAAAGGAGGAATAATCCAAGGAAGATGTTTCCTTCCTTTGCTCATTTTGGAAGGAATAAGCTCAGACAAACACCTGTTCAAGAAGTTGACAATGATGGACCAGTTTGTCTCCACTGATCTTCTTTCTGGATCTGATTGGAGGAATTCCGTCGCAAATTCGGCTGCTGCATCTCTCAGTTGCTGTTCGTCAGCTTTGTGGAACTGGTAGATCTTCCTCAGGGGTTTGACAGAGATCTTTGGATTTGCAGCAAGAGTAAAAGTGACGATGTTGTGGTCTGATATCCCAGACTTTACGCACACATTCTCAACCAGGGCGGGATTTGACGTCACAACTAGATCCAGGATGTTGTTGGATGAAGGTCGGGTGACTTCCCTGACTGTTTGAGACAAGGAGTTGTGCAAAAGGATATCCAACAGCTTCTGGTGACAAGTAGAAGTGGCTGGATTTGTAGTCGACTGGTCATCCCAGTTGATGTCTGGGTGATTAAAGTCGCCGGCTATCAAGATGTTAGGGTGGCTGCGCCGGTGCCTTGTCATAATCTTGGACAATGACTGGTGCAAGCCTTCAAGGCCTTGTTGTCTGTTGTTGGGGGGGGGGGGGCAGTAGTAGCTACCAATATACAGTGGCTTGGCATTTGCAAGTTGCACGTTGCACCACTGTATCTCACAGTCTGAGTCAAACTCTGGACATTCAGTGACAATTAGTGTGTCGATGATTGCTATGAAAACACCACCTCCATGGATGTTTCTGTCCTTACGGTAGATTGAGTAATTGCTTGGGAAGATTGAGTATGATGATAAGCTGTCATCCAGTTTTGATTCACAACCAAAAACAAAATCAGGAGTGTGGTGAGCAATAGCTGCATGGAAGCTTGATTTTTTAGCATTCCCCTTAAGACCATTGCAGTTTACAACCATCACTTTAAATGCCTTTTTGCGATTTCTTGATGGAGGGTGAAATCGTGGTTGACGACGTCCCCCAGGGCTCGATGTAGGCGTAGAGGTTAGAGGGTTGATGGAGGGAAGGATTTCTTCATTACTGGAGTCGTGGTGAAGGGGTGAGAAACGATTGGTCTGTGAGAGGTTAAGACCTTGCAGCGAGCTGCTTGACCCTATGTTGGTAGAGGAACACTGGCAGCACACCCAAGCGAAGCTCCTGGACTTCTTCGTCAAGATATCATAGGAGTCTGGGGAGATACCGACACATGAGATGTGGCACCAGCAGTCGCAGTGATCGCATAAGAGAGCAGGGTCGTTGTCTCTCACTTCATCCCCACAGATGGCACATGGAAATGTCTCAGGAGCACTAGTTGATGGACCAGGGTTGGTTTCAACTTGTCCGCTGAGGAGAAGTAGGATGGTTAGGTGGCTCAAAGAAGTCGACCTGAAGTCAAGTGGACAAAGCTTTGTATTTCGATTCCACTTATTACAGGATGATATAAAAAGTAACAGTTTGCAGTTATCAATATCTGCAGTGTAAGTACGCCTTCTAGTAGGCTGGTGTAGTGATCTTGGTTCACAAAGCGTTGCGTGTAGATCGAAGAAGGGTAAAGAAGCTGATCTATGGTCTGCAATCTGCGTGTACAGGTTTCCACTCTTCAATAGTTTAAGTGCACACACTATTGAGAGTATTGCTAGAAGGAGTGGATGTGATCTAGAAGAAGAGGGTGGTAAGAAGTAATTCTTCATGATGGCGTTTGCAAGTCGAACGGTGATGAATACCGGTGATTAAATTTGGCAGGACAGTATTCAATATTCAATACGTATTCAGAACAAACAAAGGGAAGTCAGAAAAGCTCACAGCAGTCTCACTCACTCAGCTACACCCATTTTATGTAGGTTAGCTATTAGTAGTAGTAGACGGTTAGCTAAATCATCTGGTAAATGATTGAAATCCCAGTGAGTAATTGCTTCTATATCATAAGAATAATATAAGCATAATTCAGTCAGAAAATATACATTACAGTTATTGTTGCCTGTAGTGTAGGTATGAAGAAGGCTGGGCAAAATAAGCAAACTCAGGATCCTCCATATGGGACTACAGGTGTGTGTTCAAATTCCTTGGCAGAAAATGGCTGTAAAACTATCACAATATTCTACCTCCAGAAGGTATCAAAGAACAAAATAATCATATCAAAAGCTTGAAGATATGTTCAAGAAGCAAAATCAGATAAATAAAATACACGATCTGCAGTTAAAAGTGCAAGATTAGGTGGATTTTATATCACAAAACCAGACCATGTCTGCTCCCTGTAGCCATCACCTCTGTTTTTGTATGTGGACTCGCTGGAATGCCATATAATACAGTGATATTCATATTGTGAGAGAGTGAGAAAAAACGAAAGTTGCCCCCAAAAGTATTACATGCAGCTATTTACATTATTATGAGTGTGTTAGATGACAAAAGTCTGCAACCTATTTAATATTGTAGCATTTGCCTTTCAGAAATTACATATCAAAGGTTTTCATGTACCATTGCAACATTATGAAATCCACAGTGTTGAATCTTACACTTATCATTATACTGCTATGTACATATCATGAGCATACTTGGAATTTAAATATGTTTTGATAGATAGGAGACTTTGCAACCTAATTGATTGTTATATTATTCAGACATTCTAACAAATAAAGTTGTTAAATTAATCAAATTGAATCATACAACAACAAGAAGTACAGCTGTTTACAAGTTGTGAGTATGTTAACAGACAAAACTATGCAACTTATTTCATTATTTTAACATCGCTACTAAGGAACTACACATTCATAGCAAAAAGTGTCATAGACAATTCATAAAATAACAACATTAAATCTTACAAATACCGGGTATTCTGCAGCTATATACATGTTGACATGTTCTGAGCATGTTTAAAATGCATATTCCTGCATGGTAGATAACAATGCCATGCAATCTAAAGCAAATGATTTTAAACGGTTTTCGAGCAATAATTGAAAAAAAAAGGTTAAGGAAAATTGAATGGACCATACGGTATTCAATGTCACACAACGAATATTCAGATTGGATTCCGAAGGACTTATGAAAGTCTATTTTGTCTCAGTGAATCCAATATTTTGAAATGAAGATATTTTTGTAATATGAAGTATGATAATCAAACGATTTCTTCTTTTTCTAGGAAGAATTCACATTGCATATTTGTTGTATTTACAATGTCTAAACTACATTCTGCCAGCTAATATTGATCTATATGGGTTACTCAAACAACATTTCAAGTTTGGTGTTTTCAGGGGGGGGGGGGGGGTGCACCAGACGTGTGCAACAGGCATTCCGGTAGTAGGGGCACGTGCCCCCGCCCTATCTCTCTCTTTCTCTCGCGATGTCCTTGTAGTAACTTCTTCGCCATACGGTATTAATTGGAATTTGCATGATATAACGGCCTTGTATATTTATCTTCCTCTCACTGTCACGCATATGATCAATCAATATTTCGACTGTGAAATTCACTTTCTCCGGGACGGAGAGTAGATCACCAGCCCTAATATAAACGTCAGTATTCCAAGAGCTGTTTCATATCTGAGCTGTGCCTACCTCTACCTATACCACATCATCATGATTCCCGCATTGAGCCTCGTACTTGTGTTGGCAGCCTCCTTTGGAGAGATGGCTTATGGACTCACCGAAGAGGAGAAAACAACTATCCTGGCTAAACATAACCAGTACCGTAATGAAGTAGATCCACCTGCTGCAAACATGAGATCTCTGGTAAGTTTTGTGTTATACGATACTTGCTGATCTTGCGACACCACTTTCTCTTGCGAAACTTGCTTCATGTAAAATTTCCTATACACTAACCGAATTCGTAGCTTCAACACTGGATCAACATTATGCCTAACCCTAAACGTTTTCAAGATTTGCAGAGAGAGGCACCAAGAAGAATTTGTTAAAATTGATAGTATTGACAACGATAACAATAATAATAATAATAATAATAATAATAATAATAATAATAATAATAATAATAATAATGATAATAATAAATGCTATTATCATTATTATTATTATTGTGAACGTTAAACTTTTAGATGATGCAATGTCTGGTTTAATAGTTTATATGTCTATACCTAATCCGCAGGTGAAAAACTTTTGAAAGATATAAATGCTCATTTTTATAGATTTCTTTGGGGAGGGGGGAGGGGGAAGGGGTCAACATTTAAGATATATACACACATTGCCAATCATTAAAAACTTCCTGAATTAAGAGATTGGCAAGTGGCTCAATAGATCGCAATATCCTCTTTCTTTTGCAATTTTTCTTGCCCGAACCGCATGATTTAAAATTAACCCTTACTGTACATTTCCTGCTAACCCTTATGGAATAATGATTACATTAAAATAGGCAATAGCCCAATAAAAAGTAAAATATTGCATAAGAGTTCGTTTTTGTCAAAGATATTTTAGAGACAAATATTTATATATTTTTTTCTCTCTGGAAGATTTCCAAGATAAGTATAATATTAATTAGTTTTTCTTTTTTTATCGTTGATTATGCGACGCAGGGAGCCACAACCCCTTTTTTCCAGATATACAATGGCATTGGTTATGACACGTATTAAAGGATGTTCACATATCTATGCAATTTTATTAAAGAGAAGAAAGGGAGAATGTAAAATGTATTTTCGACCCGAATGACAAGAGTCGGGAAAAAAAAAGTTCCATTGGATTTAATTGTATATTTTCACTGCAAAATAAATTATTTGGTTTAAGAGGTTCAAATAATTATGCATTGAATGTATACTGATTGTGGTGCGACAGATGGTGTATACGTGCAGAATAAAGAAAACTTTGCCCGATATAGTGCCGGGCTACGAAAAAATAAGACGCTGCCCGGGCTGGTATCGGAACCCTGAACACTTGAATTGAGCGTCAAGTGAATGAACCACTGGACCACGGCAACGGTGCATATTATTCACGGCTAACAAAAATAACAAACAACCAAATTTGCGTTTATGTCGTGGCTTTATTAACATTTTGAGATGGACGCTTATTTTGCACATTTTGATTTTCTGGGTGTCATAACAAAATAACACAGATATATTGAATCATAAAAAATGCTTACAAATGCAATGCTAGGCCCCCCGCCTATGAAATCGAGTGATGCCTAGGCTAAACTTATATACATTAAGTCATTATATCAGCCCCCCGCCTATAAAATCGAGTGATGCCTAAAGTTATGCTAGGCCCCCCGCCTATGAAATCGAGTGATGCCTAGGCTAAACTTATATACATTAAGTCATTATATCAGCCCCCCGCCTATAAAATCGAGTGATGCCTAAAGTTATAGAATATAGATGTATATATATACCAGCCTCTCCGCCTGTAAGATCGGATGATGCCTAAGATTAAAGCGTGACACCCTGAGTTTGAAAATGTGTAGGTACAACTAGGTCCCCCCGCATTCAAATCGAATGGGGGCCGGAAAACTAAGAATTGACATGCGAACAAATTCGACTGAATATACATTGGCAACCCCCTCGCATGTAAAAATTGAGTGGGGTCGAAAATTATCGGATGACAATTATTGATCAATAAACTTATCAGTACCATGTGATCAGTGATTTACCCATACAAAACCGGGTAGGGGCGAAACCCAATGGGAAAAATTCCCCTACGGCCCACTTTCTTTGTGCACGACGCAAGTTGATGTGCGACCAGGCCAAATGCCCCCGGCTCTGCATTGACTTCATAAATCACTGACCAATTTATTACATAAACCCTATCCGTACCTTTCATACCTGAAACCCTAAATCCTTTCCGTACTAATACGTATGCCTTGGCTACTTCGAACCACCAAGCAATACTTAATTTATGCCACTTATATACTAAAAATACTTTTATTGGTGGAGATAATGGGGAGGTGGTGGGAATGTTTTAGACTCCGTAAATTTTTCTTCTTGTCCATTCAAAATGAAAGCCATAACTAGAATGAAAGCCCCTTCGTGCTATTTTTAATTTGCTGGCGGTGTTTTCCGCGCTTGCTTGATAAGCGTACATACGCTTGTACATTTCCTTCCAATGTAATACAAAGTATTACATTTCCTAGCGCGTGAATTTCCCTCAAAAATGTAAACAACCTCTTGACCTACATTTTGTCAGCCTGTCAATAAACCATTTTAAATCGTTGTCTACTCTTTAAATTTTATTAAAGCTAATTGCGCTCACAGGCTGATTAGCGCAAGTAATAATGCAACAGGTGAGCAAAATGAGTTTGTTGACAACGCCATTTTCGGCGGCTTGAATCAAGTGTGTACGTCCATTTGCGCATACTAGGAATTATTTGCATCATTGCTTGCGCTAATCAAATCGTCAATGCAAATAATGCATACACCCATAAATTAACAGCAACGCTTGCGCTGTTCAATTTTTTATTCATATAATTTGCACGAGATATCACTCTCACATGACGTATTAGAGACCGCGCCAGTCGTTGACGCAGACTTGCGTCAATCAAATGACGCCTCGTGTACGATGATTGTCTTGCGATCTTGTGCCATGCATTGAATGTGCTAAAATCAAGTTGATAATATTCGAGCACCAGAAGTAACAGTGCTAGACAAGAGCGCTATACGCGAACCCACCATCGTAATTATGATGGCTCGGTGTAAAAATGTCAGTGGAAAAAATGTCAGAGGTAAAAATGTCAGAGGTAAAAATGTCAGAGGTAAAAATGTCAGAGGTAAAAATGTCAGAGGAAAAAATGTCAGAGGTAAAAATGTCAGAGGTAAAAATGTCAGAGGTAAAAATGTCAGAGGAAAAAATGTCAGAGGTAAAAATGTCAGAGGAAAAAATGTCAGAGGTAAAAATGTCAGAGGAAAAAATGTCAGAGGTAAAAATGTCAGAGGTAAAAATGTCAGAGGTAAAAATGTCAGAGTTTAAAATGTCAGAGGTAAAAATGTCAGAGGAAAAAATGTCAGAGGTAAAAATGTCAGAGTTTAAAATAAAAACAAAAGCATGTGACAAGATTGTTATGTTTACACCCGGGTTATATATCAGGCTTATCGAAAAAGAAGAGCGATGGATATTCTGCAGTCGTTATTTCACCGCTGTCTTATTGTATTGTATTAGTTAAGTCTTATTTTGAGCGTATACCAAGGTTGTAACTTGTAGAGGAATCATGTACTTTGAAGAATGCTATCAGTTGTCTGATGACCGCTTGCAAGGCGTGAAACTCGGAGTACACCATCCATGTCCCATTAGTCTGCCTTATTCAATATTTATATACCGGTATATTATGTTTTTGTATAAGCAAATGGTACTGGTACACTAAGCAAACTTCTAGGGAAAAAGATTTCTAAAATCGATAAGTTTGGCCATGTTTTATAGGCTGAGTTGTCGCTCCATGGTGTAATCATTAAAAAAAAAAAAAAACAAGGTTATTTAATAAAAGGATCATGCGACAAATAATCATTGTGATTCAAATTGATGCAAGGATTTTTTTGAATAAGCAATGCTTTTCACCAGAATCTTACAAATCTCAGCCATGCAAATCTGCCACTGTGTTGTAAGATCACTTTCAGATTAGAAGTGTATTCTGTAACGAGTATTTTACATTGAATGGAACGTCTCAACTCAGTAAGCATGGCTGAGAATTGTAAAAGTTGTTTTTACAAAGAAGATTCGGGTGAATAGCAGTGCTTATTCAACCAAATATTCGCATCAATTTGAATCACAATCATTATTTGTCGCTTAATCCCTTTTAATGACCTTGTTTTCTTTCTCGTTTGCAAGGGGAGAAGAAGATATGTCACGTTAAAGACATCATAAAGATCAGTGTTGTATGCGTATATATTATATACACAGGCCAGTAACAGCTATGTAGCTTGTAAATTTGTAAGAGGGAAAATGCTGATTGAAATGATAATGATGAAATAGCAAATAATTGAGGAGTATCATAGGTACCAATTCAATGGATAGTTGTATAACAGAGAGCCCCCGTCAGTACTAAAAGAGCCCCCGTGAGAAGGCTCACGGGGGCTCTTTTTTGGGTGGCAGAGCCCCCGTGGACAAAAAATTAATTTGAGCCCTGGTTGTAGAGGAATCATGTACTTTGAAGAATGCTATCAGTTGTCTGATGACCGCTTGCAAGGCGTGAAACTCGGAGTACACCATCCACGTCCCATTAGTCTGCCTTATTCAATATTTATATACCGGTATATTATGTTTTTGTATAAGCAAATGGTACTGGTACACTGAGCAAACTTCTGGGGAAAAAGATTTCTAAAATCGAGAAGTTTGGCCATGTTTTATAGGCTGAGTTGTCGCTCCATGGTGTAATCATTAAATAAAAAGAAAAGTCAGTACAGCCCCCAAAATAGGATCAGATATCTATGAACCTTCCCCCTCCTACTTCTCCTTCGTATTTGAAGATTGTTGGACATTTTAACTGCGTGGCAATGTCTACTATTATATGTAATTTCCAATAAATGCATATTTCCGACAATTCCACTTTCTTGAGGGCTTGGTATTTTGATACTCTGAAACAAGCAGAAAGCCATGTTATCAATGCTAACCGCACCATCACATTCCCGAAGTGCGCGCGTTGCAATAAAATATTGTCGATTACTATTGCGGTATAAAATAGTCTGGGAGAAAATCAATAAGCAGCTTTGTTACTCCGATACAAAGCAGAAAGCCGCCCATGTTACATCAATTAAAGAGAAGGTTGAGTTCTGGGGAAAGGTAAAAAAAAATTATTTGTGAGCGTTCAATGCAAGTGTAATAGAACATCAAAGAAAAAAGTTATTCCCTGAAAATCTATTTCAAATGACTTCATATCCCAGATATAACAAGTAACATCTTTGTATGCCTGCCCGATTTGTATGCCATATGTTTGTGTAGTCCCATATCAATATCTTTCTGTGTACAGTGCTTGTTACTTTACCAAGACTGGGCCAAATTTTTTATCATTTTGATGACTCCAAAACCTTGCACTACACACCAATACTTACATGTTTATGCTAGATGATTAACCTTCTCTGATTGCTTCCAAAAAAAAAAAAATTTCAAAATCTATTTTCCACATTATATTATCTCCAGGACATGTACGATATACAACACATCCATTTAGAAACGAATATAATAGACTAGCCCATGCAGTAGCTGTAGGTCTTGACATTCTGAGTGATAAAGTGCTGAGATATTATGACGGCACTCATTTGTTTTGCTTGTACCTCTGACATTTTTACCTCTGACATTTTTTCCTCTGACATTTTTACCTCTGACATTTTTACCTCTGACATTTTTACCTCTGACATTTTTACCTCTGACATTTTTTCCTCTGACATTTTTTCCTCTGACATTTTTACCTCTGACATTTTTACCTCTGATATTTTTTCCTCTGACATTTTTACCTCTGACATTTTTACCTCTGACATTTTTTCCTCTGACATTTTTTCCTCTGACATTTTTACCTCTGACATTTTTACCTCTGACATTTTTACCTCTGACATTTTTACCTCTGATATTTTTTCCTCTGACATTTTTACCTCTGACATTTTTACCTCTGACATTTTTTCCTCTGACATTTTTACCTCTGACATTTTTACCTCTGACATTTTTTCCTCTGACATTTTTTCCTCTGACATTTTTTCCTCTGACATTTTTACCTGGCACCATTATGATCATATACGTACGCAATATTATTATTCAAGGCTAATTATTTAATTGCCTGTAAAAGGTTTCAATGTAAACTATGAGCAAATTAAATGGCACTCTTATGATTTTGTTTTTCTCTCCCTCTTCTCTTTTTTTTTTTGCAGTATGTCTCTTTACGTTTCTATTTTTTGTTCTTACTTTATTATGAGAAATATTTGTTTATGATTATTATCATTATGAAAGAGTTTCACCAGGATGGTTGTAATAATGACTTTAAAGTTCTTTTATCACGTCCTAACGGAAAAATTACCTGTAACAATTTCGATGTCTAGAGTTTATTTTCTTTTTGAAGATTAGTGCAGTATGTTAAACAATTATTCTTCTTACTTTATTATCCCATTTTTCGTTCCTTGTCAGTTTTGGTGAATTTATTCTTTAAAATGCAACTATGTTATGTTTGTATGTATCAGTCTTTGGACTGTTTCTACAACTCATTTTCTTTCAATGAACCGAAATAAATGAAAAAACAAACAATCCTACTATTGCCTCGTTCTCTGGTAACAGCGATGGAACCACTGGCTTGCAAACACGGCGCAGACGTGGGCTGACCAATGCACCTTCAGCGACAACAACCCTTCTTCACCAAGATGGGACGTGGTAGGCCAGAACATCGCCCAAGGGGTCGGCAGCAGTCTCATTTCTTTGATGGATTCGTGGAATAATCAGAAGGATAAATATGACCTCGACACCGACACGTGTTCACCTGCCCGCGCATCCTGCAACCAATATATTCAGGTAAGTTTCAAAGCTCAAAATAGCCATTGACAATACATAAACAGCGTGGCGGATCTACGGGGTGGGGGGGGGGGGGAGGGGTTAGCGGGTTTAACTCCCCCCTCCTCCTGCGGGCTGCTAAGTGAAGATGTGATGTGCATAGAAAAACGCCATCATAATTATGTCCGGACCCACACAATATCCGCATCGCCATTGGGTCGGCTCGGTGTAAAAATGTCAGAGGTAAAAATGTCAGAGGAAAAAATGTCAGAGGTAAAAATGTCAGAGGTAAAAATGTCAGAGGAAAAAATTTCAGGGGACAAAATGTCAGAGGTAAAAATGTCAAAGGTAAAAATGTCAGAGGAAAAAATGTCAGAGGTAAAAATGTCAGAGGAAAAAAATGTCAGAGGTAAAAATGTCAGAGGTAAAAATGTCAAAGGTAAAAATGTTAGAGGAAAAATTGTCAGAGGAAAAAAATGTTAGAGGAAAAAATGTCAGAGGAAAAAATGTCCGAGGAAAAAATGTCAGAGGTAAAAATGTCAGAGGTAAAAATGTCAAAAAAAAAACATTCATTAAAGTAAAAATGCATCGATTTGTTCCCTTTTCTGTAAGTGCATCCCTAGTTTTTCCTTTTTGAAGACTATTTTATATTCCTCGTCTCTGTAATCTTTCAGCATATGTATTACTTTCTGCACGGATGGCAGAGTTACCTTTTTTCTGGAAATAAAAATGATATACTTTACTAGAAATATAATACAATTTATTACAAATATTCTAGCAGTATTGCCAGATATTCCCATGAAAATGGGTTTCCAATCATCACTGTGAACTTATATTAAATGCAACTTTTTAATTACCTCTTGCCATAATCGTTCAACTATATGACAATCTAAAAATAAATGCTGATATGTCTCTACTTCTAGTCTACAAAAGGAGCAAAAATGGTCAGACTCAAACCCAAATTTGAAAAGCTCTCTTTTCGTATATACAGCCACATGTAATTGTTTGTATTGAAACTCTCTTTGTTTATTACATAACATTGCACATTTCACCTGGTGAATGTTTCTTTCAATTCCCTCATTCCAAGATCATATTCACAGTAACCGTCTGTAACATGTAATGTGTAATCTTTTTGAAATTCTTCAATGAAGTAATCATATAACCGCCTAGACTTTATGTCACATAGTTTCTGTAAACGTCCAAATATCATCAATTCTATTTCAAAATTTTCAGTATCCGCTTCCATAAAATCACTTTGCATCCATTCTAATCTGATTGCTGAAAAGATCTTTTGAATTCTAAGCAAGCTTTCAGTTGCATAACCCAAATTATAAAAAGTAAGATTGGTTTTAAATGACCTCTGACGATTATATCTGATGCTTGAAATATACCTTTCTGAAATAATTCGACATCAAAAAATGTTTTATTGCTGAGACATATGCACTTATTATTACAGATAAGCGGATTATTCTTATTTTCTCCAAAATGTCTGCACTTATCTAATTCTTGCCATGCTTTCAACATGTCTTTATAAAACAATGGAATACATTCAAGTCCATTTTATTAATATCATAATTACACAGAAATATAATTCGACCATCCAGTGATCTGAAAAAGTGGTCAAAGGTTACTTTCCAACCTGAATACTTTTCTCCATATAGCAACCGTTTGACCCACATTATTCTCTGAGTCTTGACAAATACCTTGAAATTCGTTAATCTGAGTCCCCCAACGCAGTAATCTTGATATAATATTTTCCGTTTTATTCTGTTTCTTCCTCCCCAAATAAAATTAAAAGAGATCTTGTTGATTTCTTAAAAATGCTCTGTGGGACTGTCATAAGAGACGATACATAATTTATTTTTGAAAATACATACATTTTCAATAATTTAATTTTGCCAAACATCGTTAAATCCCTTTGCTTCCACCAACCGATTAGTCTTTTGATTTTGCTCAAAATTTCCTTATAGTTCAAATCATCTTTTATTTTGGAATTACGTGCGAAATATATCCCTAGGAATTTTATATGTTGTACCCAATGTCCGAACAGAGGTAAACCCGGCCTATCCTTTTCCTATCCCATCCACATGAAATTTGTTTTATCTATATTAATAGCTTCAATCCACTCAATTTTTCAAAGTTTTTGAAAACTTTCTTCACTCTTTTAATTTAATCCATATCTTTTAAAAACAAAGTAATATCATCTGCATACAACACTTGTTTTATTTCTTTATCCTGAATCTTATTCCTTCAATCCTCCCATCTTTCCTAATATAACGAGATAATAATTCGATAACTATTACACATAAATATGGAGATAAAGGGCCACCGATTTTGATTTAGCTCCTTTTGGAATGAAACATGATATTGTACCTAATTTTGTTCATACTTCTTGGTGAAATTTTCGAATGTGATATAGTGCATTTTGTCCCCATGTAGGAAATCATTATTTTAAGACAAATAACTCCATTTTGATAAAATATGGATTTAACTCCTTTTGGAATCAAGCTCTTCATATATACATATATATATATATATATATATATATATATATATATATATATGTATATATATAATTTTTTTGTGATGACGATTATGATTATTAATATTATTATTTTGCTTAATGTTGTTTATTTTAGTATTATTATTATCATCGTATTTATTATGTCATAAATTATATCATTATCATTATGATTGTTATTATTACTAGTAGTAGTAGTTGTATAGTTGTATTCGTTGGTGTTGTTGTTATTGTTGTTCTTGTTTTATTATCATCACCATTTTTTTAATTAATTTTGGTTTATGCAGGTGGTTTGGGCTACAACCTCTTTCCTTGGATGTGGCAAGGCTCAATGTGAGGGAAAGACATACCTCGTCTGTTACTACGGAACCGGGTAATTTGATTCGTTGTCATCCTTGCATGGTCATTGTTCCTATTTTGCCCGGGATCATACACACACACACACACACACACATATATACACACGCACAATCACACACACACATACACGCACACACACACACACACGCACAAACATGAGTACATGACTGCTTTGAAATGGCACATTGCTTGGAAACGGAATTAGCATATATGTATTGTTACATCATAGTCATAATCATATCATATTTATCTTTCTCTATCATGTTGTGGAACATATATATTGGAGAGACGGGAGATATTGTAAGGGATAGAATTATAATTTAACATCAATCCCATCAGAAAGTTAATCAAATACTGAATGTAAAGTAAACATATTTCACGATGTGCAAATTTTTGTTTTTTGTTTGTTGTTGACTACACAATTCTATGAATTGAGAACCGTAAACGAAGCTGAACGAAAATCCCACCCCCCCCCCCCATGAAAAGAGTACAATGCATTTTATCAATATATATTTTAACCACAGCTGAACAAGTTTTAATTAAAAATAGCGAAGAATGATGGAATTATTTGAATTAAACTTGTCCTTGAGTTGATTCCTCGAAGGTCTTGATATTGAATCGTTCTTTTACTATCTTCCAGAGGTAACATGTTGTCAGGTGGCCCATACCTATCAGGTACACCCTGTTCTCGTTGTCCTACCTGGGGAGGAGAACAAAAAAGTTGTGAGGGTAATCTCTGCTATTATGTGTAAGTATAATTCAATTAACTTTAGTTCAATTTAATTCAATTCAATTAAGGTTTATTAAAAAGGGAAGTCAACCCTGGTATTGATAAAAGCAGAAAAATGAGAGAAATAAATAAGTGAAAATTTGATCTCCGATTCAAATGATAAAAGTTATTAATTTTTGAAGTTATCATCAGTGGTACACAAATTGGCAGCACTGTGAGGTATCTTGCGAGCTCCTCTCCAATTCTTTCTGTACAGAAAATTTCATAAACTTTAATTTAATTTTCTTAGTTGTTGATGACAGTATATTAAGTGTCATATCGGGGTTGTATAAAACAACACAAAAGAAGATATTTAAGATAAATAAATGTATGATTGAACATTTTCTGAGGGGAAAATATAATTTTGTGGAAAGTTTTTTTCCAACCATTGACCTACTAAAAACAGGGCGAATTGAAAGGGACCTCGCAAGATACGTCACAGAGTTGCCAATTTGTATTCGATTGATCGCACCTGCAGCAATTAATAATTACTATTTTTAATCGGTTTTTGCTCAAACTTTCCCTGACCTGATTCTTTCATCGTCTGCTTCTGATAAAACCGATACGATACCAGGGTGGACTACCCCTTTAACCATGACTGGTAATCACAAACTGAAGTGTACATGTTTCTACAGTGCAAGTAAAATACCGAATTTATACAAATTGCAGCACTAAGAAATCATGTACAATAGAAAGTAAAAGGTACGTGAAATAGATTAAATCGGTCAAATTGCAAAACAAAAGCCTATAAAATCAGTGACTGTTAAATGCATTAGCATTGTATCCAATTACCTCGCTGCTCTCAATGTAAAAATATTGCACAATAATAAACAGTAGGCCTACATAATTTATATAGGTCAAAGAAAGGGAAGGGTGTGTTCCTGAAAAGATAAGTAGACTGCAAGCGACATAAAAGGAGATAAAGATACTGAATAGAGGAAGAAAGAGAGTGGTGGATTCTATTTGAAACAAGAACAGGTACCCATTTACACCTGGACTCGGTTTCATAAAAGTGATACAAAGTGGTGGGTGCATTCGATGCGTTTTATTTATCTTCCCATACAAATTCTCTTTTTTAGTTAACTAATGGCTTGGCAAGGCTGACATGACAACGAGATTGGACTGAACTACCCAACTACAACACGTCCAAAGGACCTGATTGCAACTTTGAGTTTTACTTCTACGCATCATTTAGTTCGCGGCAAAGCGGTAGACCGCCGCACAAACCGTGGCACGTTTTTTTTTTGTTAACGTTTAAAATCTGCTGGTTGTGGTTTACTTAATTTAATATATATATAGAGGCCTTTTTCTAAATTTTTATTTCAAAGTCTGGGTTGGTAATATCTAAAATGTTAATGCATTGTATACTGCATTATATTCTTGCTTAATCTTTACCGTTCATATCTGCGTAACCATTATTTGGTTTAATTTGATCTTCTCTGTCTTTTTTACCATTATCTAAATCTTGAATTTTAGTTTTCATTTCATCGTTTAAAGACAATCTTTATTATTATCCCTACAAATCTACAATATAATTTTATTTTGTTAATTAAATAACATGTTAGTGTTAATTTAATTCATTAAACTAATACTTCTTTTAAAATGAGAATTCTTCTGTCAAAGCCCTAACTGTGTTACCCAATTTAAGTCACAATACTTGCCGTGTGCCGGGAGCGGCAAGACGGACGTTCCTGACATCAAGAAAAATGCCCTTTTATATGTGCTTAGAAGTAGGCCATAACAGAATTATCAACATCAGAAGGGGGTGTATATAATTTACTCGCCTTAGGCAATATTCAAAATCTAGAAAAAATTGGTCTAAAAAAGGGTTTACTCGATTCCTGACGTCTACTTGTGACAAGTAGACGTCAGGAATCGAGTAAACCCTTTGTAAAATCGTTTAAAGCTAATCTTGAGCTCTGGAATTGGTATCGTTAGTCGAGAGAATATGGTTATAATTCATTCTGCATGATTTATTCTGCAGTAGTTTGAACCAGTAAAATCAAATCAACCTAACAAAAACTTGCTGAAAATCATCTTCGATAAGAACCACAACTCTCTTGCACATAGTGACCTGTGTTAAGCACATGGTGCCGGGCTTGATTTCCTTATCTTTCTATGCTCATTACTCAGCCCCTATACATGTTCTACCATAATCGTTTGGCATATGTCATTAATTTGTAATCTTGAACATTCAGTGTAAGTTTTGTTGGATTCTCTGAGAATGTATTTTCTATAATTGCCAGAACTCAAGCTTATCCTAAAGTTACTGTTAACGTGGTGTAAATGGCTAAGTTCTATCCCTTTTCAATATTTGATATTAAATGAATCAATTTCATTCAAAGAGCTAGGTTTGTCAGTTGCTCTGAATATTCGGCCCTCTCTCGAAAATACTTTTGGTTAATTTATTTGTAACTTATAAGCTCAATTTCAATACGTTGTGTTGTATTTCTTCTGAATAAAAAATCTGGTATTAAAGGGAAACAAATACATGTCTTTGCGTTTTTTTTAATTTGTCTCAAATGGGTTATGTTTAATTTTTAAGTAGGCTGAGAGGCGAGGAAATTTCCATATTTTTTCCCCCACAGAAAGAAAGACCTTGTCAGTGATAAATACGCGTTGTTACTTCAAGTTGTAATAGTTTGGTATAGAGTTAAAAATGCCAGAGCATAGAAAAAGTCCAAAGTAACAATTCTGCACTATCAATTTCAATAGATGCCAGGCGCGGCGATCCAAGGTGAAAGGGAGGGGGGGGGGAATATCCCCCTCAATTTGTTTAGGAGGGGATCGCCCCCCGGAAAATTTGAAAAAAAATGTACACAAAGAAATGTATAGCAAAATAGTGACTAAAGACGGCAACACACTTTTAGGCTCTCGAGGGCCCAAGAGTGCAGCGTTTAGACTAATGAAAATGCGAAAATTAGACTAATAACATTTAACTACTAAATATTTACAACGCTTCGGACTGCACACTAATTAAGTGACTCAAGTGTGAAAAAAGTATATTGCTTGTTTGTGTACTATAGTTTTGCTCAGGAATAAAACAAAATGTAAATACAACAAAAGTTCAAAAACCTGTGAGGGGGTAGTCACTTCCGTCACCTTCGCCCCTCTCGTTCATTATGCTCTCTCTCGTCCCTTGCATTTCGTCCCCCCCCCCCCTCCTCGGTCATGAAAAGAAATTGCCGCCCCTGATAGACGCATGTCCATTTTGCACCTTTCCTTGTCCTAAATCAATTAAAAAAGAAACAATTAAGCAAAATATCCCAACCAAGATCACTGCACTGATCAAGTTTCCATATCTCTCTCACACACACCACCACCTCCCCCTTCATCTTTCAAATTTTTCGATCTCATTACGCTACTAAATGCAGTGTGACATACATTTAGAAGTAGAGCAATCTCAACTCTCATCATGCCTGATATCCAAGAGGAAAACCAAGTGTCCAGGCGGTCAAGGAGAAATCATGGGAATGTAGGTTCCCCAGCCAACAAATTTTCACCAAAGATAGGAGAGAGAAAAGGAAAGAAAACAGAATCTAGCACTAAAACTCCAAAATCCATCCGGAATGTCTCAAAGGATGTACTTACCCCCTCATCAACCTCTGGCATACATGAAGATCAGCTCTTACCTGCTGCAGGGCCGCACTCACCCACTGGGGAGAATATGCTTGCTAGTGCAACATCCAAAAGCAAACATAAAGACATGGATGACAACACACCTTCTGCAATGCTGCATCCTACAGAGCAGCCAACCCCCCGCAATGAACCCGTAACCGACACGATCGCAGCTGAAGTAAGATCCTTTTTCAACAGCGCCGAATTTGCCGATCTACTTAAATCAACAATCACTGATGCCATAAGCAAAGAACTCTATGATCTGCGTGTTCAGCTAGAAACAGCGGAAGGGCAAATTCTTCAACTCGAGAATGATCTCAAAGCTAAGGAAAAGGTCATCACCAACTTGAGTGAACAACAGCGAACAGACCACTCTGCAATCGTCAATCTTCAGGAGAAGGCAAATGATGCTGAACAATACCAAAGGAGGAATTGTTTGCCATTTTTTTGGGATCCAAGAATCTGAAGGTGAAGTCACAAATCAAAAGATAAGAGATGTAGCACAATCCAAACTTGGCATTAACCTTGGGCCAACTGCAATAGATAGATCACATAGAGTGGGTCCACCATCTAGGGGTAGGCAGGTTGGCCCGAGTGAAGTTTACTCAATATGATGTGAGACAAGATGTAATAAAGAGTCGCAGAAAACTCAAGGGATCACGAATGGGGATTGATGAAGATCTCACCTCACAGAACCGGGCATTACTTGACCATGCCAAAAAAGCAGTTGAAGCAATTCAGCATCTGGAGGCGGCGTGGTCCATTGACGGAAGGGTCATCGTCCTCGTAAAGAAACCCGGTGGCAGAACAGAAAAGAAACGTATAAGGTCTGAAAGTGATCTCACAAAACTCTAGGCACGAGACAAGTTTCAAGTGCAAGCGACAAGTGTTAGCTAGACAGTGACTATTCATATTCTGTAATCTGAACAGAATAACTTTTGAACGCGAGCTATAATTGAACTATGAAATCAAATGAACAGATAGCAAAATAATTTCTGCAGGCTTTGCATGTGCACTTAATTTCAAATTGATTTTGTATCTTTTTTTTTCATATTTTATTTCAAATAATACTGTATTGTAATCTTAACTGTAGTTGTAAGTAAATTCTCTTGTGTGACTGTTGATAGTGTGTGATTGTTGATGATGTGTGATTTCCCATTTCCCTTCTCCTCTCTTTCTAACTTAGACCTTAACAATCTGTTCAATACATTTACTACTAACCCTGTTGACTACCGTAACTTACCTAACCAAATATCCCATGATGATCTTGTTTTCGATGACAGTGATGATATTATTAATGATATTGATCCCGACAGGAACTCTAATCTGTTTGATATTTGTAATAAATACTGGTTGCCAAATGATTTTAATGCAAACTCTGAGTTTCAACATGGCGATATGTTTAATTTGCTTCATTTTAATTCGCGTAGTTTGTATAAGAACTTTGATTCTTTACATGATTTTATTTGCCAATTAGACCAAAAATTCTCTGTATATGGATTTAGTGAAACATGGATCCACAACAATACTCCAGTTTCATTATTCAATCTCAGTGGGTATACTTTTTTTCATAATGATAGGGAAAAATGTAGAGGCGGTGGTGTTGCAATGCTTGTGCAAAATTCTCTGAACGTGGTTGTAAGACAGGATTTATGTTTGTTAAATGCGATTTGTGAATCACTCTTTCTTGAAATTTATGTGCAAAACAAAAGAAATATTATCATTGCTGTTGTATATAGAGATCCCCATACTAATGTTGAAGAATTTAATTGTGAAATTGATGCTTGTTTACAGAAACTAGAAAAAGAAAATAAAGATGTCTACATTATGGGTGACTTTAATATTAACTTGCTGCATTGTTCTACTGTAAATCATGTCAATGACTTTGTAAATATTTTGTATAATAAATCATATCGTCCATTGATTGATAAGCCTACACGTATTTGTAAATCATCGACAACACTTATAGATAATATATTTACGAATGTCTGCAGTAAAGATATAAGTTCTGGTATATTTTATAACGATATAACAGACCACTTGCCAATTTTTTCTATTACTCAAAATAATCTCAAAGAAAATACTAATGCTAATAAATCTAGAAGATGTCTTACATGTAACTCTACTACTATTGATTCCATAGGAAAAGAATTAGTTAATCTTGATTGGTCTGATATTTTCCAGTTTGATAATGTTGAACTCGCATATGATTGTTTTTTTAATAAGTTTAATGATGTTGTTAGTAATAAATGCTCGAAAGGTAATCATAAAAAGAATTCTTCACCAAGAAAATCATGGATTACTTTTTCTTTATTAAGATGTATCAATAAAAAAAACAGGCTTTATAAAGAATTTTGTAAAACACGCAAAGATACATCTCATAATAAATTTAAAAGGTACCGAAATATATTGAATCGTGAGTTGAAAACTGCTCGTGAAAAATACTATTATGACTTACTACAAGTTAACAAAAATAATCTTTCAAAAGTTTGGCAAATTATTAATGAGCTAATTGGGAAAAGTAAGCAAGATAAACTCCCAACTTTTTTATGAAAAATGATGTTAAAATAGAAAATGATGATATTGCTGAAGAATTCAATAATTATTTTTCAAACATTGCTTCTCTTGCTCAATCTAAGTTAAATCAATCACCGAAAACTCACTTTAGTTCTTATCTTAGCCATTCTTGTAATAAATCGATTTATTTGTACCCAACATGTGAAACAGAAATAATTAATGTTGTTAAAAAAATGAAAAATTCTAAGAGTGCAGGGTTTGATGACATTAACATGCATCTTATTAAGAAAGTCATTCATTCAATTGCTGTTCCCTTGGTTCATATTGTTAGTTTATCTATGTGCACGGGCTCTGTCCCAAATAAAATGAAAATTGGTAGAATAGTTCCAGTGTATAAAAAAGGTGATAGACATTTATTTTCTAACTATAGACCCATTACCTTATTACCCTGCTTCTCAAAGATCTTAGAGAAAATCATGTATAACCGTATAGCTAATCATATAAATAAGAACACTTTATTAACTAATGCCCAATATGGTTTCAGATCAAATCATTCTTGTGAACATGCACTGGTTGATCTACATGATGTACTATTAAATAATATTCATAATAATTTTCATTCACTTGGCATTTTCCTTGACCTATCAAAGGCATTCGATCTGATTGACCATAATATTCTTTTGTATAAGTTACCGTATTTTGGCATTCGTGGTGTAGCGTTAGACTGGTTTAATAGTTATTTACTGAATAGGTCCCAATATACAAGGTATAATAATTTTGATTCATCTCTTTCCAAGGTTGAATGCGGAATTCCGCAGGGATCCATACTCGGTCCCTTGTTATTTTTGCTGTACATTAATGATTTGTGTAATGTTACTTCATTTTTTCATTTTGTTTTATTTGCTGATGATACCAATATCATTTCCTCACATAAAGACTTTAATACGCTCCTACATAAGACTAACGAAGAGTTAGGCAAAATAGTTGACTGGTTTGATTCCAATAAGTTAGTAATTAATCATGACAAAACATGTATTTTGTATTTCTCTAAACCTAATATTAAGTTTCCTCCTCATACAATCAAAGTGAAAATTAATGATATATACTTGAATGTTTCTGACTCCGTGAAATTTCTTGGAGTTTTATTGGACAATCAACTTACTTTTCAAAACCATCGTATGTACATACTAAAAAAGATATCTAAAAATATCGGAATTATTTGTAAATTGCGTTCTATTTTACCCAAAAAACATTTATTCATGCTATATAATTCACTTATACTTCCTTTTATCCATTATTGTAACATTACCTGGGCCAACGTTGGGAAAAGCAAATTAGAACCATTTCATAAACTGCAGAAAAAAGCCTTACGCATTTGTACAAAGTCACCTTATTTAGCGCCATCTCGCCCCCTCTTTTTTGAATTAAAAACACTTAATATTTATCATATATATGAATTTAAAGTCGCAGTACTGATGTATTATGTCAAGCATAAAATGGCCCCAGCCAATATAATTAATTTGTTTAACTTTAATAATGATTTTCATCAATATTACACACGTTCAGCTTCCCAATTTCACCTTCCATTAACTTCTAATAAGCAAATGTATAATTCTTTTAAACATGTAGGACCGAAGATTTTAAATAATTTAAATACAATCATTCGTCCATGTTCAACAGCCTCCTCCTTCAAAGCCTCACTTTATTCATAAATATACTTCTTGATTTCCATATATCTTTTTCATAAGTTTACCTCATATATGTACACTGTACATGTAATCTCTCTTTCTCCTTCCCTTCTATTGGGTGAGTGTGTGTGTTTGTGTGTGTGTGTTGGATGTGTCTGCTTGTGATTATTATTAATGTTTTACTTATAATTTGTTAATTTTGTCAAAGGGGCACCAGTCCACAAGATCCTGATCTTTTTTGGCTGCCCCTAACGATATGTTAATTTTACACATGTATATGATTATGTCAATATGTTTTATTGCATTGTACTATTTTCTTTTATATCGTTGAATAAAGATGAATTGAATTGAATTGAATTGAATTGAATGTCGCTTCTTTCAAAGAACGCCAGCTACGCTCGCTTACCAGTAGCATAGAAGCCAGGAAATTTGTTTGGTATACTCGAAAATCAATAAAGGGTGGGGAGGAAATAAGAAGCTGAAGACAGGAGAAGATAGTAGATAGAACGACGAAGGTGGTGATAACTGCTACAGTTAGTATAATTATAGAGAGAGGGTGTTAGGCAAAAGGCAGAGGAGAAGGGAGAACTGCGCATCAGGTATGGTGTAACTTTAGATACAGAGAGAAGAGAGAGAGAGGGGGAGGGAGAGAGAGAGAGAGAGAGAGAGAGTGAGAGAGACAGAGAGAGAGAGAAAGAGCATTTCATAGTCGAAAGATTGATTGATAATATTGAGAGAGAGAGAGAGAGAGAGAGAGAGAGAGAGAGAAACAAATATTTCTAATGTCATCTTTTCGTCTGTGACATTTTACTTTACCACATCTTTTCGTTTATTCCTTTATCTTGCATGATTGTTATATCTTTAAAAAAAAAATATCGTAGATAGGGTAAGAACTGGTTATACATTATAAGATTATTAACAATCTGCATTTAGGAGTACGTCAAAACGTGATCCTATTATTCTTACAAAACAGTTACGACAACTGCAAAAAAACAAGACCCCCCCCCCCCACGAAAAAACAAAAACAAAAAAGGGTTATCTGAACCCGATATACACGTTGCATACGAGGATCATCAATGCTGTATAGTCAATACATTGTGAAACAATCTATACCCTTTAAATACCTTACTTCCGCTCTTCTATTGTTGGAGTTTATAACCATGACAACGACCTTTAACCTCGACCACATTCATTGTTCCTCTTTATGAAACTTAGCTGTAGGTGGGCCTGTATTATGAGACATAACTCTTTTCGCATATTCGATATAGGTCTCAAATACTTTCAAATATTTCTGTGTCATTTTTGTTTGTATATATTTTGTCAATACTTACAAACTATAATCGTCAACATTTGCCAAAAACTTACAAACTATCATATTTACCCTATATCATCTTCCGCCCTATAGAATCTATACAACTTGTAAGGTCTTGAAAATATGGAATGGGCATCTTCAACAACAATAAGTAACCTTCAGGTTAAAGGTAATACAAAGTGTTGATATGGGGTCATGAATTTGGTTCAAATGAACATAATGGAAGCATATGCGATCCGAATATTCAGTGATCGTTGTCGCGGTTGAAATCGAGTCTAAATTTATGAAATTGTAAATAATAAACTCTTTATGTTGTATAGCTCCCTCTTAAGTTCAAGATATTAATTAAGCAATAAAACAATGTTTCTTGACTAAAATCGACCGATTAGCTATACCCGTTTGGAAATTATATATCACAACTACATATTCTGAGATTGTCATGATCGAAACTACCATTTAGCGACTGTAGTCGCTATTTGACAATTACAGTCTTTAAAGAGAAGTATTCTGATATCTAAATTACGTACATTCTTTATATAGGGAGGTATTCTATTGTCTAATGTTGCCAAAATTAATGACAAATAAAATTTTATAACAAATAATCCACGTCGTTGCAGGTAAAGAGACGTTAAAACCCGTTCTCACTCTTTGTGATGTAAACTGATAATGATATTACTTCTAGCGCCATACTTATACTCCCACTCATTTCATACTCGTTGCATACATGTTTCAAAACCTTGTCATCAATTTGTATTTCACTTCCGTGTTTACGGCATATATTATCCACACCCCCGTCACAACGATCAAGTTCACTTCTTACACATCTAAGTTGCTGTTCTCACCTTCGTATTTTGAAGAAGAACTATTCGATGCACGTCATGCAAGATGGCGTTTATAAACACCGGGGATTCCCCTTGCAAATCCAACGAGAATGTTCACGCATACTTGCATGTCGTGCAGACATAGGCGGGTAGAGGGGAAAATGTGCATCCTGTATTACCATGTGTGTGAGGCCGCGACACTTAATAGTATACTATCATTATAAGGGACACTTAACACAATTGTCATATAAATGTCAATGTATGTTGCTGTCTGTGCTTTGTGAGGAGTTATTTTGTAATACTTGGTGTTTTTAAACGTTATTGAAACTAATCAATTTCTATCTCTATATAACGTTGAGGAAATGAAAACATATCATAGAAAATGAACCACGGCGTTGCAGATAAAGGAACGTTTGATCCATTTCTCGATCTTGGCGTGTTGTAAAATGATTATTGCATTTCCACGCGATCCATACTTTTACTCACTCTCATTTCACACTCGTTTCATAACCGTTTCATCACATTATCCACACATCATAACGATCCAGCTCTCTTCCTACACATCTGAGTTGCTGTTCTCACCTTCGTATTTTGAAATCCGATGAAAATGTATTCACCTCCTCGATTGACTGTCCTATGATGTCTAAAAGTCGTCTATAAACGTCGGGGATTCCACTAACACAGCCAACTATACTGTTTACGCATGCTTGCATGTCGTACAGAAATAGGCAGCTAGAGGGGAGACAAAATTTTAATAGAAATGTCAATGTATGTTGTTGTTTGTTTGTGCTTTGTGCAGAGTTATTTTGTAGTACTTGGTGCTTGTAAACGTCCATGAAACTAGTCATTTTCTCTCCCTCTTAAAACCACCTTAACTTTCATTATATCCACTTTTATTCATCAGTAGTCTGTTGAGAGGCAAAAGGGTGTTAACTCTGCCTCTGCCTTAAATCATAGTAAACGCCCTTCTGGTTCCAATCAGAATTACAGTACGTACTCGGTGTCTAGTTATTGACCCTCTCTATCTCTTTCAATCTCTCTGTCCCTGTCTCATCTTTCTTTCTTTCTCTCACTCTCTCTCATTCTTTTTACACATCTTACTCTATTCACTTCATCTCCCCTCTATCTGTCTTTGCACATATTTCTATAGTTAGTGATCCCCCTCTATTTCTCTCTCTATCTCTCTCTCTCTCTCTCCCTCTCTCACCTCTCATAAACCCTTATCGTCATTCTCTTTTTTTTTGGGGGGGGGGGGGGGGGCAAGTGCACCCTGTGCGCCCCCCGTAGCTACGCCACTGTCCGTTGTAAATATAGCGTTGCATTAAGCTGCTTATCTGTTAAAGAAAATGATATTGGAGTTCATGAAAGGAAATCAATATCTCAGATGGATGTTTTTATTGGTTTTTGTAGTTGTGGTTTTAGTTGTTAGAAAAAAAAAACATGTCTTTAATAAGTAGTAACGAATTGTCTGTTGAGACCGAGAAGGGTGTTAAATTATATACTTTGACATACATGTAGATTTTAGAGTTAATATCCTTCAGGCTCCAAGTAGATGAAGCAGGAAATTATGTTGCCTTTGATAATTTCCTTTCGTAAGTTGGACTCCTACGTGTATTTTCTTCTTGAAAGTTATTTGTAATTATGCACGTGTATGTAATTTAGAATGTTTTCTCTTTACAGTGAATTGTCAATTTGTGGACGTTGTTATCATTTTCTATGGATCATATCGATTGTTAGCATACATTCTTTCACTGTGAATGGTTTACTGATATATAACAAAACTGTACACGTTGTTTCAAAGGTAAAGCATGTTCATTTTATTCATCTAGCACACACCAAAAATAACATACAAACAAAATAAAATAGAAGAGATCAGCTTATGCAATGATACAAATGGTATTGTACATTCCATAGAATAAAAGAAAACTACCCTGCCCCGAAAACAAAAAACACAAAAACAAATGAGAAACAGAAAATGACAAAACAACAATACAAATTCGACTGGCAAAGGAGATTAGTAATTGCGAGAAGTTGTATGTGGACTTGTATGCAATATAATGCAGTGATCTTTGTATTGTGAGTGAGTGAGATGATTTCGTTGTTGTTATTGTTACAGCATCACTTCCATCGACCTACACAACAAAGGTTAGCATATATGATATAACAATTAACAATTAACAAAGTCAAATCGTACAAATATTAGGAATTATGATGTTATGTACAATTCATTAGCATACTTGTAATGTTAATAATTTCCTGATACATATCGGTTACATACCCTGGATATACAACGCGTTGTAAGCCATCATCATCATGATGACCTTGCAGCATTGCAACATGCCTCAAAGCAAATAATACAAACAAATGTAAATGTTACAAGTAATCATTAAAATATACATGTGGTTTCGCGCCTTCGTCATTGTAATACAAGTTCTTTAATTATATTCACATTCCTACTTATAAATTGTATTGTTTTGAAGAAAATAAATGTTGATTTTAATCGAATTGAATTGTAAGCGATTACAAACTTTGTAGCTTACATGTGCAATATCATTCTACTATCAGTTCTATGAAACTGCATATCAAAGATTGATATTTCCCATAGCAACATTATGATATCAACATTGTTGAATCTGACAAATGCCGGGTATTATGATGCTGTATATACATATCATGAGCAATCTCGTAATGTAAATAAAATGATAAATCTTGCAACCTACTTAATTATCACATGCCTCATTATATAATTGTTGGATACATAAAAATCAACGCATCAAATACCATAACGAAAATTGTATAAATACTAAACATAATGCAGCTATTATCCTTCATTGCGGTAAAATATGTTCAATAAAAAGGACATGTTCATGAAATAGATAACACATCACTTAAAAGCAAAATGTAGAAAAATAAGTAAATAAGAAAACAAATGTAATCCTTACAAAAACGCCTCATAATGCATGTAAATGTTATATGTATGAGCATGGGTGATGTGAATAGTTTCTTGACAGAAAGACTGCCACTTTTTTAGAAATTTGAAATCAATCATTTCAATCCAATTCTCAGTTGGTAGGTGACAGATCATATGACATAATGAAAAAGAAATGCTAAAAGATCGAGAGGGATAGGAAAATAATGTCGGGACTGCCCTTAGCTAAAAAAAAAAAAATTGAGAGAGATGGCAATTTTATTTTCTAAACTGACCTAGATCAACATGTAATAAAGGAAAATGAAAAATATCTGGATTTGAATCTTCCTTAATTTTTTAATGAAGCACGAATTAACATAATTTATATCATGTAATTAGCCTCGAATTGCACTGTTATAGTATTTCAATATCATTGGTATATTTATTCCTAAAATCAATATGATCAATATTCTTCTCATGCAAATTCATGTATTGCGTTACTTTTCTTTGAAATAAAGAAATGGATACAACAATTCATATATTTTAATGGACAAATTGTGATCCTGTATATCATATAATCATGGATAATCTAGGTACATGTTATAACACACATATTGAGATCTCCATGTAATTGTTGGGAAGCTGGTGAAAATATCCATATCATATATTCATGAACATACGTGTTTAAAAGTAGTGAACATGGACAATTCTAATCATACAAGATTTGAGTTAGAAGGTAAATCTCTTTTTGAATACGAGAATGTCTTTTCCATCGCACGCAATCAGTTTCCCTGATGACGTCATCATCACCCGAGTTGATAGAAGGTAAGCCCACCTTTCCTTCAATGAGTCCAGTTTTGGTGATAGAGGGAATGATGCTACTCTTCTTTTCTTCATGTCACCCCTACTCATCACCTGATCAATCACACACGTCTTGCTGTCATCATCCAATGTCACGACGTAGAGGTCGTCTGTCAAAGGATCGATGCAGGCATTCAGGATTTCATCACCATGGTGGATTACTCTTTGAGCACCCAGTCTGTCGATGATGAAAACTCTGTGATTTGATGGTGTTGGTTGAGCGATGATGTGACCTGATAATATTAAACCATGCATCCTTATATTGTCTTTACATGTGATGGTATTCATGATCTTACCATCAGCTGGGTTGATGACGAATATCTTAGATTGACCCCACTCAGCAGCGATGATCATCCCATACTGGCCAAAAGCGACATCCACCCCTGTGTCATCATCCATTGTATGTTTAGGTATTGTGATGTCATTAATGTGCTTCCATTGTCTGTCATACACACTGATGCATTCAATCAAACTGTCTCCTGTACCGCTGCTGTATTTACCGCACACTATCTTATTATCATTCAGCAATACACATGAAGCAACACTTGATGAGTCACTACAGGTTATCACTCTCCGAGTGTGTTTAGTGTTCATATCTAACATGTACGTATGACGGCTACCTAAAAAGTCATCTGTGATGATTACATTGCTTTCATCTATGCATCCTACAATGATCGGGAATGTGAATTTATCTTTGACATTGATTGTATCAATGAGCTTCCATTCCCCATCATACCAATCAATCCTCCCATCATACTTCTCTCTCCCAGCACCCTTCACAAACCTCACACCCGATATGGTATCAGTGACTCGTTTCACCTCACCCTCATCCAGTACCTTCTTTAGTTCATCACTCACTGATGTCTTCACATGATGCCCGTCTTTAACGACATTTTTAACATCTCCGAGTACTGTGTCAATGGTGTGTATTGTAGTCTCTGTGCTTATTGTGTCATCTTGCCATGCGTTCTTTAACTCATTAATCTGTCTTTCTTTCTCTTCAGCGATGTTCTTAATGTCTGTTTGAAAACCATGTTGTTTATTGTCAATTGGTTCTCGTCTTTTCTCTGCATGTGAATGGTTTAATTCAATTTGCTTCTCTCTCTCCTCATCGTTCTTTCGAATATTTTCATTGATTTTTTTAATCTCCTCGCGAAGTTTTGTATTCTTCTCATCAATCTCCTGGTTAATTTTAGCAAGATCCTCCTTCTCTTTGTCTTCGTCTGTTTGGATCGCCTCATTGATTACCAAATTAACTTCATCTTTCAAAGCTTGTAGGTGAGTGTCGGTGTCTTTCCTACACTGATGAATCTGATCTCCATAAACTCGATAAAGCTCCAATTTGTCCTTTGCCTTTTCTTTTAGAATGTTGAGTTGTGCTCTACTATCCATGATGGCGCCCTCTATATCCTGTAGCATGCAAGGCTGCTGATGATCTATCATTGCGCACAATTGACACACTGCTACATTATGCGTTTTACAATACAGTTTGATTTCTTCACCACCATGCTTCTCACAATACAGATTGAGCCTACCCTTTCTTGTTTTTACAAGGCATTCCTCTTTGGAGGCGCAGTCATCGCAGAGCTTCTTTTCCTTCACGTAGTACGTCACATCTGTGATTGATTGACAGTCCTCTCCTTCACAGATGTTTTCTGCTGAGTTGAAGTGTGCCGCCATCTTGATCAGAGTATTGTCTTGTAGAAAGAACATATCTCAAGAGAGAAAGAGAGAGAGGGATTTGGGGTGGGGAGAAAAGGGGGTAGGGAAAGACAGAGGGGAAGGAAGGAAGAGAGGAGGGAGGAGGGAGGAATAAAGGGAGAGAGAAGAAGGAAGGGTGAGAAATAGGGGTGAAGGAAGGGCGATAGAAGAAGGGGAGGTCAAGAAGGATGGGGAAGCCACGTTAGGAGGAAGAGAAAGATGATGAGAAGAAGTGAAAAAGAGAGGGATGACAAAGGGGAGTAAAGGAGAGGGAGCGAGATGTAATAAGTTCGATACTTCATTAGAAATATTTCCCCATGCACTTAAACAAAAATGAATGTTAATGCACAGTAGTGTATTTTCTTTGGTGAAATTGCTTTGAAACTGATATCTGTTTTTTATCATTCAATTAATCAAACACTTGTATGGTCACAATTTACCCATTCACATAATGGAACTACCGGCCCGATGAAGTCAGTAACCTGGAACCTCTGCACTCAACACTGCATGGGAGTAAGTTTGTGGTCAACTTATTTTATGAAACAAATCCAAGCAAACGTTTTCATATGCGCTTGTCCTGTATAGTGTAGAAGCTGTGCATTTTAAAGTGAAACTTTACAACTTGTAAACCATACAAAAGCAAGGATCCTAGGGCTGAAACAGGGTTTGTAACTTTTCCTCTTTTTTTTCTCCATTTTCACACCTATCTTCTCTTTTCTTATTTGTCTGCTGTAGGCTACATTAAGGACGTACATCATTAAATCGTAATCATGTTATATTGTAATGCACCTGTTACTGATTTACTTAATAGTATAATATTTTTATAGTGTTTTCAAGCAATCTATCCTCTTATTAAAATTGTTGTACGTGTTGTATTATTTACTATTTCCAATCATCTGTCATTAGATTACCGTGCCCCCAGCCCGTAGCTGCGTCACTGGTTGAAGATTAAGTTGAGCTCTGGTCATGAGATTGCATTGTGAAAGAAACGTTGTGGAATATATCGGAACAGGTTGATCATCTAGCATATGAGTAATGGTGTGTACTGCAAGGTTCTTATGTCATCAAAATGATAAGAAATTTGACTCAGTCTTTGTAAAGTTACAAACACTGAACACAGAAATATGTATACGGGACTACACGAACATGTTGCATAAAGATCCGTCCCGATTTGTATGATGTTACATGCCATATTTAGAATATTCAGGCATTTGAAGAGCCATGCTTTTCAGGGAATATTTTTTCTCTGATGTTCTTCCACACTAAAGATACACGCTGATTACTGTATATAAATATACATGTTTCTCTCCATAACCCCTGGTTATTAGCCTTTCCATACACTTGCTATAAATATTGGCTTCTCTGTGACTGTAATCCACTTTATATAAACCTTAGTGGTCGCTATATACTAGTTGTGGTGTAGTTGTTAGAACAACTTATGCTAACAAATGTATAGATAGAATTTGTATTAGTATTCCCTGTAATGTGAATGTGAGAATGTTATACTGCAGGTTCTATATGAAAACTATGAGAATGATAAACTTACCCCTTTAAAAAACGTATAGTAGCACAGTAATGAGTGATGTAGAGTCCACAGCACAGCAATATTCGTATTCACATTTCAATGTGTTCCCACGCCACAGGAATATCATTAGCGAAGTATATCAATATTTCAACATGCAGAAGTGACAAAGGCTATTACAGCTTAGGGAAAAAGGTGATTGCGCAACATTTTTCGAAGAAAGTTCAACAAGGTCAATTTTTGTTCGATGAGTGATTAAAACAGACTTCACAAACATTCCCACGTACTGGAATAGATTGTTGCTTCCGGAAAATTGATATGATCTTTTGACATAACATCCGGTTGAACATGTTGGTTTTGCAATTAAACATGAGAAAAAGTGATCATTGAAGATCGCTAGCATGTATACCTCTATGGAAAGGCTGGTTAAACTGTCAAACATACATTTGTGCTGTACAGTGGCGTACGCAGGATTTTGTCAAGGGGAGGGGGGGGGGGGGGCAGGTGGGGTGGGTAAGAGGACATTTTTTCCCTTTTTTTCTGTACTTTGTATTATTATCTGAGGACACTGGAGCCCAGCCTTTGAAAGGCCAATGGCCTCTGCTGGCTCCTCCATATTCTTTGTATTATTTATGTTTATATATTTGCTTATATGTATAATGTATTGTTAAATGTATTTTTATACGAGAAATGGAAATAAAATGAACTTGAACTTGCATGTATATTCATCTACATATCTTAAATAAGTAGTAATGAATAGTTTGCTGGTAGCCAGAAGGGTGTCAAATCATATACTTTGACATACATCAGGGGCGGATCTAGCTTTTTGCTAAGGGGGGGGGGGTTGACCAAAATAATGACGATGCGGAGCATCGTCCACGAGCCGCGAAGCGGCGAGCCGATTTTTTTGGGGTGTTTATTTGAACCCCGTAAGTGATGTTTTCCTGGCATCTATTAACACAATGGAGACCATAAAAAGCAGTGCATGATAACGTCTTTTTAAATCAAGTAACAGTTAAATACACAGTTATATCCAGAGTTATCATGTGTTTGGTTAAGTTACCTGATGAGTTGAATATCTTCTCACAATATTTGCACTTGAAAGGGTTTCTCTCCAACGTGCGTTCTTTTTTCTTTCTTTTTTTCTTTCTTTTTTTCTTTTTTTTTTTTTTTTTTTTTTTTTTTTTTTTTTGGGCCGCCCAAGGGGGGGTTGCAACCCCCCCAACCCCCCCCTGGATCCGCCACTGTACATGAATATTGTAAGGTTAATATCTTTCAGGCTCCAAAGACATGAATCAGGGAATTATGCTGCCTTTATTCATTTCCTTCCGCATGTTTTTTGAGAATGAATTTCTCTACTCGAAAGTTATTTGCCATTCTGCACATGCATGTTAAAAATTAAGAATGTCTTGTTACGATGGACTGTCAATTTGTGGGAGTTTCTCTCATTTTCCATGGATCATTTCTATTGTCAGCATTCATTCTTCCATGATCATTGAAGGTTGTGCATTGTGCCTTCTTAACACATGCTAAACCACCTTACAAGACAAATCTGCAATGTACAATGTGTTAATGTGTCCCAGATAAAAACGTGTGTTGTATGGTACACATTGCACATATATATTAACAATGTTGTTGTAGCATGTGTCTGGTCAATGAGGGGGCGAAATGTCATACATGCAATTCTCAAGATTCGTTGAAGCTAATTTCTTCCTCTCTCTCTCTCCCTCTCTCTCTCTCTCTCCCTGTCTCTCTCTCTCTCTCTCTCTCTCTCTTTATCCCTCTATTTATTCCTTTCTCTCCTTCTCTTTTTATCTCATCTCTCCGTTTGTCAATTAATTGCCGCTATCCCTGTCAATGCCCCGACCCCCTCTTTAAATATTGTAACAAACCCATCAGGTCAAACTTTTTTCATTTAATTTCCCATCCGAGTTCCTCTCATTTTAAAATATCTGATGAAACTCACAATGACAACAATTTTTCTCAAAATTTGAAGACTTGTTTTATTAAAGGCCAAGTCCACTCCAAAATAACCTACTATCAATAGAAGCAGAACAATCAGACAAACAAATCAAAACAGTTTGAGCAAAATTGGATAACTTTTCTCCCCAAGAATCTTATTTCTTCACACCAGCATCCAAGTTAAATTGATAGTAGTATGTTTGTGTGTGAATGCATAAATAAAGATTAATTGTTTCCAGTTTAATCATGACAATGTGAATTTTTATAAACGTTTTATATAAAAATCAATCATTATGAATATACAATATCCAGAAAATAGTATAAATTCTTCAAAGTTCATAAACGATTTTGTGAAATGTCAAGCACACAATATGATACAAATCATATAACCTTTAATATCAAAGGCATGGGGTAATCAAGTTTTGAAGGATAATAAGAAAAATTAACGGGATTAAAAGCAATTGATAAATAGGGAGAACATGACGTCACATACTAAACCATGTTGGCAATTTGTGTTGTAATTCTCATTGTTCCATAGTTTTACATACTTTTTCAAAAGATCATAACTTTGTTATTGGTTATCCAATTTTGCTCAATTTTTGTTGATTAGTTTTTGTAATTTTTCTTTTTCTACTGCGAGTTAGTAATATTTGGAGTGGACTTGCTCTTTAAGTATAAGGCCATCAACAAATTTGAGCAACGTCCTAGAGCAGGGCAAATTCACTGGCTGGCCCTGGTGTGATCACCACGCAATTGTCTAGCACTACAGTATTTGGAACCAGCAACCTTTACAACTTAGCCATTATGACGTCATACTTTGGTAACCTATCATACAGCTATGTTCTTGACTGTGTAATATGAATGGTCTACTGATAGATAACAAAACTGTGCAAATAATTTCAATGATATAGCATGTTAATTTGTATTTATCTACCACAGACTAAAAATATCAACAACAAAAAAGATGACAAACACGATATAAAATCATGCAATAATACATCATTATATTGTACATAGAATAACAGATGAATACCCCTCCCCCGAACAAAATAAACAACACGAAACATAACAAGGAAAACAACAATTACATTTTAACTAGCATAGGAGAGTAGTGGTAACGAGTAGTGATATGTGGACTGGCATACCATATAATACAGTGATATTCATATTCTGAGTGAGTGAGATGAACAAAAAAAACAACACTACAACTTATTTCATAGCCATCAACCTAGACAATAAAGATCAACATATGTTAAATAGTAATTAACAATCAACAAAGTTGAATCTTACAAATGCTGTGAATTATGCTGCTATGTCCATTTCTTGAGCATACTTGTAATGTGAATAGGTTATTGATACATGTTGTTAGCTTACAATCGCTATACAATACATTGTAAGCCATCATCCTCATCATCATCATCATCCTCATTAATTTGTAACATTGTTATATTATTTGTGTAATATTTGTTTAATAGCAAATACACACACGAACCATAATCAATATAATCTATATGTGATGATTGTGAGAAAGGACAGAATGCAAAGCTTACACTAATTTTGATTAATGTATCTGTTCTATTAAACTACATATCAAATAATGATGTTTCCCATAGCGAAATTATACAATCAACAATATCAAATTGTACATGTACTTAATATTATGCTGATATGAATGTAATATGAGCGTTTTACTGTATAAACTTTCTTGATAGATAATGAAACTTCGCCCTATTTAATTGTTATATTATTCAACCTAACATATATTATACTTCTTCTTCTTGGATACATATATCAACAAATTAAAAGTTAACAAAATCTAACGTTGCAGAAACTTAGTATTATGCAGCTATTTACATGGTGTGTTTGTGTTATAGATAACAATACTGCTATTTTGTTCATTTCATTTTTATAGCATCGCTTCTATAAAACTGCAGACAAAGATTAAGATATATCGTAGGAAACCGATATAAACAACAAATTTGAAGCATACATATACTAGCTGTTAGCGATGATAAACTGTAAAGCTTACACGTATTTTGATTATTGTATTTGTTCTATTAAACTACATATCAAATAATGATATTTCCCATAGCGAAATTATAAAAACAATCATTTCAAAATGTACATCTACTTGATATTATGCTGATATGTACGTATCATGAGCGTTTTCGTAATGTATATACTTTCTTGAAAGACAATGAAACTTCGCTCTATTTAATTGTTGTATTATTCAATCTTACACATATTAATCAATCTTGGTTACATATATCAACGATTCTCATAACAAAGTGAAAAATTCACAAAATTGAATGTTGCAGAAACTCAGTAGTATGCAGCTATTTACATGATGTAAGTGTGTTAGATAACAAGACTGATTGTTATACATCTTTCCAACAAACTACAAACAAAGATTAATATATCTCGTAGCAAACCGATATAGACAACAAATTTGAAGCATACAAATACTGGCTGTTATGATTTTATGTACATGTTAGGAGCATACTTGTTATGTGAATGATTTCGTAACAAATAGCAAGACTTTGCAGCTCATTTGATTGTTATATCAATCATTATATTGAAAATACTTGTTAGATACACATATCAACATACCTCATAGCAGAATAAAAAAACAAAAATCGAAAGTTACCCAACAATAGTACTATATGCAGCTATTTACATGTTATGAGTGTATTAAATGATAGAAGTCTGCAACTTATTGAATATTGTAGGTTTTGCCTTCAACAAATTACATATCAAAGGTTTACATGTTCCATTGCAATATTATGAAATCGATAGCATTAAATATATTACAAATATTGAGTTGTATATATCAATGTACATATCATGAGCATACTTGTACTGTTTTTGATATATAAGGATATTTTGCAACCTAATTGATTGTTAAATTATTCATACATTCTACCAAGTAATTTTGTTGGATATACATGTATCACCATACCTCAACGCAAAGTTACAAATTCAACAAAATGAATCATACATAAACACTCAGTCTAATAAAACTGTTAACATGTTGCGAGTATTTTAAATGACAAAACTGTAAAATTATGAAACTATGAATCTACACAAACATGACAAGTGTCATAGAAAATTCATAAAATAACAAAGTTAAATTTTACAAGTTGTGGGTATTATACAGCTATATACATGTTTGCATGCTCAGGGCATATCCAAAATGCATATCCGTGCATGTTAGATAACAATGCCATGCAATCTAAAGCATGCTATCTTTAATAATAATAATAAATTGTTTCTTTTATAGCGCTATATCCAACTTACAACTGATCAAAGCGCTTTACAAAACAAATAAGTCAATCAATTAAAACTTAACAAAAATATGATAGAAAATGTAATACAGTTAATTACAATAAAAATAGGAATGTTTTGAGATGTTTCTTAAATATTTCAACTGGCATACTACAGCATAATTCACACGGTAGCCTATTCCATGTAACCGGACCATTGTAATGGAAACTTCGCTCGCCTATCTTCTATTTTATTCTAGGCTCATGGAGAGCCGTTGTGTATGTAGTTGAGAGAAGATTGTATGTAGAGTGACGGGGAGATTGTAACAAGGAAGACAAATATTCAGGGGCAACATTATGTGTACATTTATAAACAATCAGTGCGATTTTGTACATTATTCTTTTTTTCGACCGGGAGCCAATGAAGTTTTTTTAAGTAGGGTTGATGCGTGATCCTGTCTCCTAGCTCGAAGAACAACACGAGCAGCACGGTTTTGAATGTGCTGAAGTCTTTGAACTTCAGTTGATGTGGCACTAATGAGGAGGGAATTGGAATAGTCCAGCCGACTAAGGACTAGCGAACGGACAGCGTGATGACACACTTCTTCCCCATTTTTTTTTTACCCATAAATCATATATTATTCACATTTAAGCATTCTTTTTCTTAATTTCTTATGTATTTCATTGTTTGTTCAACTTATGTATTTCATTGTTTTTGTTGTTTTATATCATTTCTTACTACAATTCAACTATTTTGACTCCCTAAACAACCACCTAAACTAGAAACAAGACCCAATAACCCATGTTTGATCTGTTTTTAGGAAAAATTACTTTTCCATATGTTTTGTACACAAATCACGAAAATGAGCGATTTTCGGGCGGACATGCAAAGACAAAAGGTTACGTAACCTTGTAACCGTGTTTTCTATTTTCATTTTTTTTTTTAAGTTGCGAAAGACTCTAAAGAAAAAAAGTCAGCGAGCGGCGGGGCGCCATCCATATGCGTTCCCGAGCAATCAGAAAATTCGTGGAGGGGGGGGGGGCATAATGGCCCCCGGCTTTATTAGGGTTAAACTCAATACCAAACTTTGTATTAGATCAAAATCCAACTGATACAAAATAGCTCATTACAAAGATTTAACATTATAATATGATCCCTTTCTTTTATGAGGTTTCAATAACAATTCGTATTGTAAAATCGTATGCAAAACAGTTTGTTTGGAACACATTTATTAAAGTATTTTTGAATGAACAATGCGTGGGAATATATTTTTGCAAGTTGAAGCAGCATTTCCATCATCAATATTTATGTAGAGAAAAGAGCAATATTTGTTTCTTGTACGATCTAGGGGGGGGGGGGGGCAAAGAAGGGGCCGAATCCCTCCTATTTTGGTTTTGCTTTATACAAATCATACAGTTTTGCCTGAATGAACCCCACTTTTCGCCTGAAAATCTTGTTTTAATTATATTTTCATAGGGGATTGAACCCCTTCCACCATTCATAAAATCTGAAGCCGTCCCCTGATCTTGGAGTATTACTATATTGGGAGTAATGATACAATTCGAAATTATTGGACTAACCAAAGTTTAATGATAAAGAAGTAAAGAGAGAGAGAGAGGAGAAAAGAAAGGAAACACAGAAAAAGAGGGAGAATGAATACAAAGCGAAACGTGAGAGAGAGACAGAGAGAGAGAGAGTGAGAGAGAAAGCAAGATGGAGATAGTGGAGGATATGGTATTAGAGGGTGAGAGGATATGGTAAATAGAGTTTGAAGAAGTAAAACGAGAGGGGGAAGGAGGGAAAGAGAAAAGGGATGAAAACGAGGGATTGTGTGTGTGAGAGAGAGAGAGGGGGGGGGACAGGGGGGGGGGGGTAAAGAGAACTGATAATAGATTATTATAATGAAAACATTTAAGATATGTACAATGTTGTTGTAGTATGGATCCAGCCAATGAGGGAGCACCGGCGAAATTGGGCAGGGGCGGGGGGGGGGGGGGGGGCAACATGGACTTAGGGTACATGCCATTCAGAAAAAAAAAATGTTCATACATGTAATTCTCATGATCCGTTACAGCAAGAAGGTTTCTGTGTCTTTACCACCCATGTCTCTCTCTCTATCTATCTCTCTCTCTGTATCTCTCTCTCTCTCTCTCTCTCTCTCTCTCTCTCTCTCTCTATATATATATATATATATCTAATTCCTTTCTCTCCCCCTCTCTATCTCCCGTTCCCCACTATGTCCCTCTCTCCCGTTTATGTCATATATTTCCCGCTATCCCAGTCAGTGCCCTCGTACCCTCTTAAAAGAGTGTAACAAACCCATCACTTTAATTTATTTTTTCATCTAATTTTCCCTCCGATTACCACTAACTTTGAAATTTTTGATGAAACTCTCAATGATAGCCCAAACTCACCAATTAGATTTTGAAGACACGTTTTATTAAAAGACAAAAAGCAACTTTTTCATATACATGCAACTAAAGATGTCTATAACCAATGAAATCTGTCATGATGACTTTACAACACAATTATACATCTTCAACTGCAATCTTTTTCTTCAATTTAGAAATGTCAAACTGATTATTGTCTTATAAAATATTCTAAAAAATTAACTTTAAGGCATACATTTACACATTGCCTTTTATTTTTTTTATTTCCTTGAAAACTTTCTATGGATTTCCATGGTTTCCAGCAGTACTCGCAATAGCGTACCAAAGTGCTAAAGTCATATTTGCTCGTCGTTTAAAGTTTATACTGGTTCTACACAAAAGTCAGAGCCTGCGTATGAGGTTCACCGTGAAATCATTCAGGCTTCCTGCTGGAGCAGGGAACATTCAGTGATTGGGGCTGGTGTAATCACGACACCGTTGTTGAGCACAACATTGTTTGGAACTAGTAACCTTGATAACTCAGCCATTGTAACTTTATACTTTGATACTACATGCATATGCTGCAACTTTTTTCATGATTGTGTAATATGAATGGTCTCCTGTTAGATAACTATTAAAACTGTGTAGTTTATTTCTTCGAATAGCATTTTAATTAATATTCATCTGCTACACACCAAAGATAACAAACAAAGAAAAAAAATGAGATAAACTCGTGCAACAATACACATGATATTGTGCATACCATAGAATAAAAGAAATAGCCTTTTACCGTAACAAAAACACATGACAAGAAAAAACAGAAAACACGATAATATTTCAACTGGCAAAGGAGATTAGTGATTGCGAGTAGTTGTATGTGGAATGGGATACTATGTTACGCATTGATTCTTCCTATTTAGAATTGATGATTTGAAGAAGAAAAAACAGCTACAACATGTGTGTATAATATAATTTCTTCCATCAGCTTAAACAACAAAGATAAACATATTTCATTTAATAATTAACATTCAACAAAGTCAAATCCTACAAATACTGTGCATTGTGCTGCTATGTACATTTCATGAGCGTACTTGTAATTTAATTTTGTTATTGATACATTTTGATAACATACCATCGCTATTCAATACATTGTAAGCCATCGTCATCATCATTATTATTATCATCATCCTCATGACCTTGCAACATGGTTATATTAATTGTTGCAATACTTTTTTGATACATACATGCATTTATCAACGTGTTTCAAATCAAGTACAGCTTTCATGTATTTCGTTCCTACTATCTGTTCTATCAAACTATATTTCAAATATTTATAACTCCGATAGCAAAGCTATCAAATCAACAGTGTTGAATCTGAAAGTTACTGGGTATTATGCAGGTATTTACATATCATGAGCATACCCAAAATGTAAATGTTTTCTTTATACATGTAGATAACATGCCCTCGCTATATAATACATTGTAATCCATCACCATCATCATCATCATCATCATCATCATCTTGCTCATGACCTTGCAGCATTGTTCTTTTATTTGATGTAACGAATATACTTGTTTTATACATACACAATTGTTTTTCAAGTATCCAAAAACAAAATCATCAATTTAAATGGTACATGTAATCAGTTTATTATGCATGTGCTGATTGTGAGCGATGACAAACTGTGCAGGTTACATTCATTATATCACATTACTATCTGTTCTATCAAACTACATATCAAAGACTGATATTTTGTCCAGAGCAACATTATGAAATCAACAGTGTTAAATCTTACAAATGCAAGGTATTTTGTAGCTATGTACAAATCATGAGCTTACTCGTAATATGAATTAAATGATACATTTTCCAACATGTTTATTCATTATATACTTGTTGGATACATATATATAAACATGTCACAAACCAAAACGCAAAATCAACAAATTCTATGTTGCAAAGAGTTGATATTAAGCAGCTATGTACAGGTTGTGATTGTGTGGGATGACAAAACTGTGTCACTTCTTTAATTTTTTTAGTATATCTTCTATCAGACTAGATAAGGAGACTACTTATTGTTCTATCAAAGATACCGGTTGGATGTATATGTATGTATATATATATATATATATCCAACCGGTAGAGCAGTGGTCTCGTAATCCGGTGACCCGGGTTCGAAACCAAGTCCATGTGATAATGCCCTTTGGTAAAGGTATTACTCCTCATTACCAGGTCCCTCGGAGATGATCTAAAGCCGTCGGCTGTCTGGTTGCTTTCTTACAAACATTTATGCTTTCTTAGCAGTCAGTTAAAATAACCACCACCACCACAACATTTGAGTTGAGGCTGTATGTCAAAATGCCAATCAACAAATTGAATCATAGCAATTATCAGTCAATCTACATATCAAAAGTTAACATATCTCGTATAAAAACGGAAAAATCAACAGTGTTTAATCTCACAAATACTGGGTATTTTGTAATATGACATATCATGATCATACTTGTAATATAAGTAATTTATTGTTATATAATGAGACTTTGCCCTCTTTAGTTGTTAATATTATTTTTACACAAAAATGAAAAAAAAACTAATAACAATCAACAAGAAAAACCTCCATGTCAAAACAGCTATGGACGTGTTGTGGGTGTGTTAGATAACAATACTGCAACTTATCTCATTATTTAAACATTGCTTTTATCGAACCGCATATACATAACAAAGATAACAATTAAAAAATCAACAAACTGTAATCTTACAAAAACTGGGAATTATGCAGCTTTCATTACAATGCGATGCAATCTAAAGCATATTATTTGTAAGGTTTTTTTTTTAAATAAACTTAAATTTATATGTGACAAAAGGTGTATCATTGAATTTCTTTTGAGTATTAGGATTGGTAAAAGGTGCTTTTGCCTGAAATCCCCCCTCCCCCTCCACGCTATCGTCAAAAAGACGTATATATTTGGTGTACTAATGACTATACAACACATTTGAATACATTTTCTAGCTAAAAAAACGATCAATACATTTCAAACTTTTAAAAGAATATACCCATACATGTACTTATTGAAATGCAGCTATTTACATTTACCTATAAATGAACTTGTATAGTGTTCATGTTGTGTTTTTTTAGCCATAAGGGCAGAACTTAGTACATACTGAGAGTTTACTCCCTTCTGGCTCTAAAAAGATGATATACATGTAGTCTCTTTTACCCGTTGGCTACTGAATTATCTAATTCCATTAGGCTTAACACAGGGACCACCAGGTTCCAGTAAGCAATGGGTTAAAAGGTAATCTGTAATAATATGAAAGATATCTGTCATAATATTAAGTATTATAGTACATGTATTTGAGTGTGGGATATTATCAAGTAATTTTCCCCTTTTACCAATGTTTTTTTACCTCCCCCTAAATTTCCAGGATCGGTTGCATTATTTAGACCCCTTTTTTGACCTCGATCGATTACATGTATGTGCCCCCCCCCCCCCTAAAACATCAAACTCTGGCTACGTGCCCGGTTATACTATTTACGTCCACACACAACACATTCCATGATTCTTTATCGTGTTCTAGTTCGAAACGATGCCCAGACCAGCGTTTTGTGTACACACACATTGTCATCGTATAAATATCCCGAAAATGTATAACTATGCCGTTATACGATAGGTATACGATGAATTTGTTGTGTGTGGACAAAGGGGTTCGTTATTGGATCACAGCTGAGGATATTTCATGTATGATTTAGTCTTTTATGTGAATCTGGTTGTAAAAGACAAAGGTTGTATTAGTAGTTTTGTTTCATGTAAGCTAATTATCATTGGTATATGAATGTTGATATACACATGTAGTCTCTAATTTTGTTGTGCTCACTAATATGAGTATGAGTTATTCATAGTTCCAGACACATTAATTGTTATTTCTATTGTTGATTCATTGTTTATCTTTCTAGTAGGTGCAAACTGTTGCTCTGTTAATAAATTATGTAGTCTTATGTATTAGCAGTCGTAGTTATACGAAAATGAAATCCGGAATATTTATTATGTCATCTTACCAAGTACAATGTATGGAAATTGTTTGTTTTGTTTCATAGAGTTCACATAGTTCCAGAAGAGTGACTGGATAGAACGGCAAGATGTGAGGCTACATCTAACTTACAGTGGTTGTTGTTCTCGTTAAACCATTGTTGGATGAGTTAGTCATAATGTCCGAGTAATATTGATTGTCTTTTAAAGGATTAAACAGCTGGATTCGTCAATTTAAGTGATGCTATTAAACAATTAGTAATACAAAAGTCGTATGTGTATATGGTTGTTTTTAAAACTGTATATACATGTACAAGTTAATTTGTTTTTTAATAAAAAAGGATGTATTTTGTTGAAGGAGTTCGAACAAAAATGATAATGTAGATATATATATAATAATCAATTTTGATTTTATATTGATGATTTTTTTTTTTTTTTTTGTTATTTATTAATTTTTTTTTTTAATTTTATTTATTTATTTATTTATTTATTTTATTTATTTTTTTATTTTTTATTTTTTTATTTTTATTTTATTTTTTTTTTTTTTATTTTTTTTTTTTTGGGGGGGGGGGTATTTGTAGGGGTTTTCTTTTTTGTTCTTGTTGTACCTAATCAAGTAAGATACTCGCCCTACTCCTATTTGTGTAGCTTCATGATGTTCTGCATCCTGGCCAACGCGCCCCCATCCATATGCTAGACTATGACACTATATTTGTTTTATTTTTAATAAATAAATTTATACAATAATTCATTTATTAAAATGAAAATTTGTTATCCTGTATACTTAACACTCATGGCTTATCTAGGTACATGTTGTAACGCATATTTTGAGATTTACCTGTAATTGTTGGGATGTTAGTAAATATATCCATATCATATATTTACGTACGTATGTGTGTATACATAGAGAGGCTAGATGATTGTAATCAAACGAGAACTAATCAAATGAAAATCCGTTTTTAAATACGAGAATGTTTTTCCCGTTGCAAGCAATCATTTTCCCTGATGACGTTATCAACACCTTAGATGATTGAAGGAAATCATAAAGTTGTGGCAGTGGGACCCATTGCCTAAATGGAACGAATGATGCTACCATTTGATTCTCTATGTCACCCCCACTCATCACCCGATTAATCAAACACGTCCTGAACTCTTCTTCATGAAGTAAAGTCACGACGTAGAGTTCGTCTGTCGTAGGATCGACGCAGGCATTATCGACGGAAGGACTGTGGGTGATTGCCGTTTCAGCACCCTGCCTGTCGACAATGAACACTCTGTGATCCAAGCCTGAGGGTTGAGCGATGATGTGCCCTGATGACAGTACATCAGACATAATTATATTCTCTTTACATGTGATGGTATTCATGATCTTACCATCGGCTGGGTTGATGACGTATATATTAGACTGAAACCACTCAGCAGCGATTATCATGCCATCCTGGTCAACAGCTACATTCACCCGTGTTGAATCACCCGTTGTATTTCTTGGTATTGTGACGTCATTTATGTGCTTCCATTGTCTGTCATATACACTAATGCATCCTGTCAAAATGTCCCCTGTACACCCTTTACGGTATTTACCGCATACTACCTTGTCATGATTCAACAACGCACTGGAGATAACACATGATGTACCACTACTCGTAATCACTCTCTGAGTGTGTTTAGTGGTCAGATCTAACATGTATGTATGATCGCTACCAAACATGTCATCTGTGATGATCACATTGCATTCATCTATGTATCCTACAATGATCGGGTGTGTGATGTTATCTTTGCTTTTTATTGTATCAATGTGCTGCCACTGCCTATCATTCCCATCAATCCTCCCATCATACTTTTCTCTCCCAGCACCCTGCACAAACCTCACACCCGATATGGGAACAGTGACTGTTGAAACATGCTCATAATACAGCTGCTTTCTTAGCTCATCACTCACTGATGTGTACACAAGATGCCAGTCTTTGACAACACTTTGATCATCTTCGAGTATTGTGTCAAGTGTGTGCACTGCTGTCTCTGTTGTTTTTATGATATCTTGCAATGAGTTTTCCCACTCACCAATCTTTCTTTCTCTCATTTCATCGATGTTCTTAATGTCTGTTTGAAGACCATTTTGTTTATTGTCGATTTTTTCTCGTCTTCTTTTTGCATTTTTACGGTTAAGTTCAAGTCGCTTCTCTCTATTCTGACCGTTCTTTCGAATCTTGTCGTTAATCTTTTGAATCTCCTCTTGAAGGGTTTGATTCTTCTCCTCAACTTCCTGGTTGATTTTCGCAGCATCCTCCTTTTCTCTCTCTTTGTCTATTTTGATCGCCTCATTTATTACCGAATCGACCTTTTTTGTCAACGCTTGTAGATGGGTGTTGGTGTCTTCCTTACACTGACGTATCTCATCTCCATGAAGTCGACAAAGCTCTAATTTTTTCTTTGCCTTCTCTTTCAAATCATTTAGGCTTGCTTTATTTTCCATGATGGCGCCCTCTATATCCCGACGCACGCAAGGCTGCTGATGATCGATCATTGCGCATGAATAACACAGAGCTACGTCATGTGTTTTACAATATAATTTGATCGCTTCATCATGCTTCCTACAATAAAGATTGGACCCACCCTTTCTTGCTTTTCCGATGCATCCCTCTTTGGAAGCGCAGTCATCGCAAAGCTTCTTCTTCTCCTTCACGTAGTACGTCACATTAGTGATTGCCTCACAGTTCTCTCCTGCACAGATGTCTCCTGCAGAGCTAAAGTTCGCCGCCATCCTGATCAGAGTATGCACCTGTAGAAAGATCTGTTCTCAAGAGAGGGAGAGAGAGAGAGAGAGAGAGAAGATAAAGTGGAGAGAGAGGGAGAGAAAGAGAGAGGTGTAGGAGATTTAGGGGAAGGATGGATAGGGAAGGGATAGAGAGGGGAAATTTATAAAGAGAGAAATAGAAACGAACGGGGAGACCGAGTGAGAGGAAGAGAATATAAGAGATGTAACAATAACCTTCATTAGTAAAATTAAATAAAACTAGATTTGAATTCGTCAGTTTGACGAATAAGGTGGTCTGTCTTCAATCTCATGATAGATTTGACTATTTACTTTATAGAGGAAGGGAGAAGTTATGTAGACATGTACATGTAAACAATTATGATCATTTTGATGATAATGATGATGAACATGATAATGTTTATGAGGATAATGATGATCATGATCATCAAGATAATGTTGATGATGATGATCATCATCATAATGATGATCATGATCATGATCATGATCCTGACATCTGATTGAAAAAAATGAGGAAAAATTTAGATAACATATAGTTTCAGTTACAACATACTCAAAAATCAACATAAACCAAGCTGAAATAATGGCGATGTTGCTCGCAAAAGACAGGAATGTAGAATCCAGATTTGAGAAAAAGTCATCTCTCATAGGGAATACACGCAAAAGGTAATGGATCAAGTGATAATAGGGTAATAATAAAGTAAAATGGTTGTACATTACATTATTTGCGATTATACATGTTTTAATATTTAAAGGAGACGGTACTAGGCCAAGAGCATTAGGTCAAAATAGGCTTAAACCTGGACATTTTCCAAAACATGCTGATTTTTTCAGGATAGCTCCGGGAATATGTTTAGAATAACATACTAAAAGTCTTTATGAATCCTCTTTGAGCGTTTTCCGCAATCCAAGATGGCGTCCAAAAAGGCCGCCATTTCCTGAATTTCGTATAGCTTTGCAACTAGATAACCCAAATACAAAATTTAAATGTCTAAATATATGTTTTTTAGCATAAGGAACTCATTAAAAAACATGTTGATAAATTTGGAAACACACAAGTAGCTTTAAACCACTTTATCCCATCCCGAAATCCAAAATGGCGCCCAAAATTGCCGCCATTTCCTGTATTTCTTATAACTGTGCAACTAGATAACCAAATACCAAATTTGAATGTCTAAATATATGTTTATCAGCATAAGGAACTCAACCAAATACTTATTAAAATATTTTAAAACACACAAGTAGCAGTAAAACCACTTGAGCCCTTCCCAAAATCTAAAATGGCACTCCAAATGGCTACCATTTCCAATTTTATCTCATTGTATTAAAAGTAGATAAGTTATGAATGCAATCAAATGTCTATACTAGAAAAGCACCATTGAAATACATATCAGTACAAATAAACCTTTCATTAAATAACTAAATACTTCTTATACATAACGTATACACACCCACCCACATACACACACATGCACACATATGGCTGCTTCCATCATCCTTAACGACATGAGACTTACAGTGTGCAACCGTGAAGAGTACTCAACGTCAGATGCCCGGGTTAGATGGAACTGGAAAATGGAGACACATTAGTACCAATGTTGCAAAGGCAAAAGTCACACGGTTTCAAACAGGAAATGCACCTCAATAGCACATGCCATATCATCTTTGCTAGTAGACTAGGTCATTTCTGTCGCCAATATTGTTGGAATAGCTGTGTATAAACACCGGAAGTGTGGCTCACGTGAACAGACAGACATCGTGAGCAACATGAGCTTGGTCCTTCATGGAGTGGTTTCATGAAAGTGACCATCACTATGAACATGTCAACAAACAAAGCGGACAAAATATACAGTTCCTCAGGTAGACAAAAGAACATCCCTTCACTGCTATTATGTAAAAATGTGTAGAACAGGTGTCACATGCATATTCACTTTTTACATAATAGCAGTGAAGGGATGTTCTTTTGTCTACCTGAGGAACTGTATAATTTGTCCGCTTTCTTTGTTGACATGTTCATAGTGCATGCAGAGTGACTTGTACGAGAATTGAAACTCTGCCCTTCATAAATGTAGACCCCTCCTATCCGAGTACCATCTACACGGCACTATACTTTGCACATTCACAATGTGAAAAACATAACTTAAGAATATGTGCAGTAACATTTGACCAGCCCTCGTACATCAAGGCAGCAGAGATTGTAGCTTCTTCTCAAGACCTAGAAAAATTAATCGTCCGTCTTGGTGGATTTCACCTCCTCATGTCATATCTCGGCAGCATATAGTCCACGTCATGGGCGGAAGTGTGCTTGCAGAGCTATGGGAGACAGTGTACGCCAAAGGGTCTGTCATACATATGCAATCTGGTCATGCATTTCCCCTTCTCTTCGTGTTCACATACTTACTTCAGCTGCCCTCATTGGCGTGTTGATGGGTAAACCTGTCATCTTAGACAGCATAGATAAGGACCACTTAGCAAATATGTATGGTGCACTCTTCAATCAGGACACGAAGGTGACTGATGTACTTGAGAAGGATTGTGTCAAACAGTTAAAGTCAGATCATTTCACACTTCATTGACCGGGCAGCAGGACAAAGTAGGATAGGGTAACTTTGGTTGCAGTATATCCGACAATTATGTGTCTCTTCTGCAATGTTTCATTTCAGCTGAAAGGACAGGGGACTGGAAGCTCCATCTCAGCTGTGTGAGGGAGATGATACAACATTTCCATGCTGCAGGACATCTTCCCTATGTCAAATCTGCTAGGTTGTATTTACAACAGATGGAAGCTCTAAGGTAAACCATGCCAGGAAATGAATATACACAAGTCGCAGAAAAGGGATAATTCACCATCCGCCATATGGACTCATTCTGTGGTGGAAACTTCTCTGATCAGACCATTGAAAAGTTCCTGATGCAGCAGCTGAAAACATCTAGAGAAATGACTCGTGGACGTGGAATCACAGACAGTACATTGGCTAAGTGGGTTCATGCACTTCCTCGCTGTGTTCCTACCTGTGATGAACTGGAACAGTTCACCGGTACATCTGGTACATCAGAGCAGCATAAAGACATACAGCAAAGTACCAGGTCAAGAGACAATAAAGATAGATGTATCTTTGTCTGATGGTTGCAGGCACATCACCATTTGCTGGATTTGAAACTAACTGCCTGGTCTCCTTGTCAACTGGCATCGTCTCTGGCTTATCTGTTAATTGTGATTACCCTTTACAAATCGGCCTAGTAGCGGCATCCGAAACGAATGCATAGTAGGAAGTTTACAGATATCAAGCTACGTACATCGTAAGAACAAGGTGAAGACCATTGGTGCTAAGAGTAAGAGAGTGAAAATCAGGGAACAAAGCACATAAATCAACCCAACGCTACTGTTCAACAGAATCACATGTGTCCTGAATAACAACACTGAGATGGAATCGTTCTTTGCACCCAGGCACGTTCCCTTTCAAATGTGGGGTGATGCGTAAGCCAACAAAGAGTTCTCTGGGTCTCCTGCTGAATTCGTTCACCAAGCAATCCAACCTGCCAGAAATGGTCTCTTTGTTTAAGATGGTGGTCGCTTGCGGCAATCAGTTGTTTGGCCACAACTGTCAACCTATGCTGAATTTGTTCAGTCATATATTCCATACACCCTTAAGCATTATGGAGCTCATTTGACGGTAGTGTTTGATGGATATGGAAGTGCAACTACGACAAAGGATAGCTGAGCAGAGACGAATAGCCCAGAATGTACCTCTTTATTTGATGATGATATGCCAACACGCACAACCCAATACAGCTTTCCTAGCCAACACCAACAATAAGATGAGACTTATACAAACTCTACGTGACAAAATACGTACCAAGCAGGCAGAAGTGGATGCCACTACCCTGATTGTCTCCACAGCACAATCAGTAGAAGAGTCAGAACAGGTGCCAGTTGTTGTCATTGGTATGGGCACAGACTTACTGGTCATGCTAGTTGCTCGGGCAACCACTTCCACAGATATGCACATGCTATGCCGCAGTAATCCTGTCACGATTTTCAACATTCATGAAATTCAGCATGCCATAGGGGACACTAGAAATCGCCTGATGTTTCTTTATGCTGTGACAGGGTGTAACACGGTCTGGGCAATCTACCGTCAGGGCAATCGTAAACTTTCAATATGGTCCACAAGAAACTTGGCTATGTTTTGCTTGATACATTCGCAGTGGAAGCACCCATGACGAGGTAAAAAAAAAGAGCAGGGGAAGCCTTTATGGGGCCATCAGTTTTGAATATCTTGATGACTATACCGTCACACTGCATACAAACGGGCAATTGGTCGCAGTTCTCTGAGTTCATCCTTTCAGTTAGAAAGTCTACCTCCAACTAGTGCTGCAGCAAAGCAACATCCATACCCACCAATCTACAGTCATTATGTATAAAACGCTTTAGCGACCTTGGTACTTATGTGTCTCCATTTTCAGTTCCATCTAATGTTGAGTACTCTTCACGGTTGCACACTGTCAGTCTGGTATCGTTGAGGATGATGGAAGCAGCCATATGTGTATGTGGGTGGGTGTGTATGTGGGTAATTTATGCATAAGTATTTTTTAATGAAAAGTTTGTTGTACTGATATGTATTTCAATGGTGCTTTTTTAGTATAGACATTTGATTATATTCATAACGTATATACTTTAGTACAATAAGTTAAAATTGGAAATAATGGCCATTTTGGGTGCCATTTTGGATTTCGGGAAGGGCTCAAGTGATTTTTATGCTACTTGTGTGTTTTAAAATTTGTTAATAAATATTTTATTGAGTTCCTCATGCCTAATAACATATATTTAGACAATTAAATTTGGTATTTGGGTTATCTAGTTGCACAGTTATAAGAAATACGGGAAATGGCGGGGAATTTTGGCCGCCATTTTGGATTTTGAGCTGGTTTATAGCTACTTGTGTGTTTCAAAATGTATCAACATGTATTTTAATGAGTTCCTTATGCTAAAAAACATATATTTAGACATTTAAATTTTGTATTTGGGTTATCTAGTTGCAAAGCTATAAGAAATTCAGGAAATGGCGGCCATTTTGGACGCCATCTTGGATTGCGGAAAACGCTCAAAGAGGATTCATGAGGACTTTTAGTATGTTAATCTAGACATATTCCTGGACCTATCCTGAAAAAATCAGCTTGTTATGGAAAATGTCCATGTTAAAACTAATGCTCTTGGCCTATACAGTTAAAGATTTTAACAAAAAAAGTGATTTTTTTTATTTTTTTAGAGACGCCCGAACTTGAACCAGGGGTCTCGAGGTCCGAAGTCAAGTGCGTTACCGATATACCAAAACATTTCCCATAGCGATTAAAAGTAAACCGAAAATGGAATTCTCAAATCCCACTTTGCAAGTGGAATAAGAGCATGATCCCGGCATCTGATCGAAAAAATAAAAGGCACATTTGTGATAGCTTACTGTCTCAGCTAAAACACATTCAAAGCTCAGCGTAAACAAAGATAAAAGGACGGAGATATTGCACGCAAAAGATATTGCACGCGAAAGACGGGAATGTAGAATCCAGTTTTGAGAAAAAGTCATGTCCTGTAGAGAATACACGCACAAAGTGAACAATTGAATGGACGCTCATCTGAATATGAATGGTCAACATGGTATCAAATCGTTTAACAAAATATGGGAATTATCATGAAATAAAAAAAAAATGGCGATTACATGTTGTGTAATGGCGTTACGCGCGAAAACGCGCACGCATGTGCGCGTGCGCGATTTTTTTTTTTTTTTAAATGCTCCAAATGGCGTAAAACGTATGCAAACTAAATTTGAGATGATTTTGAGCATTTAAAAATTTGGCGCGCGCACTGACGCGCGGACGTTAGCGCAAGCGCTCGTTTTTTTTTTTACCCGAAATTGACCGGACGGATATTGACCTTGATCATGATAAATATGAATGAGAAATGACTTACCGTTATGAAAATATGATCATAAGTAAATTTTCAGAAAATTTCACAAAATGGCGCCTAGATGACGTCATCATTCAAGGTCAAGGTTGAAAATCTTACCGTGTTTTTTCCATATGCCTATACATATTGAATTTTGCCCCGCTGCGTACAGTCATGATTCAGTGGCTAAGCAATGGCCTCGTTCCTCCTAGGCCCCAGGAACAAAACCGTGTCGATCAGCTATATTAATGCCCTTTTTTGATGCATTAATCATCCTTTCTATCAGTTATGACTTCAGGGCGTCAGTCCCCTAGTTGATTAGCATAGTAGCACACACATGCGTTAGCAGACACGCAAAACAAACACTCGCAAATTATTATTCAACCAAATCTGAGAATGTATACTATTATCTAGATCTATTAGGAATAAATCATTGTCAAAATCATTCCATAAGTTGGGGTAAAAATAATTATCCCATCATTAAGACCAACAGTGTATTACACCATCCTTGTTCACAGCAAAATGACATACACACAATGTACAGCTTACCTACCTTTATTTTCAGTTCCTTGCGATATAAATCTTCGTAGTATAAGGTCAGAAATGAAGTTGATCTTCTTGATGCTCCTTTTTATAATTGATCCTGGTTGAAGGAAAACAAATCATTTTTTAAAGTGGGTATTATAAGGTGCAAATCAAGATGGCGTCTAGTTGTATGCCATCCTACGTCAAACTGATGCTCACTTGCCACTGATTGGCTCACAAATGTATGGGCATTCTTCACACATGGCTTGCATGCGTACAGTGCATGAATATTGCAGTAGAGGGACAAAAGGGTATTTCTCTCCAAAACACACAATCTATGAGCGTTGACAACAGATGCGCTCTGTTGCTCTTTGTGAATAGATTAATATGAGTATGAATCATCGCAGTCTAGCATAGGATGAATGCATTCACACTCATCGTGATGTCAAAGTCCATGGGTGGAATGGGGGAGGGGGGTCAACAGGTCCCATAGGGTGATGCAAATAATCAGCTGTAGTTAGACGAAATTCTTCAGAATTATACATCGGTCACATGACTTTGTATTACCATTCAATCCAATGAAGAAGGCTGGGAAAATATTGAGAGTTTTGTGTATGAACATTTGGCTGAATGGCATGTACCCTAAGTGCATTCCCCCTTTTTCACCGGTGCCCTGTTATTGGCTAGACCCTTTTTACAACAGCTTAACATGTTCGCATTATGAGTATCTATATCTGTCTTCCCCTCATGTATATATTTCTCTCTTTTCCCCTTACTCTTTTTCCTTCTTTACACCATTTCTCCCTGCACTCCCTTTTCTCTATTGTTTCTCTCCTCTCTCGCCCCCATTACTTTCGCAGTTATGCTTCCTCCCACCCTCTCCAACTGACTATTTCTCTCCCTTTCTCTCTTTCTCTCTTTCTCTCTATCTCTTACTCTTTTTTTATCTCGCTTTCCCTCCTTATTTCTCTCTCTCTCCTTCTCTCTATCTTGCTCTCTTTTCATCTATCTCCCATTACCCTGTGTTTAATTTGTTTACGTTTTCACCGTCAATACTCCTGCCCCCCTTTTAGTTTGATATACCTCCCAAGTGTTTTGCTTAAAATTTCTCAGAAAACTCACATTGAGAATTATTTTAATTTTTAAGACATGTTTAAAACAAAAGGGCATTTTTCATAAACAAAGATTTGTATAACCAATGGAAATTGTATGATGGCTTCAAAACATTATAAATATTTGCATCTGCTAAAAGAAAATTTCCCCAATTGATGATATCAAACCGATTAATGTCTTGACGAATATTCCGAATATGAGCTGGCATTGAATACATGAAAAAACGTGCTGTTAATGCCTTGAAGAAAAAAATTGTGCACGAAAATGTCAGTTTAATGTATTCTGGGTAAAGCTTGACATTGCCTTTGCATAATCATCTTCTAGCAAACTGTTTATACATGTCCATGGTTATCAATTGTACTCAGAATAGAGTACAGAATCGCTAACATCATAATCGCTTGTCGTCCAGGTTACTAGTTCAGAGCCTGCGTATGAGACTTAAGCAGGGCTCCCACTTAGCCGAGTTTGAACCTCGAGTTGTGGCGAGCTGGCGCGATCTTATGGCAAGCCGTTTTATTATTAATTGATATCAATAAATCAATTCTTGTTATCAAGAAATAAATTATGTTGTAAAGCAATGGTAATTATTGATATCAAGAATTTGATTTCGTGATATCAGGAATTCGATTTCGTGATATCAAGATTTCAACAACTCGAGGCTCCAACTCGGCTAAGTGGGAGCCCTGCTTTACACTGCAATCATTTAATCAACAGCCTTTCAGCAGTTGGCGCTGGTATGATCACCACACTATTGATGAGCACACAATCGCTTGGAGCTAGTAACCTTGACAACTAAGTCAGTATGACGTCATACGTTTGTACTCTATGCTACAGCTATTTTCAACATGTGTAAAATCAATGGTCTCCTGATAGATAACAAAACTCTGTAATTTATTTCATTGTATAGCATTTGATTTAATTTGTCCACACACAAATTATAACCATCAAACAACAGATACACTCATGCACAAATATAAACTACATTGTACATTCTATAGAATAAAAGAATAATACCCACCCCCCCACAAAAGCAAATTAACACATAAATAACATTTCAACTGTCAAAGGAGATTAGTGATTGCGAGTAGCAGTGTGTGGAATGGGATACCACATAACGCAATGATCTTCATATTGTGAGTGAGGGAGTTCGGAAATAACAACAACTACAACTTATTTTATTGTTATAGCATCTCCACCACCATACACAACAAAGATTAACATATCGCATATAATAATTAACAATAAAGCAATGTCTAATCTTACAAATATTGTGAGTTATGCCGCTATATGTACATTTCTCGAGCATATTTGTAATGGGAATAATTTCTTAATACATGTTGATAGCATACCGGCGCTATACACTTATAACCCATCACCTTCATTATCATTCTCATGACCTTGCATCATTGTTGTTTTATTTGATGTAATGAATATACTTTTTATAATATTACATATTTGTTTTTAATGTTAATATAATCATGTCCCAAAGCCAAATACAATTATACAATTTAAATGTGCAAGTAATAAGTATAATCTACATGTGGTGAATGTGAGCGATGACAACATGTGCAGCTTACATGCACGATATGATTCTACTATCTGTTCTATCAAACTACATATCAAAGATTGATATTTCCCATAGCAACCTAATGACATCAACAGTGTTGAATCTGACAAATGCTGAGTATCATATAGATATGTTTGTTTAATGAGCATACTCGTAATGTGAATTAAATGATAGATTTATAAAACTACTTAATTATCATATTATTCATTATATACATCATCATTTTAAAAACCAAAACATAAAATCAACAAATTGTATAACACGAATACTTAGTACAATGCAGCTATGAACAGGTTGTGAGTGTGTGGGATTATAAAACTTTGTAACTTCTTTCATTATTTTAGCATCTCTTCTATCAAATTAGATGAGTAAACTATGCAACCTATTCACTATATGAAATATACTGGTATCTTTAAAAAAAAGATCAACATGTCATAGAGTCGGATAATAAAATCAACAAATTTAATCATACTAATACTTAATACGCAGTATCTGTTCTATAAAAGATGAACATATCACAAAAGATAATAACGAAATCAACAGAGTTTCATTTTACAAATACTGGGTATATTGTGTTATTAAGATACCATAAGCATACTTGTAATATAAATACTTCCTTGATAGATAATGAAAACTCTCCGTATATATAATTGTAATATTATTCATTCTATCAAATATACTTTTTGGGTACATGAATATATTGAACGTCTCAAAACAAAATTATAAATTAACACACTGAATCTTAGACAAACTAAACAATGTACAGCCATCTACATTGTGTGAGTTTTATTTCAATGTTATTGCATTTGACTCGGGAAAAAAGTTCCATTGAGCGAAATGATAAAATCAATAGTGTTGAATCTTTGCAAATATTGGGTATTATTGTGCTATGTATATTATAATGAGCATAGATTTAATGTTTTTTAATTTGTTATAGATAACGAGACTTTACAAACTATTTATATGGTGTATCGTATTAGTCATTCGATCAAAATGCACTTGTTGAATACATAATATGTACATATGCCTTATCAAATAAAGTCAACAAATTGAATCAAACGTTGCAGAAACTTAGTATTATGCAGCTATGAACAAGTTGTGCGTTAGATTAAACAAAAAACTCTGCAATAGTATAGCATCGCTTTTTATTAAACTACATGCTACATAACAAATAGTCTCACAGAAGGATGACAAAAGCAACAAATGTTTATCTTACAAATACTGGGTATTATGCAGCTATAAACATGTATTGTATTATATTTATGAAACTTCATTAATGTACATCAATATTCTGTTTATGAACATATAAATCACTTTACAATGTAATGTAACTAATGGATATTCTGTTTGGAAACATATATATCATATAAATCAATTTACAATGTAATTTAACAAATCAGTATTATGTTTGTAAACATATAATTATATCATATAAATCAATTTCCAATGCAGTATTTATAGCAAAATATAAGGAAATTATATTCAGCAGAAACACTATTTTTCCTTTTTGTTATAACATGACATAATGCATAGAGTAAATAATATAATGTAATGTAACGTTCTGAGCATATTTGCTATGCGTATTAATGCATCATACATTACAATGCTATGCAATGTTAAGCGTTTATTTTAAAGGGTTTGTTAGAAATATTGAAAAGACAAAAGGGGTATAATTTAATTTGTCCTCAGTAGTTACATTGGTAGAAAGTATTTTTGCCTTCCAACACCCCCCCCCCCTCCCGTCACAATTGTGTATCTTGTTTACTCATGACTATAAATCAAATTTGATTGGATTTCACTATCTGAAAGAAGCGGTCAATCAATTTGAAACTATTAAAATAATATACCTATACATGTACTTGGTGTAAAACAGGTACGTACCTTTATTTATTTATTTATTATTTATTATAGTTTTATTTCAACAGGGTAATCTTATTTCAAGTTCATTTCTGGACCTGATCTCCCACAGAGCAATAAAGCTATACAACAATAAAAACATGAATTCAAAACATACATACGAAGGAAGAAATATACATTGCATATACAATAATTCAACTCTATTTAATATAAATAAGAAAAAGGAAAACAAAGACTTTGCAGAGACTTACAGTTGTGAATATTACAGGGTAATTTATAATAATTTAGCCCCTAAAACCGCTAAGGTTTTCATTTTAAAATTTGTTTTACTTTTTTGAATGAATAATGGACTGTTTAGAGCATAACGAGTAAAATACAGTACCAGTCTTCTTCTAATACATGGATTCAGAAATGGTGGTGATAGGTCGTTGATGATTTTAAAAATCAAGATGCATTTCTGATATTTTTGACTGCCATTAATAAAAATGATAATAGAGAATATTTATGAAGCGCATAATGAATTGAAAGTGTGTCTATGCGCTTGACAATAATAACAATTTGATAACATAACAACAACATTAATACAACAATAAATAACAAATAGATAAGCAAATTACAACAATTATTTATGGGAAAGTTAACCAATGCACCTATAGTTACACCTACATTGTAGGTAACTTATTCACATTACATATAACAAATTCAACAAACAGACACTCATCATGTCGAATTAGCCTCCGAACCAGCAACGGACAAAGCAGCTCTAGGAGACCCTCGAAAAAAAGGTTTTCAGGGCTCTTCCAAAGCCGTCAGTGCTCCCAACAACTCGACGCTGGTCAGGAAGTTGGTTCCACAAGACATGCGCTGCCGTTGAAAATGCCTGAGAACCATATGTTTGGGTCGATGTGGTAGGGACAGTCAGGAAATTCTTTGTTGAGGAGCGGAGATTTCTACCCGGTATGTAAGAGCAAATAATATCAAAAAGATAAGTCGGGGATTTTAAGAATCATCACCTTGTGACACAACATAAACAATTCATAAACAATTCTTTCTTTTACAGGTAACCAATGAAGGCGAGTCAACTAAACATGGGTGTTACTGGATCTCTCCCCCTTGCTCGTTCAACAAGTCTCGCAGCACTTTTTTGGACAATTTGCAATTTTCTTGTATCTTTCTTGGCCAAACCAAACAATAGAGCATTACATCAATCATTCCTAGAGGAAAAAAATTCATGAATTAATATTTCAATTTACTCATTAAATATTTTTGGAGGTAAAATATTCGGCACATTTTTGTAGTTTTTGCAAATTTGTTAGATTATGTTTCGAAGTATTTTCCAATACTGAATTACTTTAGTTTAAATGCGATAGGATAAGTGAATAGCATAATGTAATCAGATTTTTACGGGAAATATAATGGCGTATACGTCTAATGCAGGCAATCGTACCAGATACTTTTTAACAACTTATCTTACATGTAGCGACCATGATAAGATATTTGTCTAGTGTTACACCTAGATTTGCATACTTTCGACTGAGTCGAGTACATTATTACTGTAATGAATACAAGTATTATTAGTTATATTTTTTCTTTTAGAACCAAAAAGTAATGTTTGGTCCATCTTATTTTAGCCATTTCAAGATACTGTCAAAGTATTTTTTGGAGATTGCATTCACAAACTTTATGATCCTTTTCATGATGAAATACTGCCGTGTCATCTGCATTGAGAAAAGCTTTGTCTTGGAGTTGCAGGTTACAAATACCATTCACATAGAGGCAAAATATTAATGACCCAGTATTGATCCTTATGGAATTCCTGATTCCGAAGTTAGAAAATTACTTGGGTACATGTCTTATCAATAATTTTCTTAATTTGTTTGTAACCTTCCAAAGAAGTTCTTTCCGCTTCTTAGTGAGGCTTTCATTGATGTAGACATGGTGTTTATTCTCATCGCTAAGATTCTTTAACTTGGATCGTGCACTGTAGACCTGTTCTCGGGTGCGATAGCTATTGAATTTAACAATGAAATTCCTGGGTGTGTGGCTATAGCTGGTCGTCCCGGTGCGCGGTTTCGTCGATCCATCGCTTTGGCATTTCTGCTGCCCAAGTGATTAGTCTCTTGATAGACCTTTATGTTGTAACACACATATTGAGATAAACATGTCATTTTCGGGATGCTAGTTATGATAGCCACATCAATGTGTTTGTACGTATTAAACGTGTGTGTACGTTACGGTAGTGAACATGGAAAACTGTATTCAAAGGGGATACGATTTAGAGGATAAATCTTTTTTTGAATACGAGAATATTGTCTCCATCGCAAGCAAAAAGTTTCCCTGATGACGTCATCAACACCCGAGATGATAGAAGGTGACACTCCCTATCCTCCAGTGAGTCCAGTTCTATTGATAGAGGGAATGATGCTACTCTTATCTTCTCGATGTCATCCCCGCTCATCACCTGATCAATCACACACATACCATACTCCTCATCTGATGATACGATGTAGAGGTCGGCTGTCAAAGGATCGATACAGGCATTCATGATGGCATCACTGTGGGTGATTTCCCTTTGAGCACCCTGCCTGTCGATAATGAACACTCTGTGATCTAAGGGTGAGGGTTGAGCGATGATGTGACCTGATGATAGTACACCGCGCATCAATATTATGTGTTTACATGCGATGGTATTCATGATCTTACCATCATCTGGGTTGATGACGTATATCTTAGACTGACCTCCCTCAGCAGCGATGATCATCCCAACCTGGTCAACAGCTACATCCACCCTTGTGTCATCACGCTTTGTGTTTCTTGGTATTGTGACGTCATTGATGTGCTTCCATTGTTTGTCATACACACTGATGCATCCTGTCAAACTGTCCCCTGCACATCCATCACTGTATTTACCGCATACTACCTTGCTATCATTCAGCAATGCACAGGAAGAAACCAATGATGTATTACTACCTGTTATCACTCTCTGATTGTCTTTAGCGTTCATATCGAACATGCATGTATGACAGGCATCTATATTTGTGATGATTACATTGCATTCATCAATGCATCCTACAATGGTTGGCGATGTAAATGTCTCTTTAACTTCAATTGTGTCCATGAGCATCCACTCCCCATCATACCCATCTATCCTCCCATCATACTCTTTTCTCATAGCACCCTTCACAAACCTCACACCCGATATGACCCCAGTGATTTGTTTCACATCACCCTCATTCAGTGGTTTCTTTAGTTCGTCATTCACTGATGTAATCACACGATGCCCGTCTTTGACGACATTTTCATCGTTTTCGAGTAATGTATCGATTGTCTGTATTGTAGTCTCAGTGGTTTTTGTGTCATCTTGCCATGATATCTCCAACTTACCAATCTTTATTTCTTTCTCTACAGCGATGTTATTAATGTCTGTTTGAAGAGCATGTTGTTTATTGTCGATAGGTTCTCGTCTTTGCACTGCATTTGTATGGTTTAATTCAAGTCGTTTTTCTCTCTCTTCATCGTTCTTTCGAATCTTTTCATTGATCTTTTTAAGCTCCTCGTGAAGTTTCTGATTCTTCTCATCAATCTCATGGTTGATTTTTGTAGCATCCTCCTTCTCTCTGTCTTTGACTGTTTGGATCGCCTCATCGATTACCGACTCTACTTCATCTTTCAAAGCTTGTAGATGGGCGTCGGCGTCGTTCCTGCACTGACGAATCTGATCTCCATAAACTCGACAAAGCTTTAATTTGTCCTTTGCTTTTTCTTTCAAATCGTTTAGTTTTGCTTTATTTTCCATGATCGTGCCCGTTATATCCTGTCGCACGCTAGGCTGCTCAGGATGATCTATCATTGCGCATACATAACACACAGCTTCACCATGTGTTTTACAAAGTAGTTTGATTTCTTCATCATGCTTCTCACAATAAAGCTTGGGCCCACCCTTTCTTGCTTTTCCGATGCATCCTTCTTTTAGGACGCAGTCATCGCAAAGCTTCTTTTTCTCATTCACGTAGTATAACACATCCGTGAATGCCTTGCAGTTCTCTCCTTCACAGTTGTCTTCTCTAGAACTTAAGTAAGCCGCCATGCTGATCAGAGTATAGACCTGTAAACGAGGATAAGAACGATTCACCAGAGAGAGGTGTGAGAGAGAGAGACATCAAGAGAGGTTCGGAGAGAGGAGGAAAAGGAGAGAGGAGGAAGTGAAGAGAGAGAGGGGGGAGGGAGAAAGAGATAGAGAGAAAGAGAGAGAGCGAATGAGAGGTGCAGGGGACGGGGAAGGAGAGATAAAGGGAGAGGGAACGGAGAGACAGGAAGAGATAAGAAGGGAGAAGAAGATAGGAAGGTGGGGAGAGAGCAGGAGAGAGGAAAGCAGGATGAGGGAAGGAGGGTTAGAGGAAGGAAGAGAGACGAAGGGGTAGTCAGGGGGAAAGGAAAAGATCGGAGGAAGGAAGGGGGAGAGCAAAAGTGAAAAAGAAAGGATACTGGAATATTGGGGAGTGAAGGAGATGAAGAAATAGAGGGAGGTATAGATAAAGAAAAGAAAGGAGAGACGGAGCGAGAGAAAGAGAAGACAGTGACCTCAATTAGTCATTTTACTTTGTACAAGTTTGTTTTAATGTTAATGGATGGCAGTGTATTTCCACTGGTGAAATTTGAAATAGATTAACAATTTGGAATTAAAAGTTATTTTTATCATTTATCTAAACAATCACTTGTGTGATCTTAAATTGTGAGGATTTTCATCGGCAACAACCATCGGTAACTTTAATTTGTATAAAGGGAAATTAAGTTTATTTCAGTCTAAGTTATCAAAATGTAAATTATACATGAATTGCCCAAAACATTTGTTCTTCTACATGCTTTATCTTGATTAGACAGAAGGGAACTAATATATTTATTAATATTATTTGTATAAATCATAATAATTGACCAAATTAGTCATTTTCTAGCAAAATTTAATCTTGTTCTTTACATAGATTAAGGATTGTGTGCACGATCGTATAGCGATATTATGGTTTGATATTATAAAGTGGCCAAGACATGTCGAGCAATGTATGCTGCGCTTTATAACTGCAAGGAGGAGCTGCTACATTATATTAAATACATTTTGCATTAGAGTGGAATAAGCTCTTTAATTGTGTTTGCAAACCAATATTATACTGCGTTTTATAGATCGCGTTAAGGACCACACACGGTGTATTATTACATCAAAACATTGCGTACTCCCAAAACAGTGTACCCAACTTTGAAAGCTTCTGATTATAACCTATGTGACCTTGATTAATATTTCATGAGGGGAGGGGCACGAACCCTCTTGTTCCCTTCGTAGCTACGCCACTTCATCTTGTAAATATAGCGGTGCGTAAAGCTTTTTATCTGTTAAAGAAAATAATACTGGAGTTCATGGAAGGAACTTAATATCTCAGATTGACGAACATGTATATATACTGGCTTTTGTAGTTGTAGTTTGGATATAAGAGAAACTTATGCTAAGAAGTATACATAATATAGTATGCATATCTTACTGGCTACAAGATATCCCTATTATGACCTGTATATAATAATTTTATACTGCAGGTGCTAACATAACTAAAAGAATGGTGAACTTACCCCTCGAAAAACGTATGGTAGCACAGGAATGAACTCTGTAAAGGCCACAGTATAGCGATAATCGGATTTATATTGCAATATTTACCTAATGGCACAAGAATATAATTAGAGCGGTAGTTTACATGCAATAGTAAGGAAGTCAAAGCCTCGTGGAAATAAAGATTTCGCAATATTTTTTCAAAGGAAGTGAGAGCAACGAAAGTTCTGCCAGCGTAAGAGCAGACAAACTGAATATGTGAGCAATGCGTTTGAAAAAAGTGCTCAGTAGAGTCCACAGAGGAGCAATATTCATGAAGAGTTCAACATACAATAGTCAAAAAGTCAAAACCTCGGGGAAATAACGATTTCGCAATATTTTTTAAAAGAAAAATTTGAAACTTCCTTTAAATGGAAAAAGAGGAGTTGAATATGTGAAGCAATGCCTTTGAAATAAGTGCTCAATATCTATATTTAAATAATAACCCCTTCACCGACAGTTTGCAGTGATTGTATAATTCAAGTTCAAGAAATAAACGAGAAAATCCTATAAAAACTTCTCGTTTATTTCTTAAACTTGGATTATACAATCACTGCATACTATCGATGAAGGGGTTGTCATTTAAATATGAATGTCAATATTTCTACACTGTGTTCTTCACTGAGCAATTATTCTGAAGGCATCGCATAGATATTCAGATCCTCTGCTCTTCCACTGGCATAACAATTGCAATTTATTCGTCGCTCTCACTTCCTTTGACAAATATTGCGCAATCTTTATTTCCCCGAGGCTTTGACTCTCTTACTATTGCACAATAAACTCTTTACGTACCACTTGAATGATATTCCTGTGCCATTTAGGTATAATATTGAAATATAAATACGAATGTTGCTCTGCTGTGGCCTTTACCGAGTGCATTCCTGTGCTACCATACGTTTCTTAACTGGTGAGTTTGTTATTCTTTTAGTTCATTTTAGAACTTGCAGTTTAAAATTATTTAATACAAGTTATGACTATTCTACTAAAGACATGCGGGTATCATGTAGCCAAACAGACCTGCATATTAGTGGTATGTATGCTTTTAAATAAGCAATTACTATATAGCAACCACGAAGGTTTATGCAAAGTGAATTTCAATCATGAAAATGACCTCATTTAGAGGTTGTGTGTGGAAAGGTTAATAACCGAGGGTTAGGGGAAAAAACACGAGTAAATTGAAATACAATAATCAGCACGTATATTAAAGTGGAAATTCAAAAAAAAATCACAAATATGTCAACTAATGTATCACTAGAAATTGGTAAGCTAACAGATAGCCATCGTACAAGTTTTAGGTCAACTACATATCGGGTGATTTTTAAAATTACAAACACAACCAAAACCATGGGACATCGTCTGCTTGTGCAAATCAGGTCCATCCTGTGATCTCACACATCTCAGCAGCGTTCGGAGAGCTCTCCAGGTGCTATGCTGGGGCTATATTTAAGCGTTTTGTAATTTGTAATAACCATTACTTCGAATGTTTCTAAGCATTGAATTGTGATAACCTTGTCGAATCAAAGGTTCAACTTTGCAATAATGAAAAAAAAAAGTTAGATTTTTAAATCAATGAATATCTACTTTAAGACCGTACATAAGTGCATTATTAGGCAAAACTTTTGTAATTTACGTTACATATTGTAACATAGTACGTATTACTCCTATTTTTCTTGTTTAAGCTTCTATGTAGTTCCTGAAACTTTTTGTATTTCTTTTCCTCTCCTCACCCCTTGTCACAACACCATTCTACGTCCTTAAATTCACAGTCTATCAAAATATAACGTCCACTATCGTCTTGCTCTTCGTTAATGAGATTAAAATCAACAGAAGTCTTTAATAGAATAAGTACCCCTCTGTTGTGATTAGATCCGTGACTATAATACCATGCCCCGTGCCACATACAACTCCACGTGTCATCAAGGTAAATTTCAAAAGCGCTGGCCAATAGTCCCCCATGCGTCCCCTATGTGTGAAAGGGCCAACTAGAGGAGCAAATCTACGAATCAAATTAATAGTCGTGTTCACACGATGGCTATTTTGGTCGGCATGAAGGTCGTGCTTAGAGCTAGTCGGCGTAAATATGGTGAGGTTTGCGTAAATGTCGGCGTAGTCACGTGATCGTCTAACGAACGTCGTGTTAGCTACACTGACCTTTATATTACACCGACCGATTTAATCTTGAATATATACAGGAGTAATGCGCTAACACTACTAGAGGGTTTACTGTGTGTATGTTCTCGGAATATATGTGACCTTTCACGAGGGTTGCTTGTTTACAACCAAACATTTAAATGAAATTTCGCACGGTTTAGATACGGAAGGTGGGTTCAGGTATACTAGTGCGGGCGACAACACAACTAGGGGCAGATCATTTTACCTTCAGAAATGCCTCATAACGTTCCATGAGGCATATTACGGTTACAAAATATCCAGGCCCCTTTAGCGGACTCCGGACCCCCCCCCCCCTTTTTTTTTTTTTATAGAAAATCCTGTATCAGCCCCTGACTTATAGCGGTTGCGCTGAGTAAGACTGGGTCAGTGGAAGGTCGTGTTAAGTTAATCTTGGCAAGGTGGTCCAAGCTAGAGGGTATGGATAACTGATGTGTAAGTCAAATAATTACGAGGTATTTAATGCTGCGGGATTGATTGCGCCGACCAGGAAGCCCGCGTTTAAACTTGACTCTAAGGTTCAAATTTTCCAGGGGCAAAAAGGGCAAAGGCTTAGCACTTAGCTCTCACAATTTAATACATTTCGCCCTCCCCTCCCCTTCGGAAAATCCTTGATCCGCCCCTGATATTCGGAAGATACGCTTTGGATTAAACTGGAAGGTAATGGTATTTTAATCGTGGTAAGTGGGTCCGAGTAAGAGGAGATGGACAACTTATGATGTAACTCAAAATACGTTGGAGACATTTACTGATGCAGGGATTAACTAACGCCAACTAGGATGCCCCCGTCTGAAAGGCTAATTAAAAAGGACATTTGCGTATGTTCCCAACACCTATGATATTTCAAAGTCTTCAGACAAACACTTTACCCAATGCAGGAATGTCTCAAGTTCTATGACCCAAAGTAGCCATATTCAGAAGGGGCTTCCTAGTAGGCGTAACTTAAACGTTTCAGCAATAAATATTTCATACAAATTTGATTTTACACATCAGTTGTCCATACGCTCTTACTCGGATAAATGTGCACGTTTGTGTTAACACGACCTTCCACCGACCCAGTCTTACGCAGTGTAACTTCTGGAAGTGGCGAGACGCCCGCACTAGTCGACCTCAGCCCAGCTTCTGCAACTAAACGCGCGAAATCTAATTTCCATTGACGAATGTAAACAATCGTACTAGCGCGTTACTCCTGGACAAATCCAGTAGTAAATCAAAGGCGTAAAGGTCGGCGTATATAGCACGACTATCGTGGCCTTACCATGTTTACACCAAATAGCTGTAAACACGACCTTTACGGTGATTCTCTTCGGTATCCGTCGATTATAATTTTGCCTTTAATTTTTAGAAATCAGCTCTTTGCCGTTGGAACAAGTTCTAGCAAGGAATAGCAACAATCTTGATCATGGGCAATGCATCTTCTTCCCCTCGGATTCACAACAACACTGATGAAATACTGAAGATTGTTTGCACGGACAAAGACGGCAGAGAAACAAGTCAGATTGTGAGGAAAATGGATTCGTGGCAGCCGACGATCCCGTACGGCAAGGTAATCATCTCGGTCTACATCCTCGCCGAAGGTGTCCCGGTAGCTGGTCAGGGAGATGCCGTCCTGAGTGCAGCAGAGTCTTGCTATGATTTCACTGTTCAACTTGTGAAAGGAATGGTCAATATTACACAGGATTACAGCAATCAGTCGAGGTATTATGAAAATAATGAAGATAATTATGATGGTGATGTACATGATGATGGTGATGTTGGTAATGATGATTTTAGTGAAGGTGGTGACGATAACGGTGGTGATGATGGTGATAATGATGAAGATGGTGATGATGGTTATAATGATGACCATGATGATGGTGGTGATGTTCATGGTATTGATAATGATGATGGCGATGGTGATTATGATGGTGGTAATGGTCGTGATGATGACGGTGGTTGTGTTGGTGATGATGATGATGATGTTTGCGATGATGATGGTGGTGATAGCGATGATGATGATGATGTTGGTAAAAATTATGATAGTGGTGATGGTGGTGATGATGATGATGATGATGGTGGTGGTGATGATGATGATGGTGATGGTTGTGGTGGTGATGATGATGGTGGTGGTGGTGATGATAATGATGGTGGTTATGGTGATGGTGATGATTATGATGATGACGATGATGATGGCTGAGATGATAATGATGATGATGACGATTATAAAGATGATGATGGTGAATTCGGTGGTGATGATAAATTAGGATGACAAGGATGGCGATGATGAAGGTGATACTAGCCATGATGCCAGAATACTGTATTTTTTTTTTTGTTATTCTATTTGTTGTTTCTGTTTTTAATGAAGGAAAATTGGGGATATTCCTCGCATCACAAACGCGACAAATGGAACACTGACGATCCTCTGTACGGATAAAGATGGCAGAAAGACGAGTCAGATTGTGACGTCACAGAACATGTGGCATCCGTCCATCCCGTCAGGTCCTCTCACAGTATTTGCGTCACATCTTCAAAGTGGCTTCGACAAGGACGTAGAAGGAGCAGTCTACACCGCAACATCTTCTGATAATTTTACCGTTAAACTTGTCGAAGGAAGACTCAATATTAAGCTTCAATAAAGCAAGATAGCGTTGCTTAATTAGCCATAAAATTATAAGTCGGGAGGAGGGTGGGGGCTATTGAAAATAGGAAGTGAACTGAACTGAGGATTTTATGTTGTTTCATCATATTTGATTTGTCAAGCTCAAATATACATAACATTTTAAAAAGAGCAGTACGAAGTACCAACAAAAAAAGAGCACACGAGGAATTGATATGGCCTATTAGATTTCGAGAGGTTAAACGAAGAGATCCTATAATTTGCATACATGCAAAACCTGTGTGGGTTCTTGGGTGCATGTTTTCGTGTGTGTGTCTGTGTGTAATTTGATTTTTACAAACGTGCGTCGATCGGATGTAATAGGGACTTTTAGATTTGCACGTCGACAGCTTTGACTGCAACGTGTGACGTCATTTTAAGGCACTGCGCATGCGTCACGTCGTCTCAGTCGGCGATCGCGAATGCGTCAACCTTGATTTTTTTCCTAAATCTAGTACGGTACTAGTATATGCCGCGTGCGCATAAAATATACAGTTCCTCAGGTAGACAAAGGAACATCCTTTCCCTGCTATTATGTAAAAATGTGTAAAACAGGTGTCACATGCATATTCACCTGTTTTACACATTTTTACATAATAGCAGTGAAGAGATGTTCTACCACAGCAATCGGCTTTTTTCGTAATGTAACCAAATGTAATGCATAAGTGTTTGTGAAGTGCCTCAATACAAATTATTTCATTCACCTGATAGGAATAATAGTATTTCAATAGTCAGAATGCAACTGCATATATTAAGTGTTGCTAGGTAGGTCAAGCCATAATGCTTGTCCAACCTGACAACAACTAATATATGCAGTTTGGATTATGTATATTGAAATACTATTTATCCTTATCAGGTGAATGAAATAATTTGTATTGAGCCACTTCACAAAGACGTATGAATTAAATTTGTTACATTACGAAAATGGACTATTGTTGAGGGTAGAATGAGGAACTGCATATTTTGTCCTCTTTCTATGTCCGTCATGTTCATAGTGTTACTTCCTGCATGCATGTATATCGTCGAGTGCAATCTAAAAGATTTCTAATTGTAGTCAATGATTACGTTGACACGTATGATCAGTCGGCATTCGTCGTGTTCTCGTCCACTCAATCTAAAAGTCCCTAATAATTTACCTCTGTGACGTGACGTCTGAGTGAGTTTGTAGGCGAGGACAGAAAGCTCACCAAGTAAACGTTGCACATCTCTTTTCCCTTCTTTGATATTACTAGTCATCGGACATTTTTTATTTAATTTTTGGTTTTTGTAATCCATTATAGAAACCAACATTTGTTGGTGGAAAAACTGCTGCAATATTTTTAAATTGCCTATACTACATAACATAATTCCTGTTTGCATTAAAAAAATCCAGGTATCACTTGTAAAGTTTGTAAATCTTTTTATTTTATAAGACAAACAAAAATAAATAATGGAAAGTAAAGATGCGGAAAGAAAATTAAAAAAGAACAATGCACTGTTGTATTTTTTCCCCGAAATTAGAATATTTTTTTGGAAAATTAAACACTGTTTTTTTCCTATGATTGAGATCATTATTATTACTATCATTATTATTATTATTATCGTTATCGTTATTGATATCATTATGATATCGGTGTTGTTATTATCATTATTAATAATGTTTATAATTTGTATAAGTAGTAGCATTAATAACTTTTTATTGTAATCATTAATGTTGTAGTATTATCATTATCATTCGCACATGCCTTTATAACGGATTGGGAAGAGGAGTAGGGTGTTTGAGATTATTGCATAAAGACTATATATGTATGTATAGAATGCGGACTGGAAAGGACGGGTGTCTTCTGTTTTGATTGTTTTGCTTCTTTGTTATTTCTTTCAACGAGTTTTTCTTTCTTCAAGTTCTCTTTTTTCAGGGCTACTACTGTGTTTCAGTTTAAATGTATTATTTCGTGTATAAAACATTGTTTATTAATAGCAAAATTGTATTAAAAAGCCTACGTAGGTATATTACTTTTGAAAATTGTTTTTTAAATATTATTGTGGCTGTAAACAAGAAAAGGTACGATTTTTTGTAAAACTTGTTGATTTAAGTCATTTAACATATGAATGATAGCAAAATTGTATTAAAAAGCCTACGTAGGTATATTACTTTTGAAAATTGTTTTTTAAATATTATTGTGGCTGTAAACAAGAAAAGGTACGATTTTTTGTAAAACTTGTTGATTTAAGTCATTTAACATATGAATGATAGGATTTGTACTAACTTTATTTTGATTTGTACTACTTCTGTTCGGAGAAATAAAACATTTGATTTAAAAAATAAATAATAATGTGAACTACAATGGAGATCTCTTTACATGCTCTTAAGGTTCGTTCAGATATAATACGGAAAAATGTACGGTCAATGTAAAAATATTCACTGAATATGCTGACCATGTGTTTGTTTCACACATCAGGAAACTTTTGGAAGACAGCAAACGAGTTTGGGACATTTATCTTCCAAGGAGCATCTAAGGGTCTACCTTGGAAAATCGAGGTAAAGGGACAAGAAGTAGAGTCTCTGCTCAAACACAGATCCCAGTAAACTAGCAAATTTCTAAGAGATCCCACAAATAAGGAAGCACTATTTGAATTTCTTTCAGATAGAGTATCTGCCACAGATTGTCTGCTTGATAAATAGGTATTCATAACTTCTGGTGCCAGAGTTCTTTTAAGGGCAGTAGATCATACTTTGCCTATTACATTCAATCACGAGAAAGCGGATACCGGAATACTTATTCATCTGAAAGATGCGTTGGAGAACAGCTCAACGACTTACTTGGTCCGGACTGTTGAGAAAGATGTCGTCATTATTCTTTTCCCATCATCTACTGTCTCTATGTCCCACCGCAGATGTATGGGTAGCTTTTGGCACATGGAAAAGCTTTACTCCTGCAGTACCACATCAATGCAATATTCCATGCTCTAGGAAAGGACAGATCGTTGGCTTTACCCATGTTCCACAGCTTCAAAGGATGTGATACAGTATCTGCATTCTACAACAAAGGCAAACGAATAGCATGGCGAGCCCGGGAATATTTTCCTGAAGTAACAGAGGCATTCGCCTACTTGGCACAACATCCCTTCACTCATATTCAAACTGATTGAACATTTCACCGTTGTTCTCTATGACAAAACAAGCCAGTTGACTTATGTGAACAGTGCCGCAGGGACATATTCTGTCACAAAACCAGGGCAAAATCCCTCCGACCCAACATGCCTTACTGCAACACTTGAAGCGGGCTGTGTTTCAGGCCAGCATCTGGACCACTAGCCATCAAAGTGAGCAGAATCAACCAAGTCCAGAAGCATGGGGCTGGACATAAGATAAGGACAGTGAATGCTGGATTCCAGTCTGGAGTACACTGCCTGCAGCTTCCAAAGCATGCAGTGAATTGATAAAGTGCAACTGTAAGAGGTCAACTGTAAGCGGTGCATGGTAGATATCATTTCAAGAAGGCTGTGTGGATATGCCCCGAGCTCTGTAACTGTAATTGTGACAAGTAGATTTCCTAAATGTTTGTCATCTTACTTCAGTTGGAGATCCAGGTTAATCAATAATAGAGTATATTGGAAATTATTTGTTTGAAACTGACTAAACTGACATTGCAAAATGAAGTGCAGTCCTCAAAGTAATTAAGCAATTTGTCTAATCTGTCATGTCTAAATTTATTTTGAAGCGAGTTACGATATCACAAATTATCCCTGTGTATTGCCGTCTGCACTGGTTTTATTGTAATTGTATATTTATTGTATCGAATTCCATACTTCACTAGATTCTTCTCTTTCTCTCTCCCCCTCTCTCTCTCTCTCTCTCTCTTTCTCTCTTCCACTACTTCCTCTTCCTCTTTTTCGTGTCCTGCCTACTCTTCTCTTTCTGTCGCCTTCTCCGTCTTCAGTTCCCCCCCTCTCTCTCTATCTCTCTCTCTACCTGTGCCTACCCCTTATGTTTCCTTACTTGTTCCATTCCTTTCTGTCTCTGAACCAGTGTTTCTCTATGTTTGTCTTGCTCATATCTTTTCTTAGTTTGACCACACATTTGTTTCGTTAGACGTCCTGAATCTATATCTTCTTCGCATATTCATCCTACAAACTATTTGGTCTTAACCCTAGCTTGGCAATCATTCCACACACTGAGGTTTGGCTCAATAACTTCTGATTTAGAGTCTTAGAAAAATATGCCACATTTATGTCTGAGTAGAAAGGCACCACTTCCTACATACATTGCATCTATATTTTTGTTTGTTTCACGAATATAATGCATTTGATGCCAGGAATTAAATATAAATGAAAATGAGAATTAAAATCCTTAAGTTTGCGATACGTTTATAAATTCAATGTTATTGTTTTCTGACCAAAATGTGGATTTGTTTTTCCCGCGGCAATATTTGCGCCCATTTATATTGTTTTCAAAGATCATTGTTGCCAATTTGAAGAACAGTATCTCATAAATTTAGCTCTACCTATAAATCCTGTCTCTAGATGGTTGACGGCACAGCAACTGGGGTGAATTAGTGATAGTAAGAAGAAAACAAAATAAAACAAATTTTAACTCTTAAATATTTCATGGTCACTCAATCTCGCCATTTATTATTATGATGATCTTATGTCCATAGACTGCTCAATCGATATGTATTATGTTATAGTTTCACGACCAATTACACCTTTTTACTAATTTAATGCATACATTTTTACAGAGACAATTCCCGTGTTAAACTCCATCTTATATATCAAATACGTATACACTTCGATCGTAATCACAGCAGATTTTCTTGCTGTACATTATGCACAAACTGGAAAATGATACTTCTTAGCATCAGTTTTATAACTCAAAACAATTTAGTATATTTATAATGTAAAGAAATATGAACATCAACATTTTAAACACTATTCAGGTGTATTGTGAAAACAAATATTCGATTTTTCTCGTTTTGGTCATGCAATAATTGTGTTGTGCGGAAATATTATTATAAAATTGTTCTACATTTACGCAACAAGCCTAGCCTTTGAATATATTAATTTTTCATTGCCGTATTTCATGATTTAAAGAAAATTCTTTCATGTTTTCAATTACTATGATTCAGTATTATCTACTTCAATATATGCATAATCTGAAGAATGATTTGTATTTTTTGCAAGGGAACTGAATAATAGCAAACATATCAATGAAATAATGGCCGTTTATTAACTGATAAAATGCTTTATAAACATATGCTCATTTTGTATAAGCTAAGACTATGGACACATGTTTTGCTTCTATGTTATGTACGAAAAAGATGGATTTTTGAGAAATAAAATCAATGAATACAAAATCATTTCCATCTGTGTAGAATTCATCATCCCTAATAATTAGGATTATATCTTCCCTCGATAGTTTTAAGAACGCCCTTCAGACTAATCTCTTCTGGCAATAGTGTCATATTTTTTCTGGATTGAGTTCATATTATTCAAGTTTTCAATTCAATGTATATAAATAATAAAATAGAATTGTCGTTACTATGCACTGCACGAATCTAACGTTATTATTACTATTATTAGTATTATCATAAGCCTCCAGGGTTGTAGGTTTTGCGGGTTGTAGGTTTTGCGGGACGTCGGTTTTGCGGATTGTCGGTGTTGTAGTTTGTCCATCGATCACGATAAATCACTCAACAGCACCTTTCGGAGAAAAAGAAAGAAGCTGTTAATTATTTGAAATTGTGTTCCATATGCAGCCATCAACTGAAATGATTAGATTGATAGGTAGATTCACTATGGTAAAATTTGATATTACCACTCCACACTTGCAGAGTAATTCATCTTTGTTTCCCTTTGTGCTTATAAAATAAATAATATATGTATCTATAAATACAACTCTATGATTATCATTATTTAAGGGATCCACATTTTACAAGCCCTGCTTCTCGGTGGATCCCTCCGTTTCCACACTTTTCCATTAAAATAAGCATAAATAATTTATAGCAAATGTAAACATTTTCTTCTGTAATTCAATGAATGATTTGTAAAATGCAAGTGATTCATTTTTGTCCTGTTTGTAATGAAGGTTGTGTGGAAAATGAAAATAAAACCCAAACCGAATCTGAAGCTAAAACCACGTACTAAGCCACTTTTATGACATCTTCAACATTAGGAAATAAGATAGATCAGTAAAATGTTGAAATCCCTCTACACCGAACCGAAGCGCTAACGTCAAGTTCGCAGCTCGTCCATGTTCCTGGTTCTAATCAACTGAGCCTGTGTACGAGGTTCACCGCAGAAGCATTCAAGCAACGGCACGGAGCAGGGCAAATACAATATGAGGGGGGGGGGGTGGTGTGATCACCACACCTACTATTGTTCAGCACATTGTTTGTAACCATCAACATTGACTACTTGGCCGGTATGACCGCAAACTTTGATACTCTTAACAACAACAAAATCTAATTACATTACATTTTTCCCACCGTTTGACATTTCATTGGATTGATAGAGCGCCTTTTCGAGGGGACACTAGACACTGCCTTTCGTCAAAAGAAAAATTTATAATTGTAGAGGTACGTTTTTAGATGCTTTCTGAAGAAGTCAAGCGAAGTATAATTCCTAAGAAGTAGAGGGATTTTGTTTCATAGGCGTGATGCTATAACATGAAAGGATTTGAAGGAAGTGTGCCTGACAGAGAATTAACGCGCTATATCATGGTAAACTTGCTTACAGCGCGTAACCCAGAACCTTATTTCCACTTCGCAGACAGAGGGCGCTATGCAAGAACCATCAGCAAACTTAGGGAAGGAGCGAGTTACGGGACAATAATGCTACAGCTTAACAGAGATGGCGCTAGAGGGGATTTTAGGAAGTGCTTCTAGTAAAGTGTGGCTTTAAAGGTTTGAACAAGTATACTGTATAGTATTCTCTCAGAATGTTATAGCAAGTGTGGTTCGTTTTACAATATTTCGCTTACCTCTTGTATCAGCTGGACACGATCATTGTTTGGGCACATGCATACTCTACCCTGTCTCCTCACTACTAAAGCAACACTGTTAAAACAAGTATTTAAAAAAAAGGTTAAAGAATTTTTGATTAAAAAAATGCTCAACCATGGCTATAAATGTATTAATGATTATTATTTACTTTTAATCTTGAGTGGGTTAATACATTTGTTGATCAAAACTATTCCTTTTAAACTTTGTTGGTTATGTTCAAGTCGTTGGCAAACAATGTAACCCAGCATGGATTAGAAACAAATTTCCAACAGTAATGATTGCCCCCTCCCGATTAAAGTTTAATGAAAGTTGATTAAAGTACTGGTCACGTGACCCAACGGAACGAAGGGCGCATCACGAACATTAACGTACGCTATAGCAATAGCTATAGGCCAAGAGCATTAGGTCAAAATAGGCTTAAACCTGGACATTTTCCATAACAAGCTGATTTTTTCAGGATAGCTCCAGGAATATGTCTAGAATATCATACTAAAAGTCCTCGTATATCCTCCTTGAGCGTTTTCCGCAATCCAAGATGGCGTCCAAAATGGCCGCCATTTCCTGAATTTCCTATAGCTCTGCAACTAGATAACCCAAATACAAAATTTAAATGTCTAAATATATGTTTTTTAGCATAAGAAACTCAATAAAGTACTTATTGATAAACTTAGAAGAAAAAAATAGCTATAAAAACACTTGGGCCCTTCCCGAAATCCAAAATGGCGCCCAAAATTGTTGACATTTCCTCATTTTTCCTGTAACTTTGCAACTAGATAACCCTAATACGAAATTTAAATGTCTAAACATATGTTTTTCAGCATAAGGAATTCAACAAAATACTTATTAATACATTTTGAAACACATAAGTAGCAGTAAAACCACTTAAGCCCTTCCCGAAATCCAAAATGGCCACCATTTCCAATTTGTATCTCATTGTATTATAGAAGATACGTTATGAATATAATCAAATGTCTTGACTAGAATAGCACCTTTGAAATACGTATCAGTACAAACAAACTTTTCATTACAAAAATACTTCTTATGCATAAAGTACACACCCCCCCACACACACACACACATACACACACGCACACGCACACACACACACACTCACAAACACCAACGAAAATTGAAGGAGAAATCTAGGAGTTTGTCCTAAATCACTTATATTATTGCATTATGAGGGAAACATTTTTACCCTCAGTTATATTGCTAAACAGAGAGGGAGACATTTTGTACCACAGGTCTATAATTGTCTTCACATCAAGCACATTAGATGAAACTTTAGTGCTAACCAACTTTTTTACCAACAAGATGCAGATCATATCTACTTTGGGGTGAGTTTCATTTCAAACTTGTAATTATTACTTAGAAAGTTCAAGTATAATTTTGGTATCCTGTTCCATATCTGTTTAGAATTATACAGTGTAACATGTACTACAAAGATATAGCACATGGCAGTAAAATGTATAGCACATGGCAGTGAATTGACATGGAGTAGCCTATTGTTTCACTTAAAAGATTGTGATGATCAAATTAATTTATTCATTTCATTCAGATTACATAAATGATATTGCACTGACTAACCTGAGTGCACTGGCACTGGAACTTACAATATAGTCTACATCTAGAGTACAGATATATATTAGTTCTACATCTAAGTTAGATCTAACTAGATCTAGGCCTAAGTTAGGTCTAACTAGATCTAGGCCTAAGTTAGATCTAACTCGATATATGCCTAAGTTATATCTTACTAGATCTAGGCCTAAGTAAGGTCTAACTAGATCTAGGCCTAAGTTAGGTCTAACTAGATCTAGGCCTAAGTTAGATCTAACTAGATCTAGGCCTAAGTTAGATCTAACTAGATCTAGCTCTAGATGAGTGGTCATAAGTAAATTTACACATCAGTATATGATGGATGATCCTGTTAATAAAGGAAAGACTAGTCTAATCCGTACTGGACACTCTGACAATCACATTCTTATCTCACCTTGTCTAATGCATGCCCCAGCCTACCTTGCTAACCCTGTATTCCCAAGCAGATTTGTGATAATTACTTTTTCCTTAACAAAACAATTGCATATTTTTTGTCATTACAGATGATGGATGTGCATTGCATTATCTGTAAAGAAACATCACCTGATACAGTTGCAGTTGGGGAGAAGGGACGGAGGACACTTGTGGTGTCAAGTTTAGAACGCGGTGATGGCTTCCATGAGTCATTTGAGAAGACAACACCACTACGAGTCCATGCTGTTTGTCGCAAGAATTACACAAGGAAGTGTTCCATAGAGTCTGCAAAGAGAAAATCTTCATGTCTTGAAGAAGATGAAGATTTGACTCAACTTCGCTCAAGTGCTTCAAAGACATTTAACATAAAAAATGATTGTATGTTCTGTTTGGAGCCCATCACTCAGGACACTAAAAATCCTTTCCGCAGAAAAGGTTCAATAAGCAGTGTTGAGACCTTAGAGTTCCAGGTAACAGTATTGGATCGTTCAAGAGAGCGAGATGACAAATGGGGTAACGATGTGTCTGATCGTGTGCAACAAGCATATGATCTGGTTGCAGCTGAAGCCAAGTATCATCGAGCATGTGCCCAATCCTTTTTTCAGAACAAGTATGAGGGAATTTCAACTGAAAATATTCGACAGGAAGCATTTCAGAATCTTTGTAAGTTTCTCGATGATAGTGATGAATGCCAATACTCAGTTCAAGAGCTTTCAGATTACATGGCCACATTTCTGGAAGGGAGGGAGGGTTTCTCACTGAAGCATCTCAAGCGCAAGCTCAAGGATCATTATGGTGATGATCTAGTTATAACCAGCATCAAAGGAAAGTCCAGTATCGTGAGTTTCCGTGACTCGGCAAACAAAATACTTCATGAAAAGTGGAACAGTGATAGAGTGTCAGATGCTGAGAGCCAAAGCGATCGCATAATAGATATGGCTGCTTCCATCATCCTCAACGATATCAGACTAACAGTGTACAACCGTGAAGAGTACTCAACATTAGATGGAACTGAGAATGGAGACACATTAGTACCAAGGTCGCTAAAGCGTTTCATACACAATGTAGTGGACAGCAAAGACAAAGGTCACACGGTTTCAAACAGGAAATGCACCTCAATAGCACATGCCATCATATCTGCTAGTAGGCCCAGGTCATTTGTTTCACCAATATTGTTGGGAATAGCTGTGTATATACACCGGAAGTATGGCTCACGTGAACTGATAGACATCTTGAGCAGCATGAGCTTTGCTGATGATTATAAAGAAGTACAGCGGTTTGAACAAGCCCTCATGTCAAATGATGAACCATCCTATCACCTGGGCGGTTTTACCCAGTTCGTGTTTGACAATGCCGACTTCAATGTAGCGACAGTGACTGGTCACAACACTTTCCACAACATGGGAGGAATCGCTTGTGTTACTCCGCCTGGGGTCGTGGATAATTCACCCATCAAACGTTCAGTGAAATTGCAATTGGCTGACAAAGTTGGAGCATTTGGACATATTCCGATAAAGACATACAGCAAACCTGCTGTTCCTGGCTTGCGGTCTGTTGTAATAGGTCCCCTCGAGAAACCTGACCAGGAGCTCCCGTCTCTCCGATCCGCAGTTGCCATAGACTCCCTCTGGGTAGCTGGCTATGTTCTAGAACTAGACTTGTGTCCTTCATGGAGTGGTTTCATGAAAGTGGCCATGCAGAGTGACCAGTACGAGAGGACGAGAATAGAAACTCTGCCCTTCATCAATTTGGACCCCTCCAATCCGAGTACCATCTACACTGCACTATGCTTTGCACAGTCACAATGTGAAAAGCATAACTTGAGAATATGTACAGTAACATTTGACCAGCCCTTGTACATCAAGGCAGCAGAGATTGTAGCTTCTTCGCAAGACCTAGACAAAGTAATCGTCCGTCTTGGTGGATTTCACCTCCTCATGTCATATCTTGGCAGCATAGGCCACATCATGGACGGGAGTGGGCTTGCAGAGCTATGGGAGACAGTGTACGCCAAAGGGTCTGTCATACATATGCAATCTGGTCATGCATTTTCCCGTTCTCTCCGTGCACACATTCTTACTGCAGCTTCCCTCATTGGCGTGTTGATGGGCACACCTGGCATCTTAGACAGCATAGATAAGGACTACTTAGCGAATCTTTATGGTGCACTTCTAAACCAGGACAAGAAGGCAACTGATGTAGCTGAGGAGGAGTGTGTCAAACAGTTAAGTCAGATCATTTCACAACTCCTTGACCAGACAGCAGGACAAAGTAGGACAGGGAAGCTTTGGGTGCAGTATATCCGACAAGTGTCTCTTCTGCAATGTTTCATTCGAGCTGAAAGGACAGGGGACTGGAAGCTCCATCTCAGCTGTGTGAGGGAAATGATACCACATTTCCATGCTGCAGGACATCTTCACTATGCCAAATCTGCCAGGTTGTATTTACAACAGATGGAAGCCCTAGAGCAAACCATGCCAGGAAATGAATATACACAATTCGCAGAAAAGGGATACTTCACCATCCGCCGTGTGGATTCATTCTGGGGTGGGAACTTCTCTGATCAGACCATTGAGCAGTTCCTGATGCGGCAGCTGAAAACATCTGGAGGAATGACTCATGGACGTGGAATCACAGACAGTACATTGGCAAAGTGGGTTCATGCACTTCCTCGCTGTATTCCTATCTGTGATGAACTGGAACAGTTCACCGGAGTGCACACTGGTACGTCAGAGCAACATAAAGACATACGGCAAAGTACCAGGTCAAGAGACAATAAAGATAGATGCATCTTTGTTAGATGGCTGCAGGCACATCCACCATTTACTGGATATGAAACTGATTGCCTGGTCTCCCTGTCAACTGGCATCGTCGCTGACTCATCTGTCAATTGTGATAAAGCAGTAGATATCGGCCTAGCAGCGGCATCCGAAATGAATGGTATAAAGTTCACAGATATCAAGCTACATCGTAATGACAAGGTGAAGACCATTGGTGCCAAGAGTAAGACGGTGAAAATCAGAGGACAAAGCACAGAGGTCAACACAACACTACTGTTCAACAGAATCACATGTGTCCTGAAAGACAGCACTGAGATGGAGTCGTTCTTGGCTTATGAGCTTGCTCCCCAGCCTCCTTCCCTTTTCAAAGGAGGCGTGATGCGGAAGCCAACAAAGAGTTCGCTGGGTCTCCTGCTGAAGTCGTTCACTAAGCAATCCAACCTGCCAGAAAATGGTCTCTTTGTTTTAGATGGTGGTCACCTACTGCAATCAGTTATTTGGCCACAACCGTCAACCTACGCTGATGTTGTTAAGTCGTACATTTCATACATCCTTAAGCATTATGGAGCTCATTCGACGGTGGTGTTTGATGGATATGGAAGTGCAACTTCGACGAAGGTAGCTGAGCAGAGACGAAGAGCCCAGAAATGTACCTCTAGTGACATCATATTTGATGATAATATGCCAACAACCACAACCCAAGCTGCTTTCCTAGCCAACAGCAACAATAAGATGAGACTTATACAAACTCTACGTGACAACATGCTCATGGCTGGTATACGTGTCAAGCAAGCAGAAGCAGATGCCGACACCCTGATTGTCTCCACGGCACTAGCAGTAGCAGAGTCAGAACAGGTGCCAGTTGTTGTCGTAGGTACGGATACAGACCTACTGGTCATGCTAGTTGCTAGGGCAACCACTTCCACAGATATGCACATGCTATGCCGCAGTAATCCTGTCACGGTCTTCAACATTCATGAAATTCAGCATGCCATAGGCGACACTAGAATTCACCTGATGTTTCTTCATGCTGTGACAGGATGTGATACGGTTTCTGCAATCTACCGTCAGGGCAAGCGTAAAGCTTTCAATATGGTCCACAAGAAACAGGACTATGACTTGCTTGATACCTTCACAGACAGTGGAAGCACCCATGATGAGGTCAAAAGAGCTGGGGAAGCCTTCATCCTTAAGCTTTATGGGGCCAGCAGATTTGAATCTCTTGATGACTACCGTCACATTGCATACAAGCGGGCAATCGGCCGCAGTTCTCTGAGTTCATCCTTTCAGCTAGAAAGTCTACCTCCAACTAGTGCTGCAGCAAAGCAGCATTCATACCGCACCTATCTTACAGTCCAGGAATGGATGGGTAACTCTTTACCTCCAACAGAATGGGGCTGGCGATTTCAGGATGGAACTCTTACACCTGTAGAGACAGACATTGCTGTGGCACCCGACACTTTGCTGAACATGGTAGCATGTGGGTGCAAACCAGATGGTTGCAGAAGCATGACATGTAGCTGCAAGAAACTTGGACTCTTCTGTACCTCAATGTGCAGTAAATGCAGTGGCCTCAATTGCAACAATACAGCACCAACATTAATAGATCCCAATGATGATGATATTGTGGCTGTTGCCCCAACTTCAGAGGACATTAACACTGGAGATTCAGCATCTGACGAGGAGGATGATGACTAATGCAACTTAGAAGTATACTAAGTTTGTGCACGCGTAAGGTAAAGAAATTGTTGATCTATCAATATTTGAGCTGCTCATGGACAATGGATAAATTAGGCCTAAATATTGCATTTCTCAACCTCAAATATGTATAGAAAACTTATGTTTCACAATCGTCTGGATGCAGCATAGTATCGACATCACCTTGCATATTTAAAGAGCCTGTGAAAGATGTCAATACATAACTTTATGAATCTAAATGTCTAAAGAATCATCACAGGATGTTCCGACAACGGTTTTGACCTTAAAGTCCATTCATTGTTTTCAAGAATGAACATATGAAGTAAAAAGCAAACTGGCGGTCATTTTGGATATCATTTATTAAATTCAACTGGAAATTTTGAATATTTAGATCTCTATCTTTATTTTTTGAGCTTTGTTGTTTCTTTAAAACAGGCATAAATAATTGCTTTACATTACTAATTTGAATTGTGATGAATGTACAAAATGGCGGGCATTTTGGGCGCCATTTTGGATTTTGATATGACCTCAAGTGGTTTTATTGGTACTTGTGTGTTTCAAAATCTCTAAATAAGTATTTTATCGGGTTACTTATGTCTCAAAACATATATTTAGACACTTAAAGTGTGTATTGGGGTTACCTAGTTTCAAATTTATGAGAAAAACAGGAAATGGCGGCCATTTTGGACGCCATCTTGGATTGCGGAAAACGCTCAAGGAGGATATACGAGGACTTTTAGTATGTTATTCTAGACATATTCCTGGAGCTATCCTGAAAAAATCAGCTTGTTATGGAAAATGTCCATGTTAAAACTAATGCTCTTGGCCTACTAGTCCTTTCGCGATCGCTCGTCACATACAATACACTTGTCTTGCAATAAAATCATAACACAACAAATGGGGGGTGTCGCGAAGACGCTGAAGGCAGGCGTGGATCTAGGATTTCTTAGTGGGGGAGGCCCAAATTTGAAATCTATTTGAAATTTAGAGTGCTAAAATTTAAAAAAAAATCGTACAGGTTGATGTTTCGCTCAGTGGAGGGGGAGGGGGGGGGGGGGGGGGTAGTGAGCACCTTTTTTTCTCCTTCTTCGCGCCGGCCGATATTATTTTTTGGGGCCTTAATGGGGGCAGGGGGCAAGGCCCGCTCCCCCCCCCCCCCCCCCTTCGTCCCCTGGATCCGGGCCTGGCTCAGGGAATAATGGGTTGGAGGTATTATCCCCGTGTTTGCAGGTAAGTAATTATTTAAATATTATTATCATCAATTCTAAGATTGTAAGGAAGAAGTGAAATCAGGTTCTTACTCAAATTAAAAACTGTTTGTGTTCTGTAGGCTGTAGCTCAACCAGTAAGTGTAACGGATCACCTACCCAAATTACATGCATTAATTAAGACGTTTTACTTTATGATGGCTATCTTATTTTGTATCTAATTGTTACCAATAATCTGTCAAAAATTGTTAAAAATAACAAAGTCATCATAAAGTGATTCCTCTAATTTTACACTTAAATACAATCCCAACAATTCTAGACCAGAGCCTAGCACTCAGTCCCTAGCTGTGTTATAAAGACTCTTAAACTCCCTGAACGTATATGCCTACCGAGACTATGGGGTCCAACAGACAGTGCAGTCGACATAGTTTCTTCGTTCAGACACTATGTTAAGGCTCGTTCACATTATTTTGACGCGCAAAACTGCTTCCAACTCCCAAAGCCCCCCCCCCCGTCCCCCATAATTTTTAACGTCTATATGAACGGCAACAGCGCGCAACAAATGACCTGGACGTATGCACTGAGCTATATGTGTCCTTAGTTTACAAAAGGGTTAAGCGCAGTACATTCTGCGTCGTTATAACCAACAACAACAAAAAACGCCACGGTTTTGCAGTGTCACATCCAGGGGCGTAGACAACGGGGGGGGGGGGATGAGGGGGATGCATTCCCCCCACCTCACAAGGTGGGGGGGATGGCATGTACAATCATCCCCCCCAGGTTTTTGGGAATGATATTTGCTTACTTAATAAGTCATAATGATGATAATAATAGTAATAATAATAATGATAACAATTATAATATTAATAATAATAATAATTATGATGATGATAATAATAATCCTCATCATTATTGTAATTGTGTTTATTGTTATTAGCCGCATTCACACGGCGAAAGCCAATTCAGACGGTAAAAAAAAAGAAAATCTTACAAGCATTTTGTGGTTTGGAAACCACAAGATAACCACAAGATTAAACAGGCGCGGATCTACGGGAAGGGGGGGGGGTTTAGGGGTTTAAACCCCCCCTTGGGCGGCCCAAAAAACAAACAAAAAAAAAGGGAAAAAAAGAAGGAAAAAAAAGAAAAAAAGAAAGAAAAAAGAACGCACGCTGGAGAGAAACCCTTTCAAGTGCAAATATTGTGAGAAGATATTCAACTCATCTGGTAACTTAACCAAACACATGATAACTCTGGATATAACTGTGTATTTAACTGTTACTTGATTTAAAAAGACGTTATCATGCACTGCTTTTTATGGTCTCCATTGTGTTAAAGGTAATATGTCCCATTTGCAGGCCAAAAAATGAAAAAGTTAAATTCCAACTGCATTTGAAAGATAATACTAATTTAGAACTTCCCTAAAAGAGGTGGGGCTTGAAAATGTCTTCAAGTGGGAAAATAACGACTCTTAGTTGTCAAATCAACTTTAGGGCTATAGAGCCCAAAAGAAATAGTCTTGATTTTCAGACAATTGTACCGAATGGTCATACGTTTTATGCTGCGCAAAGATTCAATCAGTTTAATCTTGGCCATCACAAGAAGTGGGTTATTGATGAAGACAAATGCTCATGTACCCTTTACAACTCTTTTCATGTATGTTATTACCAAAGAAGGAAAAAAGCCAGTCAGTCACTCAATAGTGTCTGACAGTGAAGTCTAGCAAGTAAACGGGTTTCCTTGCATAATTTGAATATGAGGACACTGCTAACGTTTAAATTTCACAGATAGGACATACATGACATATTCATAATTCCTGCAAAGTTCTACAGAATTTGAGGTTGGCTGCAAAAGGGACATAGTACCTTAATAGATGCCAGGAAAACATCACTTACGGGGTTCAAATAAACACCCCCCAAAAAATCGGCTCGCCGCTTCGCGGCTCGTGGACGATGCTCCGCATCGTCATTATTTTGGTCACCCCCCCCCTTAGCAAAAAGCTAGATCCGCCCCTGAGTCATCCCCCCCAGGTGTACGAACCTGTCTACGCCACTGGTCACATCTGAACTACAACTTACGTACTACGACTGGAAAGGCCTTAAAGGGATTTGGCGTCCAGACCAATTACTTACAGTCTCATCCACCTCTGTTTCGCCTCGAGTTCCGTCATGATTATCCATAGAAGCAACTGTTAGGAATAAGTGTATTTCAATAATCAGAATACGAATTGAACACATTCCCTGTTGTTTGGTAGGACAAGCCATAATGTTTGCTTTATCCAGCAACAATTAATATATGCAATACAATTCAGTTATTAGCATTTGATACTTGATTTTCGTTGAGTGTTTAAACCTAGTCACACCCAGGGGCGTACGCAAGATTTTTTCAAGGGGGGGGGGGGGGGGGGGGGTTAAACAAAACAAAGGGGGGTTTTAGGTTTTTTTTTTTTTAAATACACACATAAAAAATGCCAAAGGGGGGGGGGTTAACCCCCAAACCCCCCCCCCCCCTCCTGCGTACGCGCCTGATCATATTAACTGAGTTTGAAATATAGCATATGTAATGTTTAATGTTTGCTTTCGGCCATGAACCTATTGGCATTTATATATTTTGTTGCTATTGCACGGAATCCTCTGGGAGTGCCAAGATATTAATCTATATGTGCCTCTTTACACCCAGGTGTAGGAAATGTTTACTTGATACGAAGAAATTTGAATGTCATATTTTCTTATAACGTTAGCTAGCCCGGCTAAAGTCGGCGTAATGATAATTTAGTACAGCGATTAGAACCATGAACGTTGTATACATACTATAATATGATACTGTTTTTACAGCTTATACATTGAAGCGCTTATTAATATTTGTATTAAGCGCTCTGTAAGTGTTACTACACATGTATTATCGATATTGTCAATACAGTTTTTACAGGTGATAGAAAATGCCTGTTCACTTCTAACTTAGAGATGAAACATTTCATTCACCTATTCAAAACATCATTTAATTTTCCATTATTTTGTATTTTGCATAAACAATGATGGTGGCAAGGTTTTATTAGAATTTGATAAGGTCTTGTTTGTGTGCGCCTTGAGCATTTAATTTCAAGTGTATTACTAGTGTTTCGGGCGCAATACATATCTCTCCGGGAATGGAGCATCATTATTGCTTGTATTTGTGTGTATTTTCTCGAACTCCGAGTAGAAATCTAGACTTTCTTCGATATATATGTATATGTATTGTGCAGTTGCGAACAATTACCAGTTCAGGTATCAACAGATTATTGTTGACAGCTTGCCACACCAACAGTCTCTGTATTAGAGTCCCACATATGACATTCAAATTGGTTCGTGGCTACTCATATGGTGTAATGTATCTCTTATTTATAAAACACAACATTTCCTACACATGTAACAGCAAGAATTCTTTCCCTTTTTTTCTGTTGATGTAAATGAATGGCAAATGTGTACAGCAAAGTACTTGTGTGTATTCACTCAGCGTTAAAGATACTATACAGACATTGGAAGCGTATTGCACGTCATTATTACCTTTGTTTTAAAGGTTGGAGATGCATTATATATTTAAAGTCATCTTTATATCAGTGGAAGAAAATCTAAAAAGTTAAATGGATAATAAATCCAGGTCCTCTGTTACAAAATGAGAAATAGGCCTACTTCCTCCTCAATTGACAAGAGGCAGGGTCTCGAATTGCTTATTTTAATATATTTTAAGGAAGAAATGCCAAATAAAGTGAGCTGGGATATCATATGTAAGAGTTGTTCAAGCTAATGCACAAGTGAACTCTAAATGTTCTTTGGACATATCAGAGGAGTGCATATAATTTGTTAAAGGGAAATCCAACCTAATAGCAAGTTCATTTATTAAAAGAAAGAAAAGAGCAAAATATGAAAAGAAGATTGGTGAAAGTTTGAAAGACATCGGACAACAATAAAAACAAAGTGCTATATATATCCCAACTGTTGTTAGCTGATTTATAAAATGCTTTAATTACCAACCAAAAGTCTGCAAAGTGTTTGTTTACTATTATACATGCATCTTACCCATTTATGTCAACGATTGCCATTAGACCATGCTTTTATTAGATAGATAGATGTACATACATATATAGTCAAACCCGACTATCAAGGTCACCCAAGGGAAACATAAATAGTGGCCTCTGTAGGCAGTTGGCCTCTCTAGACAGGTTCATGTACAGCAAACATTTCCTTCTCGAGGGAGACAAAATATATGACCAATACCCATATGTGGCCTTTGTAGACAGGTGGCCACCAAGACAAGTTTGATTGTATATAGATAGATTGAAAGAAAGATAGACAGATAGAAAAATGGTTTCAGATGAATTACAATGGTAGAGTGCACTCAAAGAAGGTAACTGATCAGCATTGACAAGAAATTAAAAATTTAAAAGAAATGGTTGATATCGTTTTATCATTAATCTGTTAAAGCAATCGAAATTGTGATTGATTTTGATGAGTCCGTCCCATATACTGACCTTGGAAAATATGATGGGAGTATAAGTATGTTTCAAAACAACTTTCACTTGAATGCGCTTTGTAACACTTTGCATTGAACAATTATGTTTGTTTGTATTGAGAACATTCCTGAAATAAATTAACTCAGTGTCATTCCATTGACACCAAATAATGCGTACGTGTCACTGTTCTTACTGCATTTAAAAGGGCCAGGCCATAGGTATTTGGCCTGGATCTCTCACTGTTGAACTGTGAATTGTTTCATGAAACCATAAAATAAGTACAATTTCCAATGTGTTTCAAGAGGGTTCAATGAGATGTCGGCGAACATGTCATTATAATAATTGTACATGTGACGGTGAAAGAATCGAATTTCCATAAATTAACCCCCCCCCCCCTCCAACAAAATAAATACATAATAATAATAATAAATACAATTTTAAAAAGCAAATGAAAAGGAAAAACAATTATAATGAATAAGTACAAAAATTAAAGCCCCTCTTAAAGTGTTGGGAGCTACAAACAATTCCCTTAAATTGTATCATAATGTGAAAGAGGATGTCATTTAAGACACATTTCTGCAAGGTGCTTTTAGTCGAATATTGATGAAAGAATACAAAATGTAGGTTTTCTGAGTACAACAGAACATCCAAATTATGAATTATTTTGTCTTCAAACACATATTTTTTTAATTTTTTGTTTAGGGGGGGGGGGGGGGGTTTCAGAAGTGTGTCTTAAATAAAATCCTCTTTCACATTGTGATACAATTAGAAGTCACATTTTGCCATCACATTTTGGAAAAGATTATGGGCTCCGACTTTAGAGGGGCTTTAAAGCTTATCTGCCGTAGTTTACAGGAGTGATTAGACTGCCCTGCAAGATCACTGGACAGGTGGTTATCTCATCAACTCAGCTCTCAGTTAACATAAGAAAAAGAGGATCATGGGGGACCAATGGTCACCGATTGGGCATTGTTTGTTATATAGAGGGCGCAAGTAGCTACAAGTAGTGCAGTGGGCCTTTAAAACATGATAATAAATAGTCTTAAATAACAAAAAATGAATACAATTTAGAAGAAAAAAAGAAATGCGGCTTTATTACAGAATCTGCTTTCATACGAAATGCATTTAGGGGATCAAAAAAGGTCGTAAGAGACTTGTTTGTTATAAAAATGTAATGAATATACTAAAGCAACCAGCATACTATACATTCACCTAGTTTTAGCCCTCAATCTCTCACCATTATTATTGTACTTTAACAATTTAGACCTCAATATTAGGCCTCTATACGGTGCGTCCCAGAAAATGCGTTTCATATGAAAACACATCACCATATACAAACTTATTCTTTGAGATCGATAATTCTCGGTTTCGTTTTTTCTGGGACGCACTGTATATATAGTAAAGTAGGTATAGCTGTGGGTTTTCACGATGAGCGAGTATTGATATCATAATGAAGAGTTCTTATAAGACCCTCATAAGCCTAGGCCCTCTCATTCTGCTTTACAACTTACAATTCATAATCAATGAAAAAACGCTTATCATCAAAAAGATAAGTTTTGTAGTGCTCTTAATAACATTTACGCCTGTCATGGAGCATTTAGCGTTATTGGGGGAGGGTTCCAAAGTTTTTGGCCCTTACATTTTGATTTGATTTGATTTTATTACTGCATTTTTCCAAAATATACCCAACTGAATAATAACCAAGAACACGTTTTTATAAACAATAAATGTAATGCTTTCTGGGAGAATTTACTGGTTGTAAGCCACAAATATGTTTAAACTATTAAAGAACATGTTTGTAAGGTAAAATACAAGCATCTTTCACATCTGAAGGACTTTTCACATTGCCATTGATGAGCATCTTTCATATCTGATGGACTATTCGCATTGCCATTGATGAGCATCTTTCATATCTGATGGACTATTCGCATTGCCATTGAGGAGCATCTTTCATATCTGATGGACTATTCGCATTGCCATTGATGAGCATCTTTCATATTTGATGTACTATTCGCATTGCCATTGAGGAGCATATTTCATATCTGACTGACTATTCGCATTGCTAGTGATGAGCATCTTTCATATCTGATAGACTATTCGCATTGCCATTGATGAGCATGGACATGACTGGGGTATTTTATTTCGCTAAACATCGACAACTGCTCTAGCGCCATCAACAGACTATCGGTTTACAATTTCATTTTTTCTGTGAATTATTGATTTTTCATTTATTATTGTTATTTTTTACACAAATTGATTAATATTTGATTTATTTTATCATCTTTTGTCTTATTTTCATATTTATGTTACTTATAATGTTTTCATATGATTTGGTTAATTTGTTTATATTTTTTTGTTTGCTTTTGTTTTTGTTTTGTTATATTTTGTTACTGGCTTTTCTTTGTTTTATTTGTTGTATTACTTTTATCAAGTTCATAGATTCCGAAAACAACCGTTTAAGGCTGAAGCGAGTTGCCGTGATTAAATAAATAAATAAATTGAGAACAAATGTCATGAATAGTTGAAAATGTCATCATCCACCAGCCTTTTACCGACATAAACTTTCTCTACGATATTTATCACAAATATGTCAGGTGAAAGAAAGTTATTACGCATCCCTTTCCCCCTTTTATCTCTCGCACTCTCTCTCTCTCGCACTCTCTCACAATCTCCCTCTCCCCTTCTCTCTCTCTCTCTCTCTCTCTCTCACCCTTTCTCTCTATCCCTATCTTTCTCTCTCTGTCTCTACCTCTCTCTCTGTGTCTCTATCTCTCTTTCTCTCTCTCTCATCCCCTCTCTCTTTCTTTTTCTCTCTCTCTCTCTCTCTCTTTCTCTCTCTCTTTCTCTCTCTCTCTGTTCCTAGTATCACCTTGAATGTTCTCTGCCTGGCATAATCACCATTCAAACCACTATCATCACCATTATCATCATCATCATCTTCATCGTCATCATCGTCGTCATCTCCTTCTTCTTCTTCTTTTTCTTCTTCTTATTCTTCTTCTTCTTCTGCTTCACCATCACAATTTCGTTCACTATCGTCGAACAAACCAACATAATATATCCCTCATGCATTACCAAAACCACAACACTCTCTTTGAATAAAACAAAAGTAAAAACATGATATTCTTTGATTTCCCACCCAGGTCATGCAGTTTTATTTCAGACTTTCTTCAACCAATGATACCCACACGGGCCACACTAACAAACGATCGCCAATGGCGTTTACACATGCACCATGTAAAAGCGTTGAGAAGGGGGCAATGCACCACGCCCTTTTGACATATTATTATGCACCTTTCATTTTGTTGATCATCAAAATAAATCATATTTAATCAAATTAAACCGTTTGATACATTATTAAGATTGGTATTAAAGCGGAATATTGTTTGTGGATACCAGTGGAAAAACTTGCAACGCCACTCGCGATCGTTTAATAGGTTTTCTCATATTCGTTTCCCTGATAGTCATCTTCTATTTTATTTTTCAAGTTTGTACATAGAAGGGAGGGAAATACATCTCATTAACATTTCTGGCACATTTTATGTATGTACATTGGCATTACAGTGGTCAAAATACCAACAGAACTGTATGTATAATCGAATCGTTGTCGTTTGATATTATTTATTAGCATTTATTGTCAAAATATTACGTCATGTATTCTACTCTCCAGCATTAAGAGGTGTCACGAACCGAATATAGTTTAGATCATTTCTAGTACTTTTTTCTTCTATCGTAAATCGTCACAAAAATGGAATACGCAGGAATTAGGAACGTTTATTATATTATGATCACTTAAGGAGCGTAACAGATTAGAATAATACCCAATCGTAGGCTCTTAGTCTTTCGAAAACGCTGAATGTATGTGCAATTCTTCATAAACTCATGAGCTACATTTAGTGAACAACATCATTTTAATTGATAATTATTTTGACAGGTGTCAGATAATGATTGTATTATAAATGATAACAAATAAAATGCTACAGTTTAAGAAATATTAAAAAGCACAGATTAAGTGTGATCACTTAATGCGGGACTGCATTGCCTAATCGGTGACCATTGGTCCTCCATGGTCCCCTTTTTCTTATGTTAATTGAGAGCTGATTTAATGAGATAACCACCTGCCAGTGACCATGCAGGGAGGTCTAATCCCTCCTGGCCAAACAATATAGTGCATACAGGCTTTAGAACAGTAAAAAGCGAATAGCATGGTTATGATGGTTAGGAATCGTGAATCAAATATTGTATGTAGGCTACGCACGAAGTTGATTCAGTGCAATAAATTAAAGTGAGCATGTTGATTTTAAAAATGTTAACGACACCTCTACTTAGAAAATATAATAGAACTGACTACAAGCGTGCTTTTAAGCACAGTATATTTGGGGTGCATACAAATAGTACTTTCTTGGACTTTGTGTTTAAATCGACTCACAGCCATTAAATAGTTCCTGTTCATCATAGCGTGACTTGCCTATGTCATACAAAACGATCAATTTCACAACCTTTGGCCTTTACACGTAGCAGACAAACTGAAACGATTAGGATTTCATGTGTGTTCCTCTTGAATGCGTAATAATGTGAACATTTCAGACAAGAGGGATCGCAATATTCAACAGACGAACATTTTCCTTCATTTCTGTAAATTGCGTTTCATATAGTTTAATGTAAATTAGGAACATGCTAAATAAGTTCTTCAACATAATAACAAGATCGTGTGCGCTTTGCTGTGTTTACTTGTAGTCTTTAAGACCAGTCATTCAATTCCAAAATAATTTAGGACTGAACATTTACAAGCAAACTGTAAATAACTACATAACAAAGAAAACAAATAATACTGCGATTCTATTATTATATAACTGTACAAATCTTCATAAATACATAATATTGCACTATCGCCGAAATAAGAGAAGAAAATATGATAGCAAACGCAAATAGAGAGTAATGTCTATTAGAAGTACAAGAGAGACACGGTAGCATTCCATAGACCTTGAATTGATGAAGTTGGATAAATTCATTTACAAAATAAACTGAATCACAAGAGCGCCATCTAGCGTGAAGACTAGTCCCAACCGTTCGGGATAGTTGCTTCATCAGGTTCGTTGGCAAATAATACTTTACGCCCAAACTATAAGCGGATCTGAGTGTGAGTTATGTTGTACAATTTCAAATTGAATGAGAGTAAAGGGCTCTTTGGAAAACCACAGGTGTACATCTTTTCCTCCTTTACACTGAATAAATATTTTAAAGGGAATTGAAACTGAGCTCGCGTCTTTCTTGGACATGATAGATACGAATACATAAGCGAAATAAGTTAGTTGATCTAATCGAGCCTGAACATGGAATGACGATTTCCTGATTCATATTACAATTGCTTCCTTAAAAGACCTTATTCATAGCAGAAACAAGTGCTGTGTTCCTCTCAGTCTGGCACACATTGAATGAGGTTGAACTTCCTTCAAACCAGATTACAAGTAATATTTTCTTCCATCAGAGAAGGAACTGGGCTGAGAAAAGTAGGGGGTGGGAAAGAGTCACTTCATCTGATGTCTAACCAAGTTGGCGCATAAGGCTCGCTGTTTCAGACGGCACTGCTATGACGTTGTAGTCTGAATCAAGTAATCCAAGAGCTTGCATTCGGTTCAGTTTTTCTTGGTAGTCGGCTACTTCATTGGCGTGTAGCCGTAACTCGCTCACAAATCGACTGAACGCACTGAAGGAAGACCCGTCAGATGAGACACCTGTTTAATAATAAAAACAGAAAAGAGGGAAAAGAACAAATACATTAATAAGTGATTAGGAAGGAGGAAATTCACAATTATTTCTAAACAATCCGATGAAGGTTAACATATCATTTTGAACCCTGGTAAAGAAGATGCTTATCTATTTAGAAAAACTAAAAATCATTATATTGTGCACAGTAATTGAAATGAGTGATGTCAAGCAGCGTCTTGCAGCAGAATGCACGAATGCATTGTATGATCCTGAAAAAATACCCAGCTCTTCGTAGATGCCAGTCCAGTTGAAATCGGTGCAGTGCTGGCACAGAAAAGCAGAGATGGACAGCCCACCGTAGTTGCTTTAGATAGTCGATCACTCACATCAGTATAGCAGCGGTACTCCCAGATTACTTGGGGCATACAGCATTTTCACCTCTATCTCTATATGGCAACACGTTTTAAGCAGTCACTGACCACAAGCCTCTGGTGACTACATTCAACAATGCTCATAGCAAACCTCCAACGTGAATTGAAAGATGGATTCTCAAGATTCAAGAGTATGACTTCACTGTCGTAAAAGAGCCTGAAAAGTCCAACCTATGTCTCTCCATCCGCTGCCGACTACTGAGCGTACATGAGCCGCGAAGAGAAAACAGCAGAGTAACATATCAACTTCGTGAGCGTGAACGCAGTACCAAAGTCAATGAAGCTAAGCGAAATCCAAGACGCGACCAAACAAGACGTCGCATTGAGTCTCTGTATGCAAGCTCTCAGATCGCGAAATTTGAAAGAATTGATTGATCAATACCGCTCCATCTTCAGATGTAGCGAGATGCCTGCAGAGCTTCTACAATGTTCGCGACCAGTTGTCAATCGCACCCAGTGATGATTTTATGTTACGCGGAAATTGCATTGCCATCCCACAATCGCTATGTGATCGCGTAATCAATATCACACATGAAGGCCCTCAAGGCGTCGTGAAAACCAAGCAGTTTCTGAGCGAAAAAGTGTGGTTTCCTGGAAATAATCGCATGGTTGAGCGTAAAATAAGTCAGTAGGGCCAAGTCTTCGCGCACCACTTCAAATGTCAAATTTGCCGAATGGTCCATGGGAATAAGTCAGCGTAGATTTTGCCGATTTGCCCTCTGGAGATCATCTTTTAGTGATTATTGATGATTAAAGTCGATACCCAGTTGTAGAAGTTGTATCATCGACGTCGGGAAAAGCTACAATTCCAAAGCTCGATAAAGTTTTGTCATTGTTTGGAGTCCCGCAGATTGTAAGATCCGATAATGGTCCGCCATTTAACAACGATGAGTTTGTGCAGTTCGCAGAATACCTAGGCTTCACCCATCGCGATGGTCATGTGCAAATTGTGAGGTAGAGCGGTTTATACGCACTTTGAAGAAAGTTCTCCGCATGCACCGCACATGCCGAATCCTAATCGTGGAGCCAAGTTAGAGCTACATCGCTTTCTTCGCAACTATCGTGCAACACCGGACACAACCACAGCATCACCTCCGGCAACAATAATGTTCTCAAAACCTTTGCGCACACTGCCAGAAATATCACGTGAAGGAAGCGACTCAGAGCTACGCGAACGCGACACTCAAAGCAAAGAAAAACACCATGAAAGCTGATGCTGAACGCCACATGTCGTTCAGACGTGTTCCCCTCTGTATAGGAGACACGGTTCTAGTGAAGCGTGAAGGGTATGTTACTAAAATGATGACATCCTATGAGCTAGAGCCATTGGTAGTCACCGATGTCAAAATAATGTTCTCAAAACCTTTGCGCACACTGCCAGAAATATCACGTGAAGGAAGCGACTCAGAGCTACGCGAACGCGACACTCAAAGCAAAGAAAAACACCACGAAAGCTGATGCTGAACGCCACATGTCGTTCAGACGTGTTCCCCTCTGTATAGGAGACACGGTTCTAGTGAAGCGTGAAGGGTATGTTACTAAAATGATGACATCCTATGAGCTAGAGCCATTGGTAGTCACCGATGTCAAAATAATGTTCTCAAAACCTTTGCGCACACTGCCAGAAATATCACGTGAAGGAAGCGACTCAGAGCTACGCGAACGCGACACTCAAAGCAAAGAAAAACACCACGAAAGCTGATGCTGAACGCCACATGTCGTTCAGACGTGTTCCCCTCTGTATAGGAGACACGGTTCTAATGAAGCGTGAAGGGTATGTTACTAAAATGATGACATCCTATGAGCTAGAGCCATTAATTGGTAGTCACCGATGTCAAAGGCTCGATGGTCACAACAAGTCGTGGATCGCAAAAGATAACACGCAACACGTCTTTCTTCAAGGCCATGAAGGAAAACCTCCCAGCTGAACCAGTTTCTGTAGAAGCTGAACAGGAGCAAAAAGAACAATTCAATGCTCCTAATGACTTGTCAGATGACAATGAACAAACCAATCCAACTACCCCAAAGGTTTAGAGGTATTGGAGCCGTACTCGAAATCATCCAGCTTTCATACTTGAAAGACTACGTAACCAAAGTTAAGGTTGAGAAGTAGCGTAATACATGTTAAGACTAACATTCATCAAACGTGTAAAGTAATGATACAACATCATCCATTTTATTTTGTTAATCATTTATGTGTATGCAACAGCAGTCTGTAATCAAACAGAGATATTCAATGGTTTTAAGTTTGAAATATGTAATCTTGATGTTTACTACTATGCAGCAGGAAAGCCCATACGGTATTTACACATCATACAAACTAAAAGAACAAATGCTTTTAAAGCATATAATAGCAGGTCAGCTATTGTCACAATCAAGTCTTTGCTAATTTAGTTTTTAGTTTGACAAATCATTTCATACCTTTTGGATGTTACTGACAAAATAACAACAGTATATGTAAGTGATCTTATAGCGGTAGGCTGTTTATATGTTGTTCAATAGTTTAACTATTTAGTGTTTAGTTAAGTGTTTAACTTTTGACTCATGTTTTCAAACACAATCCACGTTTGTTTTCAGGACTGCATGCCCCTGTAAAGTTTTAAAGTTATATACCATTCAAGATTGTTAAGGGTTGATAAGGAAAACTTCGTACTAAACTCATAGCATGCCATGAGGCTGCATGCACGCTACCATTATTGTGCTTTGTACATGTGAGCTAACCATTGATTCACTGCCATGTGCGTGTAAGCACGCATTCGTATTAGCAGTTATTGTGTTTCGCACGCGCTATTCATAGAACCATCGCGTTAATCAGATTATCTCCAAAACAACCTGGCACGGGGGAATTTGAGGCTTGGCACAATGGGGATTAGCCCTGTGGCATGATAAGAGTTAAAGAAACGTACTCTGAACGAAAGTCTCCAAAGTGTTCGATCCTTAGTGTTCATAAATGTATATAGTTTCCCACATTCGATTAAGATGATTATGAGAAACACGCCTGGTATTCGTTGCCACACATACAAATGTTACATAGGAAAGAAAACAGTTCACACAGCAAGTGAAAACATTGTTCTGGTTTAATTCAAAGAAGATTTAATTTCAGTTTTATATCACAATATGCTTCCTCATTGTAATGCATGTTTTCAAATAACATAGGAAGGGATGTAGTGTTCTAAGATACCATAGAATGCGGAATCGGAAATGAGCTGCTAGATTCAACAGTATAAGAATACACGTGAATAATGGAAGCTGAATAAAGTACCATGCTGAGTTCAAACTAGATTCATCTGCTTGTCTTATTTGAGTTATCTCACATACACATCTAACGGTAGCAACCATGTTAGTATGTTACAACTACTATACAACAACTACTACTACACATAATTACTAGCTACTGCTAATACTACTACTACTACTACAACTACTACTACTACTAACTACTACAACTATTACTTTTACTACTATACTACTACAACTTTAAGTATATTACAGTTACAGGTTTGTATAATAATACTACTACGTTACTACTACAACTACTACTACACATAATTATTAGAAACTGCTAATACTACTACTATTACTATTACTACTACTACTACTCAGGGGCGTCGGCAAAGGGGAAGGGGTGCGACACCCCCTCCCCACCCCCCCCCCCCCCCCCCCAACCTGTCAGGATATTATCGGTAAAATTGCGCCGCCGTCGGAGAAAATTAGAAAAGGGGGAGGGAAAATGACAGGGAAAGGGGAAAACAGAAAAAAAGAAAAGGAAAAGAAAGGAAAGAAAGGAAAACAAAGGAAAGAAGGAAGAAGAAAGAAAAGAGAAGAGGAGAAAGAAAGATAAAAACTGAAAAAGAGGGAAGAGAGGAAAGGAAGAAAAAAAAGAAAAGAAAGAGAGATAGAAAAAGGAAACACAAGAAACGGGGGATGAAGGAGAGAAGAGAGAGGGAGGTAAGAACCTGAGAAGGGAGGGGTGGGAGTGTAAGAGAGAGGGGGTAGTTGGGTGGAGTCGTCTCATCGAGGGAGCAAGAAAGATATGCATAGGATATGCTGCTGTGTTGGGTCAGATGTGTCGGTATTCTTGCTCGATCCTCGTGTACTATAATCAATGCAGAAGTTTGAAGACGGTGAGATGTATAATGTCGGTCGGCCGGCAATTTTTTTTCTCGCGACTGTGACTTTTTATTCTCAGTGACGAGTTCAAGAGAGACTACAACTATAATACTTGTATTTTCTCGAAGTTTCACTTTCCTATAATATCAGCAAAAGAAATCAGAAGTTTAAAATGTTCGGGAGAACTGAATTCAGACAAGGATTAAGAGTCGAGAACGGTACAACGAATCTTCTTTTTTCTCTAATAATCTAATGAAACGTCAAAGCTTCCGCGCTTTGCGCGAAAGAGAGAGACTGACTTTTCGGGGAAACTGAATTTAGACAAGGATTAATTAGATTCGAGAAAGGTTCATCAAATCGTCTTCTTTCTAAGTTTAAGGAAATGTCAAAGCTTCCGCGCTTCGAAAGGGAGGAGGGGGGGGGGTTCTGAATTCAGATAACAATTAAGAGTCTAGAACTGTACAACGAATCGTCTTCTTTTTCTAGCAATTTAATGAAACGTTATAAGCTTTTGCGCTTTACGCGGGAGGGGCGGGGGGAGGGAGGGGGGGGGGGACTGAATTCAGACAATTAGGGTTTAGAGTCGAGACTTGTATAGCGAATTGTCTTCTTTCTCTAATATAGTTAAATGAAACTTCTGAGCTCCAGCGCTTTGCGCGGGAGGAGGGAAACTGAATTTAGACAAGGATTAAGAGCCGAGAACGGAAAAACGAATCGTCTTCTTTAAGCAGGGCTCCCACTTAGCCGAGTTGTATTCGCGAGTTATGGCGAGTTCTGGTGAGTTGCCTCAAAGAGGCACTCGCAATATTCGCGAATAGCTCTTCTTGTAACTCTGGATAACGCGCGACACCTCTCATTACTCGTAACAAGCTTGCACTGCAATCTTCATAACTCGTAGCAACTCGCCACTTTTAAGTATACGCAGGATTTTTTCAAGGGGGAGGTTTTGACATTTTTGACATTTTGCTCCGTTGGGGGGGGGGGGGGGTAAGGTCACCTGTTTTAGGTCAGCCATGGGAATTTGTTTTTGTTTTTTGTTTTTAATTTAAACAAAAACAAAAACAAACAAAAAATCCAAAGGGGGGGGGGGGGGGGTTTAGGGGTGTTTGGGGGGGGGGGTGTTTACACACCTACAAATTTCAAAGGGGGGGGGTTAACCCCCCAACCCCAATCCCACCCCCCCCCCCCCTTGTGTACGCGCCTGGTCACACCAACCAGAAAGCCAAGAGATCGATAACAAACTTGACCCGAAATTGCATTACCTCGACTGCACAAGAAGGGTCGGCTTGTAGACGATGTGCATGGAGCCAGTCAGGCGATGTAATTTGTTGAGCTACAATATATATCACACCATATGGTTTTTACTTCAAGTAGGGTCGGATCAAGGATTGTTAGAAACAGAGGAATGACGACATTTTCGAGACATTGAATATTGTGCAAAGGTCTGAAAGGATAGGAGAGGGGGGGGGGCTCAATTAATATATATATTTTTTGTTTGCTGAAGGGAGTCGGAGTGGTGAGGGTTCTCGAAAAAAAAAATTCCCACTATCTTTTATTTTTGTTCTAGTTATATTACCCCCTACCCCCCCCCCCCCCCCCCCTCCCCTCGCTGTTGGTTTTTAGTCAAGGGTTCGTGGTAGAAATTTTGTTTGTGTAGGAAACTAACCGTAATTAAAAGCTAAGTTTAAACACTTCAAAAGATAACATTCTCGAAAACATAAAACTATTGAAAATTTGAATTATAGTATAAAACTAATAAAGAAAACAAAACAACGAACCATTAACAAGTAAAGACCTTGGTTTATAAAAATCGAGCTGATTCTGGTCAATATGGGGATGTCTAATTTATTGGAAATTTGTAAAAGTACTAGCTGTGAGTGGGTCAAACAAACTGCGGAACGTCGATTGAAAGATTCTCAAGCTCAGTATTGTTCTGCTTGTGGGTAAGATAATTCGCATTGTGTTAACTATCGAATCTTCAAACATTCTTTATGTTTAGAAAGATACTTAATCGATCTCATTAAAAGAGATCGGACAATATTAAGCCGTTTTTTGCCGTGGCAATCATTACCTGCCGATTGTAGCAGGTAGATATTCAAATACTCCCAGGGAAATGAGGTAATGTACGCTGTGCAATTTGCAATCGGTTGGGGATGAGTTTCATTACTTGTATGTTTGCCCTGCCTTTCGTTCAGACAGAAAATTGTTCGTCGATAAATATTTTATTGAAAGACCAAATACACTGAAAATGGATCAGCTTTTTAACTCCAATAATGTATAAACAAACACGTTTAAATTTCTGTTGAAATATAATGCTTCGTTTTCATTAATTTAAGTATGTGCACAGAACATGTTATGAGTTCAATATTAACTTTATGTTTCTCCTTTTTGTCTTACATCTAATTATTAAAATGGTATCAAGAATATTTTCATTATTAAATTCATATATTCAAATATCAATTTACTGGTGCCAGTAACTTTATTTTTCAATTGCTTTCATTCATTTCGTCATTAATTATCGTTGTAATTATTATTATCGTTTTGTTTTTTAATGATTATAATTATCATTATCAATATTGTTATTATTATTATTATTATTATTATTATTATTATTATTATTATTATTATTATCATTATCATCATAATTTTTCTCACTATTGCCGGTAGTGATATTTTGTATTGATTAACATTAATTCGATTTGTATTGTATATTTTACAGTGTTAAATTGACAAATTCAAACTGATTGTAAACTTCCCCCAATACCCCCATGTGGGTAATATGAAAATAAATTGTAATTATCTTTGTCATTGTCTGATCTTTATGTGTCATTAGTTACAGTGTAGTACACTTAACGTCATTGTACAAAAAGAAGAAAAAACGCCGCGGTTTTGCAGCGTAATATTTGCACTACACCTTACGTACTATGACTGAAATGGGTTTGTGTTTGCTGAATACTTACTGACAGTCTCCTCCACGTTCAGCATAGCTGGCGCAGGCTCCTGGATTTCGCGGTCAACCGCATATTCGCCTTGAGTTTCTAGAGAAGCACTGGCTGCGACTACAACAGCGAGTAGAAGAAACATACTGATAACAGTCTTTGATGCCATTGCTGCACGGGCTTGAACACTGTGGAAGAGAGATACATTTACGGGAATGGGTCTTCAGTTTCCATGTGCAGAAGGCCATAATTAATTAGTACATTTGTGTTTAAGTGTGCACACAGTAAAACAGTAGGATAATCGAGAAATGCCTTCTCGTCTCTCGGGGAATCTTCGGGCAAGGGCAAATGTAATATAATAACCCTTTGATATGGATGGTTAAATGGGGAAATGCAAAGCATTACATATGGCTTGTTGGTCATAAAACTGAAGACTGATCATGTTATCGGGTAAACACCCGAACGGTGTCGAATTCTCCTTGAGAGCCGACCCAAACGCGCCTTTAATACCTGCTTCAGCGACCGCCTGTAAAGAAAGACCACCTGTCTTTAGCGATCACAGTTTGTTTTCTTTTCCTTATTGAATTGTGATATTTAATGAGGACGTTCCGCATTAACGTTCGTGCGCTCCTTTCTTGCACAGGGCCAGTTTGTTCTGTATTCACCCTGTGTCGTGACAGTTAAAGGGGTGTAGCCTGACGAAGTACTAGTTAAACCCATCTAGGTCTTCTTTTGGACAACTGCACGTAAACGAATTGACTTGATTAACGGTAGTCAGCGACTTCATCTCTACATGGTCAGCGTACGCGAAACAAACCGAGGTTCTCCGCACGCTTCGGTTTCGCGTATGTTGCACGCACTGGTGATTACTGCGGTCGCGTCGTCCGTAGTCCTCGAGGCAAGCCACGGGAAAGACACGTAGTCTTGTCATGCTACACTCTCTTTAAAGGGATCGTTTAACAATGTTAAATCTGAGATGCACGACCCTATGTGTTGTCAGTGTCTGTGATATGGTGTTATATTGAAGCCCTAAACAATTGCACTTCAAAATGATCAAGTGCCTCAAAAAAGTAAAAACCTTTGAGTGACAGGTTTTACCATACTCTTTTCCCCAAATAGACTGTACACTGCAAAAACCAGGGTGTTACATTTCTAACACCAGCACGGAATAGAAAAAACAACACCCTTGGTGTTAATTTCACGTCCGTTCTACACCAACAGTGTCGAATTATTGAATTACAGGTTGATGTTCCGAGTCTTGGTGTCATACATGGTGTTAACTTACGCATGCGCGTAAGTTAGTGGATTCATGCAAAATCATTGGACGACAGTTGTCATATGATATGACGTCGTATCGTGCATGCGCATGCGCGTGCTAGCAGTCAATAATCTCTTCGGGATATCGTGGCTATAGTCCGGCAGCCATCTCGATATACCTTGTTTTAGGGTCTATAGTTTTTTTTTGGATTATAGTTCCTTAGACCATCAATTTGAAGAATCCGATTGCTGACACTCTGTCAGCATTGAGCAATTTGAGATATGTGACGTCATACAAAATGGCCGCCAAAATCCCCTTTTTAACCAAAATTAATGATATAAAAAGTGTTAACAGCATTTTACTACATTAAATGGCAGTCAAATATCTTGATTTTTTTCTAGAATCATCACTAAATAAAAATTGCGATGTTGTATGATCACAAATGATATGTAAATTTGCATAATTCGGAATGGCGCCCTCTATAGACACATTAACTTCCATAGTTCAAAATGATGGCCAAATACCAATTTCTAACATGAGATTATCATATGTCATGAGTCAGATGCACTGGATACAGTGAGTAAAAATTGTGCTGCACATTTATTTTTATTTTGTAATTTAATACTCGAAGTAAACACGATTGAATTTTATGCTCTCTGTCCCATAGATATGAGGTGGCATATGGTGAAAAATGCCCGTTATCAGTGACAGCGTTCAGAAACTATATTTGTATTCTAAGATACTAGATTCCCTTATATGAACCTAACAATTTCGAACTACAAATACGATACAGGACTATATCCGTTTATAAGTTTGCTTCAAAATCTTGAAATTTGTTTAAAGGCCCTCTAAAGTGTTGGGAACCCTAAAATATTCCATGCGGAAGAGGGTGTCATTTAACACTTAATTCTGCAAAAATATTCAAAACAAATGTGTTCGAAGTGAGGTCGTGACTGTAAGGCGTACTTCCACACACATGTTTGCAAATGAGCTCTCTTAACATTTTCTACAAACTCTTCTGTAGTTTGAGGTAGTGAGCCAAGGTCTGAGGTATTTGTAGCTCGTAGTCTTCGGACCCTTGATAGCCACACGTTGATACGAGCCTCTGACATTGAGCTGGTTGTTGACTGTTCATAACATGAAGCAAAGAGTAGGTTGAGTGATGACATATGACCATGCTGCATCAACATTGCCAACTGAGTCCTAAGGGAGTCAAATCTTCTGCTTCATCACTTTCAGCATTGTACCCTATCCAATGCCAAAGTATGCCCCAAGAGTGCCGCATCCCGTCAACGCATGTCCTGCCAACATCGATGGAATGATATATCCTAACTTGTCTACAGTGGCAGGAACATCAATAACAGATCGCTCTTTGATGTAGATACTGATGCAAAAGTACTACGTAGACGTCTGTGTCATCCACTAGGACCCTAACATACCTCTGCTCATTAGCAGCAATTCGAATCGCTTGCTGTACAATGATGTTGCCTGCTTCTTCATATGTTGTGGACAGACCTTTCCTTGACATGACATCACTGCCTGGAATCACTTCAACAGGAACCTTATCTTGACGGTAATGACCAGCTTGTATTTTTGCCTATTTCTGAACACCCAATCATCCTGCAGACTCGCGCATATATAGTGTCGATCAACTGTAGTTTGTTGTCACTAACAGTGAAAAAGATAGTGAAGTTAGCAACACTAGAGACATGTTTAAACACATCAAGTCACTGACCAAGAAACCTACACCCAAACTTAATGTCTTGAAGGATGAAAATGGGAACATTTTAACAGATGATGAAGATATAAAGGCAAGGTGGAAGAAGTAATATTGTGTAAAACCGTATACTGCAAAAGAAACTGAAGAAGTTGATACTCATGCAGGAGTAAGCGTCGATGACGAGCCCATGCTTGAACCTGACATCTTACAAAATGGAGCGAAGGAAGCAATAAATCATCTGAGACGTGGGAAAGCACCTGGTATTAAAAAATCCCTGCGAAGCTTTTCAAAGAGAGTGGAGAGGAGGGCGTAAAGCAGCATATGTGTAACAAAACATGGAGACAGAGAATATGGCCACAGGACTGGAATAGAGCTGTTTTCTCCCACTCCCAAAGAAAGGTGTTACAAATGAATGTGCCAACACCCGCACTATTTCTATTACTCCGCATGCCAGTAAGATTTTTCTTCACTTAATTGCTGAAAGAATTCGAAACAAACAGGGTTCAGAAAAGAAGGAGGGACAAGAAACCAAATTGGCAATCTCAAAAATTTGATGGAGAAAAGCAGAGAATTTCAACAACTTTTCTCCCTAGCTTTATTGATCATTCCAAAGCTTTTGACTGCGTACAACATAAACGCCTATGGAAGATTATGAGCTAGATGGGCTTTCCAGCACATACTATTCAACTCATCCAGTCGCTCTACCAAGACCCAGAAGCAACAGTAAGGTCAGAGAAAGGCTACACTGAATGGTTCCCTATTGGTCAAGTTGTCCGTCAAGGCTGCATCCTATCACCATAACTTTTCAACATCTATGCTGAATTCATCATGAGAAAGGCTTTTAATGGTCAAGTTTCTGTTAGTGGACGAACGATCACCAACCTAAGATACGTCGACAATACAACACTCAATGGCGTATTGTTGGGGGAGGGGGGGGGCGGCTTGGGGGGCAGTTGACCCCCAAATAAAATGCAAACTGTTTTTTTCTTCATATTCGATACCAGTGAGTTACAAATGTTGCTGGAGTGACATGAGTTTCTTGGGTTTTTCTCACTTTTTAGTAAATTATAATTTGATTTGTTAAAGCGTATGTTTGAAAATGACAAATCCCTAAATTCACAGTCAAGCAAAAAATATGCTTATATAAAAGCCTACATGTCAGGGTTCGCGGAACGGCGGGGCTCAGGGGACTCGAGCCCCCTCACTTTGTGTATAAAGTCTGTTAAAGAGAATTAGAAAGAAAGAAAGAAAGTGACCCGAGGTGAAATGAGGTATCAAAATATGCTCATCTAACAGTTATTAAATGCCTAAAACCCCTGAGCTTCCGGGGGCTGTGCCCCTTGAACCCAACCTAGGGCCTTAAGGTCGGCCCCTGCATGGATGCTCATCTGACAATTATTAGCTTCCTACAACCCCTGAGCTTCCGGGGGCCCTGACCCCTGGACTCCACGCCAATTAGTGACATGCAGTTTCACAAATAAGGTATCATATATAATCATCGGACAGTAAATAAATGCCTAAAACCCCTGAGCTTCCGAGGCTCCCCTTGACCTCTACCGTGGTTTTGCCCCTGGATCCCAAGCCAGTTTGCGCTCCTCTCTTCCTGATCGTAAATACTTTAGCCCCCCCCCCCCGCTTTTAAGAACGTTCCGCAGGGCCTGCATGTAACATGTATGAGTGGTGGTGATGCAGATTGTTTTTCTGCCTTGCTCATTATGCCACTGACAACACTTATAACAAGAACATCAGAAAAACTACTAGAACTCCTTAAAAAAGAGTGAAGGATGCAAGTGAATAATTCGGACTCTACCTCAATGTGAAAAAGACCAAGATCATGATTGGTGGAAATTAACTACATGGTGGCTGATGGAGAAGAAGTTGATCAAGTGGACAAGTTTATATAATGTTCTTGGCCTTCGGTCAATGATTGTCAAGGAGGGTGGAAGCTCGGTAGATATTAAGAGACAACTGGCCATGGCTAAAACATCGGCCTCAACACTGTCAAATATCTGGAAGGACAGGAACCTCACCTTGGCCACTAAGATCCGTGTAATGAAGGTATTGTTTTTCCAAGTAGGAACTCTAAGGCTGCGAGACATGAGCATTAGGAAAGGCAGACAGGGGAACAATATCTGCCTTTGAAATGTGGTGTTTGAGAAAGCTACTTTGGATATCATGAAGAGATTACATCACCAATGGACACATAATGTCCATCATCGGAGATCAACCGCCACTTGCTACCAGGATTGACAAGTACAAGCTACAATAGTTTGGTCACGTTAGCAGAAGATCAGGAGACACCCTTGCCAAATTATCATTCAAGGTACCTTTGAAGGAACACGTAACAAAGAAAGACTCAAGCTCAGATGAAGTGACGACCTTAGGGAAATCACTAGCCACCTTCTAAATACCAAATACCCTCTACCGGATTGCAGGAGACAGATGCCGATCGAAAGGTCTCTTTAAACGGGTCACAAGGGTGATCCATGATCTATATGACAACGACGACGACAATGACGAACAGTGAGAGATAGTTTCTTGGAGGGCAGCAGTGACGTGGGACTCAGTTGGAAGACTCTCGACTCGTTATGACCTCTAGATACTCTTGGATCTGTCAAACACCAAGCAAACATCATCAGATTTTCATCCACAGTAGAGCACAACCATAAATGACTGTACAAGGTTCTTCCAGTGTCTCATGCCTGGCTGACATCTCAACTTTTGTCAAATTCTATAAGTCCGCCTTTGACATGGGAGTGCTCGTTTCCAGAATCATCAAAGAGTTCTGTTGGGACTGGTGAACATTGACCTCTCTTGAACTTGCAGTCCTGCAGTCCTATTACTCTGGAGTACATCAACTTTTCATAGACTTTCGTACCCCCAACATTAATTGGCTTCTTCATGGCTGCCATGGTTTGAACTTTCTTGGAAATTGTGTCATAGAATCCACCAGGTAATTTCTTTTGAAACTCATGCATCTGTCTAGTACCGATGTCAACTGCTGTATCCACAATCACTGACGTTGGATCAATGCTGGTCTAAATAAAGCCTATCAATGGAACAATAATGTGTGCCGTAAAACCACTTCTCACCGATTTGTTGAAAAATAAATTCTTTCATGTCCATTTTTGTTTCTTGACATATGTAGAGTAGGTGTAGTGAATTGGAGACCACCAAGTTTGAACCCATCACTGTCTGTCCGTGTTGGCTCTAATATTGATATAGCGCCATATGTGGCCTTTAACAACACTACTGCATATATCCAATTCATTACGAAGACTAAAATGCGTTCTTTCCCCGAGAAAATTGGCAAAATTTACAAAGAAAAGCAATTTTGATCGTAAAAATTTTGCTCTGATATAAAAACACAATTTCACTGAATGTTGTGGTGTATGCAGATATTTAGGGGTGGCTCTTAAAAATTAGTTATAAAAGGAAGTTATGAAGTGTGCCAACCATCACTGAAAACTTATGGCCATTGCGTGTTGTGAATGAGTGTTGCAATGCACATTATGAATGGTGTCTGATCAGAAATGGGTGTAGGCAATGAGGGACACCAGGTCCAAGATGGGGGCCTACTTTTCCCCAGTTGTCCATTTCATGTTGAAAGGCACTGTCATGAAACATATTTGGTTGTTCGTGTCACCATTCTAATTTGAATGCATTTCATTTTAAGAAGTTTTTTCTATGCTGTAAGTTTGATCAATGTAAAAGTCACATTACCAGAACATTATTCTGAAAGTATTTGAACATAATTTAAAGCACCTTTATTACTGTAAACAAAAAACTACAGAAATATTTTAGGCCACATTGTTTTAAAATCGTTTCAAAATTACAGTAAGTTCATTGGCTGCATGTTTCTCTTTCAAAAAGTGTTTGAACTGACTATAATAATCCCATTTTCATTGAAATTGTATTTAAAATGTCTTGATTTGTAACTGTCCCTTATTACCTATACAAGTACGTAATGAGAGATCTTTGGTGATGACGTCATTAATCATTGTTATCTTATTAATCAGTTACATCATGACCACAATTTTGTTACCAAATAAAGAGAAACAGTTACTGAAGAGAATACAAAACTGTCTGTATGTGTAACATTGTTCATGTTTATGTAAATTATGCAAATGTGCTTAAGGGTCTCCAATTCCTCACACCTACCCTATCTAAATTTGGACCAAACAAGATGAAAGATGAATGCAGCACAACTGCAATTGTTGGACAAAAAAGCATTTAATATGATTTCAAAGTTACATAGATTTAAGAAATTGGCATTAGGCTGGCACACATATTTTATTCAAATGAATATGTTTATAGAGGGCGCTTTTTCAAAATAGGCAAATTAGCTGGTCATCTACGGCCAAGCAACATCACAAAACATTTTTTCAGTGATGGTCCTAGAAAAATACAGACATTTGGCTGCCCAAAATTGTAGAAAAAATCCTTATTTTTTATTTATTATTCATTTTTAAAGGAAAATCATGTACTTTGGCGGCCATTTTGTATGACGTCATATATCTTAAATTGATCAAGGCTGACAGAGTGTCAGCAATTGGATTCTTGAAATAGAACCTTTAGGCAATCAAAATCCATTGAAAAAAAAATATAGACCCTAGAACAAGGTTAGGCCAATACTTTGGATTTGGCTGCCGGACTACTATGGAATTTAAGTCAAGGACTGAATATCCTATTTCATCATCGCAATCATGCCGTTAAGTGTGAAAATTCGTTCTGCAGACCGAAAAGTTAGAAAATTATTACCACTAAATCCAACAGACATCGCAGGATTCTTTGAATTGAGTGTTAAGTCATTAGTATTGATTTTAACCAAAAAAATCAGGATTAAATTCTTCACACCACTTGTGTTGAAAGAAGTGGTGTTGGATTTATTAACACCAAAACTAGAATTGAATTTTAACACCAAGTTGAAATAATGGTGTTAGACTTTAACACCAAAGGCGGATTTTTTCAACATCAAGAGTGGAATTGAATTGTTTAATTCCAAAACTTAGTGTTAAATAACACCAACTGGTGTTTTCCGATATAGATACAGGGAAAGTGTTAAAATAAACACCCATTGTGTTGAATTTAACACCCTTGTTTTTGCAGTGTAATGTTATAAAAAACGTTTGGCAAACGCAAAATTTGATTTCGATTTTCAATCATAAATATCTTCATAATCAGACAGGCGATAGGCTTGTAAATATCATTGCAGCATGAGCTAAATCAAGGATGTAAGACAAAGTTACCGGATCCCTTTAATGCCAAGAGTTCCTGGATTTATGCAAAGTTAAAGGCCCTCTAAAGTGTTGGGAGCCCCAAATTCGCCAAAAATGTAAATGGCAAAATGTCACTTATATTGTATCATAGCTAGAGGATATCAGTAAAGACACACTTTTGCAAAGATTTCGTCCCCCAAAAAATGTTTGAAGACAAATATTGATAACAGAATACATAATTTCGGTTTTCTGTTGAATGTAGAAAACCGAAATGTTGCATATTGATCCGTTTAGTCTCATTTTACAACGCCCCCTATCGTCAGAGCAGGGTCAGAGTCAGCAGCCTAACATGTTTAAATAGCCTATGGACGTTTTTTTTTTAAATCGTTAAAAATTCATTTTTTGCTTAAACAAAAAGCACATCCACCCCGACGTACGTTATCACTAGCTCTTTCATTGGAGCCCTCATGTCTCATTGACTTTTGAAAGTTCACCCACCGTAATTTTTCAAAATAGGTTGCAAGCTCGTCATTGCCTATAATACACATGTGAAACAAGTCTAACTTTGGACTCCGTTTGCCAAGCGATTTGAAGATTATAGGTCGAGCACACAAAACATAAAAAGCATGAATTATCATAGATCACTTCTGCCTATTCCATTATGTCCCTTTCATCCAATCCCCCACCGTAATTTTTCAATTTAGTAAAAGCAAACATTTAGCCGAGGTAAGCAAAAACATGAATATTCATAAACGGTCAGACAATACAGCCTTTTAGTACGTAACGTATAATGAATGGGAATGGGCGATGATCCGTACAGGAGGTAGAGGTCAGTGGTTTGTGCTGGCAATGTTCACGCGAGCGAAAATGAGACAATCGGAGCAATATGTATTCTTCCATCAATATTCGACTTCAAAACAGACAAGCGTAATTGCCAACCACAATATAAGAATGATATAAAACTGAATTGAGAACTATATTACAAAGTAGCAAAATATCACTCGGTTTTTTAAAGTTTTGTATTATGTACAATTATTTTTCGGTTCAAACATTTTAAAGAAATACGGGTTTTGATTTTCATGTTGTGTCGTGTGATGTCTAATTTTCTGTCATTAAATGATCAATGTAAGATTATATATTGTGTTACAATGAATAACACGGTCTCTACTTCAGCATTACTGTTAATTTTCAACAAAACAAATGTAACACATACTTTGTATTGTTTATGTTGAATTTTCTGACAAATAAATAATGTCAAGAAGAAAAAAAATAGTGTATACAAAAACTAAAGGTATACATTTTTGTCAATTATCATGTACAATTGTAATTCTTAAAAAAAAAATGAATATAAATAAGTAACGAAAAGGCGTAACTTACTAAATACAGAAGAAATAATATTACCTGAAATTTGTCCTTGGGAAAAGAGGGAAATGCTTTATTACTACTGAACGTCAAATCTTCAGTTGCCTTTGATTTGGTACGCAGCAGTTATCAGCTTTTATTACGTTTAATAGTGAAGTTTTAAACCTATTCACACCATCAAGAACGCCGAGATATCGATAACCAACCGGAACAAAATTGCATTACCTCGAATGGACAAGAGTCGGTCGGTTCGGAGTCGATGTGCCTGGGGCCAGTCGGCCGATGTGATTGGCTGAAGTACAATATGTATCGCACCATATGGTTTTTACTTAGATCAGGCCAACTTCCAAACCACATAATCATCTTCAAGTCAATAGGTATGGACAAGAGGTAATTATTTGGATAACTGCTTATTTCGTAATACCATCAACAGCGCGAAAACTAATTTATTTTGGTCAACCACATTTGATTATCAAAATACCACATATCTGTGGCTATGGAGTGAGAAGCGTAAAGAAATGAAAATGAAATCTAAAAGAATTGCTTTCATAAAATAATTCTGGTCTGCTTTGATTCGAACCCGATTGTACTTTATGGTGCTCCCTCGTAAAATCTTGTTCGGATTTTGTAATATATCATTGTCATGGTCACCCCTCCCCCTTTCTCTCGCTGCTAGTTGTGTGTTAAAACTTGCAGTTATAAATTCGCTTACAATGTGGAGGACATTAACAGAAAGTAAAGACCAAGTTTGAAGACTTTAAAGCATTAAATTCTCGAAAACTTGAAATAAATGGAAATTTAGACAATTTGAAAAAAACAAAAACGAGAAAAAAGCGAGACAAAAACACAATAAGTTAAGACCATCACCTTCCTAATAGGACTTGATTGCATGTTAGTCTTTTATTTGACTGGCTTGGGTAAAATATACTTTACAAATATAAATAATAGTAAAGATAGTCGGTTGAAAATTGCCCTTTAATAAATGCCAGTTAAATACAAATAATAATTTGATCGTGAGCCCGGCAGCGATTTTTTTATTTCCAAACGGGTTTGCAATTGCTTATATTTCCGTTCTTCTCAATGGCTGATAATTATGTTCTACGTCATGAGCAGCTTGGAAAGAGGTCACAAACAATTAGACTTTGATTTTGTATTGCTTTGCCTCACTATTTATAAAGGCAAAACAACGAAATAAACCGAGACTTGAACCCACAACTCTATGATTGTTTTACGCTGACCTTACCGATTGAGCCAACGATGGGTTGATGAAAAGTGATTCTGCATGATTTCTATAACCATATCACTCACCCTAACGGTTACGTCATTGCTAATGACGTAGCATATCAGCCAATCAGATGACCGGAAGTATTAGCATTGGCAAACCTGTTTGGGGAAAAAAATAGCCCCCCGACAGCCACTGAGCAGCGCCAGATCGACGTTGCTCTATCCCTTATTGTTGAACGCCAAAAAAGGTAGCAGCAAATCCCATCTTTTAACGTCTTTTGGTATGACGCGGCCGGTGTTCGAACCCACGACCTCCCGGTTGTGAGGCGGACGCTCTACTGACTGAGCCAACACTCCGGGGGAACATAGAGGAGAAGATCTGTTATTTAGAGCAACAAGTCTTTCTTTCATGGGTCAATAATCACTTTGAGAATTCAGATTTTTCGAACAGGAACAGCCGGATTCAATGGCCTATTCAGACAAGATCTGGCGCTGCTCAGTGGCTGGCGGGCTAACGATCAATTGGGCAAAAAGAATTTGCATTTTCGGTTTAACTTAATACAATTTGGAGTGGACTTTTACAATTATTATTATTATTATTATAAGGTTACATCCATGTAATGTGCCATGGGTGTCGATCCCGGGGGGATGGGGGAATATACCCCCCCCCCCCACAAATATTTCAGGTGGGGGATGTAGTCGTACAATCCCCCCCCCCTCCCCATCATTCACCATTAACATAACAAACCGGACCAAAATTGCATTACCTCGAATGGACAAGAGTCGGTCGGTTTGGAGTCGATGTGCCTGGAGCCAGTCGGGCGATGTGATTGGCTGAAGTACAATAAGTATCCCGCCATATTGTTTTCACTTAGATCAGGCAAACTTCCAAACCACATAATCATCCTTAAGTCAATAGGTATGTACAAGAAGTAATTATTTGGATAACTGCTTATTTCGTAATACCATCAACAGCGCGAAAACTAATTTATTTTGGTCAACCACATTATTGATTATAAAACATACCACATATCTGTGGCTATGGAGTGAGAAGCGTAAAGAAATGAAAATGAAATCTTAAAAAATTGCTTTCATCAAATATATTCTTGTCTGCTTTGATTCGAACCCGATTGTACTTTATGGTGCTCCCTCGTAAAATCTTGTTCGGATTTTGTAATATATCATTGTCATGGTCACCCCTCCCCCTTCCTCTCGCTGCTAGTTTTGTGTTAATAGTTGCAGTTAGAAATTCGCTTACAATTTGGAGGACTTTAACAGAAAGTAAAGACCAAGTTTGAAAACTTTAAAACATTACATTCTTGAAAACTTGAAATAAATGGAAATTTATACAATTAGAAAAAAACAAATGCGAGAAAAGAAACCCCGAAAAACCCACAAGAAGTTAAGACCATCAGCATCCTAATAGGGCTTGATTGCATGTTAGTGTTTTATTTGACTGGCTTGGGTAAAATAAGCTTTACAAATATTAATGATAGTAAAGATAGTCGGTTGAAAACAGGGAGGTGAAAGAAAAGGAGGCGAAACTCTTGTAATTTATACAAACGCATTTTTGAGTTCTAAAGCGTAACAATAGGATGTGTAACATTCCACTTGGCTTTGAGGTTCCATGCTCCGAACCGCGCTTCCACTGCGGCGACTTTCGGAAGCCAAGCACCAGTTTTACATTTATTACAAAATATTAAATTACCGGCAAAATTTCAGTGTAAATCAAAAACTTTATATGGGGATTTTATTGGGAATAGTGCATCAAACAAATTTGCAAATTTGCAACTCCGTCCTTCCTTTAATTTGTGTGCCAGAGTTGGTAAAAGAAAAATTACATCCTGTCAAAAACTCAATATTCTAGGATGATGCGCTAATTTGTGCATGCTTTAATGTCCCGTTATTTGATCCATGATTTACAATCTTCAATAACATTAAGTTTGCTAATGCGTGTTTTCGCGTGTTTTGTGTATTTTTCAAGTTTAAAAAAGGATGAAATTACACAAGTTTGTGTTCGCTTGTTCTACTCTTTACACATTCAACAATGGATGAGAAATCATTGAAAGGGACAGCGAAATGTTGCTGTGATACCATTTTCTGATGTAGGAATGCTAAATCCTGAAATTTCATGCGCTCTTTTATCTCACCACCTGGTCAACAGTTGCAGATTAGCGCATAACTTTTCGGCGGCTTGGAGCATGGGGTCAAAGGAGAGCGGCTTGATTCTAGTCCTTCTCTATCACGTCCCTGGTTGAAAATGGCCCTTCACTAATAAATGCCAGTTGAATACAAGTACGGAGGACAAAAACATAGAGGAGCGGATCTGTGATTTAAAGCAAATAGTCTTACTTTCATCGGTCAATAATCACTTTGAAACTTCAAATTTCTCGAACATGCACAGCCGGATTCAATGGCCTCTTCAGACAAGAGGAAAGTTCGTATAAAGAAACGTCGGGAAAGTATCTAGTTTTGAAAAGGTCAATTGAATTAAGAACATGGTTCAGGCTGAAGTACAATATGTAACGCACCATATGGTTTTCACTTAGATCGGGCAAACTTCCAAACAACATAATCATCTTCAAGTCAATAAGTATGTACTAGAGGTAATTATTTGGATTAATATTTATTTCTTAATACCATCAACAATGCGAAAACTAATTTATTTTGGCCAACCACACTTGATTATCAAAATACCACATATCTGTTCTGTGGCTATGGAGTGAGAAGCGTAAAGAAATGAAAATGAAATCTAAAAAAATTGCTTTTATCCAATGTATTCTTGTCTGCTTTGATTCGAACCCGAGAAGAAGGTTGCATAACCTTCTATCTATCAAGAAACTGTCCACATCACACATGCTTATATATACACATGACGTGTACATGTAGATTATTAAAGGAGTATTTGTAAGATCTAATTTGTTTTCTTGTACTCTTGTTCTTTTTTGTATAAGGTTGCGATTGAGAGATATGTTATAATATTACATGAACATTTACCTTTTTTATGGACATATCTTAAAACAATCTTACAACTACATTGTACCACATACATATGTAAATCTTGATGTACATTCCCTCCCTTTTTTCTTCTTTCTTCCTCTCTCTCTCTCTCACTCTCTCCCCTTTTACCAATAATAATTTTGTTCCACCATATTCGTATTATATCCATTGAGGGTAGTCATACTATCAAGCTTTGTTTACTTTGTCAACCCTCCTGTTTGATGTTTTCGATTAGTTACTTTATTCGACATTATATTCTTTTGAAATGTGTAAAATGTGCAATGTTTTGTTTTTTATATATATGTAAAAATGCAAAAGCAAAAGAAAATCAAACAGAAATAAATAAATCACATCAAATCAAATCAAATCAAAATGTACCCATTTGTTAAGAGAATTAGTTTAGGACAAGAAGGGTGTAAACTATGTTATTGTTCTTATATGGCTCATAAAATACAACATTTACACTATAAACGCTCATTTAGATACATGTACATAGTATATGCAAAGATATATTCGTTCAGAAATTATTTATCTTTTTTTTTCAGCAACAGAAATCAAATCATATCTATTTTTAGTCATGAGTAAACAAGATATATACCTTTTGGGGCGATTGCGGGGGGATATCAGATTAAACACTTTTCACCAACCCTACTACTTAGAACAAATTGAATAATACGAATTTTGTCTTCCTAATATCTTTAACAAGCCCTTTAAAATAAAATGCTCTAGATTGTATTACATTGTTATCTATCATGCAACAATAGGCATAGAAAATATGCTCAGAAAATGTTAACATGTATATAGCTGCAGAATACCAAGTATTTTAAGATTTAATGTTGTTATTTTATGAATTTTCTATGACACTTTTTGCTATGAATGTGTAGTTCCTTAGTAGCGATGCTAAAATAATGAAATATGTTTCAAGGTTTTGTCTTTTAGTATACTCACAACTTTAAACAGCTGTATTATACTGAATTTGTGTTGTTGTATGATTCAAGTTATTTCATTTATAAATTAGCTGTGAGGCATGTTGATACATGTATATCCAACAAGTTTATTTGGTAGAATGTCTGAATAATATAACAAACAATTAGGTTGCAAAGTCTCCTTATCTATTAAAATGTATTTACATTACAAGTATTATCATGATATGTACATTGCAGTATAGTAATAAGTATTTGTACGATTTAACACTATTGATTTCATAATGTTGCAATTGAACAGGTAAACCTTAGATGCTGCTTGTAAGTGTCGGTTTGCATGACGATGTATATATACAGTAGGTTTCCGGGTGCACCATGTGTGAGAGAGAGAGGGAGGGTTGAGGAGTCCTGAAAAGGACTCTGACTCGGTAATCTTTCTTGAGGGTGTGTAGTCCTGAAAAGGACTGTTGTTATCTTTCTTAGCATATAGTTCTAAGGAGAACTATAGCGCTTGGAGAAGATGAGTGGCTCGACGTTTCGAACAGGATGACTATCCGTCGTCAGGAGAGGTAAACCTTTCATATATAATTTTTTGAAAGGCAAATGCTACAAGATTAAATAAGTTGCATATTTTTGACATCTAACACACTCATAAAATGTAAATAGCTGCATATAATACTATTTTGGGGTAACTTTCGATTTTCGTTTTCATTCTGCTATGAGATTTGTTGATATGTGTATAACATATCAACATAATATAACAATAAAATGAGCTGCAAAGTCATGCTATTTGTTACGAAATCATTCACATTATAAGTATGCTCACTACATGTACATAGCAACATAGTACACAGTATTAGTAAGATTCAAAGTTGTTGTTTATAACAGTTTGCTACGAGATATCTTTATCTTTTGTTGTAGTTTGTTTGAAGCGATGAATACAAATGAAATAAGTTGGAGTCTTGTTATCTAACACAATCAAAGCATTTAAATAGTTGCATAATACTAAGTTTCTGCAACATTCGATACTGTTCATTTTGTTATGGAATATGTTGATATATGTATCCTAGAAGTATATGTGTTAGATTGAATAATACAGACAGTTAAATAAGATGAAGTTTCATTTTCTATCAAGAAAGTAATTGCATTTAAAATACGCTCATGATACGTACATATCAGCATAATATGAAATATATGTACATTTTGATGTTGTTGTTTTTATAATTTCGCTTTGGGAAATATCATTCTTTGATATGTAGGTTAATATAACAGATACCTTTATTTGAAGAAAAAAACGTGTGAGATATACAGCGGCCATCGCTCACAATCATTACATGTAGATTATACTGATTACTTGTAACATTTAAATATTTGATTTTGGTATTTTTCTTTCAGGCATGTTGGTACATACATGTAGCTTTCAAACAAATATTACTCACATAATATAACAATGATCCAAGGTCAAGAAAATGAAGACGACGATGATGATGAGGTTGGTTTACAATACATGGTATTGCGATGGTATGCTATCAACATGTATCAAGAAATTATTCACTTTACAAGTATGCTCAATAAATGTACATAGCAGCATAAATCACAGCATTTGCAATATATGAATTTGTTGATTGTTAATTATTACATGAGATATTTAAATCTTTGTTATCATTGTATTATATGGTTTTGCAGTCCACATACTACTTCTCGCAACGATTACTCTCCTTTGCTAGTTAAAATGGTATTGTTGTTTGTCTTTTTATTTTTCATGATGTTTGTTTTGTTCGGGGAGGGGAATTATTCTTAAATGTATTCGATGTACAAAACCATATGTATTATTGCATGATTTTATCTCTTGTTTGTCATTTGGTTTATTTGATATTTTTAGTCTGTGGTAGATAAATATAAATGAATATGCTATACCATTGAAATAATTTGCACATTTATGTTATCTATCATTAGACCATTCATTTTACACAGTCAAGAAAATAGTTGTATGATAGAGTATCAAAGTATGACGTCATAATGGCTAAGTTGTAAAGGTTGCTGGTTCCAAATACTGTTGTGCGAAACAATGGCGTGGTGATCGCACCAGGGCCAGCCAGTGAATTTGCCCTGCTCCAGGGCGTTGCTCAAATTTTTGGATGGCCTTATGCTTAAAGGGCAAGTCCACTCCAAATAGAACTAACTCGCAATAGAAACAGAAAAATCAGACAAACCAATCAAAAAAGGTTTGAGCAAAATCGGATAACTTAGAAGAAAGTGATGATTTTATGAAGAAGTATGTAAAACTATGAAACAATGAGAATCACAACACAAAATGCCAATATGGTTTAGTCTGTTACGTCATGTTTTCACTATTTATCAATTGCTTTTAATCCCATTAATTTCCCTTTTTATCCCTCTTATCTTGTTTTCCCCATGCCTTTGATAAGGCTATATGATTTGTATCATATTGCGTGCTTGACATTTCACAATATCTTTGATGAACTTTGAAGAATTAATACTATTTACGGAATATTGTATATTCATATTTATTGATTTTCATATTGCTCCGGTTGTCTTTTTTCGATCGCTGGACGTATAAAGCAGACGGCTATCGGCGGATTAGATGACACTTGTTAGTGAATTTGTATGTGAGATTGCTTTGCTAAATATAAAATACAAGAACATTTTCAATATCTTTAAAACTATCATTGATATCTGATAATTAAACAATTATTAAAATAAACCTACCAAACTACATAATACAATAAAATACTTGACTTAAAGTAGGGGAGTTTGATGTGGTGCACAATTGCACCCCTCTGTAAAAAAAAACGAATAGTCCATGGTGATCATGAATATTCATGTTTTTGCTTACCTCGGCAACATGCTTGGCTATACTGAATGGAAAAATTACGGTGGGGGATTTAGATGAAATGGACATAATGAACCGATCAGAACTGATCTATGATAATTCATGCTTATTATCCGTCGTGTGCTTGAGCTATAACCTTACAATCCCGTGGCAAATTGCGTCCAAAGTTGGACTTTTTTTCACATGTGTTATATAGGCAATGGCGAGCTAGCGACCTATTTTGACCAAATTACGGTGGGTGAACTTTCAAAAGTCAATGGGACATGAGGGTTCCAATGAAAGAGCTAGTGTCAACGTACATCGGCGTGGATGTGCTTTTCGTTTAAACAAAAAATGAATTTTTAAGGATTTTGTTGTTGTTGTAAAAGTCAGTGGGCTAACATGTTAGGCTGCTGACTCTGACGATAGGGGGCGTTTTTAAATGAGACTAAACGGAGCTTTATGTATATAAATAGTTTATCAAAATTCACATTTGTCATGATTAAACTGGAACAAATTACTCTATATTAGTGCATTCACATATGAACATACTCCTATCAATCTAACTTGGATGCTAGTGTGAAGAAATAAGATTCTTAGGGAGAAAATAGGAAATGTATACTATCAATATAAATAAAATCATTAGTAGACAGTGAGGACACGACGTCACAGACTGATGAGTGAGTTGCCAATTTGCCTTGTGATTTTCAAAGTTTTTCATGTCATTAAACATTCATAACTTTCTTATTAGTTATCAAATTTTGCTTAAACTTGTTGTATTGGTTTGTCTGATTTTTCTGCTTCTATTGAAAGTAGGTTTTTTTTGGAGTGGACTTGGCCTTTAATAAAACATGTGTTACATTTTCAGAAAAATTGTTGTCATTGTGATAATCGGGTGGAAAATTAAATGAAAAAGAAGTTCGACCTGATGGGTGTGTTACAATATTTAAAGAGGGGGTCGGGGCATTGACAGGGATAGTGGCAAATAATTGACAAACGGAGAGAGGAGATAAAGAGAGAGAGAGAAGGAGAGAACGAATAAATAGAGGGATAAAGAGAGAGAGAGACAGAGAGAGAGAGAAAGAGCGAGGGAGAGAGAGAAAGAGAGAGAGAGGGAGAGAGAGAGAGAGAAAGAAAGCTTCAACGAATCTTGAGAATTGCATGTATGACATTTCGCCCCCTCATTGCCTAAACACATGTACCAAACAGCACCTGTTTTTTGTATATATTTCATAACAAAATGAAGAAGCTAATGACATGACCAATATTTTAGGTTAGTAATATCTGAAAGAAGATTAGTTAGTGATCATATCAGGTGATCATGTTTTGATTGAAATTAATGGATAAAAGTCACATATTATTTGGGACACATTAACACATTGTACATTGCAGATTTGTCTTGTTAGGTGGCTTAGCGTGTTATGTGTTAAGAAGGCACAATGCACAACCTTCAATGATCATGAAAGAATGAATGCTGACTATACAAATGATCCATGGAAAATGAGAGAAACTCCCACAAATTGACAGTCCATCGTAACAAGACATTCTTGATTTTTAACATGCATGTGCAGAATTGCAAATAACTTTCGAGTAGAAAATTTCATTCTCAAAAAACATACGGAAGGAAATGATTAAAGGCAGCATAATTTTCTGCTTCATGTCAATGGAGCCTGAAAGATATTAACCCTACAATCTACATGTATGTCAAAGTATATGATTAAACACCTTTCTGGCTCTCATCATACTATTCATTACTACTTATTTAAAACATGTCGATGAATATACATGCACATTATCATAATACATGTACAGTTAACAATTACATTATTATCATACCCTAACCCCTGCCTCAGGCGCGGATCCAGGGGGGGGGCCGAGCGAGCCTTGCCCCCCCCCCCCCGCAAAAAAAAAAAAAAAAAAAAAAAAAGAGAGAAGAAAGGAAAAGAAGGGAAAGGGAAAGAGGAGAGAAAGGGAAAGAAAGAAGAGGAAGAAGAAAAGAAAAGGGGGAAAAGGAGATCGGGGGGGGGGCGAAAGGGTCTTGCCTCCCAGGCTGTTGACCCCCCCCCCCTCCCCCCAATCAAAAAAAATAAGAGAGAAGGACGGAAAGGGAAAGAAAAAAGGAAAAGAGGAGATACTGGCGTACCGATGGGGGGGGGGGCTTGGGGGAAATCAAATTCAAACGTGGTTTATTTCTAATTCCACAACGGTGGATTACAAATAATGCTGATATGACATAATTTCCGAGATTTTTCCTCACTTTTTAGTAAATTATACGTTTGTATGTGTTTGTTGGAAAATGACAAATTCCTAAATTTACAGCCAGGCAAGAAATATGATTCTTGAGATTCCTACATGTCAGTGCCCGAGGTACTGCGGGGATCGGGAGCACCGAGCTCCCCCCCCCCCCCCACACCCACTTTTTTGAAAAAGTATATTAAAGAGAAATAATATAGAATGAGAGCAAGAATGAAAGAATAGTTAACTGCCAGTGTTAAAAAATAATGAGGCATCAAAATATGCCCATCTGACCGTGATTAATGCCTAAAACCCCTAAGCCTCCGGGGCTCTGCCCCCTGGATTCCACCTAGGGCTCTACGGCGGGCCCTTAGATGATCATCTGACGGTAATTTAATGCCTCAAACCCCTGATTTTTGGCGGCTCCGCCCCCTGGACCCCACGCCAAATAGTGACCTGCCAGTGTCACAAAATAATAAGGTATACAAAAAAAATGCTCATCTGACCTTAATTAAACGCCTAAAACCCCTGAGCTTCCAGTGCCGGCTCCGCCGCCTCGACCCCACCAGGGGCCCTAAGACGGGCCCCTGAATGCTTATCTGACCGCTTGCGGGGTTAGACAAGGTATCAAAATGTGTTTATCTGACCGCAGACGCGTAGCCAGGGGGGGGGGGGGCGGCGGTCCCCCCAAATCGGAAGAGGACGTAGGAAGAAAAAGGAGCAGACAAAGAACATCTTTGAAATTCAGACAAGGATTAACAGTATAGAGAACGGTACAACGCATCGGCTTCTTTCTCTAATAATTTAATGAAACGTCACAGCGTCGCGCAGGAGGGGAGGGGGGGGGGGGACTGAATTCAGACAAGGATTAAAAATCGAGAACGGTACAACGAATCATCTTCTTTCTCTCATAATCTTATGAAACGCCAAAGTTTCCGCGCTTCGCGCGGGAGGGGGGAACCTGAATTCAGACGAGGATTCAGAGGCGAGAACGGTAATACGAATCTTAAATGGCTTAATGAAACGTAAAAGCTTCCGCGCTTCGCGCGGGATGGAGGGGGAACTAAATTCCGATGAGGATTATTTTCGAGAACGGTACAACGAATCGTCTTCTTTCTCTAATGATTTAATGAAAATTAAAAGCTTCCGCGCTTCGCGCGAGAGGGGGGAACCTGAATCTAGACGAGGATTAAGAGTCGAGAACTGAACAATGAATCGTCTTCTTTCTTTAATAGTTTAATGAAGCGTCAAAGCTTCCGCGCTTCGCGCGGGATGGAGGGGAACTAAATTCCGATGAGGATTATTTTCGAGAACGGTACAACGAATCATCTTCTTTCTCTAATGATTTAATGAAAATTAAAAGCTTCCGCGCTTCGCGCGAGAGGGGGGAACCTGAATCTAGACGAGGATTAAGAGTCGAGAACTGAACAATGAATCGTCTTGTTTTTCTAATGATTTAATGAAACTTAAAAGCTTCTTCGCTTCGCGCGGGAGGAGGGGGGGGGGAGAATCTAAATTTAGATGAGGATTATTTTCGAAAACGGTACAACGAATCGTCTTTTTTCTCTAATGATTTAAGGAAATTTAAAAGCTTCCGCGCTTCGCGCGGGAGGGGGGGGGAGGGGAAACCCAAATTCAGACGAGGATTAAGAGGCGAGAACGGTAATACGAATCTTGAATGGCTTAATGAAACGTAAAAGCTTCCGCGCTTCGCGCAAGAGGGGGAGGGGGGAGACTGAATTTAGACAAGGATTAAGAGTCGAGAACGGTACAACGAATCGTCTTCTTTCTCTAATGATTTAAGGAAATTTAAAAGCTTCCGCGCTTCGCGCGGGAGGGGGGGGGGGAGGGGAAACCCAAATTCAGACGAGGATTAAGAGGCGAGAACGGTAATACGAATCTTTAATGGCTTAATGAAACGTAAAAGCTTCCGCGCTTCGCGCAAGAGGGGGAGGGGGGAGACTGAATTTAGACAAGGATTAAGAGTCGAGAACGGTACAACGAATCGTCTTCTTTCTCTAATGATTTAATGAATCGTAAAAGCTTCCACGCTTCACGAGGAAGGGGGAAAATTAAATTCAGACGAGAATTATTTTCGAGAATGGTACAACGAATCGTCTTCTTTCTCTAATAATTTAATAAAACGTCAAAGCTTCCGCGTTTCGCGGAGGAGGGAGGGGGAATCGCCCCTCCCTGCAACGACCCCCCCCCCGCATTACGTCACTGTTGGTCACTATTACGTACCAATATTTGGCTCGCATAATTTCAAATTTGGGCCCCCCCCCCCTAAGAAATCCTGGATCCGCGCCTGCCCTGCCTTACCAAGTTGTGTAATGGTTTAAGTACGAGGATTTAAGCAGTTGATTTGAATCTTTCTTGAGAATGTTTAGGCTTAATTTATATTTCTTTACATATCAAAGCTTCATCTAAAAGTTTTCAAGAAAGGCACTAATCGAACCAACTTTTTTTCATTATCATTTTACGAAAACAAAATATTATTTACAAGGGTTATGAATATTTTAGTTCTTAATTGTATGTTTTTATGAATAATCCACGTACTTTTTATAAAAGTACATGTTTGTGTTTTAGACACCCTCCTGGATCTGATAAAGCAGAAGATTTCTTCCTCATCATTGACCTGCAATTGACAAGAGACTCCAGTACGTTCATGTACTACAGTTGTTTTTTCTATGCTCTCAAAAATTATCATGAAGTTATTGTGTTAGTAAATTTCACCAAATCAAGCTTTAAATAGTTTTAATTTCTTGCAACAGTTATAATTTTTACCAAAACAGACGAAGGTCTGCACCATTCCCGGTGGAAAATACTGACATAATTGTCGTTTCCTATTTACCCTCCCACCCAAGAGAAAGGGTAGTAATGACATATCAAAACCTTGTAACAATTTAAAATTTAAAATATGCAGCAACATAAATATATACACAGCAACACCATTGCCATCATCAATATATGTCTTTTAGAGAGAGAGAGAGGGAACCAAAACAATTTGAGATTTGTCCAATATTTGTAGTGATCCACATGACTTTTGTATAGTCTACCAAAACTCAAAAGGACATTATCATTTAAAGCCAAACTAGCAGCATCCCATCTAGCGCCATCTCATGTCAGCTGTAGCAGTATAGTCGCTATAATCGCTGCGCTGTTGGTTGTACTGGGTTACGCACTGTTGACAAGTTGACCATGATATGACGCTGTGCAACAAACAGTACGTTAGGGCAGAAGGTTCACCTGTTCAGTGTTGCTTGTATACACCCGTCACATTGCCAAACCAACTCCACATCGACTCTAACCCGAACGATTCTGGGCAATTGGAGTTCATGTACGCCTAATATTTTGTTCAGTCTGGATACTGTCTTGTGTTGGTCTTGCTGGTTTTAATGCCCTTCTGGCAAATTAAGGCCTCTTAGCTCTCCATTAATCTAGTATATAAGTCACGTGACCCATCAGATTGTAATTTGATACAGCTAGTCACGAAATATTTTAACCCTTTCAGGACAGGATTTATTTTGAGGGTTACATTGATCGCATATTGTTCTTCAAATTGGCAACAATTTTACTTTTCGTTTGTTTTGTCTATTGTTAACATAGATGAAATATCCCATATTATAAACATATACACGGTTGAGAATCTTGTTGGAAATTTGAAGAAGAAAAAAAGGTCAATCTTAATCTGAAAACATTGAATGTGGATTTCTCAAGGTATTGCCAATTTAAAGATTTGTTTATATATTTTGTTTTATTCCTGATATGAAAATGTTATTTATTTATAAAATGAACATATAAATCGTGTTGCAGAAGTTTTCGCCCTTTCTGGAAATATTTTTTATGAACACGATTTTTATGAACACCGATCGACTGTATGATTATCAAAATATTTACTATTAGAAATCGAAACCGAATTTTGCGTTTTCCTAACAGTTGTCATACAGTCTTTTGGGGTGAACGAGTATGGTAAAACTGGTCACTCAAAGATTTTTACTTTTTGAGGCACATCTTGATCATTTTGAAGCGCAACTTTTGTTAAGGGCTTCAATATTGCAATATATGACAGACACTGATAACACGTAGGGACGTGCATCTTAGATTAAACATTGTTAAACGATGCCATTAACCCAAATAAGGCCCCTCCACGATTTTTCCGATTGCTCAGGAACGCATGTGGATTGCGCCCTGCCGCTCGCTGACTTTTTTCTTTTGAGTCTTGCGCAACTTTTTAAAGCATTTTTTTGAGAATCGGACCTACGGTTACAAGGTCACGTGACCTTTTGTTTTTGCATGTCAGCCCAAAAATCGCTCATTTTCGTGATTTGTGTACAAAACATATGGAAAAGTTATTTTTCCAAAAAGCAGATCAAACGTGGGTTATTGGGTGTTGTTTAAAGTTTAGGTGGTTGTTTTGGGAGTCAAAATTGTTGAATTGTAGTAAGAAATGAAATAAAACAACAACAACAATGAAATACATAAGAAATTATCAAAACAAGGGATAACATAAGGAATCAGCTGGCTCTTTCAAATTTTGTTGTCGTATTATTTTTCAGAATGGTCCAATATATATATATAGAATGCTTAAATATGAATAACATATGATTTATAGGTAAAAATGTGATTTTTATGACTTTATTTGCATAAACTACCATAAATATGCAAATGAGGGGACTTTTCAAAAAATTGAAATTATCATATTATTCTATACACTTCACTTGACATGCGTGCAAATTTTCGCGGTGATCGGCCGCTTCGCAGCCGAGATCTTAAGGGGGGCCATAATGCCCCCCCCCCCCGGCCGTACTAAGACCTCAAATAGCCCGGCCTTTTTAGGGTTATATAAATACATTTCTTATATAGACTTTTAATTCCTCTTATAATTTCATCATTCAATGACTAGCATGCATCATTGACGATGTACACCAACCAAGACATATACACAATAAGTCTTTTTTATTCAATATGACACATCGGACAGAACACATGCATGTTTTAATATTGATCCATAGCTTAACCTGTCTTTTCATAGAGCCTAAGAGGCTAACGATCTTTAAACATCACTTTTTTTTCTTATTTTTAGCTGCATGACCAACATTTTTCAACCGGATGCAATGTCAAAAGATCATATTAATTTTCCGGAAGCAACAATCTATTCCAGTACGTGAGAATGTTTGTGAAGTCTGTTCTAATCACTCGCCGAACAAAAATCGACCTTGTTTAATTTCCTTTGCGCAATCTCTTTTTTACCCCTGAGCTGTAATAGCCTTTGTCACTTATGCATGTTAAAATCTTGATATACTTCGCTAATGATATTCCTGTGGCGTTGGGTACATATTGAAATGTGAATGCGAATATTGCCCTTCTGTGGACTTGACATCGTTCATTCCTATGCGACTATACGTTATCAAGGGGTAAGTTTATCATTCTCATAGTTTGTTATAGAACCTGCAGTATAAAATTCTTACGTACAGATTACAGGTCATAATTATAAATAGGGATTACGTGAGGCCAATTAAACCTGAAAACTATCCATACATATATCTACACATTTTGTTAGCATAAGTTTGTCTACAACTACCATACAACTAGTACATAGCGACCACTAAGGTATATGCAAAGTGGATTCCAGTCAAAGAGATGCCCTTATTTACAACAGGTGTCTGGAATGGCTAATAACCAGGGGTTATGGATAGAAACATGGATATTTCAATACAATAGTCAGCGTGTATATTTAGACCATGGAGATATTCTTATATCTCCATGTTTAGACCGGACATAAGTGCGTTATTATGTACAACTTTTGTAATTTACCTTACATCTTATTTTGTTAAAGCATGGACCTATTACGGATTGACATTTATCGTTTTCTTAACGAATTCATTGTGATTGTCTCCGTCAATGTCGTCTCAATAACATGCCGTACTTGTTTCTTCACTTTGATCTCATGAAGGTTACCGCCAAAAAGCCGGGACAGAATGAAGATAGTGATTTTGAGGTTTTTTGTATGTATGCATTTTAGAGCAAACACAAACACCCCCCCCCTCGTAATTTTTTGTTTTATTACCACAAAAATAAAAAAAATAGTGTCCTCTTACCCCCCCCCCCCCCCCACCCCCCCCCCCCCCCCCCGCTTATTTAGCTGCTTGCTGAGTCGTTGCTATTTTTGTATAACAAAAACCAAAAAGAAATGACCTCTCACCGATCACTCCTAAACTCCCCTCTTCTTCTCTCGTGCTTCCATCCTCTCTCCTTATCTTTCTCCCTTCATTTCGCCCTCTATCTTTCCCTCCTCCATCCCTCCTACCACAATTCAATACTCAGATCAGGATGGCGGCGAACTTCAGCTCTGCAGAAGACATCTGTGATAGAGAGAACTGTCAATCATTCACAAATGTGACGTACTACGTGAAGGAGAAGAAGAAGCTCTGCGATGACAGCACCTCCAAAGAGGAATGCATCGGAAAAGCTAGAAAGGGTAGGCCCAATCTGTATTGTGAGAAGCATGATGGTGAAGAAATCAAACTGTATTGTAAAACACATAATGTAGCAGTGTGTCAATTATGCGCAATGATATATCATCAGCAACCTTGTATGCGACAGGATATAGAGGGCGCCATCTTGGATATTAGAGTAAAACTAAACATTCTAAAAGAAAAAGTAAATGACAAATTGGAGGTTTGTCGAGTTTATGGAGATCAGATTCATCAGTGTAGGAAAGACACCGACACCCATCTACAAGCTTTGAAAGATGAAGTTGATTCGGTAATCAATGAAGCGATCCAAACAGAGAAAGACAAAGAGAAGGAGGATGCTGCAGAAATCAACCAGGAGATTGATGAGAAGAATCAGAAACTTCAAGATGAGATTAAACAAATCAATGAAAAGATGCAAAAGAACGATGAGGAGAGAGAGAAGCGACTTGAGCTAAACCATTATAATGCAGAGAAAAGACGAGAACCCATTAACAACAAACAGCATGTTCTGCAAACAGACATTCAAAACATCGCTGAAGAGAAAGAGAAAAAGATTGGACAGTTGGAGATATCTTGGCAAGATAACACGAAAACCACAGAGACCACAATTCAGACCCTTCATACAGTTCTCAAAGATGATTCAAATGTCGTCAAAGATGGGCATCGTGTTAAAACATCAGTGGGTGATGAATTAAAGAAACCAATGAATGAGGGTGAGGTGAAACAAATCACTGAGGCTTTATCGGTTGTGAGGTTTGTGAAGGGTGCTGGGAGAAAGAAGTATGATGGGAGAATTGATGGGTATGATGGGGAGTGGACGCTCATTGATACAATCAATGTCAGTGATAAAATCACATACCCAGCCGTTGTAGGATGCATTGATGAATACAATGTGATCATCACAGATGAAGATAGCCTACATACTTACATGTTAGATATTGGCACTAAAAACAGTCAGAGAGTGATAACCAGTAGTGATACATCATGGGTTACCTCCTGTGAACTGCTGAATGATGACATGGTAGTATGCGGTAAATACGGTAAAGGGTGTACAGGAGAGAGTTTGACTGGATGCATCGATGTTTATGACAGACAATGGAAGTACATCAATGACGTCACAATACCAAGAAACACGACGCGTAATGAAACAAGGGTGGATGTAGCTGTTGACCAGTATGGGATGATCATCGCAGCTGAGTTTGGTCAGTCTAAGATATACGTCATCAACCCTGCTGATGGTAAGATTATGAATACCATCACATGTAAACAGAATATAATAATGCGTGGTGTACTATCATCAGGTCACATCATTGCTCAACCCTACCCAGAAGATCACAGAGTGTTCATCATCGACAGACAGGGTGGCCAAAGGGAAATCCCCCACAGTGGTGTCATCCTGAATGCCTGCATCGATCCAATGACAGACGACCTCTATGTCGTGACATTAGATGATGCAAGCAAGACGTGTGTGATTGATCAGGTGATGAGTGGGAGTGATATGAAGAAGAGAAGAGTAGCATTATTCTATCTAGCAACAGAACTGGAATCACTGGAGGAAAGGGGTGGTCACCTAAGATCATCTCGGGTGATGATGACGTCATCAGGGAAACTGATTGCTAGCGATGGAGATAACATTCTCGTGTTCAAAAACAAGTTTACCTTCTAAATCAAATCCCATGTGAATGCAATTTCCATGTTCAATACGTATACCCATGCATGACATACATACATGATATCTACAGAATATTATCTTGATGTACTCATTTCGCTTCAATCTTTACAGACTAGAAAGCCCTCATTTGATCATGGTTCCAATATATTAAGTTCCTCAGATAGGATGGCATGATGTCATCACTAGCATCCGAATAATTACATGCATATTTCTATTGTGCATTATAACATGTACATAGATAAATAGGATAAACACTTTCCACATAAAAAATGAATTTTTATCATTTCATTATTTCAAGAAAATTATAGCCATACATGAATTTGCATGAGTACAATTACAATCACCATAATCAGGTGTAAGCCAAGTTTGTACTATGAATAATAGAATACAAAAAGCGAGAGAAAATCTATATATCACTGTTATTGATCTAATTCAAATCAGGTTTGATTATAATTTCCCATATGCACTTTGTATTTTATATGTATGTACATAAACAAATGGTATGGCTATCACCACTAGCATCACAATAATTATATGTAAATCTAAATATGTTTGTTATTACGTGTAACTAGATTAGATATGATTATATGATATACAGGATAAACAATTGTCCCATTAATAAATAAATTGTTATAATCATTTCTTTTTTTATAAGAAAAGTGTAGAAAAACATGTATTTTGCATAAGTATAATAACCATTACCATATTAGGTTCTAGCCAGGTTTTTGCAAATAGAATACAACAAGCAAGAGGAAATAAAAAAATGCAAAAATGGAATTAAAATCATAGTGACTTTAGTAGAAAATAAATGACTTTTATTAAATTACTTTAATAACGAAATACGATACAGAGTTTCCTAATCTGCCAAGATAGTACTTACACGACATTAGCACATAACATATTTTAATTCGTGCATTATACCAAGATTAAAGAAGATTCTAACTTTATAGACATTTACATTTTTTCTCTCATACATGTTGATATAGTTCATTGTGTTCTGCTAAGGGCAGTCCACACAGGAGAGCCCCCTTTAATTATATTTCTATCCAACCCGATATTTTCGCCTTCTTCTTCATTATGACTTATGATCCGTCACCTATCAGCGGGAAATTGGAATAAAATAAATGTAATCAAATGAAACAAAAGGTTCCACAGTCTTCTTATCTATCATGAAACTATTCACATCACACATCCTTATATCTACACAAAACGTGTACATGTAAATAACTGCATTATAAGGAGTATTTGTAAGAATTAAAAAGTGTTCTTGTTCTTGTCATATTTTGCTATTACGAGATATGTTAATATATTTGAAGTACATGTTCTTTTTTATTGAACATATCCTACACAATGAAGGATGATTTAACCCTTTGCTAAGAGACAACATGTATATAATCCGTTTAGAGCCAGACGGGAGTAAACTCGGAGTATGTACTAAGTTACTCCTCATGGCTCCAAAAACACGACATGTACACTGTACACGCTCATTTATAGGCACATGTCAATAGTTGCATTACATTAAGTACATGTATAAGTATATTTGTTTGAACAGTGTAATTTATTGATCGTTTTTTCAGCTAGAGTAATCGAATAAACTTTGTTTTATGGTCATGAGTATACATGATATTCCTTTGTATAAAAAGTATGGATACAAATACTTTCTACTAATCCTACGACTAAGAACTAATTAATGTTCGATCTTTTGTATTGTCAACTTCCAGCACACTTTTACAGATTTTATGCCATAAGTTGCATGCAATACATAATGTACAAATTAGCATAAAAAATGCTCACAACATTTAAACATGTATATAGCTGTATAATACCCTCTATTTTCAACATTTAACTTTGTTGTTTCACTTTTTTATATTAGATTTGTTGTTATGTATATGTAGTTTAAAAGAATTGATTCTAAAATAATGAAATATGTTGTAGATTGTTGTCATGATCGTCTAACACACTAACAACAGGTAAATAGCTGTATAACACCGAGCTTTTAAAAAGTAAATTTGTTGATATAACAATTTGCTTTTAGAGATTGTAATATATGCATTTATCTGAAAACTATTTCTAATATAATGAATAATATAACAACTAAATAGGGCAAAGTCTCATTATATATCAAGTAAGTATTTGCATTATAAGTATGTTCGTGATATGTTCATAGCAGAAAGTACCCAGTTTTTTGTTAAGATGCAACACTGTTTGATAGAACATTTACTACGTTACACTGAGTTGTTGTATGATTCAAATTGATGGCTTTTCATTTGTCTACATTATATGACACGTTGATGTAGTATATCCTGGCAGTATATGTGATAGAACAATACATAGGTTGTATAGTCTCTTTACCTAGATTAATAGAAGAGATAAAATAGTGAAAGAAGTTACACGGTTGAATCATCCCACACACTAAAAACATGTACATAGCTGCATTATGCTAACAAAGTTGTTATTACGTTCATATTGTGGATTGTTCGTATTGGTATGTGACATGTTGATATATATATATATTATATCCAACAAGTATATATTGAATAATGTTATTAAATAGTTTACATCATAGTACCCAGCATTTTTATGATTCAACACTGTTGATGTCATAATGTTCCTATGGGAAAAATCGATTTTTGATAATAGTTTGATAGAACAGATAGTATAATTAAGCTGCACAGTATGTCTTCACTCACAATCACCAAATGTACATTATACTGATTACTTGTAATATTTAAATTGCTGATTTTGATTTGGCTATTGGACAAGTGTATACATGTATACAGGTGAAGAACAATGGCGTATGTACATTTAAAAAAAAGGTATATTCATACTAATTACTTGTTACATTTAAACGGTATGTTTTTTATTTGCTTTGAGGTGTGTTGATACATACATGTATCTTTCAAACTAGTGCTACAACTAATAATAAAGCAATGCTGCAAGGTCATGAGGATGATGATGATGATGATGATGGCTTACAGTGTATTGTAAAGATTTTGTTTATTAACAATGTATCAAGAAACTATTCACATGTAAAGTACGCTCATGAAATGTAAATAGCCGCATAATTCATAGCATTTGTTTGATTTATCTTTGTTGATTGCCAATTATTATCATATGAGATATGTTAATTGTTGTTGTGTAGGTAGATGGAAGAGATGTTATTACAGTTACAGTAACATACGCTGTCAGTGGTTTCTTCTTTCCATCTCATACACTCACAATATAAAGACCACTGCATGTTATGGTATCTAATCTTGTCTTACCAGATGAAATGTTATATTCTTTCATTTGTTTGCTTCATTCGTTTGCTTCTTTTCGGGGGAGGGGTATTCTTCTTTTACCCTATGTAATGTACAATATCATTTGTATCGCTGCATGAGCTTTTTTCTTGTTTGTTCATTATGCTTGCTAGTTGATTTCGTTTCGTAGAAGATGAATACAAATGAAAATGCTAAACGAATAAAATAAGTTACATATTTTTTATTAACTATCAGGAGACCGTTTGGATTACACAGCCATGCATGACAATAGCTGTAGCATAGAGTAGCACAGTATGACCTTATACTGGCCAATTTGTCAGGTTCAAAATAATTTTGTTATAAACAACGGTGTGGTGATCACGAAAGTGTCAACCACTGAATGTTCCCTGCTCCAGCAGGAAGCTCGGCGAATGATTTCACGATGAACCTCATACCCTGACGGTTCTTTAGAACCAGTAACCTAAACGACTAGCGAATATGACGTTATTAGCACTTAGGTAACAACTGAGTACTATTGGATACCATGGAAAACCATAGAGAGTTTAACCAGGGACCAGATAGAGAAAGACTGGAATCAAGCCGCTCTCCTTTGACCCCATGCTCCAAGCCGCCAAAAAGTTTTGCGCTAATCTGCAACTGTTGATCAGGTGGTGAGATAAAAGAGCGCATGAAATTTCAGGATTTAGAATTCCTACATCAGAAAGTGGTATCACAGCAACTGTTCGCTGTCCCTTCCAATGATTTCTCATCCATTGTTGAATGTGTAAAGAGTAGAACAAGCGAACACAAACTTGTGTAATTTTATCCTTTTTTAACTTGAAAAATACACAAAACACGCGAAAACACGCATTAGCAAACTTGTTATTGAAGATTGTAAATCATGAAACAAATAACGGGACATTAAAGCATGCACAAATTAGCGCATCATCCTAAAATATTGACTTTTTGTCACGATGTTACTTTTCTTTTACCAACTCTGGCACACAAATTATAGGAAGGACGGAGTTCTAAATTTAAAAATTTGTTTGATGCACTATTCCCAATAAAATCCCCATACAAAGTTTTTGATTTACGCTGCAGTTGTGCCGGTAATGTAATATTTTGAAATAAATCTAATAATAATAATAATAGCTCACATTTATAATGCGCCTAATACTACGTTTCTAGGCGCGGAACATATTATTAAAACTGGTGCCTGGCTTCCGAAAGTCACCGCAGTGGAACTTCAAAGCCAAGTGGAATGTTACACATCTCATGAATGCGTTTGAATAAATTACAAGAGTTTCGCCTCCTTTCTTTCACCTCCCTGGTTTAACAGAAGATGACTATAAAAGGGTAATGTGTGAATGTTTGCCCTGTCAGTTAATTTTTTAGAATATTTGATAAAACGTTAATCAGTTTGACATTACCAAATTGAGGGAAACAATAGCAGTTGAGTAAATATATATTGTGTTTTAAAGTCATCATGAAAGATTCCATTGGTTATGAACATCTGTAAGTGTCCATGAACAATTTGCTTTTTGCCTTAATAAAACGCGTCTTCAAAATCTAATTGGTTGTCATTGTGAGTTTCATCAAATTAAGAGGTAATCGGAGGGAAAATTAGATGAAAAAGAAGTTTAAAGTGATGGGTTTGTTCCACTATTTTAAGAAGGGGTGAGGGTACTGACTGGGAGAGCGGGAAATAATTGAAAAAAAAGTAACAGAGGGAAAAAGTGGGGAACGGGAGATAGAGAGGGGGAGAGACAGGAATTATTAGAGAGAGAAAGAGAGAGAGATAGATAGATAGAGAGAGAAAGAGAGAGAGAGATAGATAGAGAGAGAGAGAGAGAGAGAGAGAGAGAGAGAGACATTGGTGGTAAGGATGGGAGAGACACATAAACCTTCTTACTTTAACAGATCATGAGAATTACATGTATCAACATTATTTCTGAATGGCAGGTACCGTACGTCCATGTTGCCCCCCCCCCCCCCCCCTATTTCACCGGTGCTCCCTTATTGGCTGGATCCATACTACCATTACATATTATCATTGGCTGGATCCACACTACCATTACATATTATCATTTTCCTTTCCCTCCCCCTCCCCCTCCCCCTGCCCCCCCCCCCCCCGGCCCACCCCCTCTCTCTCTCTCTCTCTCTCTCTCTCTCTCTCTCTCTCTCTCTCTCTCTCTCAATCCCTCGTTTTTATCCCTTTTCTCTTTCCTTCCTTACCCCCTCTTTTTTGTTTTACTTCTTCAACCCCTATTTACCATGTCCTCTCACCCTCTATTTCCATATCCTCTCGCTCTCTCTCTCTCTCTCTCTCTCTCACTTTTCCCTCTGTATTCATAATCGCTCTTTTTCTCACTCTTTCTCTGTTTGTCCTTCCTCTTCTCCTCTCTCTCTTTACTTATTCATCCTCCTCTTTACACTATCCCCTCTCCATCTCTATCCTTATTCTCCACTGTCGATCTCCTTCTTTCTTTCTCTCTTTCTCCCTCTGTATTTATTATCCCTCTTTTTCTTATACTACCCCCTCTTTCTCTCTCTCACACCCCTCTCCCTCTATCTCTTTCTCTCTCTCACACCCCTCTCCCTCTATCTCTTTCTCTCTCTCACACCCCTTTCACTCTGTATTTTTCTCTCCCTCTTCCGTAATTACACTGTGCCTCTCACCCCAACCGTCATCCCTCTTGCTCCCCTTCCTCTCTCAATTTTGTTTGTGCAAAACAAGTCAAGAGTGAACAATTAAGATTAGTTTTAATATGCATATTTTTTTATTTTTTTAAAGAATACTTTCATAAAATTCATGTCTTGACATGATCATCCATAACATACACATTGTCCCGCCCAGCAACAATGTTTACTCTAATGAAGCAATATAGATTGTATGGAATTATATTATTACTCTCAATAAACTATTAACTTCAAGATCAGGGGACGGCTTCAGATTTTATGAATGGTGGGAGGGGTTCAATTCCCCCGAATGTATGAAAACATAGTTCGAAAAAGATTATCAGGCGAAAATATAGGGGTTCATTTAGGCATGGATGTTACGATTTATATCAAGAAAACAAAAACAGGAGCGCTCCAGTCCCTCCTTTGCCCCTCACACCCCCTAAATTGTGATCCTCTTCTCTACATGAATATTCATAATGGAAACGCTGGTTCAACTTACAACAATATATTGCCAGCATTCTCCATATTCATTCAGACAAACTTTGTTTTCTTCTTTTTTCCCCTTCCACAGGGTTCCATTATTAAATAATAATATTCAGAAATACCTAAATGTGTTTCAAACAATTTTTTTTTTTTGCATACAGTTTTACAATAAACAAATGTTATTTAAATTTCATTAAAGAAAGAGATCATATCATAAAGTTACATATATGTAGTGCGCTATTTTGCACTAGTTGAAAATAAATATAATTCAAAGTTTTGTATTAAGTTTGGATGTAAAGACCTTTTATATTCTTTTCAGAATACGGTCCCAGGTTTATACAATATCGTGAAAGTTAAAAATCCAAAGTCAACTACACATGTGTTTAATGAAGGTAAGAACAATCATCACCCCTTTGCCCTCAATCGCTTCCAGAATTCGTTTTTTACTGTCACAGACAGGTACCACGTTTGGACCAAAGATAACATAGTCAATAAAACTTTGTCAAAACAAATATATATACATCAATCTGAGATATTGATTTCGTTCTATGAACTCCAACATATATTTCTTAAATTGATAAGCAAATGTATGCATCGCTATTATTTACAGCGGGCAATAAATCAAAATACATATACCTTATCAGCTATCATATCACATGAGGGAAAACAGTATTTACTTTCAAGTTAAACATTAACCTCATGAGATAAGACTAGATGATACTTGGTTGATTTAATAAATACAATTATCATTTTACATCACAAGGAGTGAGCAAAGTTTTAAACGTCTCTCTGCCTACAACGCAGTGGATCATGTTGTATGATGTTTATATTCTCATGAGTTTCCTCAACGTTAAACAACGTAATACTTCTCTAAACTACTGTGAGTATCATATTAACGATACACTTTATGATTTTGTTATAATTATTATCAGAATGGTTTCACTATGTTGTAATGTAATACTACATTGTATGATGTGTTACTGTATGAGGAAGTTAATGCTTTCTATTACAAAAGAAAACGTCATATATTGGTTTCAAACCACAAAGTCAGGAGTGCCGTGGTCGAGTGCTTTAAGGCGCTAGACTGGAGATAGCAATACATTAACGTGCACTTGCTACTATCCACCCAGGTTTTAAAATGGGTACCCGGTAGGATGCGACGTCAAAGTATAAACGCCTGGCTGGAATACTCCACATGGAGTGGAAATTTTGCACACAGTGCGTACGGGCATGTATTGAATCCAATGTCCGGGGTAATAGTATATGTATTAAGCGCTATATTAAAGCAGAATTATTATTATTATTAGTCAAATCGAATCCAAATGGTATTTGATATAATAAAAATATATATTTTCAGTTATTAAGCGCAGCATACATTTCCCCATATGCTTCGGCCACTTGGTAATATCAATTATCAACAACACTAATACAAACGCGCGCATACGATAATAAACCTATATGTAAAAAAAAAAAAGGACCAACGTGTCAATTTTGCTTTACATCATTAATTATGTTAATTGCAATCATTTATGAATTCCATTTTGTCTAATCACTAGAAAACCTGAAGAAAGTACACATTTTTTTTGGCAATGCATGTTTAATATAAATTACGAACACTTGTACGGAAAGAAACTATGAATTAAATAAATGTAATACTGGCTCTCAGCGCATTTTTTTTTATATGAATGCTATTTATTGTTCTTGCAGATGATTTTCAAGATCATACAAGTGTTTTATTAATAGTTTGATACAACCAATATATGACCTTTGTGTATCAATGTTAAAGCATTTTCACCAAAGGAAATACACTACCATTTATCAATAGTATTGTTTGTATTATGCATAACGATATAATAGATGTCATCGTATGTAATGTATTTCATTCATTTCCTCTCTCTCGGTCACTCCTTTGCACCCTCTCCTTCACTCCCCTTTTTCAATACCATTCCTTTTCATTTTTCCTTTTTCTCTTTTTCTCTTTCTCCCTCCCTCCCTCCTGACCTCACCTTCTCCCTTTCTTTATTCCTACTTCTCTATTCTTTCATTTCTCTCTACCCTCTACCTTTCTTCCCCCCCCCCCCCTCAGTCTTTCCCTCCCGGATCTATCCTACCCCTTTTATACCCCCCCCCCTCCTCCCTTCTCTCTCTCTCCCTCTCTTTTTCTCTTGATAATTGTTTTTTCTACAGGACCATTCTCTGATCAAGATGGCGGCACACTTCAGCTCTGCAGAAGACATATGTGAAGGAGAGAACTGTCAATCGATCACAGATGTGACGTACTACGTGAAGGAGAAGAAGAAGCTCTGCGAGGACTGCGCCTCAAAAGAGGAATGTATCGGAAAAGCTAGAAAGGGTAGGCCAAATTTATATTGTGAGAAGCATGATGGTGAAGAAATCAAACTGTATTGTAAAACTCACAATGTAGCAGTGTGTCAGTTATGCGCAACGATAGATCATCGTGACATGTCTTGCGTACAGCAGGATATAGAGGGCGCCATCATGGATACTAGAGCAAATTTAAACATTCTGAAAGAAACGGCAAAGGACAAATTGGACCTTTGTCGAGTTATTGGAGTTCAGATTCATCAGTGTAGGAGAGACACCGACACCCATCTACAAGCTTTGGAAGATGAAGTAGATTCGGTAATCAATGAGGCGATCCAAACAGACAAAGACAAAGAGAAGGAGGATCTTGCTAAAATCAACCAGGAGATCGATGAGAAGAATGACAAACTTCGCGAGGAGATCCAACAAATCAATGAAAAGATTCGACAGAACGATGAGGAGAGAGAGAAGAGAAGTGAATTAAACTGTCTAAATGCAGAGAAAAAACGAGAATCTATCGACAATAAACAACATAGTCTTCAAACAGACATTAAGAACATCGCTGAAGAGAAAGAAAGAAAGATTGGTGAGTTGGAGAGCGCATGGAAAGATGACACAAAAAACACGGAGACTACAGTACATACACTCGATATAGTACTCGAAAATGATACAAGTGTCGTCGAAGACGGGCAACGTGTGAAGACATCGGTGAGTGATGAACTAAAGAAGCCACTGAATGAGGGTGAGGTGAAACGAGTCACTGATAAAATATCGGGTGTGAGTTTTGTGAAGGGTGCTGGGAGAGAGAAGTATGATGGGAGAATAAATGGGTATGATGGGGAATGGAAGCTCATTGATACAATCAATGTCCGTGATGACATCACATACCCAGTCGTTGTAGGATGCCTAGATGAATGCAATTTGATTATCACAGATTGTTTACGTGGTAGCCTACATACTTACATGTTAGATATAAACACTAAAAATACTCAGAGAGTGATAACTGGTAAAGATACAGCATGGGTTTCTTCATGTGCATTACTGAATGATGACAAGGTAGTATGCAGTAAAAACAGTAAATGGGGTACACGGGACATTTCGACTGGACTCATCAGTGTGTATGACAGACAATGGAAGCACATCAATGACGTCACAATACCAAGAAACACAACGAGAGATGGCACAAGGGTGGATGTAGCTGTTGACCAGGATGGGATGATCATCACTGTTCAGTGGTTGCAGTCTAAGATATACGTCATCAACCCAGCTGATTGTAAGATCATGAATACCATCACATGCAAACATAACACAATAATGCTCGGTGTGCTATCATCAGGTCACATCATCGCTCAACCCAACATAATAGATCACAGAGTGTTCATTATCGATAGGCAGGGTGCTCAAAAGGAAATCCCCCACAGTGGTGACATCCTCAATGCCTGCATCGATCCTATGACAGACGACCTCTACGTCGTGACATCAGATCATGACGAGTACAAGACGTGTGTGATTGATCAGGTGATGAGCGGGAGTGAAATGAAGAAGAGAAGGGTAGCATCATTCCCTCTATCAAGTAGATTGGGTACTAGAAAGAAACAGTGTAAATATTCTCGCGTTATGATGACGCCATCAGGGAAACTGATTGCTAGCGATGGAGACCACATTCTCGTATTCAAAAACAGATTTACCCTCTAAATCAAATCATGTATGATTACAATTTTGTATGATCACTACGTATACACACGTACGTAAATATGCAAACGGTATGGCTCTCTATACAGCATTCCAATGATTACATGATGATCTCAACACTGTTAGAACAAGTATTACAATTTTTAATCAAGTTGGTTAAAATTTTAATCAACCACGGATTACCAGGTGAATCACACAATCGTTGGTTAATTCTTTTTTGATTCACACGATGTTGGTTAAACTTTAGTGGGTTGTTGGTTACAGTTATAACCACTGTTGGTTAAACTTACGTGGGTTTGGAGGTCTTATCCTCGTGTTTGCAGGTTAGAAATTGTTTAATATGATTATCATCAATGCTAAGATTGGAAGGAAGAAGTGAAATAAGGTTCTTGCTCAAATTAAAAACGCTTTATGTCCCGGCCCGTAGGTTGTAGCTCAGCCAGTAAGTGTAACGGACGACCTACCCAAATTGCATCATGAAGACGTTTCACTTTATGATGACATTTTTTTAAATATTTAATTGTGTTAAACAATTAGAAACAATTAGATTTAAAAAAAATAAGATTATTATTCATGCATGCAATTTGGGTAGGTGATCCGTAATAGGCCTACACTTCTCCTTCTTTAATTGGGTCTGCCTCCTTCACGGTTGAAGATTCTTGCAGACTGATGAGTGTGTGTGTGCTTACGAGAGCCAGGTGCACGGTGCAGGTAAAATGTTACTTATTGGTTGAGCTACGTACAGCCTAGGGGACGCAAATCGTTTTTGATTTGAGCAAGAACCTTATTTTACTTCTTCCTTACAATCTTAGAATTGATGATGATCATATTAAAATAATTTCTTACCTGAAAACACGGAGATAAGACCGTCCAAACCCCCATTTCTCAGGTCCTCGCGACAACCTTCATTGTTAATTTTGTCGCACGCGTAAACTGCATGTACTTTGCATGTACTTTATTTGTATGTCGAGCGATCGCTAGCTACGCGCTTCGATATCGTTCCGTTGGGTCACGTGACCAGTACTTTAATCAACATTGATTAAACTTTAATCGGAAGGGGGCTATCATTACTGTCGAAATTTTGTTTTTAATCCATGCTGGGTTACAATTTTTGCCAACGACTTAGACTTAACCAACATAGGTTAAAAGGAATAATTTTGATCAACACTGTTTTTAACCAACTCAAGATTAAAAGTAAATTTTAATCAACACTACATTTTTAACCATGGTTGAGCGTTTTTTAATCAACAATTGTTTAACCCGCAGTTTTTTAATACTTGTTTTAACAGTGAAGTATATGCGTTATTACATGTACCTAGGTTTAGCCATGAATATAATTACAGGATAAAATATTGTGATATAAATAGAATTGATGCTTTATTTTCTTTATATCAAAGAAAAGTATAGCAAAACATGAATTGGCATGAATACAATTACAATAACCATAACCAGGTTCAAGCCAGGTTTGCGCAATGAATATTAGAATACAAAAAGCAAAAGAAAGTACGAAGATGCAATAATTGAATTCAAATCATAGTGACTTGAAGGGAAAATGCATCGCTGTTTAATTGAAATACTATAACCATGCATTACGATGCAGAGTTTCCTCATTCGTGAAGACAATATTCCTATTTAAAAAAAAGCTCTTAACGTTTGTTAAATCATGCATTATACAAAGATTAAAGAAGATTCAAATAGTTACATTTGTTTTATTTTTCCTCTGTTATATGCTGATCTAGGTCATTTGAGAAAATTAAATGTCTGCCTCTCTCAAGCGTTCTGCTAAGAACAGTCCAAATAGGAGAGACTTTGTTTATTATTTCTCCATTCCTCTCTATCTTTTAGCCTACTTCTTCAGTATGTCATTTGATCTCTCACAAATGAACTGAGAAATGGAGTGAAATGAATGTTATCGAATTTCTAAAAAGGTTGCACAGTCTTCCTGTCAAGAGACTATTAACCTCACTCCTGCTCATACATATATAACAAGAATGTATTAAATAGCTGCTTTATACATAGTATGTTTAAGATTTCATTTGTTGTCTTGTTATTTTTCTTTTTCATTTTGCTTTTAAGAGATATGTTAATTTATTCCATGTCCATGTACTTTGTATTGAACATATTCTACAACAATGAAGGATAATTTTCCCCTTTGTTGGGAGACTTCATGGGCATCATCCGTTTAGAGCCAGAAGGGAGTAAAGTTTGAGTGTGTACTAAGTACTGCCCTTACGGGTCCATAACACAACATGTACACATCACACGCTCATATGTAGGTAAATGTACATAGCTGCATTATACTAAGTACACATGTATAGTCAAGCGCGTACGCAGGGGGGAGGGGGTTGAGGTTAACCCCCCCCCCCTTATGAGTTATATTTATTGTTATTTTGTTATATATATATATATATATATATATATGTATATATTTCAAATCGTAATGGACGACCTAAAAAACTAAAAAAAGATGACCTTTCCCCCCCCCCCCCCCCCCCCCCAAACGAAAAGGAATGTCGATCAGTCAAATTTTCAAATTTCGGGACCTAAAAAGATCGGGCAATAATATTTGTTCATTGGTTTACTGTATAACATTTAAAAATTGCCCTGCTCAGATTTCTGATACGTTTAATAATACCCAGTATTTGTTTGATTGAATTTTGTTATTTTATGAATTTTCTATTACACTTTTGTGTAGTTTCATAGAAGCGATGCTATCATAGTGGAATAAATTGCACAGTTTTGTCTTTTAAAATACTCACAAATTGTAAACAGCTATATTATACTAAGTTGTTCATGCATGATTCATGTTGTTAAATTTATAAATTTGCCATGAGTAATGTTTTAAACATGTATATCTAACATACTTACCTGGAAGAATGTATAATTAATATAACAATCAATACTGTTGCAAACTATTACAAGTATGCTCATGATTTGTAAATATATGTTAACTAGCAAGTAAGATTTGTAAGATTTAACACTATCGATTTCAGAATTAACATGTAAACGTTTGATATGTAACTTTTTAAAGGCAAATGCTACAACGTTAAATAGGTTTCACACTTCTGTCATCTATCTTACTCATAACATGTAAATAGCTGCATAATACTTTTTTGGGGGCAATTTTCATTCTTTTTGTTCTTCCCATTCTGCTATGAAATATGTTGGTATGTGTATCCAACAAGTATTTTCAATGGAATTAATAATATCACAATTAAATGAGCTACAAAGTCTTGTTATTTTTTACGAAATCATTCACATTACAAATATGCTCACAACGTGTACATAGCGAAATAATACCGAGTATTTGTAATATTTAACTTTGTTATTGTATGCATTTTTTATGACACAAAAGCGATGCTAAAATGGTGGGAATTTTTTGCACAGTTTTGTCTTTTAAATACTCAAAACTTGTAAACAGCTGTATTAATTATATTGGTTTTTGTATGATTCATGTTGTTGAATTTATACATTTGCCATGAGTAATGTTGAAACATGTACATCCAACAAGTTTATTTGGTAGAGTGTCTGAATAATATCTATCAAAATATATTGACATTACAAGTATGCTCATGATATGTACATAGATATATAAAAACAAGTATTTGTAATATTCAGCACTATTAAATTCATAATGTTGCAATGGAACACGTAAACCTTTGATATGTAATTTTTGAAAGGCAAATGCTACAATATTAAACATATTGCAGACTTTTGTCATCTAACATACTTATAACATGTAAGTAGCTGCATATATGCTTTAGGGGGGCAACTTTCGATTTTTGTTCATATTCTGCTATGAGATATGTTGATATGTGTATCCAACAAGTATTTTCAATAGAATAATTAATATTACAATTAAATTAGCTGCAAAGTCTTGTTTTTTGTTACGAAATCATTCACATTATAAGTATGCTCACAACATGTACAAAGCAACATACCACCCAGTATTTGTATGATTCAAATTTGTTGTTTATATCGGTTTGCTACGAGATATCTTAATCTGTGTTTGTAGTTTGATAGAAGCAATGTTGTAAAATAAAATAAAAACAGTAGCAGCCTTGTTATATATAACACACACACACACACACACACACACACAAAATGTAGCTGCATAATACTAACATTTGATTTTGTTATTAACTTTTCATAAACGCTCATTTTACATTTATATCAGCATAATATCAAGTACATGTACATTTTGATATCGTTGATTTTATAATTTCGCTATGGGAAATATGTATCTTTAAGAGAACTGTTACAATAACTAAAATACGTTTTTAAGCTATACATTTTGTCATCGCTCACAATCGTCACATGAAGATTATACTGATTATTTGTAAAATGTTAATTGTTGATTTTCTTTGAGACTTTTTGATACATCCATATATCTATCAATCAAGTATGAAAACAAGTAATATAACAACTCTGCAAGGTCATGAGGATGATGATGATGATGGCTTACAATGTATTGTATAGTGATGGTATGTTATCAACATGCATCAAGAAATAATTCACATTACAATTATGCTCCTAAAATGTAAACAGCAGCATATTTCACAATATTTTAACTTGATTTGACTTTGTTTATTGTTAATTATTAAATAAATCATGTTTATCTTTGTTGTGTAGATTTATGGAAGAGATACTATTTTCAATACACACATTGTAGCTGTTTTTTCTTCTTCAAATCACTCATTCTCAATAAGAAGATCAATGCATTATATGGTATCTCATTCCACATACAACTATTGGTAATCACTAATCTCCTTTGCCTGTTGAAATATTATTGTTGTTTTAAGTTGTTTTCCTTTTCATTTTTCTATTACGGGGTGGGATTGTTATTCTTGTATTCTATGGAATGTACAATATCATGTGTAGCATTGCGCGAGTCCATCTCTTTTCTCTTTTTTTTTTAATTTGTATTTGTCTGTTATTTTTGGTGAGGGGAAGATGAGTAAAAATCAAAATGCTAAACAAGGAAATACGTTACAATATTACACAGTAATGAACTATAATTGCTAAGTTTTCAGGGTTGCTGGTTGCAAGCAATGTAGTGCTCAACAATGGTGTCGTGAAAACACCAGCCCCAACCACTGAATGTTCCCTGCTCCAGCAGGAAGCCTGAATGATTCCACGGTGAACCTCATACGCAGGCCCTGACTGTTCTTTAGAACCAGTATAAACATATACGATGAGAAAATATGACGTCGGCACTTTGGTACTCTATCAGGAGTACTACTGGATACCATGGGAATCCATAGAGAGTTTAACAGAAGATGACTATAAAAGGGCAATGTATGAATGTATGCCCTGTCAGTTCATTTGTAGAATGTTTGATAAGACATTAATCAGTTTGACATTACCAAATTGAGGGAAACAATAGCAGTTGAATAAATATATATTTTGTTGTAAAGTCGTCATGAAAGTTTCCATTGGGTATGAACATCTTTAATTGTCTATGACAAATTTGCTTTTTGCTTTTAATAATAAAACATGTCTTCAACATCTAATTGGTTATCATTGTGAGTTGCATCAGAGATTTCAAATTTGAAGGTTATCGGAAGGAAAATGAGATGGGAAAAAAAGTTTAAAGTGATGGGTTTGTTACAATGTTTTAAGAGGGGGTGAGGGCACTGACTGGGATACCGGGAAATAATTGACACAACGGGAGAGAGGGAGATAGTGGGGAACGGAATAAAGACAGAGGGGGAAAGAGAGGAATTATTAAAGAGAGACAAAGAGGGAGAGAAAAGAGAGACATTGGTGGTAAGGAAGGGAGAGACACAGAAACCTTCTAGCTATAACGGATCATGAGAATTACATGTTTCGCAATTTTTCTGAATGGCATGTATCCATGTTGCCCCCCCCTCCCCCTCCCCCATTTCACCGGTGCTCCCTCATTGGCTGGATCCAAACTACCGTTACATATTATCATTCCCCCCTCTTTCTCTCTCTCTCTCTCTCTCTCTCTCTCTCTCAATCGCTCGTTTTCATCCCTTTTCTCTTTCCTTCCTTACCCCCTTCTCTGTTTTACTTCTTCAACCCCTATTTACCTTATCCTCTCATCCTCTATTTCCATATCCTCCACTATCTCCTTCTTGCTTTCTCTCTCACACTCTTCTCTCTCTCACACACACACTTTTTACCTCTGTATTCATTCTCCCTCTTTTTCTCACTCTTTCTCTCTGTGTCCTTCCTTTTCTCTTCTCTCTCTCTCTCTCTCTCTTTACTTCTTCATCCTCGTCTTTACACTATCCCCTCTCCTCCTCTATCCTTATTCCCTACTGTCGATCTCCTTCTTTCTTTCTCTCTTTCTCACTCTGTATTTATTATCCCTCTTTTTCTCATACTACCCCCTCTTTCTCTCTCTCACACCCCTCTCCCTCTATTTCTTTCTCTCCCTCTTCCGTAATTACACTGTGCCTCTCACCTAAACTTTCATCCCTCTTGCTCTCCTTTCCCTCTCAATTATGTTTGTGCAAAACAAGTCAAGAGTGAACAATTCAGCTTAGTTTTAATATGCATATTTGATTTTTGTAAAGAATATTTTCATAAAATTCGCGTCTTGACATGATCATCCATAACATACATATTGTCCCGCCAAGCAACAATGTTTACTTTAGTGAAGCAATATAGATTGTATGGAATTGCGTTATTACTCTCAATAAGCTATTAACTCCAAGATCAGGGGACGGCTTCAGATTTTATGAATGGTGGGAGGGGTTCAATTCCCCCGAATCTATGAAAACATAGTTCGAAAAAGATTATCAGGCGAAAATATAGGGGTTCACCCAGGCATGGATGTTACGATCTACATCAATCAAGAAGAAAAAAAGGAGCGCTCCAGTCCCTCCTTTGCCCCCCACCCCCCCCCCCCCCCCCGAAATTGTGCTCCTCTTATCTACATGAATATTCATAATGGAAACGCTGGTTCAATTTACAACAATATATTGCCATGCATTTTCCATATTCATTCAGACAAACTTTGTTTCCTTTTTTTCCCCTTCCACAGGGTTCCTTTATTAAATAATAATATTCAGAAATACCTAAATGTGTTTCAAACAAGTTTTTTTTTTGCATACAGTTTTACAATAAACAAATGTAATTTAAATTTCATTAAAGAAAGAGATCATATCATAATGTTACATATATGTAGTGCGCTATTTTGCAATAGTTGAACATAAATATAATTCAAAGTTTTGTATTAAGTTTGGATGTCCATTTAGATTTAACCATTTCTTAACAGGCCTTAAGAAATCAAATAATTGGACAAGCGGATGTTTATGCTCGTACGAACCCGACTAGATTCATATATAGAATAAATATGTGCAGGCAGTGCACGCACAAATGATCCATGTAAATACCATTTTATATTCTTTTCAGAATACGGTCCCAGGTTTACACAATATCGTGACAGTTAAAAAGCCAAAGTCAATCACACATGTGTTTGATAAAGGTAAGAATAACCATCACCCCTCGCCATAAATCGCTTCCAGAATGTGTTAATACTGTCACGGACAGGTACCAGTTTTGGGCCAAAGATAACACAGTCAATAAAACTTTATCAAAACAAAGATATACACCAATCTGAGAAATTGATATCGTTCTATGAACTCCAATATATATTTCTTAAACTAATAAGCAATGTATGCATCGCTATATTTACAACGGGCAATAGATCAAAATACATATACCTTATCAGCTATCCTATCACATGAGGGAAAATAGTATTTACTTTCAAGTTAAAAATTAACCTCATTAGATAAGACTAGATGATACTTCGTTGATTTCATAAAGACAATTATCATTGAACATCACAGCAAGTGAGAGAATGTTCAAACGTCTCTTTACCTACAACGCCGTCGATCATTTGCTATGATATTTATCTTCTCATAAAGTTCCTCAACGTTCGACAGCAGTATACGACTCTATAAGACTGTGAGTATCATATTGCCCATATATGTATGCGTATGCTAATGTACATTATATATGTTAATGTAATACTACATTGTATAATGTGTTGCTGTAGTAAGAGGTTATTAAACGCTTTCTTTAAAATGCGTCATAATATCGGTTTTCCCAGTGGCGTAGCAACGGGCTAGGAGCATGGCAATCGATTGAGAGCTGAAGGCAAGCGCGAATCCAGAGAGGGAAGGGGGGAGCGAGCGGGCCTTGCCAATTGTGACCAAAAATGTAACTTATCTTTTTTGCTTAAGGTGGGTTTAGCCCAAAAAAGACCTCACTATTGGCGCGAGTTTCTAATTTTCGGGGTCTAAATAGAAGAAGAAAATATTGCTCACTACCCCCCCCCCCCCCCCCCCCCATAAATCCTGGATCCGCGCCTGGGTGAAGGAAAAGGGGTACGGGGAATACCAAAAAAAGGTAACATAATATAAGGAGAAATATTATTTGAAAATACTTAAAAGAGATTATACTATTATGTCAATCAGTAAGAGGTGAATTCAAAGATTTGCATACAATGCTTTATGATTATGTAATGTATCATACAGCACAGAAAAAAAGAAAAAAAGACGACAGGCGTGAAATATAGAAAACTTACAGGACAAGATACAGAGAGAGAGTAATTTGTGTGTCTGTTTCACTTTAAAATGCACAATTATTCCCCTTTAAAGGGACATGGGGTATATTTCCTCCCGACCTGGTCAATCTTCCCCATCAAATTTTGACATGTTGATGTTACATGTTTAGACCCACTGTTCTACATCCTACCTACAATGTATAATAAGTGTCTACTTTATGTCATTTTTTGTATTACAACATCAATTTCACTAGCATCAAAGACAACATAATTTGTAGAATACAACCCCTGGATTATAAACTAGGATGTTGATGGTTGAAGGCCACTGTCAATTATCTATGTATCTTGAAGGCCGTTGGGGGCGACAATGAAATGGACCTTGAATCACAGGTTCTCTATAATTTCATGTCCTCAGCTGTTCTAGTTAGCTGCTCCAATGACGTTTCAGTTAACTGTTTGATGGTCTCAGTCCATGTACTAGTTAGTCTGCCCCTCTTTCTTCTCTCATTAGTTCCTCCTTTTTTTATCTTGATAAGTTTTATTGGTCAGAAAACACAATGTATTACAACATATGCGTTACATCGTTTTGCACAAAAAATAATGAATAATCATATTGTTTCACACTTACAATATTGTGGTTTCACATTTCAATGTAACATTAACAAACATAGCATGATACTTCTGTATACCCCGGCCGCACAGACGATATGACCATCAGACCGACACTAAATGGAAAGAAAGAGAGACCAAGAAGTATAGCCCCTCTCCCCTGCCGGTCCGTAGTCGGCCCGGCTGCACCGCCGGGGCATAACGCATAATATAATATGACCTTTTCTATAACATAATAGAACATAATACATCAAATACACCACAACATGAATTTAAAAACAAATGTAACAAAAAAACAAATAAATCTATCCCCTGAAACGTTTTGCACATAATATATAACATTATCATTATGCATCACGGAAATACTTGTTAATGTTTAATGTTTTGCCACTTTGCCATATGCTTCTCAATTTTTTTTTTTTTTTCAATAGCTTCTTCATTAGCTTCTCCTTGTTGCCTGCCCATACCACAATAGCTGCCTTCTTTGCACAATTGAGATGCGCTGATCAAGGTAAATTAGGCGGGGGCATTTTGGTTTGTTTTAATATAATTTTAAGTGCACTTGAAAGGGATAGTTGAGTTCTGTTTCCAGACCGCAAATGCCTTCAAAATGCATGGTTATTGCTTTTATTCTTATCTACGACATTCCTAGTGCCCTTTTAGAACCTAACATTACCCCCCCCCCTTTGATATTTTTTGTGTGTAAACCCCCTCATAACCCCCTTAACTCCCCCCCCCCCCCCTTTGTTTTTGTTTTTTTTTATTTTGAATTGATTAAAAAAAAAATAATAATAAATCCCATGGCTGACCTAAAAAAGCTGACCTTACCCCCCCCCCCCCCCCCCCCCCGCTTATTCAGCGGTCGGCTAAGCCGTTGCGATTTTTGGGGGACCAAAAAAAAAGTGTCCTCTTACACCCCCCCCCCCCCCCCCCCTTGAAAAAATCCTGCGTACGCGCCTGTACATGCATTTATAGAAAACGTCTGTACAAGCAGTGCAATTACCACAAGTACATGTAAAGACTGATCTATATTTTAATAAATGAATTTCCTTGACATGAAATACAACATCATTTTTAGAATGCAGCTCGGCTTTACCAACAGTGAAGATAGTTATAAAGTCAATAAGACATGTGTTTGATAAAGGTGAGCATAACCATCACCCTTCGCCCGTTATCGCTGCCAGAAAAGTAATAACTGTTACGGACAAGAACCAAGTTTGGGCAACACAGTCAATAACACGTTATCAAAACAAATATATACATCAATCTGATATATTAATTTCGTTATATCAACTTTAAGCAGGTGTATTCATCTGTATATTTATAACAGGCAATAAATACGAACACATACATCTTTATAATTAGCTATCATATCACATGATGTACAATAATATTTACTTTAAGGTTATAATTTAACATCATGAGATAAGACTAGATGATACTTGGTTTATTTCATAAATTACATTATCATGCTACATCACAAAGAGTAAGAAAAGTTAAACGTCTTGTTACTGACAACTCCGTGGAACGTTGTCTATGATTTGTTTTTTTTTCTTAAATTTCCTTTAACTTTAGACAAAAAATACATTTCTATAAGAATGTATCGTATTGACAAAAAACTGTATGAGAATGCTATATTGCCAGAATGATTTTGATCCGTTTTGATGTAATAATACATGTAGGATATGTAGTATGAGGTTAAACGCTATCTATAAAATACCGTGTGAGTCAAACAAAAGTTTACACCTAGAAAATTGTTAATTATTTTAAAAATCATCTATGGACATTAAATTATTATACATCTTATAAAATATCGTTTCATCCCAAATCATTTGGTATCATTTTTGTGTGGTATATGTTCACGCTTGGATGAACAGGAGGCATTCTTTGCGAGAGTGCAAAATCGACTTGCGCCAAAGTGATGCCTATACGGTATGGGATATGTTAAAGTGAGAGAATGAATTGAATGTATCAAATGAGATGCACTGCATTTGCTTTTTGCAGAAGCAAAATCAAACACACACACACGCGCGCACAAAATGTTCGTTGATATTGGATATTTTATATTTGTGGCATGATTAATTTTGTTAGGGATGTTATTTGGAACTGCAATGACCGCATTAATACCCATTGAAATCTCAATTGTTTTATTTAAACATCACATACCGGTATGCAACTTTGGCGCAAGTCAATTTTTGCACTCTCGTAAACAATGCCTCATGTTCATCCACGCCTGAACACATACCACCCAAACATGATACTAAATGATTCGGGATAAACCACTCTTACATAAGATGCATAATAATTTACTGCGCATAGATGATTTATAGAATAATTAACAATTTTCTAGGTGTAAACTTTTTGTTTAACTCACACTGTATAGGTTACGTATTGTTGTTGCAGATGCGCAACCCCAACGTTCAAGACCATTTGTCAAGTGTTTGTATTGATTAATAGATTGATAATAAAAGTATATGACCTTTGTGTGTCAATTTCAAACCATTTTTACCAAAGGAAAAACACTACCATTTATCAATATACTTTGTTGCCATGAGGTCATTGCGTTTATTGTATTTGATTATCTCCCCCCCCCCCCCCAGTTTGTTCCACTCTAAAGGAGCAAGGGGTATATTTACCTCATGACCTGGTCAATATTCTTCCTCAAATTGGGGCCTTTTTACGTTACATGTTTAAACCCCTTATGCCACACTCTACCAAAATTAAGTGTCCATTTGTATGTCATTTCATCTTTTGTTACCAAATTAATTTCACTAGCATTAAAGACAATATAATTTTCAAAATACAAACCCTGGATTAAAAAAAACATGTAGTTGATGGTTGAAAGGCGCAAGGGCGATCATGTAAGTTATATTTGTCCAAATATGTGTCATTTATTAATTATAATTGTGACTAAGTTATGATAAAACATCGATAATTCTCGGTTTCGTTTTTTCTGGGACGCACTGTATATAAAGGTTAATAATGGTTGCGACAGATGCACATCCACACACATCAAGACTATACAAGTGTTTCGTAATAATTATATAATAAAAAAAAACAGTATGTAATCTTTGTATATCAATTTCCAAACAATTTCACAGAAGGGAAAAATAGAATGCATTCAAAGTATTTGGTCAATGTTCATTAGGAAATATTACTATTGGCGGTCATTGTAATATTATTGTTTTTATTCTTCCCCTTGCTCGGTTCTTCCCTTCCCTCTGTCTCCTTCAATCCCTTTCTTTTTCCTTTTTTTCTGATCCTCTTTATGTCCCTCCCTCCGTGGCTCCCCATTACTCCTGCCCTCTCCTCCTTCTCTCTCCGTTTCTTTCTCCCTCCTTCTCTCTCTTCATTCCACCCTCTTCTCTCCGTTCCTCCCGCCTCTGTCCATTCCTGCCCCATTCATCCTACCCCTTTTTCTCCCACCCCCGTCTCTCTCTCTCTCTCTCTCTCTCTCTCTCTGTTTCTCTCTTGAGAATTGTTCTTTCTACAGGTATATACTCTGATCAGGATGGCGGCGAACTTCAGTTCTACAGAAAACACCTGTGAAGGAGAGAACTGTGAGGTAATCACAGATGTGACTTACTACGTAACGGAGAAGAAAACGCTCTGCGATGGCTGCGCCTCCAAACAGGGATGCATCGGAAAAGCAAGAAAGGGTGGGTTGAATCTTTATTGTGAGGAGCATGATGAAGAAATCAAATTGTATTGCAAAACACATGGTGTAGCGCTATGTTATTCATGCGCACATATAGATCATCAGCAGCCTTGCGTTCAACAGGGTTTAGACCGCGCCATCATGGAAAGTAAAGCGAGCCTAATCACTCTAAAAGAACAGGCAAAGGACAAATTGAAGCTGTGTCGAGTTTATGGGGATCAAATTCATAAGTGTAGAAAAGACACCGATACCCATCTACAAGCTTTGAAAGATGAAGTTGATTCGGAAATCAATAAGGCGATCCAAACAGACAAGGACAAAGAGAAGAAGGATGCTGCAAAAATCAACCAGGAGACTGATGAGAAGAATACAAAACTTCACAAGGAGATTAAACAAATCAATGAAAATATTCGAAAAAACGATGAGGAGAGAGAAAATCTACTTGAACTGAACCGTACAAATGCAGAGAGAAGACGAGAACCAATCGGCAATAAACAGCATGTTCTTCAAAAAGACATAAATTACATCACTGAAGAGAAAGAGAGAAAGATTGGACAGTTAGAGATATCTTGGCAAGATAATACAAAAACCACAGAGACCACAATACAGACACTTGATACAGTACTGAAAGATGATTCAAATGTCGTCAAAGATGGGCATCGTGTGAAAACATCAGTGAGTGATGAATTAAAGAAGCCACTGAATGAGGGTAAGGTGAAACAAATCACTGGGTCCATAACAGGAGTCCGGTTTGTGAAGGATGCTGGGAGAAAGAAGTATGATGGGAGGATTGATGGGTATGATGGGGAGTGGAAGCTCATCGATACAATCAATGTCAGTGATAAAATCACATTACCAGCCGTTGTAGGATACATAGATGAATGCAATGTGATCATCACAGATAGATTACGTGATAACCGACATACTTACATGTTAGATATAAACACTAACAACAATCAGAGAGTGATAACCAGTAGTGGTATATCATTGATTCTCTCCTGTGCATTGCTGAATGATGGCAGGTTAATATGCGGTAAATACAGTGACGGGTGTACAGGGGACAGTTCGACTGGATGCATCAGTGTGTATGACAGACAATGGAATCACATCAATGACGTCACAATACCAAAACACACAACGCTTGATGGCACAAGGGTGGATGTAGCTGTTGACCATGATGGGATGATCGTCGCTGCTGAGTGGGTGCAGTCTAAGATATCCGTCATCAACCCAGCTGATGGTAAGATCATGAATACCATCGCATGTAAAGATAATATAATAATGCGTGGTGTACTATCATCAGGTAACATCATCGCTCGACCCTCACCACCAGATCACAGATTGTACATAATTGACAGACAGGGTGCTCAAAGGGAAATCCCCCACAGTGGTGTCATCCTGAATACCTGCATTGATCCTATGACGGACGACCTCTACGTCGTGACATCAGATGATGAGAGGAAGACGTGTGTGATTGATCAGGTGATGAGTGGGGGTGACATGAACAAGAGAAGAGTAGTATCATTCCCTCTATCAACAAAATTGCATTCACAGCAGTTAAGGAATGGTCACCTTCTATCATCTCGGGTGATGATGACGTCATCAGGGAAACTGATTGCTTGCGATGGATACAACATTCTCGTATTCAAAAACAGATTTACCCTCTAAATCAAATCATGTTTGATTACAATTTCCATGTTCGCTACGTATACACATGCATGTACATAAACGCATGAAATCTACAAAATATAATCTTGATGTACTCGTTTCGTTTCAATCTTTACAGACAAGAAAACCCTCATTATGTCATGGCTCCAACATATTTAGTTCCTAAGATAGGGTGACATGATGTCACCACTAGCATCCAAATAATTACATATATATCTCAATTGTTTCTTATAACATGTACATAGATAAACAGGATAAACACTTTCAACGTGAATAAATGAATTGTTATCATATCTTTATTTCAAGGAAAAGTATAGCAATACATGAATTTGCATGAGGACAATCACAATCACCATAATCAGGTTCAAGCCAAGTTTGTACTATGAATAATAGAATACAAAAAGCGAGAGAAAATCTATATATCACTGTTATTGATCTAATTCAAATCAGGTTTGATTATAATTTTCCATATGCACTTTGTATTTACATGTATGTACATACACAAATGGTATGGCTATCACCACTATCATCACAATAATTACATGTAAATCTAAATATGTTTGTTATTACGTGTAACTAGATTAGATATGATTATATGATATACAGGATAAACAATTGTCCCATTAATAAATAAATTGTTATAATCATTTCTTTTTTATAAGAAAAGTGTAGCAATACATGTATTTGCATAAGTATCTTAACCATTACCATATTAGGTTCTATCCAGGTTTTTGCAATCAGAATACAACAAGCAAGAGGAAATACAAAAATGTAAAAATGGAATTAAAATCATAGTGACTTTAGGAGAAGATAAATGACTTTTATTAAAATACTTTAATAACAAAATACGATACAGAGTTTCCTTATCCGCCAAGATAGTATTTACACGACATTTGCTCATAACATATGTTAAATCGTGCATTATACCAAGATTAAAGAAGATTCTAACTTAGACATTTACAATTTTTCTCTGTTACATGTTGATATAGTTCATTGTGTTATGCTAAGGGCAGTCCACGCAGGAGAGCCCCCTTTAATTATATTTCTATCCAACCCGATATTTTAGCCTTCTTCTTCATTATGACTTATGATCCGTCACCTATCAGCGGGAAATTGGATTAATATATCATGCAATAATATGCATTTTGGATATGCTCGGAACATGTAAACATGTATATAGCTGTATAATTACCCGTATCTGTAAGATATAACGTTGTTATTTTATGAATTTTCTATGACACTTTTTATTATGAATGAGTAGATTCTTAGTAGCGATGCTAACATAATGAATTAAGTTTGACAGTTTTGTCTTTTAAAATACTCGCAACTTGTAAACAGCTGTATTATACTGACTTTTTGTTTTTGTATGATTCAATTTGCTTAATTTATACATTTGCTATAATTTATGTTGATACATATGTATACAACAACTTTATTTGTTAGAACGTCTGAATAATATAACAATCAATTATGTTGCAAAGTCTCCTTATCTATCAAAATATATTTACATTACAAGTATTTTCATGATATGAACATAGCAGTATAATAACAAGTATTTGTACGGTTCAACACTATCGATTTCATAATGTTGCAATGAAACTGGTAAACCTTTAATAGGTAATTTTTGAAATCTAATAATACAATATTAAAATAAGTTGCAGACTTCTGTTGTCTAACACACTCAAAACATGTACATAGCTGCATAATTCTATCTTTGTGCAACTTTTGTTTGTTGTTCTCATTCTGGTATGAGATATTTTGATATGTGTATCTAACAGGTATTTAAAACAATCAAATGAGCTGCAAAGTCATGTTATTTGCTACGAAATCATTCACGTTACAAGTATGCTAACAACATGTACATGGCGAAATAATACCGAGTATTTGTAATATTTAAATTTGTTAATTTATGAATTTTCGATGACACAAAAACGATGCTAAAATGGTTGAATAATTCGCACAGTTTTGTCTTTTAAAATACTCACAATTTGTAAACAGCTGTATTATACTGGTTTTGTTATGATTCATGTTGATGATTTTCTAAATTTGCCATGGGTAATGTTGATACATATACATCCAACAAGTTTATTTGGTAGAATATCTGAATAATATAACAATCATTAATGATGCAAAGTCTCCTTATCTATCACAATATATTTACATTACAAGTATGCTCATGATATGTACATATACAAGTATTTTTACGATTCAACACTATTGATTTCATAATTTCGCAATGGAACATGTAAACCTTCAGTTTGATATGTAATTTTGGAAAGGCAAATGCTACAGTATTAAATATATTGCAGCATTTTGTCATCTAACATACTTATATCATGTAAGTAGCTGCATATAATACTTGTGGGGGCAACTTTCGATTTTTGTTTTTATTCTGCTTTGAGATATGTTGATATGTTTATCAAAAAAATATTTTCAATATAATGATTAATATCACAATCAAATGAGCTTCAAAGTCTTGTTATTTTTCACGAAATCATTCACATTGCAAGTAAAACTATGCTCACAACATGTACAAAGCAACATAATACCCAGTATTAAAATTCAAATGTGTTGTTTATATCAGTTTGCTACGAGATATAGTAATCTTTGTTTGTAGTTTGTAAGAAGCGAGGTATAAAAACATAATAAGTTGAAGTCTTGTTTATAACACACTTACAACATGTAAATAGCTGCATAATACTAATTTTCTGCAACATTCGATGTCGTTATTTTTTTCATTTTGTTATGAGGTATGTTGTTATATGTTAAATTTGATAATATAACAATCAAATAAGGCGAAGTTTCATTATATAACAAGAACGTATTTACAATAAATATATGCTCATGATATGTACATTGCATCATAATACCCAATAGGCCTATATGTACATTTTATTATTGATAATTTATAATTTCGCTTTGGGTAATATCATTCTTTGATATGTATTTTAATAGAACAGATAAAGTAACTAAAATACGTGTAAGCTATACAGTTTGTCATCGCTCACAATCATCACCTGTAGATTATACTGATTATTTGTAATATTTAAATGATTGAATTTGTTCTATTTTCTTTAAGACATGCTGATGTATACATGTATCTATCAACAAATTATAAAAACAAATAATATGATAATGCTGCAAGGTCATGATCATGATAATGACGATAATGATGATGATGGCTTACAATGTATTGAATAGCGATGGTATGTTATCGGCATGTATCAATAAATAATGCACATTACAAGTATGCTCATGAAACGACAGAGCAGCATAATTCATAGCATTTGTAAGATTTGACTTTGCTGACTGTTAGTTTTTAAATGAAATACGTTTATCTATGTTGTGTAGGTTGATGGAAGAGATACTATTACAATACACACATGTTGTAGCTGTTTTCCAACTCCCTCACTCACAATATGAAGATCACTACATTATGTGGTATCCCATTCCACATACAACTACTATCAATCACTAATCTCCTTTGCCAGTTGAAATATTATCGTTGTTTTTCAGGTTTTTTTTGTCATGTTTGTAATACGGGGGAGGGATATTTTTCTTGTATTCTATGGAGTGTACAATATCATGTGTATTGTTGTACGAATTCATTTTTGTGTCTTTTGTTTTAATTTTTGGTGTGTGGCAGATGAAATAAATTAAAACGCTATACCATGAAATACGTTGCATAGTTTTGTTATCTATCAGAAGACCATTCATATTACACGGTCATGAAAATAGTTTTAGCATATGCATGTAGTATCAAGGTATGACGTCGAATTTGCAAAACTATCAAGGTTGCTGGTTCCAAGCAATGTTGTGCTCAACAGTGGTGTGGTGATCACACCAGCGCCAACCACTGAATTTGCCCTGTTCCAGCACGTTGCTTGAATGATTTCATGATGAACCTCATGCGCAAGTTCTGTTGTTAGAACTAGTAACCTGGACTACGAGAGTATTATGACGTTAGCACTTTGATACTCTTTACTGAGTACTATTAGAAACCATGTAAATCCATAGACAGTTTGCTAGAAGATGATAAAGATAATTACAGAGAATGCAGTAAACCGACAATTTCGTGTACAAATATATGTGTGAATTCAATGATAACACGTTTTCACATAAATGCCTTGCCAGTTCAATTTAGAAATATATGATAAGACATAACTAATCAGTTTAACATTATCTAACTAAAGGGAAAAACATAGCCGTAAAATACATATTTTTGTGTTAAGAAGTCATCGTGAAAGTTTCCATTTGTTATGGACATCTTTGTCTACGAAAAAATAGCTTTATGCTTTAATAAAACATGTCATCAAAATCTAAATGGTTATCATTGTGAGTTTCATCAGAACATGCAAAATTAATCACTTTAAAGAAAAATTGAATTAAAAGAAGGGGGCAGACAATTGATAATGAAAACGTGAAAAATGACGAACAGGAGATTTGGAGATAGAGAGAGAAGGAAACAGAAAAGGTAAGAGAGGAAGAGAGAAAGAGAGAGAGAGAGAAAGGGGAAGAGGAAAAAGAGGGGATGGGGCTGGGGAGAGGAAAAAATGAAGAGAATGGAGTACAGGAAGAAATAGTATAGGCAGGAAAAGAGAGAAAGGGGAGAAAATGAGGGAGATAGATAAGTGAGAGGGAGAGATAAATAATATACAAATAATGCGCTGTAGTGAGGGCATTAGTAAGAATTACCCACACAAGGTACTTTGGAATAGTCTAACACGCCCATAGGCGGCGGAGCGACTTCCAAAGTGGGAGGGCACCAACAAAAAAGGGCACTTTCTGGAGGAAAAAAAGGGCACCTTCAAAGGGAAATCTCAACGCATAAATATACATTTGTTTGGACATCGGTATATACCCCTATATTGTGATTACATCATCAGGGATGATTTCAATATTTCTTTCTCTTCATTCATCATGAGATATTGCTAAAGCATCATATTTTGCAGTAGGGTGTGATTATGTGAACATTAATTTGCGAGCGAGGAAAATGTTTAAGATTTGTGAGTTCGCAGTGCGAAAAAATAACGGAAGAGTGAGAAGACCTTTGATAAGTTACATAATTACAACATATATAACTACGAGCGAGCGTAGCGAGCGAGCTTTGGGGAAAATCGCTCTTAGTCGCTTGAAATTAGGAGCACGTTTAATGATGAGAGGAAACGGGGACACGTATCGTATTTGAAAAGAAAAGGATCACGTGTCAAAGTACAAAGGCTAATTATCAGAGGTGACCATGGGGCACTTCCTACACCTAAACAAAGAGGCATGCACCAGGAATGAAAAGGCACCCATGTGTGTGTGTGTGTGTTTGTGTGTGTGCGTATTGGGTTTTTACAGATGTGTATCAATCAGATATGAAACGTCACCATCCGGAAAACGTGTTTCAGTTTCGAATCTGCGTCCTCGCCTGAATCAGTTTGTAACTTCCACTGTTAGCTAGATTAAAGGCACACGCCACAACGCCTAGTTTAGATTTTTGATAGAGGCATTTATAAGAAGTGAAAAGGGGAATTTATGAAAGACGGATAAGTTCCTTACTAGAAAGAAAAAAAGGGGCACATATCATTGTTAAAAGGGTAATTATCAAAGGTGAAAAGGGGCACTTATCGCATCTGAAAAGGGGCACTGATTATACATGAAAAGAGGCACTTATGAGAATTAAAAAAGGGCTTGTAGTATGAAGAGGGGGGAAGTGGCTCTTATTAAAAGAAAAAGAGGCACCTGTTAAAATAAACGGGGCTCTTATCAACGATAAAAGAAGGCACTTATAAGAAGGAAAAAGAGCACTCATCAGGAGCCGAAGGGGCACTTGTCAATTTAAAACGAGTATCTCTAAGAATTGAATAGGGTCATTTACAAGAGATGAAAAGGGGCACTTATGAGAATGAAAAGGAACTATTTTCACAGATGAAAAGGGGGCATTTATGAAAAGGTAAAGGGTCTCTTTATTAGATGGGGCACTTATAAAAAAAGAAAGGGGGCACATGTGAAAATATAATGTGCGCTTATCCAAGTTAAAAAGGGGAAGTTATTAAAAGGGGAGACGCACTTTTTTTTAAGGTAAAGGGGAACTTGTCAAGGAAAAAGATGAACCTCGAAGATTTGAATAGGGCAATTAACAGAGATGAAGGGGGCGCTTCTCGTCCCTGAAAAGGGGAACTTACTAAAGGTTAAAAAAGGCACTTAAGAGAATGGAAAATGGACATTCATTGCAAAGGAAAATGGGAACTTGTCAAAGGAAAAGGGGTACGTGTCAAAATAAAAGGGGCACTATCATCAGAGATGGAAAGTGCAAGGGCACTTTTAAGAATGAATAGGGGCACTTGTCAAAGTAAAAGGGGCACTTTTCCTACGTAAAGGTGCACTTTTAGGGTACTTGGCAAAGTGGGAGGGCACTGTGCTCCCCCCCCCCCCCCTCCCCTGACCCCTGGAGCGCCGCCTCTGAACATGCCCGAGGCGATAGCCAAAGGGTGTTTGGACTGTTTCAAAGGCACTGAGTGTGGGTAATTTTACTAATGCCCGAACATAATGCTGTGTATTATTCGTTTTATAAAATTATGACGTGGATCCTTGTTATTTGATAAAACTCCTCACCATTCACCATCTTTTTTCAGTCGAAAGCATTTCAAATGTAGGCGTTTTAAATTCCGTGGTAGCCATTTTCGCGAGTAAAAGTAAACGATGAAATCTCAATGGTTACGATCGCAAAACATGATCGCCAATGACCCGTCGATATGACCTTTGTCGAGTGAAGACACACCTCGCGCAAGCGGCTCGCCCACAATTCACCCACGTGTATTTTGAACAAGGAACATTTCACCGTAAGAAACTCATGCCAGCCAACCGAGACACCAGAAATATGGCTTCTGGTGGCGGCAAGCGACCCCGCCCTTCAACGACTCCGACTAGCCCCGTCTCTTCTGAGGTTTCAAGCCTTATACCAGTCATCCAGCAAATGAATGACGAGCAAACCAGGAAACTTCAAGAAAAATTTGGAACAAGTTTTGCGGAACTGGAAAGGAATATAATGAATGAAGTGAAACAAATTCGCGAACAGTTTGCAGAGATAGTGAACACCGTTGAATACAACTCTAAAGATATCGCGGACCTGAAAAAGGAAATGAAGAAAATGAAGGAAGAAATGAATACTACTGAGAAAGAGTATAAGGAAGAACTGGACAGAGTTGAAACGTATGCAGCAAGAGAGAATTTGGTCTTCCTCAACATACCAGAAAAGATACAAAAGGAAGGAGAGAGGGAAAACGTTGAAAAAGTCATGAAAGAATTTATGATGACGAAACTACAATTTACGGAACACGAAGTATATAAGATTGAGTATCAGCGAATACATCGTGTTCGGAGCGGACCCTCATCATCGCCAAAGCCAATAAAAGCCCGTTACCTTCGCTATAAAGACAAGGTAGAGATTCAACGAAGAGCTAAACTATTAAAAGGAACGAAGATATTCATCACGGACGACCTTTCGAAAAGGGTGAGATTGATCCGGCAGAGCCAAATTGCAGCGTTAAAGACAGCGAGGAATGCGGGGAAACTCGCTTACTTTTCAAGAACAGAGCCAACAAAGCTTTATATTGACCATGTGTGGATGCCGATGAAAGACCAGCCAAGGTTTGTGGACGAATTCGAGAAAAACGAGGTAACACAGGGGACCCGGGACCAATCCACCCCGAAGAAGACTACAGGAGAGATGCACAGGAAAGGAATGCCCGTGGCAGGAGTACCGAAGTCACTAGCGATGGAGACGGATATACAGGGGTCATCAGGAGGAGAGAAGTAGGGCGTCAGTAGGAGAAAATGAGATTGTGATAATTATGTCGTTATGATCATCAGGAGCAGAAGAAACCAATATTCTAAAAGCTACAAGACATAATTTAAAAATGTTTATTATGGCAACATACTCTTTGTGGTTGAGAAACGATGATATTGCACCGACAAGATTTGGATATTATTATAAGGGAAGAGAAGGAGAGGAGAAAGGAGAAATGAAAGCAACTACCAGTATGGGAAGAAAGTAAGAAACCATCAGCACAAGTATTGTTGGAACGACTAGCTGACCTAAGTACATTGGAAATCTATCCAGATCGCCTTCATTGACAATAAAGACACAACCAATAATGATGTCTACGGAAGCGGAAATGCTGCAATCATGGTATGAAAATTGCTTTTTTTGTTGTTGTATATTTGAGAAAGAAAGAAAAAAAATTGTTTTCATCAAATATAGGAAAGGCTTTCTCAAAATATGAATGTGTATCCATGTGCATGTTTATGTGTAAGGGTCGATTTGCTTCAGCGAAAATATAGGCCGTTGCGAGATTTTATTTGTAATGCCACTAAATTGAATGAAATGAATTGGCATTGTTTATGTTTAATCACTTGTATTTAAGCCTATTTTATTTTAGGAAGAAGATAAAGTAAGTGAAAGCAAAAAAGCAACAAAAAAAAAGGGGGAAAGAAGAAAAAACGACCGATGAACGATGATCGTGTTAGCTACGCCTACCTTTACCCCGACCTATTTACTCCTGAAAAAATCCACGAGTAACTCGCTAACACGACTAGAGCGTTGTATTGTTAATTGATATCAATAAATCAATTCTTGTTATCAAGAAATAATTTAATGTTGTAAAGCAATGGTAATTCTTGATATCAAGAATTCGATTTCGTGATATCAGGAATTCGATATCGTGATATCAAGAATTGAATTCTTGATATCAAGGAATATGTTTTAATGATAAAACTGCTTGCCATAAGATCGCGCCAGCTCGCCACAACTCGAGGCTCCAACTCGGTTAAGTGGGAGCCCTGCTTAGGTTGTTTGTGTGGATGCTCTCACTTACACCCGGGAGTATATGTGACTTTTCACGAGCCATCTATACGCAGACTTTGGCATACTTGGTTTCACTGGGTCACAACGTGGCGTATATTATTTTGCTTTGTGCTTGCCTAACAAAGCAGTAATCGCCATAATGGCCCGAATTCACAAAGGAGGTTTGTCGACAGGTATTTGTTGACAGATAGGTGTATGTGCGTCATATGACGCGTTTCGATGCGTTTCAGACCAAGGTCCTATTGGAGCTCAGTGTTATTTTGCTCTGGTCCGTTACATTACGAACCAGAGGAAAATAACAATGAGTTCCTAAAAGAAATTTGTTTATTCAGATAGTCATATCTCAGCCAATTGTATTTTCGACATTTGAACATTATTTGTTATGCTCTTTTGGAAAATAAAGAAACAAATTGAGAAGTTCCAAAAATAGATTGGTATGATGTCACAGCTTCAGTACTCTATATGGTGTAAGTAAAACATACATGAGAATTTACTGCTTCAGGGATTAACTTACGCCCAATAGCAAAACCCCGTATTTATTATAAGATAATGACGTGGATCCTAATTAATTGATTCGTTGAAAGCGTACACGTGACCAGGCATTTGTTTTGCCTAACGCGTAATCGTGCGTAATTTGGGTAATGACCAGTCATTATCCAATGCTAATGACCGGTCATTATCCAATGCTAATGACCGGTCATTATCAAAATCATGTTAGAAAACATCATTTTATAAAACAAATAAAACATAATCTCATAAAACAAATAAAACACCTCATTTTGATCGGACATTTAGTAAAATTACCCACACTTGATACCTTCAAAACAGTCCAAACGCCCTTTGGCTGTCGCCTCGGGCGTGTTAGACCGTTCCAAAAGTACCTCGTGTGGGTAATTCTTACTAATGCCCTCACTGATGTGTATTATTTGTATATAATTCAACTGATCTACTACATCTGCTCCACAGCAAACACCTTGCATGAGCCAAGATTCTTTCCACTCAATTTGTCTTTAGCATTAAAAGGACACGTAATCCAAAGCTTTTAGAGATTCAGAATCTGTCTTACCCTGATGCAAACATTGATATAATGACTTTATTGCTTCTACCTAGGACAGAACAGTGGTACAAGGTCATGTGACCGAGACATAACTTTTAAAAGAACTTGTTTCTAACTACAGCTGGTTATTTCCATTTAGGGGTTAGGATAAGCACCCCCCCCCCCCCCGAAACGATTCAATGGATTTGGATCACAAGGAATGTCAATGCATTCTTTTATATTCATAATAATTTTTTCACAAATAGAGCAACGGAGCACATCTTTTGCCGACGCTCGTTCATTGTGTGTTTTGGGGACAATTACTATGTTGTTCTACTTGCCATATGCATGCACTGTATGCATGCATGAGTGGAAAATGCCCATGAAATTGTGAGCAAATGTTGGCCAAGTGAGCATCAGTTTGACGTACAACTAGAGGCCATCTTGATTTGCACTTTACTGGTATGTAAAGTTGGCTGTAAATTGAATGTATATCATTTCTGCTTTGAACAAGGCTGGTTTCATATAAAGAAGGGGATGAAAAATATGTAAAATTGTAATAATGTAATAAAAGGAGAAACAGGTGTATGCATGCAAGATGGGGGGGGGTATGTATGTCTTATTTGGAAGTACAAATATGAGAATTCAAATTATGAATCCGCTTTATAAGAAAGCTTTCAAAAATATAAGGTCCTACAACATGAGAAGAAATGTTAATAATTTCTCACACTGTATGTCTCTTTTTCTTTCTTCTTTTCTCTATCTGTCACTTGTCGAATTTCATCATGATTCGGGCAGCATGGCACCCGAAAATAACCTTATTCATTGTTTTTCTGTATCGAAATGAAATGTATACCACAAAAAAAAAAAAAAATTGCCACTAGTGCATTTCCTTATCGAAAAAAAAGATAAATCATATTTATTCCTGGCAAGGAGATGACTGAATACAATGTTTTGCACGATTGCTCGCAATATTTGGGACCCGAGCAATATCTTTTCAGACGAGAGACCCTATTTACAATGGACTATAGATCAAAACGCATGTATCTTATTAGCTAACGTACCACATAAAGGAAAACCATATTTACTTTGAAGTTTAAATTAACCTCATGGGATAAGACTAGATGATACTTGGTTGTTTCCATAAATACAATTATAATTGTTCATAACCAAGAATGAGAAGTGGTTATACATACAGTGCCATGACTGGTTTTCTATGAAATTGTTATTCTCATACATTCCCTCAACGTTTAAGACAGCAGAATACTTATCTGTGTATTAACGGAATGGTTTCAATATTTTTTAATGTAACACTACATTGTATCATGTGTTGGAGTATGAGGTTGTTAACGCTAACTATAAAATGCGTCGTAACATTGGTGTAAACACAAAGTAAGGGCTAAGTCTGATCCAATCCAAAACGTTTTTGATTTTATAACACCTTTTTCTTGCAGTTATAACGCGTTCCATGCATTGCCCTCGTAATTTATGCAAGTCCTATTACTAAATTGTGAATTCCATTTTGTCTTATCACTAGAAAGCCTTTCAAAAGTACAAATGTTTTGGGCAATGCATGTATAAGCTACGGTCACAAAGGTTCGTACGAACGACAATTTCGTACGAATCTCCCTGTTTTTCCATTGTCTTCCCGAATGTCCATTGTCTGAAAATCGTTCGTAAGGCGTTCGTAGCAGTTCGTAATGGCACTTGTGACCGAGGCTTAACATAGATCACGACCACTTATAATGAAACAATTTATATATTTAATTGATTTGTTATTTGGTCTTAGTGCATATTTTTTCTCCAGTAAATATACATAGGTTATATGTTGATCTTGCAGATGCGCATCGCCAATGTTCATGACCATACACATGTTTGATTAAATGAATGCAAAAACAGGAAATGACCTTTGTATATCAATTTTAAAGCAATTTCACTGAAGGAAATACGTTGGCATACATTAAAATTATGTATTTAAATGTTCATGAGGACATATTATTAATGGAAGTCATTTTACCAAACATATTTTATTATCTTCTTTTCACTCTGTCCTTCCCTTCCTCCTTCTCCTTCAATCCCCTCTTTCAATCTCTTTCTTTTTCACTTTTTTATCATCCTCTTTCTCTCCCTCGATCCGTGGCTCCCCCTATCCCTCCTGATGTTCGCTCGTTCTTTCTCTCTGTCTATCCCTTCCCCGTTCATCCAACCCATAATTGCCCCATCCCCCCTCCCTCTCTCTTTTTTTCTTCTCCCTCTCTCTCTCTCTCTCTCTCTTTCCACTTCCTCCCCTACTCTCTCTCTCTCTCTCCCCTCTCTCTCTCTATTTCTCTCTTCAGAATTGTTCTTTATACAGGTCAATACTCTGATCAGGATGGCGGCGAACTTCAGCTCTGAAGGAGACATCTGTGAAGGAGAGAACTGTCAATCAATCACAGATGTGACGTACTACGTGAAGGAGAAGAAGAAGCTCTGCGATGAATGCGCCTCCAAAGAGGAATGCATCGGAAGAGCAAGAAAGGGTAGGCCCAATCTGTATTGTGAGAAGCATGATGGTGAAGAAATCAAACTGTACTGTAAAACACACGGTGTAGCAGTATGTCAATTATGCGCAATGATAGATCATCAGCAGCCTTGCATGCTTCAGGATATAGAGGGCGCCATCTTGGATAGTAGAGCAAAACTAAACAGTCTAAAAGAAAAGGCAAAGGACAAATTGGAGCTTTGTCGAGTTTATGGAGCTCAGATTCATCAGTGTAGGAAAGACACCGACACCCATCTACAAGCTTTGAAAGATGAAGTAGATTCGGTAATCATTGAGGCGGTCCAAACAGACAAAGACAAAGAAAAGGAGGATGTTGCTAAAATCAACCAGGAGATTGATGAGAGGAATACAAAACTTCGCGAGGAGATTCAAAAAATCTATGAAGAGATTGAAAAGAACGATGAAGAAAGAGAAACACGACTTGAATCAAACCGTTCGAATGCAGATAAGAGACGAAAGCCAATCGACAAAAAACAAAATGTTCTTCAAACAGACATTAAAAACATTGCTGAAGAGAAAGAAAGAAAGATTGGTCAGTTGGAGAACGAATGGCAAGATGACACAAAAACCACAGAGACTACGGTACAGACACTTAATTCAGTACTCGAAAATGATAAGAATGTTGTCAAAGACGGGCATCGTGTGAAGACATCGGTGAGTGATGAACTAAAGAAGCCAATGAATGAGGGTGAGGTGAAACAAATCACTGATACCATATCGGGTGTGAGATTTGTGAAGGGTGCTGGGAGAGATAAGTATGATGGGAGGATTGATGGGTATGATGGGGAATGGAAGCTCATTGATACAATCAATGTCAAAGATAAGTTAACATACCCAACCATTGTAGGATACATAGATGAATGCAATGTGATCATCACAGATAGAGTATTAGGAGGCACACATACATACATGTTAAATATGAACACTAAAAACAGTCTGAGAGTGATAACGGGTAGTGATACATCATGGGTTTCTTCCTGTGCATTGCTGAATGGTGACAAGGTGGTATGCGGTAAATACACTAAACGGTGTGCAGAGGACAGTTTGACTGGATGCATCAGTGTGTATGACAGACATTGGAACCACATCAATGACGTCACAATACCAAGAAACACAACGCGTAATGCCAACGGGGTGGATGTAGCTGTTGACCAGGATGGGATGATTATCGCTGCTGAGTGGTATCAGTCTAAGATATACGCCATCAACCCAGCTGATGGTAAGATCATAAATACCATCGCATTTAAAGAGAACATAATGTTGCATGATGTGCTATCATCAGGTAACATCATCGCTCGACCCTCACCACCAGGTCGCAGATTGTTCATCATCGACAGACAGGGTGCTCAAAGGGAAATCCCCCACAGTGGTGTCATCCTGAATACCTGCATCGATCCGATGACAGATGACCTCTACGTCGTGACATCAGATAATGAGTTCAAGACGTGTGTGATTGATCAGGTGATGAGTGAGGGTGACATGGAGAAGAGAAGAGTAGCATCATTCCCTCTATCAACACGACTGAATGATAAGATGGGTCACCTTATATTATCTCGGGTGATGATGACGTCATCAGGGAAACTGATTGCTTGCGATGGAGACAACATTCTCGTATTCAAAAACAAGTTTACCCTCTAAATCAAATTCTGTTTGATTACAATTGTCCATGTTCATTACGTATATACATGCATGTACATAAACACATGATATCTACAAAATATTATCTTGATGTACTCATTTCGCTTCAATCTTTACAGACTAGAAAACCCTCATTTGATCATGGTTCCAACATGTTAAGTTCCTAAGATAGGATGACATGACGTCATCACTAGCATCCGAATAATTACATGCACATCTCAATTCTATCCTATAAACAAGATGAACACTTTCCACATGAATAAATTAATTAACATGAATTTGCATGAGTACAATTACAATCACCATGATCAGGTTCAAGCCAAGTTTGTAATATGAATAATAGAATACGACAAGCAAGAGAAAATCTATCACTGTTATTGATCTAAATTAAATCCTGTTTTATTACAATTTTCGAGTGCACTTTGTATTTACATGTATATACATAAACAAATGATATGGCTATCACCACTATCATCACAAGGATTACATGCAAATCTGAATATGTAGATATTGTTATATGATATACAGGATAAATAATTGCCCCATTAATAAATTAATTGTTGCAATCATTTATTTTTTTTATAAGAAAAGTGAAGCAATGCAAGGATTTGCATTAGTGCATTTGTCATTACCATAAACAGGTTCTAGCCAGGTTTGTGCAAACAGAATACAAAAAGCTAAAGGAAATTTTTAAAAATGCAAAAATGGAATTAAAATCATAATGACTTTAGGAGAAAATAAATGACTTTTATTGAAATACTTCAATAATGCAATACGATACAGAGTTTCCTGATCTGCTAAGATACTAATTACACGACATTAGGTCATAACATATGTTAATTCGTGCATTATACCAAAATTAAAGAAGATTCAAAGTAAGACATTTTAAATTTTTCTCTGTTCTGTTACATGTTAAAATAGTTCATTGTGTTCTGCTAAGGGCAGTCCACACAGGAGAGACCCTTTTAAGTACATCTCTTTCACACGATAAATAATTTCGCCTTGTTTTTCATTAGGAACAAAATAAATGTTAACAAATAAAAGAAAAAGGTTGCATAACCTTCATTTCTATCACAAAACTATTCATATCACAAGTGCTTATACATAAGATGTACATGTAAATAGCTACTTTATAAGCTATTATAAGGAGTATATTTAAAGTTCAATTTGATTTCTTGCTCTTGAACATTTTCCTTTTGGTTTTAAGAGATATGTAAATCTATTTTATGTACATGTACTTTTATTCAACATTTCCTACAACAATGAAAGATAATTTACCCCTTTGTTAAGATACCACATGTATAGCATCCGTTTAGAGCCAGAGTATGTACTAAGTAACTACCCTTATGGCTCCAAAAAGCACAACATGTACATTGTATGCGCTCATTGGTATGTACATGTAAATAGCTGCATTACACGAAGTACATGTATATGTGGTATATTCGTTTGAAAGTTTTAAACTAATTGATTGTATTTTCAGCTAAAGAAATCAAATCAAATGTGTTTTATAGTCATGGGTAAACCAGATATACCTTTCTGGACGATTGAGAGGGGGGGGGGGAATGGCGGGCAAAAACACTTTTCACCAATCCTTTTTCTGAGAACAAATTAAATGATTTTTTTTTTTTTACCTTTTTTCTTGTCAATATCTTTACAAACCCTTCATAATATATTTCTTTAGATAGAATGGTATTGTAATATATCATACGAGAATATGCAAAGCAAATATCTCAGAACATATAAACCTGTATATACCTGCATGATATCCAGTATTGGTCAGAATAACATTTGTTGATTTCATATGATTTGTCTATGAGACTCTTTGTTATATATATGTAGTTGATAAAAGCGATGCTAAAATAATGAAATAGGTTGCAGAGTTCGGTCATCTAACAAACTCACAACATGTAAAACTTGCATAACACTGAGTTTCTGCAACTTTCTTTTTTTCGGTTGGGGGGGGGGGGCTATGACAGGTATTTAAGAAAAACATTTGATGGAATGACTAATACAACAACTACATAGGTTGCAAAGTCTCGTTATCTATCAAAAAGTATTCACATTAAAACTATGCATATAATATGTACATAGCAGCATAATACCCAGTATTTGTAAGATTTGACACTGTTGATTTCATCATTTTGCTTATTATGAAACATTCAATCCTTTGATATGTAATTTTTTGACAAGACAAATACTATGATATTAATATAGCCTATGTTATGTTTCACTTAATTATCGAGTAATAATGTAAATATGTATTGTAATTATGGAAATAAAAATCTCGCTTGAGGATAAGAACGAAAGAAATACAACTATTGAAAAAGGTTGCAGTCTTGTTTGAAAGCAAACACACACACGCAGGTAAATAGCTGTATAATATTAATTATCTTGTTTAAACATTAAATTTGTTGATTTTCATTTTGCTTTGAGACATGTTGATATATTCATATATTCAAAAGTGTATTTGATAAAATTAATAATTTAACAACTAAATAGGGCAAAGTCCCCTTATATATCAAATATTTACGTTGCAAGTATGTTCATGATAATTATGTTGATAGCAGAAAATACCCAGTATTTGTGACATTCAGAACTGTTGAATTTATTATTATTATTATATGAGATATTTTAATCTTTGATATGTTGTTTGATAGAAAAAATACTGCGTTATACTGAGTATATGTATAATTCCATTTGTTGATTTTTCATTTGGCTATATGACATGTTGATGTATATGTATTCAACCAGTATATTGAATAAAACAATAACAATGTTGTATAGTATCCTTATCTAGTTTGATAGCAGAGATGCTAACAGTAAAAGAAGTTACTCAGTGTTAGTATCCACCACTCTCACAACCTGCACATATCTGCATTATACTAAGTGTTTGTAGCATTTAATTTGTTGATTTTTTCGCTTTGGTATTTGACATCTTGATATATGTATTATTATGCTACTTGTATTTAATGAATAATATGATTAAGAAGGTTAAACATTCATGATTGTTTTACATTAAGAGTATGCTCATGATATATAGATAATACTCAGCATTTGTTTTACATTAAGAGTATGCTCATGATATATAGATAATACTCAGCATTTGTCAAATTCAACACTGTTGATGTCATAATGATGCTAGCAGGAAATATCTTTTATATAATTTGATAGAACAGATAGTAGAAAGATATTATACATTTAAGCTGCACAGTTTGTCATCGCTCACAATCACCACATGTAGATTATACTGATTACTTGTAACGTTTTACTTGTTGATTTTTATCTGGCTATGGGACATGTTTATGTAAACATGAAACACAATGGTGTATGTATAAAACAAGTACATTCATTACATAAAATTAAACAACAATTCCGAAATGTCATGATGATTATGCCGATGATGGCTTACAGTGCACTGGATAGTGAGGGTATCTTATCAACATGTATAAGGAAATTATTCACATTACAAGGACGCTCATGAAATTTACAAAATTCCCAGTATGTATAGGTTTTTACTTTGTTTATTGTTAATTATTATTTGAGATATGTGAATCTTTGTTGTGTAGGTTGATGGAAGAGATGCTTGAAATATAAAAGAAGTTGAAGTTGTTTTTAGGCTCTCACTCACTCACTCACAATATTCAGATCACTGCATTGAATGGTATCCTATTCCACACACTGCTACTCGCAATCACTAATCTGCTTTGCCAGTTGAAATGTTATTTTTGTGTTCATTTGATTTTGGGGGGAAGGGTATTCTTCTTTTATTCTCTGGAATGTACAATGTAGTTTATATTTGTGCATGAGTGTATCTCTTGTTTGATGGTTATAATTTGTGTGTGGACAAATTAAATCAAATGCTATACAATAAAATAAATTACAGAGTTTTGTTATCTATCAGAAGACGATTGATTGTACACATTTTGAAAATAGCTGTAGCATAGGGTACCGAAGTATGACACGGGGATACTGACTAAGTTGTCAAGGTTACTGGCTCCAAGCGATTGTGTGCTCAACAATAGTGTGGTGATCATTCCAGCGCCAACCACTGAATTTACCCTGTACCCGCCCGTTGATTAAATGATTTCAGTGTAAATCCTATACGCCGGCTCTAAACTAGTAACCTGGACGACGAGCGAATATCATAGCGAGTCTGTACTCTATTATGAGTACAATTGATAACCATCGTTTGTTATGTTTCATAATTTCACTTCATATTTGTTTCCTTGTCATTACTTTGTTTAGTTTTAATTGTATAAACGTTGTAAAGCGCTTTGATATAAATGTCTTATGAAAAGCGCTATATAAGTAAAAGTTATTATTATTATTATTATCGTCATCCATTAACAGTTTGCTAGAAGATGATTATGCAAAGGCAATGTCAAGCTTTACCCAGAATGCACTTAACCGATATTTTCAATGTCGGTTTTCAATACATGTATTCAATGCCAGCTAATATTTGGAATATTCGACAAGACATTAATCGGTTTGATATTTTTAAATTGGGGGAATTATTTTTAGCAGATGCATCTATCTATTATGTTTCGAAGCCATCATACAATTTTCCGTTGGCTATAACAATCTTTGTGTATAAAAAAATGGTTTTGTGCTTAAAAATGTCTTCAAAATTTAAATGGTCATTTATCAATGTGAGTTTCATCATAGGTTTCAAGTTAGACACTTGGGAGGAACATTACATAAAAATAAGGGACAAAAGTATTAACAGTGAAAACATAATAGAATTGAAAACAAGGGGAATGTGAGATAGATGAAAAGAGAGAAAGAGAGAGAAAGAGAGAAAGAAAGAGAAAGAGAAATAAGGAGGGAAAGCGAGATTTACAAAAAAGTAAGAGATAGAGAGAAAGAGAGGGAGAGATGAAAAGGAAGCATAATCACGGACGTGGTTAAGGCGAGAGAGGAGAAAGACAATGGAGAAAAGGGATTACAGGGAGAAATGCTATAAATAAGTACAAAGAGTAAGGGGAAAAAAGAAAGAGATGTATACATGAAGGGAAGACAGATGTAGATATAGATACTCATAATGAGAACATGTTAAGATATTTAAAAAGCTGTTGTAAAAAGGGTCTAGCCAATAACAGGGCACCAGTGAAATAGGATGGAATGCACTTAGGGTACATGCCATTCAGCCAATTGTTCATACACAAAACACTCAATATTTGTTACAGTAATTATGATATACTTTGTCTATTAAACTGAAGCCGGTTATTTGCATCCTATAAATAGCCCCCCCCCCCCCCCCCCACTCCACTCATGTAACGCTTCTATTGACATCACGATGAATGTTAATGTATTCATCCTATGCTAGACTGATATGATTCATATTCATATTAATCTATTCACAAAGAGCAACAGAGCATATCTGTTGTCAACGCGCATACGTTGTGTGTTTGGGGGACAATTACTTGTTTTCTCTACTTGCAATATTAATGCACTGTATGCATGCTAGCCGTGTGTAAAGAATGCCCATACATTTGTGAGCAAATCGAGTCAGTGGCAAGTGATCATCAGTTTCACGTAGGCTGGCATACAGTTAGACGCCATCTTGATTTGCACCTAATAGACATATTACAAGAGGTGATTTTATTCTTCTTCAAACATTATCATTTATAAAAGGAGCATCTAGAAGATCAATTTTCTTTCTGACTTGACATTACGAAGGTGAACTTCGCAAGAAACTGATAATTAAGGTAAGTTGTACATTGTATGAAGGTTATTTTGCTATGAACAAGGTTGGGGCCCATAGAAGAAAGGGTAATTGGGCAATAACATGAAAAACGGGTTAATGCATCTGGAATGGGTACGTTTTTCTTATTTGGAAAAAGAAAGATGGGAATATAACAGAAAAATCAATATAATATGAGACAATTTTCAGATAGATTAAAACCTACAGCATGAAGAGAAGTGTGAGCGATATCTTTCTTTCTCTGTAACTGTATTTACCTTGTGCCTTGAGCATTTCTTGGGGTGGATATGTGCGCATTATAAATGTTGTTATTATTATTATTATTATTATTATGTCATCCACCTCTCTCTCTCTCTCTCTATCTCTACGTTATCATATCTCTTTCTCTATTTTTATATCTATCTCTCTCTCTCTCTCTCTCTCTCTCTCTCTCTTTCTCTCTTGAGAATTGTTCTTTCTACAGGACAAAACTCTCATCAAGATGGCGGCACACTTTAGCTCTGCAGGAAACATTTGTGAAGGAGAGAACTGTCAATCAATCACAGATGTGACGTACTACGTGAAGGAGAAGAAGAAGCTCTGCAATGACTGCGCCTCCAAAGAAGAATGCATCGGAAAAGCAAGAACGGGTAGGCCAAATCTGTATTGTGAGAAGCATGATGGTGAAGAAATCAAACTGTATTGTAAAACACACGGTTTAGCAGTATGTCAATTATGCGCAATGATAGATCATCAACAGCCTTGTATGCGACAGGATATGGAGTGCGCCGTCTTGGATATTAGAGCAAAACTAAACATTCTAAAAGAAAAGGCAAATGACAAATTGGAGCTTTGTCGAGTTTATGGAGATAGGATTCATCAGTGTAGGAAAGACACTGACACCCACCTACAAGCTTTGACAGATGAAGTTGATTTGGTAATCAATGAGGCGATCCAAACAGACAAAGACAAAGAGAAGGAGGATCTTGCTAAAATCAACCAGGAGATCGATGAGAAGAATGACAAACTTCGCGAGGAGATCCAACAAATCAATGAAAAGATTCGACAGAACGATGAGGAGAGAGAGAAGAGAAGTGAATTAAACTGTCTAAATGCAGAGAAAAAACGAGAATCTATCGACAATAAACAACATAGTCTTCAAACAGACATTAAGAACATCGCTGAAGAGAAAGAAAGAAAGATTCGTGAGTTGGAGAGCGCATGGAAAGATGACACAAAAAACACGGAGACTACAGTACATACACTCGATATAGTGCTCGAAAATGATACAAGTGTCGTCGAAGACGGGCAACGTGTGAAGACATCGGTGAGTGATGAACTAAAGAAGCCACTGAATGAGGGTGAGGTGAAACGAGTCACTGATAAAATATCGGGTGTGAGTTTTGTGAAGGGTGCTGGGAGAGAGAAGTATGATGGGAGAATAAATGGGTATGATGGGGAATGGAAGCTCATTGATACAATCAATGTCCGTGATGACATCACATACCCAGTCGTTGTAGGATGCCTAGATGAATGCAATTTAATTATCACAGATTGTTTACGTGGTAGCCTACATACTTACATGTTAGATATAAACACTAAAAATACTCAGAGAGTGATAACTGGTAAAGATACAGCATGGGTTTCTTCATGTGCATTACTGAATGATGACAAGGTAGTATGCAGTAAAAACAGTAAATGGGGTACACGGGACATTTCGACTGGACTCATCAGTGTGTATGACAGACAATGGAAGCACATCAATGACGTCACAATACCAAGAAACACAACGAGAGATGGCACAAGGGTGGATGTAGCTGTTGACCAGGATGGGATGATCATCACTGTTCAGTGGTTGCAGTCTAAGATATACGTCATCAACCCAGCTGATTGTAAGATCATGAATACCATCACATGCAAACATAACACAATAATGCTCGGTGTGCTATCATCAGGTCACATCATCGCTCAACCCAACATAATAGATCACAGAGTGTTCATTATCGATAGGCAGGGTGCTCAAAAGGAAATCCCCCACAGTGGTGACATCCTCAATGCCTGCATCGATCCTATGACAGACGACCTCTACGTCGTGACATCAGATCATGACGAGTACAAGACGTGTGTGATTGATCAGGTGATGAGCGGGAGTGAAATGAAGAAGAGAAGGGTAGCATCATTCCCTCTATCAAGTAGATTGGGTACTAGAAAGAAACAGTGTAAATATTCTCGCGTTATGATGACGTCATCAGGGAAACTGATTGCTAGCGATGGAGACAACATTCTCGTATTCAAAAACAGATTTACCCTCTAAATCAAATCATGTATGATTACAATTTTGTATGATCACTACGTATACACATGTACGTAAATATGCAAACGGTATGGCTCTCTATACAGCATTCCAATGATTACATGATGATCTCAACACTGTTAGAACAAGTATTACAATTTTTAATCAAGTTGGTTAAAATTTTAATCAACCACGGATTACCAGGTGAATCACACAATCGTTGGTTAAACTTTAACCAACAGCCTGTTGATTAAAATTTAACCTGTGGTTGATTAAAAAATTTGCTCAATTATTGGTTAAACAAATTTGCTCAATGTTGGTTAAAATGGTGTTGATTAAACTTTAACCATTTGTTGATTACAACTTTAATCTTTTGTTGGTTATTTATGCTTTGTTCGGGGCTGATTCACATGATGTTGGTTAAACTTTTATGGGTCGTTGGTTAAAATTGTAACCATTGTAGGTTAATTCTTTTTTGATTCACACGATGTTGGTTAAACTTTAGTGGGTTGTTGGTTACAGTTATAACCACTGTTGGTTAAACTTACGTGGGTTTGGAGGTCTTATCCTCGTGTTTGCAGGTTAGAAATTGTTTAATATGATTATCATCAATGCTAAGATTGGAAGGAAGAAGTGAAATAAGGTTCTTGCTCAAATTAAAAACGCTTTATGTCCCGGCCCGTAGGTTGTAGCTCAGCCAGTAAGTGTAACGGACGACCTACCCAAATTGCATGCATGAAGACGTTTCACTTTATGATGACATTTTTTTAAATATTTAATTGTGTTAAACAATTAGAAACAATTAGATTTAAAAAATAAGATTATTATTCATGCATGCAATTTGGGTAGGTGATCCGTAATAGGCCTACACTTCTCCTTCTTTAATTGGGTCTGCCTCCTTCACGGTTGAAGATTCTTGCAGACTGATGAGTGTGTGTGTGCTTACGAGAGCCAGGTGCACGGTGCAGGTAAAATGTTACTTATTGGTTGAGCTACGTACAGCCTAGGGGACGCAAATCGTTTTTGATTTGAGCAAGAACCTTATTTTACTTCTTCCTTACAATCTTAGAATTGATGATGATCATATTAAAATAATTTCTTACCTGAAAACACGGAGATAAGACCGTCCAAACCCCCATTTCTCAGGTCCTCGCGACAACCTCCATTGTTAATTTTGTCGCACGCGTAAACTGCATGTACTTTGCATGTACTTTATTTGTATGTCGAGCGATCGCTAGCTACGCGCTTCGATATCGTTCCGTTGGGTCACGTGACCAGTACTTTAATCAACATTGATTAAACTTTAATCGGAAGGGGGCTATCATTACTGTCGAAATTTTGTTTTTAATCCATGCTGGGTTACAATTTTTGCCAACGACTTAGACTTAACCAACATAGGTTAAAAGGAATAATTTTGATCAACACTGTTTTTAACCAACTCAAGATTAAAAGTAAATTTTAATCAACACTACATTTTTAACCATGGTTGAGCGTTTTTTAATCAACAATTCGTCGCTGTTTTCACGAAGTGACGGTAGTGAAAAAAAATTGCATTCACTTTGCGTTACGATTTTCCTCACTACCGTCACTTCGTGAAAACAAGGACGAATTTTTTAACCCGCAGTTTTTTAATACTTGTTTTAACAGTGAAGTATATGCGTTATTACATGTACCTAGGTTTAGCCATGAATATAATTACAGGATAAAATATTGTGATATAAATAGAATTGATGCTTTATTTTCTTTATATCAAAGAAAAGTATAGCAAAACATGAATTGGCATGAATACAATTACAATAACCATAACCAGGTTCAAGCCAGGTTTGCGCAATGAATATTAGAATACAAAAATCAAAAGAAAGTACGAAGATGCAATAATTGAATTCAAATCATAGTGACTTGAAGGGAAAATGCATCGCTGTTTAATTGAAATACTATAACCATGCATTACGATGCAGAGTTTCCTCATTCGTGAAGACAATATTCATATTAAAAAAAAAGCTCTTAACGTTTGTTAAATCATGCATTATACAAAGATTAAAGAAGATTCAAATAGTTACATTTGTTTTATTTTTCCTCTGTTATATGCTGATCTAGGTCATTTGAGAAAATTAAATGTCTGCCTCTCTCAAGCGTTCTGCTAAGAACAGTCCAAATAGGAGAGACTTTGTTTATTATTTCTCCATTCCTCTCTATCTTTTAGCCTACTTCGTCAGTATGTCATATGATCTCTCACAAATGAACTGAGAAATGGAGTGAAATGAATGTTATCGAATTTCTAAAAAGGTTGCACAGTCTTCCTGTCAAGAGACTATTAACCTCACTCCTGCTCATACATATATAACAAGAATGTATTAAATAGCTGCTTTATACATAGTATGTTTAAGATTTCATTTGTTGTCTTGTTATTTTTCTTTTTCATTTTGCTTTTAAGAGATATGTTAATTTATTCCATGTCCATGTACTTTGTATTGAACATATTCTACAACAATGAAGGATAATTTTCCCCTTTGTTGGGAGACTTCATGGACATCGTCCGTTTAGAGCCAGAAGGGAGTAAAGTTTGAGTGTGTACTAAGTACTACCCTTACGGGTCCATAACACAACATGTACACATCACACGTTCATGTGTAGGTAAATGTACATAGCTGCTTTATACTAAGTACACATGTATAGTCAAGCGCGTACGCAGGGGGAAGGGGGTTGAGGTGAACCCTCCCCCTTCATATTTTGTTGTGTATATTTTTTGAGAACTCCCCCCCCCCCCTTATGAGTTATATTTATTTTTATTTTGTTATATATATATATATATATTTCAAATCGTGATGGACGACCTACAAAACTAAAAAAAAAAGATGACCTTATCCCCCCCCCCCCCCCCCAACGAAAAGGAATGTCGATCAGTCAAATTTTCAAATTTCGGGACCAAAAAAAGATCGGGCAATAATATTTTTTTCGCCTGTAGTTTTGTTGGCTTATCCATCAAACCTTGAGGTCAATAGCATTTAAAAATTGCCCTGCTCAGATTTCTGATACGTTTAATAATACCCAGTATTTGTATGGTTGAATTTTGTTATTTTATGAATTTTCTATTACACTTTTTGTTATTTATGTGTAGTTTCAAAGAAGCGATGCTAACATAGTGGAATAAATTGCACAGTTTTGTCTTTTAAAATACTCACAACTTGTAAACAGCTATATTATACTAAGTTTTTCATGCATGATTCATGTTGTTAAATTTATAAATTTGCCATGAGTAATGTTTTAAACATGTATATCCAACATACTTACCTGGAAGAATGTATAAATAATATAACAATCAATACTGTTGCAAACTAGTACAAGTATGCTCATGATTTGTAAATATATGTTAACTAGGAAGTATTTGTAAGATTCAACACTATCGATTTCAGAATTAACAAGTAAACCTTTGATATGTAACTTTTTAAAGGCAAATGCTACAACGTTAAATAGGTTTCACACTTCTGTCATCTATCTTAATCATAACATGTAAATAGCTGCATAATACTTTTTGGGGGGCAATTTTCGATGTTTTTGTCCTTCCCATTCTGCTATGAAATATGCTGGTATGTGTATCCAACAAGTGCTTTCAATGGAATTAATAATATTACAATTAAATGAGCTACAAAGTCTTGTTATTTTTTACGAAATCATTCACATTACAAATATGCTCACAACGTGTACATAGCGAAATAATACCGAGTATTTGTAATATTTAACTTTGTTATTTTCTGCATTTTTTATGACACAAAAGCGATGCTAAAATGGTGGGAATATTTTGCACAGTTTTGTCTTTTAAAATACTCAAAACTTGTAAACAGCTGTATTATATTGGTTTTGGTATGGTTCATGTTGTTGAATTTATAAATTTGCCATAAGTAATGTTGAAACATGTACATCCAACAAGTTTATTTGGTAGAATGTCTGAATAATATAACAATCATTAATGATCCAAAGTTTCCTTATCTATCAAAATATATTCACATTACAAGTATGCTCATGATATGTACATAGATATATTAAAAAAAAGTATTTTTACGATTCAACACTATTGATTTCATAATTTTGTAATGGAACATGTAAACCTTTGATATGTAATTTTTTAAAGGCACATGATACAATATGAAATACATTGAAGACTTTTGTCATCTAACATACTCATAACATGTAAGTAGCTACATATATTACTTTTGGGGGGCAACTTTCAATTTTTGTTTTTATTCTGCTATGGGATATGTTGGTACGTGTATCCAAAAAGTATTTTCAATAGAATGATTAATATCACAATCAAATGAGCTTCAAAGTCTTGATAATTTTTACGAATTCATTCACATTGCAAGTAGGCTCACAACATGTACAAAGCAACATAATACCCAGTATTTGTAAAATTCAAATTTGTTGTTAATATAAGTTTGCTACGAGATATATTTAATCTTTGTTTGTAGTTTGTAAGAAGCGAGGTATAAAAAGATAATATGTTGCAGTCTTGTTATATAACACACTCACAACATGTAGATAGCTGCATAATACTAATTTTCTGCAAGATTCGATTTCGTTATTGTTTTCATTTTGTTATGAGGTATGTTGTTATCATGTTAAATTTGATAATGTAACAATTACATTAGGCGAAGTTTCATTATACTTCAAGAAAGTATTTACAATAAATATATGCTCATGATATGCACATAGCATCATAATACCCAGTGGGCCTATATATACATTTTATTATTAATAACGTATAATTTCGCTTGGGGAAATATCATTCTTCGATATGTAGTTTAATAGAACAGATAATAAAAAGTGTAAGCTATACAGTTTGTCATCTCATACAATCATCACATGTAGATTATACTAATTACTTGTAATATTTAAATGGTTGATTTCGTTCTATTTTATTTAAGACATGCTGATGCATACATGTATCTATCAAACAAGTATTAAAACAAATAATATAACAATGCTGCAAGGTCATGGGGATAGTGATGATTATGATGATGGCTTACGATGTATTGTATAGCTATGGTATGTTATCAACATGTATCAATAAATAATGCACATTACAAGTGTGCTCAATAAATGAACAGAGCAGAATAATTCATAGCATTTGTAAGATTTGACTTTGCTGACTGTTAATTATTAAATGAAATACGTTTATCTATGTTGTGTAGGTTGATGGAAGAGATAATATTACAATACACACATGATGTAGCTGTTTTCCAACTCCCTCACTTACAATATGAAGATCACTACATTATGTGGTAATCCATTCCACATACAACTACTCGCAATCACTAATATCCTTTTCCAGTTGAAATGTTTTCGTTGTTTTTACTTGTTTTCCTTTGTATTTTTAAATAACGGGGTCGGATTGTTCTTCTTGTTTTCTATGGAATGTACAATATCATGTGTAGCATTGCACGAGTCCATCTCTTTTTTTTAAAATTTGTATTTGTTTGTTATTTTTGGTGAGGGAAGATGAGTGAAATACGGAAAAACTAACAAGGAAATACGTTACAAAGTGTTGTTATCTATCAGAATACTATTTATATTACACAGTAATGAACTATAATGGATACGTTTTCAAGGTTGCTGGTTCCAAGGAATGTGGTGCTCAACAATGATGTGGTGATCAGACCAGCGCCAACCAGTGTTGTTCAGAACCAGTATAAACCTATCCGACGAGCAAATATGACGTTAGCACTTCGGTACTTTGTCATGAGTACTACTTGATACAATGGAAATCCATGAAGAGTTTAACATAAGATGACTATAAAAGAGCAATGTGCAAATGTTTGCCCTGTCAAATCATTTTTGGGGAATATTTGATTAGACATTAATCAGTTTGACATTACCAAATTGAGGGAAACAATAGCAGTTAAATATATATATTGTGTTGTAACGTCATCATGAAGTTTCCGTTGGTTATGAATATCTTTAATTGTCCATGAAAAAATTGCTTTTTGTTTTAATAAAACGTGTCTTCTAAATATTATTGGTTGTAATTGTGAGTACCATCAAAGATTTCGAATTAAGAGGTAGTCGGAGGAAAATTAGATGAAAAAAGAAGTTTAAAGTAATCGGTTTGTTACACTATTTAAGGAGGGGTGAGGGCGCTGACTGCATGGGATAGCTGGGAATAAATGACAAAACGGGAGAGAGGAAGATAGTGGGGAAACGGGAGATAGAGAGAGGGGGAAGAAAGGAATTATTAGAGAGAGAGAGAGAGAGTGTGAGAGAGAGAGAGAGAGAGAGAGAGAGAGAGAGAGAGAGAGAAAGAAAGACATATTGGAGGTAAGGAAGAGAGAGACACAGAAACCTTCTTGCCATAACGGTTCATGAGAATTACATGTATGAACATTTTTTCTTCTGAAAGGCATGTACCCTAAATCCATGTTGCCCCTCCCCCTCCCCCTCTCCCATTTCACCGGTGCTCCCTCATTGGCTGGATCCAAACTACAACACGACTTAAAAAATATCTACATACTTTTATTGGGATTATCTGTTAGTTTTTCTCTCCCCTTCCTTCTCTTTCTCTCTCTCTCTCTCTCTCTCTCTCTCTCTCTCTCTCTCTACAAACCCTCATTTTCATCCCTTCTCTCTTTCCTTATTTATCCCCTCTATTTTCTTCTTTATCTTCTCTCACCCTTTCTTACGCCCTATTCCTCTCGCTATCCCTTTCTCTCACTCTTTCCTTCTTTTTCTCCCCTCTCTCGTTACCTCTTCATCCCTTCTTTATCTTATCCACTCACGCTCTCTTCCCACCCCTACTTTCTCTTTGTCTCTCTCCCCCTCTCTATTACGTACACTATGACCCTCACCTTTGTTCCATGTTGCTCCCCTCCACTCGAAATTGTACTTGTGCACACAATATAAAGAGTGAACAATTCAGAATTTGTTTATGTAAGTTTGATATATTTCAATTTTTGGTTAAGAACACTTTCATAATATATATGTCTTTACATGATCATACAGAATATACACATTGTCCCGCACCGAACAGTGTATATTAATGAATCAATAATTATAGAGTGTATAGAACTGTCTCATTACTCTCAATAAAATGTTGCCTACAAGATCAAAGGGCGGCTTCAGATTGTATGAATGGTTGGAGGGGTTCAATTCACCCCCCCCCCCCCCAATCTATGGAAATATAATTTAAAGCAGACTATCAGGCGAAAACGAGGGCTCATTCAGGCAAAAATATATGATTTGAAGCAATACACACAAATAGGAGGGCTCCAGTCCCTACTTTGCCCCCCCCCCCCCCCCCGTAGATCGTGCGAGAAACAAATATTGTTCCTCTTCTCTACATGAATATTCATGACGAAAATGCTGCTCCAACTTGCAATAATATATTATGAACTTCGCATTACCATGCATTCTCCATATTCATTTAGAAATACTTAAATGTGTTTCGAGCGAGCTGTTTTGCATATCGATTTTACAATAAAATGGTCATTGAAACTTCATGAAAAAAAAGATCTTATTATATTAGGTTATACCTACAAAAGTGTTTTGTTTTTATTGCGACAGTAGGAAATAAATTTAAATCAAAGTTTTGTATTAATTTTGTGATTCCCTTTAGATTCAACCATATATAAACAAGCCTTAAGAGATAAAGTAATTGGACGAGCCAAAATTAAATGTAATCACAAACCCCACTAGACTACATTCATGTATATAATACATCTGTGCAGTCAGTGCAAGCACAAATGATACATGTGAAGATTTGTTTATATTCTTTTTAAATTATTTTCCTAACATGGAAGAAAATATCACTTTTAGAATACGGTCCGAGGTTGACAAAATATCGTGATATTTAAAAGGCCAGATTCAATGACACTTGTGTTTAATTAAGGGAGGCGCGACGGTAGAGCAGGGGTTTCGTGATCCGGTGATTCAGAAAAGTTTGTACTGTCACAAACAGCTACACAGTTTGGGCCAAAGATAACAAAGTCAATGACACTTTATCAAAACAAATATGTACATCAATATCTATTTCTTAAACTGATAAGCAGATTTATGTATCGTTATATTTACAAAGCGCAATAGATCAAAATGCATATACCTTATCAGCTATCATGTCGCATGAGGGAAAACAGTGTTTACTTTGAATTAAAAATTAACCTCATGAGATAAGACTAAATGATAATTGGTTGAATTCATAAAGACAATTGTCATTTTACATCACAAGGATTGAAAATAGGTTGATACATATCTTTGCCTACAACACAGTGATATTTTTGATCTTGTCTTATATTTCCTCAACGTTAAACAACAGAATACTTCTCTACAATTCTGTGAGTATCATATTGACCATTCGCTGTATTATATATTCACAGAATGGTTTCACTAAGCTTTGTAATACTACATTGTATGATGTGTTGCAGTGTGTGGTTGTTAACGATATCTATAAAATCCATCATAAGTATTGGTTTAACTAGTGGCGTGGCTAAGGCCTAGGGGGCACGGCAATCAAATGAGAGATGATGGAAAGCGGGGAAAGTACACAAAACGAGAGATCATGATTATAAGGAGATAGATTACTTCAAAATACTCTTCAAAGCTGTATGTAAATAAATAAAAGGTGCATTGAAAGATTATCATGAAATGATTTGCGTTCTTAATTTAGCATAAGCAGAGAAGAAAGAAAATAGAAGATAGGGATGAAAGATAGAAAAGATACAGGGAAGAAAACAGTCACAGAGAGAGTATGTATCTGTATCCGTTTCACTTTGTTGTTCCACTCTATAGGAAGGAAGGGGTATATTTCCCTCCTGAACTGGTCAATCTTCTTCCTCAAATTGGGACCTTTTCCGTCACATGCTTAAACCCCTTATGTCACACCCTACAATAATTAAGTGTCCATTTGTATGTAATTTTATCTTTTGTTATCAAATTAATTAAGGAGATTATAATAAGTGATCAGTAGCTTGAGAACAACATGATAAGTATAAAATGAAATATGTTGTATGAATAAAGAAAGGTGATTATCACAAAATACCTTGGGGTGATCTGATCTGCGTCATTGATGGAGCATATAGCAAAGAAGAAAAACAACCGGAGATAGGACTAAAAGAGAGAAAACATACTGGAAAAAGCAGAAATGAAACATTATGCATGTGTGTCTGGTTCACTTTAAAATACAGAATTTTACGATTTTAAAGGAGCCTCCTCAAATTTCGACTATTTAGTACAGCGTTTTTCAACCGAGATGCCGCGGGTCTGTCATACTTATATTTAAAATATAGTTTTTGGACATCGTCAGCTTCAGAAACTGCAAGACGCTCAAATATGTGTAGATATCTCGCTGGGTATTTTGAAGAAGAAATTACAATTCGCAAAATTTAGAAACTACTCCATAAAATATGATGATATGATCATGTGCCCGAATATCGTATTGATCGGGGCAGCACGGCACTCGAATATTTATTGTATCGAAATGAAATTTATACCAATACCAGTGTCTTATTTTTAGCCCCCGTCCCTCTAATTATCGCAAAATGGATATATCGGGATGATTCCTGGGAACGAAATGGCCGGATATATAACCTTACATTTTATATAGTGTATATTGATGACTAAATAACACATGTTTGCCATGGTAATCAAAGAACAATCGCTTGAAATATTTCAGATCCGGATAGTTTTTTCTCGGGCAAGGGCTCCTCCCGCGAAAATGTGCCCATTTTATAGAATAAAAACACAAATCATTTTTTACCAATTTTCGTTTGGGGGTAACGCGCACTATACTCAACTCGTAAACTCCAACAACTCCTTAATTGTACCGTAAACAAAAGAAATATAGTTGGTTGAAAAACACTCATGTATTCAACTAAAAAATAATAATATTCCACTTTTACATCAACGGTGTCTCTGAGCGCTTTACAGATATACTATTAACCCAGTCATCGGATTCAGGCTTGCCCGTACACAATTGTATGCACATTTTACACTCTCTGGGGAGCATTCCAGCCAGGCATCATTTTACAGACGCTCACAATGCTCAGCAAACTACACTGTTGTTCATAATGGTGGAATAATTGTTTTTACCCCAATTTATAGAATGATTTTGACTAATGTCTTGCCAAAGGACGTTGGTGTCGGGCTGGGATTTTAACCCAGTGCCTTGTGATCTGCAGTCGAGTGACTTATCCACTACACCACAACACCTCTAAGGAATAGCACCCACCCCCCCCCCCCCCACCCCTCGCATACTCAACCCGAGATACGCCACCGACAAGAGGTTTTATATCAAATATGTGTACCTTATCAGCTATCATATTACGGGATACAAAACAGTATTTGCTTTCAAGTTGAAAATAAATAAATTTCCTCAGAGTTAGACAACGGAATACTTCTCTTTCAGACTATAAGTATCATATTGACCATCAACTCTATGAGTATGCTATATTGACAGAGTGATTTCAATCTATGTTTATGTAATAATAAACTGTGTTAGGTTGTTAGCGCTATATATATAATAGAAAAAATGTAAGGAAACAACTATATGGCAAATATAGGGGTTCATTCATCCAAAACTTTATGATTTATATGAAGCATACAAAAAAGGCAAACAAAGAAAGGAGAGTTTCAGTGCCTACTTTGCCCCTAGAACCACCCCTGAAGATTGTGCCAGGAAAAAATGTTGCTCCTCTTCTCCATGAATATTCATGATGGAAATGCTGCTTCAACTTACAGAAATATATTATGTACTTTTCATTACCATACATTATCCATATTAATTCAGAAATATTTACATGTGTTTCAAACAAGCTTTTTTGCATATCGATCTTACAATAACTCATGAAAGAAAGGGATCATGTTATAAAGTTACATTCATGCAATATTTCGCATCAGTTTGAAATAGATTTAATTCAAAATTTGGTATTAAGTTTGGATTTCCCTTTAGATTCAACCACATCTAAACAAGCCTTAAGAGATAAAATAATTGGACAAGCTGATGTGTATAATGCTTTCCACACAACTGTGCCAGGAGTGTCATTTTTGACAGACATGGCTCATTATAAAATATTCACTATTATTAGTATTGCTGCATGACATTATATCTTGTTTGTTATTTTCTATGTTGATTATTTTTGGTGTGCGGTATATAATTATAACAAATAAACATGCAATACCATTGAAATAAGTTACACCGTTTTTTTTTATTTATCAGGAGACAATTCATATTACACAGTAATGAAAATAGATGTAGCATGGAGTATTAACGTATGACGTCATAATATCTAAGTTGTCAAGGTTGCTGGTTCCAAACGCCCCCCCCCCCCCCGCCCCCACTCCGTGAACGGAGGGATACGTAGTCCAGAAGCTGGCCTATTCATTTTGATCTCCACCATGCACGCTAACGTTACCTCTCCCTACTTACTTGCTACCAGCCGATGATGGCGTGATCATTAAATTAAGACGCCCGGCGAAAAAGCTTGGCTGGGGAGCATAATTATGAGTTTGTTGATAACGCCATCTTCGACGGCTTGAATCAAGTGTGTAGGGAAAAAATAAAGGACCGTGCACTAAGGGATACGATGCGTGTTCCCAAAATGTCCGGTAAAGGGGTACTTTTCACGCACCAAAGTCCGGCTCGTAGGATACAAAAATCCGGCCCGTACCTTAAACACCGGACTTAGGGGGTGTTTTCAAAAGAAGGGAACATGCATATGCGTACCCTAAATAATACTGAGTAAGGGGGGCGGGGTTCCAATCAATGCTGTGCTTAACAATGGTGTCACCGTGTTGTGATCACGCCGGCGTCAAGCACTGCCCCGATCCGGTGCGTTGCTTGAATGATTTCACAGTGAAACTCATACGCATGCACTGATGTTAAGAACTAGTGGATTACGAGCAAATATGACATAAGCGCTTTGGTACTATATGCCAGGCGCGTACGCAGGAGGGGGGGGGGGGGGGGTGGGGGGTTGAACCCCCCTTTGGTATTTTAATGTGTGTAAACCCCCCTAAACCCCCCTTCTTTTGTCCTCTTACCCCCCCCCCCCCCCCCCCCCCTTGAAAAAATACTGCGTACGCCACTGCTGTATGCTGAGTACTATTGAACACCTGGAATCTGAAACCTGAAGCTAGAAGATGATCATGTAAAATGCACTCTCAATCGTTAAGCAGAATGTAGGTATTGGTATTGATATATCTAAATGACTTCAAAATCAAATACTCTAGGAACACTTGTGCAAGAGATACAAAATAAAATAAAAGAACTGAACACCACTGTAGCGAAAGAAAGAGAAAGATTGATTTAAAGCCAAATCATGCAGATATTGTACTTTAACATATTATGTATACTTCAACTGATCTGCTAACTTTGTTCCACGGTGAAGGCCTTGCATTAACAAAAGTTCTCTCTTTTCACGTTGACTTCAACATGGAGGAACACGTAATCTGTAGTTGATAGAGTTTCATGATCTTTCTTACCGTTATGAACATATTTATCTAATAACTTAATCCTTCTACATTGGATAGAATGGTAATACAAAGTCTTGTGACCGAAATATATCTCTGAATAATTTTGTTTAACTACAGATGGTTATCTGCATTGTAAATATTTCTTCCTAGCGAAATAAAAAAAAAATAGTTTCAAGGGGGGTGGCATAATCATACTTCTCCCCCTCCCCCCTCCCACCCCCCCCCCCCCTCCCACCCCCCCCCCCCCCCCCCCCCCCCCCCCAAAACTCCACGTCCACGGACCCCTGTAAGGCTTCTATAGTCAGGAACGTGAATGCATTCATCCTATGCTAATATTAATCTATTCACAAAGACCAGCGTAGCACATCCTTTGTCAAAGCTCCTACATTATGTGTTTGGGGGAGGAATTTGTTTGCAAATTTGTGCCAAGTGAGCATCAGTTTGACGTGGGATGGTATACAAATAGACGCCATTTTGATTGGCACCTGATACACATGTTACACGAGGTTGGATAAATTGTGCTTCTTCAAACAGTTTCAATCATAAAAAGAGCATCTAGATGATCAGCATTCTTTCTGACTTCACATTACGAAGATTTGCATTGCAACATACCGGTATTAAAGTGAGCTTAACGTTATATGTAGGTCATTTTGTTGTGAAAAAGTTCGGTTTCATACAAGGAAGTGGATGAAAAATACGTAACTATGCGATAAAAGGAGAACCAGAGGTATTTATGCGGGATGGGGTATGTTTAAATTATCTGGAGAAAGAAATATGAGAAAACAAAGTTAAATTCATAGGATAACAACCTGTCTTTTGTGTTCATTTGCTTTACTTCTCACAAAATTGATAAATCAGGATGATTACTGGCAACGAAATAACTGAATACATTGTTTTTTCTCGCTTCCTCACAATATATTAACAATCTAGATGTAATATTTGTGGGTGTGAGGCTTTCACCACCAAAATATGTCTATTTGTACAAGAATTGGAAAACAAATAATCTGATAATGGTGACGTGAAACAAAGAAACGGAGACTTTTGGAGGGAAAATTAGATGGAAACGAAGTTTCAAGTTGCGGGTTCGTCACAATATGTTAAGAGGGGATAGGGGTATTGACAGGGATAGTGTGAAAGGAAGCGATAACAAGGGGTTAGAGAGGAAGAAAGAGAGGGAGAAAGAAAGTGGGGAAGAAATGAATCAATATGAAAAGAGACAGAAGGAGAGAGAGAGAGAGAGAGAGCAGGGAGAGACAACTAATGACATATAATTATAATGATTAAAGATGTTTGCACTGTTGTAGCATAGTTACAGCCAATGAGGGGGCATCGGTGAAATAGGGGTGAAAAGGAGAGGGTGAGGGGGGGGGGCAACATGCACTTAGGGTACATGCCATTAAGTTACATATTCATGCATGTAATTCTCAAATATTGTTGTAGTGAGAATCTTGAAATGAGTTCGATATCAAATAAGCAAATACAGATACTGTATTTTAGATTATGTGATCTGCTACATCTGCTCCACAGCGAACGCCTTGCACAAGCCAAGATTCTCTCCACACACATTGTCTTTACCTTGGTTTGTCGACAAACCTCCTTTGTGAATTCGGGACTATGTCTTTAGCTTCGAAAGAACACGTAATCCAGAGTTAATCGTCTGCTCAGAGCCAGAAAGGCAATAACTCATATTACTGAGCACAGAGTGAATGCCCTTCTGGCTCTCAACAGACGGTTTGTAGAGTTTCATGATCTCTAGCTCTTACCCTTATTAAAACATTGATCTAATGTCTTTATTCCTTCTACCTAGGATAAAATAGTTATACAAAGCCATGTGACCGATATATAACTCTGAAGAACTGTGTTTTTAACTACAGCTGATTATCTACCTTAGGCCTATATAGTTCTTCCTAGAACTGGAGTGGATATGCAATCCCCCTGCGCCCCTTGAAACGCCTCTAATGACATCAGAAGGAATGTGAATATATTTATATGATCTTAGACAGCGAGGATTCGTATTCATATTTATCTATTTACAAAGAGCAACGGAGCACATGTTTTGCCGACGCTCCTACATTGTGTGTTTGAGGGACAATTACTTTTTTCTCTACTTGCCATTATGCATGCACTATATGCCTGCATGAGTAAAAAATAACCATGAATTTGTGTGCAAATTTATGCCAAGTGAGCATCAGTTTGACGTGGGATGGTATACAAATAGACACCATCTTTATTGGTACCTGATACACATGTTAATAATAATAATAATAGTTAGCTCTTATATAGCGCATTTAATTACCGAAGGTAATACCAATGGGCTTTACAAACATTTCAAAATCAAGATACAAATGTAGAAGACAATATAAATAAAGACATATATAGAAATAATTACATGTATAATAAAAAATTACAAGTAAGTAGGCATACAATAGACATTACAACAATCGATAGTAGCTTCTATTAAAGTGACTTGGTAACATTGTTGAAGGTTGATGACAAAAATGGCTTAATTTGTGTATATAATGTTACTTACTATATTCCGTCTACGTACTAACCCTCTGACATGCACAAAATCCTGAAAACATTCTCAATCCACAAAGATATCTATGGTTTTCTGTGAAAAGGTCGATGTATGGCACCCTCTAACAGTGATTAACAGTGAATTCTACTAGCCATTTTTGAATTTTCCCAACCTTTTTTCCATGAAAAAAAGACATTGAACAGGCTATACAAAATCTGTAAACACTTAAATGTCTGGAATGGAATGTTAAGCCATTTTATTGCTTTGTGACGATTTCCATTCACCTAAAATGTAATTAAATTGTAATAATATAGTTGGGATCGATCAGATCAGTTTTTCCAATTTGTACCATGAATAATGGTCCGTTTTCACTCAAATCTTCAGATTATCTTTAATTGTACATCTAGCATTGAAGTCACTACCGTAGCACCACTATCTCTCATCTGAACAATGATACCAAGTCCCTTTAAAGGTGATACATGTAATATAACGGTGAGGAAGGCCCAATACAACACGAAAAGGTACATGTACGCCTGTATGCACGTGGGATGAAAAACAATTCCTTTGATGAATTTTGGATTAGGGTGACGTGACAATACCTCAAGAGGTATCACCAACATCAACATTTAAACATCACTATACTTGCAGTGCCGAGAATCGTTTTCTATGATATTTTCTTCTCATAAATTCCCTCAACGTTAGACTACAGAAAATTCCCTTTATATTAAAGATTGTGAGTGTCACATTGGCCGCACAATTGTTAATACATTGTCGCTCATATAGTTGGAATATTTTGTTTACCCCGATTTATGGAATTATTTTGACATTGATTTATTCCCAATACACTGTTGGTCATAATGATGGAATCATTATTTTTACCCCAATTTATGGAATCATTTTGACAATGATTTATTCCTAATAGATCTAGATAATAGTATACATTCTCAGATTGTATTGAATAATAATTTGTGAGTGTTTTATTTTTGCTTGACTGCTAAAGCATGTGTATGCTAATCAACTAGGGGACCTACTTCCTTAAGTCATAACTGACAGTAATGAGGATCAATGCCTCATAAAAAGAAACTAATATAGCACATCTACACGGTTTTCATCCTATGGGCTCACAGGAACGAAGCAATTGCTTAGCCAGTGAATTATGACTGTACGCAACGGGGGATAGGGTACGTCCCCGCCCCCACAAATACAAAAAACTAAGAAAATGCAAAAGAATGCAAACAATGGTGTCACCGTGGGGTGATCACGCAGGCGTCAAGCACTGCCCTGCTCAGGTGCGTTGCTTAAATGATTTCACAGTGAACCTCATACGCATGCTTTGTTGTTAAGAACTAGTACCCTGGATTACGAGCAAATATGACATTAGCACTTCGGTACTTTATACTGAGTATTATTGAAAACCACAGACATTCATAGACAGTTCGCTGGAAGATGATTATGTTAAGGCACTTTCAATCGTTAAGTAGAAAGTATGTATTGGTATTGATATATCTAAATGACTTGAAAATCAAATACTCTAGGAACACTTGAGCAAGAGATGCAATACAATAAAAGAACTGTTCACAACTGTAGCGAAAGAAAGAGAAAGATTGATTTTAAGCCAAATCCTACAGATACTGTACTTAAAAAGATTATGTATACTTCAACTGATCTGCTACTATTGTTCCAGGGTAAAGGCCTTGCATTAGCAAAAGTTCTCTCTTCTCACGTTGACTTCAACATGGAAGAACATGTAATCTAGAGTTGATAGAGTTCCATGATCTTTCTTACCGTTATGAAAATATTTATCTAATCACTTAATCCTTTTACATTATATAGAATGGTAGTACAAAGTTGGGTGGCCGAAATATATCCCTGAAGAAATTTGTGTAACTATGGTTGGTTATCTGCATTGTATATAATTCTTCCTAGCGCAATAAAAAGATTTGTTTTAAGGGGGATCGGCATAATCATACTTCCCCCCCCCCCCCCCCCCCTCCACGTCCACGAACCCCTGTAACGCTTCTTTTGACATAACAAGGAATGCAAAGGCATTCATCCTATGCTAGACTGCTATGATTCATATTCATATCAATCTATTCACAAAGAGCAACTGAGCACATCCTTTGTCACACTTCTACATTGCGTGTTTGGGGATAACTAACTTTTTTCTCAACTCTCAATATTCATGTAATGCATTCATGCATGAGTGAAAATGCCCATAAATTTGTTTTCAAATTTGTGCCAAGTGAGCATCAGTTTGACGTGGGATGGTATTACAAATAGACGCCATTTTGATTGGCACCTGATTGTTACACGAGGTTGGATGAATTGTGCTTCTTCAAACAGTTTCAATCATAAAAAGAGCGTCTAGATGATCAGCGTTCTTTCTGACTTCACATTACGAAGATTTGAATGACAACATACCGGTATAAAGGTGAGCTTAAAGATAAACTCCAGTTCTGGTAAAAAAAAGAAAATTAATTCTCACAGAATCAAACAAAACTTACACTGAATGTTCAAGATTACAAATAAATGACATATGCCAAACAATTTTGGAACAAAATGTATACTGGCTGAGTAATGAGCATAGAATGACAAGGAAATCAAGATAGTACTAGCCCCGACACCATGTGTGTTGTCCCATATACAGCTTTCTGTGTACAGTGCTTGTTACTTTACTAAGACTCGGTCAAATTTATTATGATTTTGATGACTCCAGAACCTTGCAGTGCACACCAATACTTACATGCTACATGATCAACTGTTTCTGATCCTTTCCACACCTTTTCTTTCACAATACAATCGCATTACCAGTACTAAAGTTTATCTTTAACGTTATATGTAGGTCATTTTGCTTTGAAAAAGTTAGGTTTCATACAAGGAAGTGGATGAAAAATACGTAATTAGGCGATAAAGGGAGAAAGAGGGGCATTTATGCGAAATGGGGTATATTTATCTTATCTAGAGGAAGATATATGAGAATACAAAGTTAAATTTATGAGATAGCAACCTGTCTTTTTTGTTCATTTGCTTTACTTCTCACAAAATTGATAAATCAGGATGATTCCTGGCAACGAAATGACTGAATACATTGGTTTTCTCGCTTGTTCACAATATTTTAAAAATCTAGATGATATATTTGGGGGTGTGAGGCTTTCACCAACAAAATATGTCTAATTGTACAAGAATTGGAAAACAAATAATTTGATGTATTTTGGATAATGATGACGTGAAACAAAGAATCAGAGACACTTGGAGGGAAAATTAGATGGAAACGAAGTTTCAAGTTGCGGGTTCTTCACAATATGTTAAACATACTATGTCCCTTTTGCAGCCAACCTCAAATTCTGTAGAACTTTCCGGGAATTATGAATATGTCATGTATGTCTGATCTGTGAAATGTAAACGTTAGCAGTGTCCTAATATTCAAATTATGCAAAGAAACCCGTTTACTTGCTAGACTTCACTGTCAGACACTATTGTTAGTATGGAGTGAGTGACTGGCTTTTTTTCTTCTTTGGTAATAACATACATAAAAAGAGCTGTAAAGGATTTGTCTACATCAATAACCTACTTCTTGTAATGGCAAAAATTAAACTGATTAAATCTTTGCGCAGCATAAAACGTACGACCATGCGGTACAATGGTCTGAAAATTGAGACTATTACTTATTGGCTCTATAGCTCCTAAGTCGATTTGGCAACTGATAGTCGTTATTTTCCCACTTAAAGACATTTCAAGCCCCCTTTTTTTTAAGGGGAGTTCTAATTTAGTATTATTTTCCAATGCCGTTGGAATTCAACCTTTTCATCTTTTTGGCCTACAAATGGGACATAGTACCTTTAAGAAGGGGATAGGGGTATTGACATGGATAGTGTGAAAGGAAGCGATAACAAGGGAGGGGGAGATAGAGAGGAAGACAGAGAGAGAAATAGAGAGCGGGAGAGAGAAAGATGGGAAGAAAGGAATCGATAGGAAAAGAGAGAGAGAAGGAGAGAGAGAGAGAGAGAGAGAGCAGAAAGAGACAACTAATGACAGATAATTATAATGATTTAAAATGTTTGCACTTGTATAGCATAGGTCCAGCCAATGAGGGAGCATCGGTCAAATAATAGGTGAAAAGGAGAGGGAGGATGCGCCACGTGCACTTAGGGTACATGTCATAAGGTTAAATGGCCATGTATGCAATTCTCAAATATTATTGCAGTGAGAATCTTGAAATGAGTTGAATAGCGAATACTCAAGGAACACCATTAGTGCAAAGAGATAAAATAACATACAAACACTACACACACACATGTAATGACATAAAGAGAAAGATTGATTTGAGCCGAATCAAGCAGATACTAGTCTTGTTCAGACGGAGGCAAGTTACCCTGGGGTTAAGGTCGTGTTAAGAGCTAGTCAGGGTCAATATGGTAAGGTAGGTGTTAAGGTCGGAGTAGTGAAAGTCCGGACGATAGTCCTGACCTATTTACTCCTGGACAAAATCCACGAGTAACTCGCTAACACGAGTAGAGGGTAGCGTAAGTTGTCCGTGTGGATGCTCTCGCTTACACCCAGGAGTATGTGTGACTTTTCACGAGCCATCTAAACACAGACTTTGGCCAACTTGGTTTCACTGGGTCACAACGTGGCCTATATTCTTTTGTTTTGTGTTTGCCTAACAAAGCAGTAGTCGCCATAATGGCCCGAATTCACAAAGGAGGTTTGTCGACAGGTATTTGTCGACAGATAGGTTTACGTGCGTCATATGACGCGTTTCGATGCGTTTCAGACAAATTAAGGTCCTATTGGAGCTCAGTGTTATTTTGCTCTTGTTTGTAATTCGAACCAGGAAAATAACACTGAGTTCCTATAGGAAATTTGTGTATTCGGATGGTCATATCTCAGCCAATTGGTTTTTCGACATTTGGATAATATTTTTGATGCTCTATCGGAAAAAAAGAAAACATGGAGAAATTCTAAACGTAGATTGGTATGTCACAGCTTCAGTATTTCATATGGTGTAAGTGAAATATTCATGAGAATTTACTGCTGCAGGTATTAACGTACGCCGAATAGCAAAACCCCGTCTGAACAAGACCTGTGTAGTTTAGTTTATTATTTATACTTCAACTGATCTGCTACATCTGCTCCACAGCGAACGTCTTGTATGAGCCAAGATTATCTCCACTCACTTTGTCTTTAGCATTGAAAGAACACGTAATACAAAGCTTTTATATATTCAGAATCTGTCTTACCCTGACGCAACCATTGATCTAATGACTTTATTACTTCTACCTAGGATAGAACAGTGGCACAAAGTCATGTGACCGAGATATAAGTTTTAAAAGAACTGTTTCTAACTACAGCTGGCCATCTCATTTTAGGGGTTAGGATAAGCCCCCCCCCCCCCCCTGAAACGATTCAATGGATTGAAATCACAAGGAATTTCAATGGATTCATTTATATTCATGATAATTATTTCACAACTAGAGCAACGGAGCACATCTTTTGTCAACGCTCGTTCATTGTGTGTTTTGGGGACAATTACTCTGTTTTTCTACTTGCCATATGCATGCACTGTATATGCATGCATGAGTGAAAAATGCCTATTAATTTGTGTGCAAATTTGGGCTAAGTGAGCATCAGTTTGACGTTGGATGACATACAACTAGAGGCCATCTTGATTTGCACTTAATACAAATATTACGATGAATACAGGTTGGAGGAATTGTTTTATCAGCTTTATTTATGACTTCATATTACGAATGTTAAAATCGCAACATACAGGTATGTAAAGTGAGCTGTAAATTTGATGTATTTTATCTTTGCTTTGAACAAGGTTGGTTTCATAAAAGGAAGGGGATGAAAAATGTCTAAAATTGTAATAATGCAAACAAAAAGAAAATAAGTTGCATGTGAGATGGGGTATGTATGTCTTATTTGACAGTAGACAGATGAGAATTCACATAATGGATCCACTTATAAGAAATCTTTCAGAAATATAAGGTCCTACAACATGAGATGAAATATTTCACACTGTTTGTCTCTTTTTCTTTCTTCGTGTCTCTATCTCTCACTGCCCGAATTGCGTCATTATTTGGTTGGCATGGCACCCGAATAAAACCTTATTTATTGCATTTCTATATCGAAATGAAATGTATGCCACAACAACATTTTCTTTTTATACCACTCGTGGATTTACTTATCGAAAAATTGATAAATCATATTGATTCCTGGCAAGGAGATGACTGAAGACAATGTTTTGCTCGATTGCTCGCAATATTTGGGACCCGGGCAATATCTTTTCAGACGAGAGACCCTATTTACAATGGACAATAGATCAAAACGCATGTACCTTATTAGCTAACTTACCACTTAAATGAAAACAATATTTACTTTGAAGATAAAAATTAATCTCATGGGATAAGACTAGATGTGTTTCCATGAATACAATTATAGTTGTTGATAACCAAGAATGAGAAGTGGTTTAAACATCACATTACATTTTTTGGTGGACAGTTGCTAAAATCGATTTTGATTTATCATTATTGATTTAGTAGAAACCATTGGACTTGTTGACATTCCAGTCAACTGCCTGATGCTACTAGTCAATATACTAGTTAGTTTGCCCTTTTTCTCCTCCCACTGGCTCCTCCTTGCAAGACGTTGTTTGCCGAACTTTTATTTCATCAAGTTGCATACTCAAACACTTTATAGCTGTCTTCTTTCCACAATTCAGAATGTTGGGTTCTTTATCATGCCATATCTTTACAAGCAAGCCTTAACTGATAAAATAATCGGACAAGCCAATGTTTAATGTTAGCATAAACCTGACTTGACTACAATCAGTGCAAATTTCCCCTCCAAATGTAATAGCTAAAGGGGGAAAAGGTGTGTGTATGTGCGTGTGTGTGTATGTGAAAGAGAGAGAGAGAGAGAGAGAGAGAGGGGGAGGGGGTGAGATGCATGAAAGGGAAAAGGAACATAGGATGATGTAAGTAGATAATGTATAATAAGTGATCAGTAACTTGGGGACAACATGATAAGTATAAAATGAAATATGTTGTATGAAGAAAGAAAGGCGATTATCACAAAATAATTTGGGTTGATTTGATCTGCGTCATTGATGGAGCATACAGCAGAGAAAAAAACAAATGGAGTTAGGAGTGAAAGATAGGAGACATACTGGAAAAAGCAGAAATGAAACAGTATGCATGTATGTCTGGTTCACTTTAAAATAAAATATTTTACCATGTTAAAGGAGCAAGGGGCATATCCGATCCCGGCCTATTCAGTCTGCCTCCCCAAATTTCGACCATTTAAAACAGCGTTTTTCAACCGAGATACCACGGGTCTGTCATGCTTATATTTAAAACATATATTGTGGACATCGTTAGCTTCAGAAACTGAGAGATGCTCAAATATATATATATATATATATATATATATATATATATATATCGCTGGGTATTTTGAAGAAGTAAAAATATATCAGAAATAGTTAAGTATATATTTTTTCGCAAAATTTTTAAACGACTCCATATGATGATATTATCATGTGCCCGAATATCGTATTGATCGGGGCAGAACGGCACCCGAATATTTATTGTATTGAAATGAAATTGATACCAATACGAAGTGTCTTATTTTAGCCCCCGTCTCTATAATTATTGCAAAATGGATAACTCGGGATGATTCCTGGCAACGAAATGACCGAATATATAACCTTACATTTTATATAGTGTATATTGATGACTAAATAACACATTTTGGCCATGGGAATAAAAGAACAATCGCTTGAAATATTTGAGATCTGGATAGTTTGTTCTCGGGCAAGGGGTCCTCACGCGAAAATGTGCCTATATTATAGAATGAAAAAACAAATCCTTGTTTACTAATTTTCGATCGGGGTAACGCGAAACTGTTTAGCACCTAAATTCCAAAGAACTCCTATAATGGTACTGTAAACAAAAATATATAAGTGGTTCAAAAACAATGATGTAGTCAACTAAAAAATAATAACATTCCGCTTTAATATAGCACTTAATACATCAACGATGTCTCCTCGCGCTTTACAGATATATTATATTATATTATTAAGTCCCGCCCAGTTAGTTACACTAGTTACACTCTCCCTGTCCACACACAACATTTTCCGTGATTAGGCGTGATTCTTTATTGCGTTTCGTTAGACTAGTTTCGTTATACGACGTATCGTTAGTGAGCGCCCACACACACAATTTCATCGTAAAACTATCGCGAAACGGTATCACTATCGCGAAACGGTATAGCTAATCACGGAAAATGTTGTGTGTGGACAGGGGGAAAGAATCACGCCTAATCACGAACATGTTGTGTGTGGACAGGGGGAGTGTAACTAGTGTAACTAACTGGGCGGGGCTTAACGTGACCTCGAGCGAAAGGAGACCAGACTGTAGAGTTTCAGGATTACTTTCTTCTGTTTATGGACATCCTTGAATTTATACGATAATTATTTATATGACGTTTCTTGTGTGTGGACACTTTGAAATTTATACTATGATTCTTTATACGATGTTTCGTTATAGAGTTTCGGGATAAATTGTTTTGTGTGTGGACACGCTGATACACTCTCTGGGCAGCATTCCAGCAATGCATCATTTTACAGACGCTCACAATGCTCAGCAAACTACACTGTTGTTCATAATGGTGGAATAATTGTTTTTATCCAAATTTATGGAATAATTTTGACAAATTATTTATTCCTAATAGATTTAGATAATAGTATACATTCTCAGATTGTATTGAATTGAATAATAATTGACGAGTGTTTGTTTTGCGTGACTGCTACGCATACGTATGCGACTATGTTTATTAACTAGGGGGCCTACGTCCTTAAAGATACTATGTCCCTCTTGCAGCCAACAGCAAATGCTGTAAAACTTTGCAGGAATAGTGAATATGTCAAGTATATATATATATATATATATATATATGTAAGCAAGCTTAGTGAAACTGCAATTTCTGACAGTGCTCAACTGTAGGAGCAAATGTAGATATACTTGGGTATTATTTGTGTCTCTTTTGTATTCTTGCCTGACTGCACATGAGTGTTTTTAACTTCGCCATGATTGTATTATGTATTTAGTTACTGATGAGCCTTCTGGCGAAACAGTCTGTATAACTCGTACCAATAAATTGTAACCTTCCAACTCCTATATATATATATAATTTATAATATATCAAATATTAAGGAGCGCTAAAAAACAATAAGTACCAATACAAATACATTAACAAAATGTAGAGTACAGGAAGTATATCACATAAATCATTGGGGGAAAATGGTAAGTTTTGAGGGATCTTTTGAGGTGGCAAGACAGGTAATTTCCCTTATGGAAAGAGGGATGCTGTTTCACGTCTTTGATGCAGCTACTGCAAAACGTTTTTCAGCTGCTGAGAGTCTAGATTTGGGAATGATAGGTTTAAATGTGTCGGTTGCTGAACGTAGATCACGAGTTTGTGTATATATTTGGAGGGTGTCATTAAGATATTCAGGTGCCTAATGATTGAGTATTTTAAAAGCATACGAACAGAATTTAAACAGAACACGTTAGTGAAGAGGTACCCAGTGGAGTTCATTAAATAAAGGTGAAGTATGTGTTCTTGACCCAAGGCCAAAGATTAATCTAGCGGCACGATTCTGGACAGTTTCAAGTTTCCTTCTATCCTTAGCAGATAAAACAGTATAAAGACTATTGCAATAATCCAACCTAGAAAGAATTGGAGCTCGGACAGCATGGTGATATGTCTTTAAATCAATGAATCTATGAATTCCCCATATATTGCGGAGATGATGGTTACAATTACGGACTACGTGGTTTATATGAGAGGTCAATTTGAACGTAGTATCAGTGCATACACCAAGATCTGTAATTTTAGGGGAGAGAGGAATGAATTTCCCATTTATTTTAAGCCGTTCATCTGATATGTATTGCAAATTTCGAGCAGAAGAACAAAAGGCCGTGATTTCATTATGTCCTATCTGTGAAATGTAAACGTTAACAGTGTCCTACTATTCAAATATTGTATATTGTATATTATATAGTACATTCATGATTCAGTGGCAAAGCAATTAATGGCCTCGCAACTGTGAGGCCCAATGATCAAAACTGTGTATATCAGTTATATTAGTGCCCTTTTGTGAGGCATTAATCCGCGGAGGTCTCGTAGTTGATAAACATAAAAGCATACACATGCTTAGCAGTTACGCAAACAAGCACTCGCAATTTACTATTCAATAACATCTGACAATGTATACTATTATCTAGATCTATAAGAAATAAATCATTGTCAATATAATTCTATGAATTGAAATGAAAAAAAGTATTCCACCATTTTGACCAACTATGTACATTATTTTTCCGATCTTACTGGGTACCCATTTAACACCTGTGTGGAGAGTGACACATTTAGACTAATGTCTTCCCAAAGGACGTTGGTGTCTGGCTGGGATTTAAAGCCAGTACCTTGTGATCTGCAGTCGAGTGACTTATCCACTACACCACAACACCTCTAAAGAATAGCACCCCCCCCCCCCCCCCAACCTCCCGAACCCGAGATACGCCACTGACAAGAGGTTTTATATCAAATATGTGTACCTTATCAGCTATCATATCACATGATGTAAAACAGTATTTGCTTTCAAGTTGAAAATAAATAAATTTCCTCAAAGTTAGACAACGGAATACTTCTCTTTCAGACTATACGTATCATATTGACCATCAACTGTATGAGTATGCTATATTGACAGAGTGATTTCAATCTCTTTTGATGTAATAGTACACTGTGTTAGGTTGTTAACGCTATCATACTATTTGTTTAAAAACACATTTGAGGTCTTAGTCCATTCGAATTCTAAAGGCATTAATAAAGAAAAAATAATTGCAGTTATAAAGCGCTAAATATATTGCTCCAAATGTCTCGGCCACTCGATAATATCACATCATAATATCGCTGTCAAATCGCGGTCACAATCCTAAGCCTATGTGACTGTCATTTTGCAAAAACGTTACGAACTAGGTGAAGTGTTATGATGTATACAAATAATATTAATAAATATATTACTTCCATATTTTCTGATCAAGAGAAAGCTCTATAAAGTACAAATGTTTTGGGAATCTTTGTATACTACGAATTGCGAACACTTGTACTTGAAGAAAACGATCAATTTAATATACATATATTATTTGCTCTCAGTGCATTATATACATATATATATATAGGTTATAAATGGTTGTGACAGATGCACACCCACACACCTCAAGACTATACAAGTGTTTCGTAATAAAAAAAAAAATTTAAAACAGTACGTAATCTTTGTATATCAATTTCAAAGCAATTTCACAAAAGGGAAAAATAGAATGCTTTCAAAGTATTTTGTCAATGTGCATTAGTAAATATTACTAATGGAGGTCATTATAATATTTTTTTTTTCCTCTCGCTCTCTTCTTCCCTTCCCCCTCTCTTCTTCAATCCCTTTCTTTTTCATTTTTTTCTGATCCTCTTTCTGTCCCTCCTTCCGTGGCTCCCCATCACTGCTGCGCTCTTCTTCTTCTCTCTCCGTTTCTTTCTCCATCCTTCTCTCACTTCATTCCACCCTCTTCTCTCCGTTCCTCCCGCCTCTGTCTATTCCTACCCCATTCATCCTACTCATTTTTCTCCCACCCCCGTCTCTCTCTCTCTCTCTCTCTCTCTCTTGAGAATTGTTCTTTCTACAGGTCAATACTCTGATCAGGATGGCGGCGAACTTCAGTTCTGCAGAAAACACATGTGAAGGAGAGAACTGTGAGGTGATCACAGATGTGACGTACTACGTAACGGAGAAAAAGACGCTCTGCGATGGCTGCGCCTCCAAAGAGGGATGCATCGGAAAAGCAAGAAAGGGTGGGTCGAATCTATATTGTGAGGAGCATGGTGAAGAAATCAAATTGTACTGCAAAACACATGGTGTAGCACTGTGTTATTCATGCGCACTTATAGATCATCAGCAGCCTTGCGTGCAACAGGGTTTAGACCGCGCCATCATGGAAAGTAAAGCGAGCCTAATCAATTTAAAAGAACATGCAAAGGACAAATTGAAGCTTTGTCGAGATTATGGAGATCATATTCATAAGTGTAGAAAAGACACCGACACCCATCTACAAGCTTTGAAAGATGAAGTTGATTTGGTAATCAATAAGGCGATCCAAACAGACAAGGACAAAGAGGAGGAGGATGCTGCAAAAATCAACCAGGAGACGGATGAGAAGAATACAAAACTTCACGAGGAGATTAAACAAATCAATGACAAGATTCGAAGAAACGATGAGGAGAGAGAAAATCTACTTGAAATCAACCGTACAAATGCAGAGAGAAGACGAGAACCAATCGACAATAAACAAAATGGTCTCCAAACAGACATACAAAACATCGCTGTAGAGAAAGAGAGAAAGATTGGACAGTTGGAGATATCTTGGCAATATAACACAAAAACCACAGAAACTACAATACAGACACTGGATACAGTACTCAAAGATGATTCAAATGTCGTCAAAGATGGGCATCGTGTGAAGACATCAGTGAGTGATGAATTAAAGAAGCCATTGAATGAGGATGAGGTGAAACAAATCACTGATACAATATCGGGTGTGATGTTTGTGACGGGTGCTGGGAGAAAGAAGTATGATTGGAGGATTGATGGGTATGATGGGGAATGGAAGCTCATTGATACAATCAATGTTAGTGATAAAATCACATTCCCAACCATTGTAGGATACATAGATGAATGCAATTTGATCGTCACAGATTGTTTAAGTGGTAGCCCACATACTTACATGTTAGATATAAACACTAACAATACTCAGAGAGTGATAACCGGTACTGATACATCATGGGTTTCTTCTTGTACATTGCTGAATGATGGCAAGGTAGTATGCGGTAAATACAGTAAAGGGTGTACAGGAGAGAGTTTGACTGGATGCATCAGTGTGTATGACAGACGATGGAAGCACATCAATGACGTCACAATACCAAGAATCATATCGGATGATGGCGCAAAGGTGGATGTAGCTGTTGACCAGGATGGGATGATCATCGCTGTTGAGTTTAGTGAGTCTAAGATATACGTCATCAACCCATCTGATGGTAAGATCATGAATACCATCACATGTAAACAGGATATATTAATGCGTGGTGTATTATCATCAGGTCATATCATCGCTATACCCTCACACTTAGATCACAGAGTGTTCTTTATCGACAGACAGGGTGCTCAAAGGGAAACCCCCCACAGTGGTGCCATCCTCAATGCCTGCATCGATCCTATAACAGACGACCTCTACGTCGTGACATCAGATGATGAGTACAAGACGTGTGTGATTGATCAGGTGATGAGTGGAGGTGACATGGAGAAGAGAAGAGTAGCATCATTACCTATATCAACAGAACTGGACTCACTGGAGGATAGGATGAGTCACCTTCTAGGATCTCGGGTGTTGATGACGCCATCGGGGAAACTGATTGCATGCGATGGAGACAACATTCTCGTGTTCAAAAACAGATTTACCCTCTAAATCGAATCCCCTTTAAATACAATTATCCATGTCGTTTACGTATACACATGCATGTAAGGAAACACTATCTACAGAATATTATCTTGATGTACTCATTTCGCTTCAATCTTTATAGACTAGAAAACCCTCATTTAAACACGGTTCTAACATGTTAAGTTCGTAAGATAGAATGACATGATGTCATCACTAGCATCCAAATAATTACATGCATATCTCTATTGTGTTTTATAACATGTACATAGATAAACAGGATAAACACTTTTCACATGAAAAAAAAATAAATTGTTATCATTTCTTTATTTCAAGGAAAAGTATAGCCATACATGAATTTGCAAGAGTACAATTACAATCACCGTAAGCAGGTTCAAGCCAAGTTTGTACTATGAATGATAGAATACAAAGAGCAAGATAAGATCTATCACTGTTATTGATCTAATTCAAATCAGGTTTGATTATAATTGTCCATATGCACTTTGTATTTACATGTATTTGCATAAACAAATGGTATGGCTATCACCACTATCATCACAATAATTACATGTAAATCTAAATATGTTTGTTATTACGTGTCACTAGATTAGATATGATTATATGATATACAGGATAAACAATTGTCCCATTAATAAATAAATTGTTATAATCATTTCTTTTTTATAAGAAAAGTGTAGCAATACATGTATTTTGCATAAGTATCTTAACCATTACCATATTAGGTTCTATCCAGGTTTTTGCAAATAGAATACAACAAGCAAGAGGAAATTAAAAAATGCAAAAATGGAATTAAAACAATAGTGACTTTAGTAGAAAATAAATGACTTTTATTAAAATACTTTAATAACGAAATACGATACAGAGTTTCCTGATCTGCCAAGATAGTATTTACACGACATTAGCTCATAAAATATGTTAATTCGTGCATTATACCAAGATAAAAGAAGATTTTGACTTAGACATTTACATTTTTTCTCTGTTACATGTTGATATAGTTCATTGTGTTCTGCTAAGGACAGCCCCTTTTAATTATATATTTATCCAACCCGATATTTAAGCCTTCTTCTTCATTATGACATATGATCCGTCACCTATCAGCTGAAAATTGGGATGAAATAAATGCTATCAAATAAAAGAAAAGGGTTGCATATCCTTCCTATTTATCAGGAAACTATTTATATCACATATGCTTATATGCTTTAATACACACAAAACCTGTACATATAGATAATTGCATTATAAGGAGTATTTGTTAGAATTAATTAGTTTTCTTGTTCTTGTTCTTTGTATCATTTTGCTATTAAGAGATATGTTTATCTATTGTATGTTCATTTACTTTTGTATGGACATATCTTACGAAAATAAAGGAAAATGTACCCATTTGTAAAAAAATACTACACTGATGTAATCAGTTTAGAGGCAGAAGGGAGTAAATACTGACTATATACTATGTTACTGTTCTTATATGGCTAAAAAAAAAAAATCTTTTACACTATACACGCTCATTTAGGTACATGTACATAACTGCATTACACTAAGTTCATGTATAGGTATATTCGTTTAAAAAAGTTATTTATCGTTTGTTCCAGCTACAGAGGTCAAATCATATGTGTTTTATAGTCATGATTTAACAAGATATATACATTTTTTTACGATTGTGGGGGGGGGGGGAGGGGATAGCAAGCCAAAACACTTTCAACCAATCCTACTACTGAGAATAAATTAAATGATACAATTCAATTTTCAATTATTTTATTCACTCATGGTAGCCAAAGGTTAAATAACAAATGAATTTACAGAATTCAAAACATTAATAACATCATACAAATTTAGAAGAATCATACACAATATTCCAAAAATACATATAAATACAAATGAAAGGAACTATACGTGTATAATGATAACATTATTACAAAATATTGCTTACAAACAAAACAAATTAGGAATTCAAATTTAAAATTTAAATATTGTCCACTTTTCATCAAAATATAAAGGCTCATAAAAAGTTACTTGAGTAGTATCTGATGGTAAAAATCAATAATAAATGTTTTTTTTTCTCCATTAAGTTTAATTAAAGGAGTCAAATTCATACATCTTTTGTCTTGTCAATATATTTAGCAAACCCTTCAAAATAATATGCTTTTAATAGATTGCATGGCATTGTTATCTACCATGCAAAAATGAAATGCATTTTTAATATGCTCAGAACATATTAACATGTATATAGCTGTATAATACCCGGTATTTGTAATATTTAACTTTCTTATTTTATGAATGTCCTATATGTATGGCACTTGTTGTTATGTTTGAGTAGTTTCATGGAAGCGATGTTAAAATAATGCGAAAAAGTTACACTGAGTTTTCATGTATATATGATTCAATTTGTTGAATTTGTATATTTGCTATGAGGCATGTTGATATAAATGTATCCAACAAGCTTACTTGGTAGAATGTCTGAGTAAACTCACAATCAATTAGGTTGCAAAGTCTCCTTATCCCTATTTACATTACAAGTTTGCTCACGATTTGTACATAGATGTATAATAACAAGTATTTGTACGATTCAACACTATCGATTTCATAACGTTGCAATGTAACATGTAATCCTTTGATATGTTATTTTTGAAAGGCAAATGATACAATATTAGATAAGTTGTATACCTTTGTCATCTAATACACTCATAATATGTAAATAGCTGCATATCATACTACTTTGGGGCAACTTTCGTTTTTTGTTTTTATTCTGCTATGAGATATGTTGATATGTGTATCCAACAAGTATTTTCAATAGAATGATTAATATCACAATTAAATGAGCTACAAAGTATTTTTATTTGATACGAAATCATTCACATTACAAGTATGCTCAGAACATGTACATAGCGAAATAATACCGAGTATTTGTAAGCTTAAAAATTTGTGTTTATATCAGTTTGCTAGGAGATAGCTTAATCTTTTTTGTAGTTTGTAAGAAGCGATGTATACAAATATAATAAGTTGCGGTCTTGTTATATAACACTCTCATAACATGTTAATAGTTATACAGTAGGCTTGCGGGTGCACTATGTGAGAGAGAGGGAGGATTGAGGAGTTAAAGTTAATAGTTGCATAATACTAAGTTCTGCAACAATCGATTTCGTTATTTGTTTTCATTTGGTAACGAGATATGTTGGTATTTGTATCCAAGAACTAGTTAGATTTAATAATATGCCAATTAGAAAATGCATGGAAAAGGCACTTTCTACCAATCGTATTGCTGAGCACAAAATAAATAATAAACCTTTCGTCTTGGTAATACCTTTAACAGACTCTTGAAGATAATTTGCTTTAGAATGCATGGCATTGTAATCTATCATGCAAGAATACGCATTTTAAATATGCTCAGAACATACCAACATATATATAGATGTATAATACCCAGTATTTGTAATATTACATTTTTTTATTTTATGAATTTTCTATGGCACAAAAGCGATGCTAAAAAAGTGGAATAATTTGCACAGTTTTGTCTTTTAAAATACTCACATCTTGTAAACAGCTGTATCATACTGTGTTTTGGTTTGTGATATGATTCATGTTGCTTAATTTATAAATTTACTATAAGTCATGTTGATATATGTTTCCAACAACTTTACCTGTTAAAATGTCTGAATAATATAACAATCAATAATGATGCAAAGTCTCCTTATCTATCAAAATATACTTACATTACAAGTATGCTCACGATTTGTACATAGATGTACAGTATAATAACAAGTATTTGTACGATTCAACACTGTCGATTTCATAACGTTGCAGTGGAACATGTAAACCTTTGATATGTAATTGTTGAAAGGCACATGATACGATATGAAATATATTGCAGACTTTTGCCATCTAACATACTCATGACATGTAAGTAGCTGCATAATACTTTTGGGGGGGGGGGCAACTTTCGATTTTTTGTTTTATTCTGCTATGATATATGTTGATATGTGTATCCAAAAAGTATTTGCAATAGAATGATTAATATCACAATCAAATGAGCTTCAAAGTCTTGTTATTTTTTACGAAATCCTTCACATTGCAAGTATGCTCACAACGTATATAAAGCAACATAATACCCAGTATTTGTAAAATTCAAATTTGTTGTTAATATCAGTTTGATACGAGATATATTTAATATTTGTTTGTAGTTTGTAAGAAGCGAGGTATAAAAAGATAATAGGTTGCAGTCTTGTTAACACACTCACAACATGTAGATAGCTGCATAATACTAAGTTTCTGCAAAATTCGATTTTGTTATTTTTTTCATTTTGTTATGAGGTATGTTGTTATATGTTAAATTTGATAATGTAACAATTAAATGAGGCGAAGTTTCATTATATATCAAGAAAGTATTTACAATATATATATGCTCATGGTATGTATATAGCATTATAATACCCAGTATATATGCATTTTGATATTATTGATAATTCATAATTTCGCTTTGGGAAATATCATTCTTTGATATGTAGCTATACAGTTTGTTATCGCTCACAAACATCACATGTAGATTATACTGATTACTTGTCATATTGATTTGTTTTTCTTTGAGACATGTTGTCGATGCATACATATATCTATCAACAAGTATTATACCTATAATATAACAATGTTGCAAGGTCAGGATGAAGATTACGATGATGGTGATGATTAAGATGGTGGCTTACAATGTATTGTATAGTGATGGTATGTTATCAACATGTATCAATAAATAATGCACATTACAAGTATGCTCAAGAAATGTACAGATCAGCATAATTCATAGCATTTGTAAGATTTGACTTTGCTGACTGTTAATTATTAAATGAAATACGTTTATCTATGTTGTGTAGGTTGATGGAAGAGATACTATTACAATACACACATGTTGTACCTGTTTTTTCCACTCCCTCACTCACAATATGAAGATCACTACATTATGTGGTATCTCATTCCACATACAACTACTCGCAATCACTAATCTCCTTTGAAAGTTGAAATGTTTTTGTTGTTTTGCGTTTTTTGCTTTTCATGTGTGTTTTTTTTTTTAAGGGGAGGGGTATTCCTCTTTCATTCTATGGAATGTACAATATCATGTGTATTGTTGCGCGAGTTTATCTCTTGTTTGTTATTTTCTTTGTTTGTTATTTTTGGTGTGTGGGAGATAAAATAAAATTAAAATGCTATATAATGAAATACGTTACACAGTTTTGTTATCTATCAGAAGACCATCCATATTACACAATAATGAAAATAGTTGCAGCATATACATGTAGTATCAAGGTAAGACGTCAAATCGGCTAAATTGTCAAGGTTGCTGGTTCCAAGCAATGTTGTGCTCAACAGTGGTGTGGTGATCAGACCAGTGCCAACCACTGAATTTGCCCTGTTCTGGCACTTTGCTTGAATGATTTCATGGTGCACCTCAAACGCAGGCTCTGACTGTTGTTTAGAACCAGTATAAACTGAAACGACGAGCAAATATGACGTTACCACTACGATACTTTATAACGAACTACTGGAAACCATGGAAATCCAAAGAAAGCTTGCTAGAAGATGATACTTTATAACGAACTACTGGAAACCATGGAAATCCAAAGAAAGCTTGCTAGAAGATGATTATAAGGTAACGTGTAAATATATTGCCCTGTCAATTTTTTTTTGGAACATTTGATAAGACATTATTCAGTTTGACATTACCAAATTAAGGGGAAATTGCAGTTGCTATTGGGTTGTGAAGTCATCATTAAAGTTTCCATTGGTTATGAACATATTTTAATGTCTATAAACAATTTGCTTTAGGCTTCAAACGTGTCAGTTTCATGAGAGATTTCAAGAATTAGAAGTAATCGGAGGGAAAATTAGATGACAAAGCAGTTTAAAGTGATGGGTTTGTTACAATATTTCAAGAGGGGTGGGGGCATTGACCGGGATAGCGGGAAATAGTTGACAGGAGAGAGGGAGATAGTGGGGCACAGGAAAGAGAGAGAGAGACGAGGAGAGAAGGGAGTATTAGATATATATATATATATATATATATATATATATATGTATATATATAAAGACAGAGAGAGAGATGTAGACAGAGAGACCGAGACAGAGAGACCGAGATAGAAAGAGAGACAGAGGTGGTAAGGAAGAGAGAGAAAAGAAACCTTCTTGCTATGACGAATCAGGAGAAATACATTTATGAACATTTTTTCTGAATGGCATGTTCCCTAAATCGATATTGCGCCCCTCCTCCCCCTCCCTCATTTCACTGGTGCTCCCTCATTGGCTGGATCCATGCTACTACATTGCAAATATCTTTAAATTTTCTCATTATTATTATCTGTTATAATTTCTCTTTACTCCCTCGCCCCCTCTGTCTCTCTCACATACAAACACTCATTTTCTCCCTTCTCTCTTTACTTCATTATCCCCTCTCTTGTCTGTTTTGTCCTCTCTTTCTCTCTCTTTCCAATTCCCTCTTTGTCTCGCTATCCCCTTTTCTCACTCTTACCTTCTTTTTCTCCTTCTTTGTCTCTCCTCTCTTCTTTACTTCTTCATCCCCGATTTACCTTATCCTCTCACCCTCTATTTCCATATTTCCCACTATCTACATCTCTTCTTTCTGCCTTATCGTCTCTCTTACTCTTTTACTCCTCCCCCTTCTTAATTACAGTGCCACTCACCCCACCCCATCTCAATTATATTTTTGCACAATGTTTCTACAGAATACTTTCATAATACACATGTTTGGTCATGTTCATCCAGAACATACACTTTGTCTCGCACCACAAATGTAGTGTATGATTCAATGAAGCAATATAGCTTGTACACAAATGTGTTATTACTTTCAATAAAGTATTGTTTGCAAGATCAGGGGGCGGTTCCGAGATTGTTTAAATTGCAGGAGGGGTTCAATTCCTCCAAAATCTATGAAGAAAAAATGAAAGGAAAAACTATTATGGCAAATATAGGGGTTCATTCATCAAAAAATGTATGATTTATATGAAGCATACAAAAAAGGGAGACAAAGAAAGGAGAATTCCAGTGCCTACTTTGCCCCCTGGAACAACCCCTGAAGATTGTGCCAGGAACAAATATTGCTCCTCTTCTCCCATGAATATTCATGATGGAAATGCTGCTTGAACTTACATAATTATATTATGTACTTTTGATTACCATACATTCTCCAGATTATTTTAGAAATATTTACATGTGTTTCAAACAAGCTGTTTTGCATATCGATTTTACAATAACTCATGAAAGAAAGAGATTATGTTATAAGGTTACATTTATGCAATATTCTGCATCAGTTTGAAATAGATTTAATTTAAAATTTGGTATTAAGTTTGGATTTCCCTTTCGATTCAACCACATCTAAACAAGCCTTAAGAGATAAAATAATCGGACAAGCTGATGTGTAATGCTTTCCACATAACTGTGCCAGGAGTGTCATTTTTGACAGAGATGGCGCATTATAAATGTTCACTTTTATTATTATTGCTGCATGAGATTATTTCTTGTTTGTTATTTTCTCTGTTGTTTAGTTTTGGTGTGCGGTATACAATAAAACAAAAATGCAATGCCATTGAAATAGTTACACCGTTTTTGTTATTTATCAGGAGACAATTCATATTACACAGTCATGAAAATAGATGTAGAATAGATTATTAACGTATGACGTCATAACATCTAAGTTGTCAAGGTTGCTGGTTCCAATCGCCCCCCCCCCCCCCCCAGCCCCCACTCCGTGAACGGAGGGATACGTAGTCCAGAATATGGCCTATTTAATTTTGATCTCCACCATGCACGCTAACGCTACATCTCCCTACTTACTTGCTACCAGCCGATGATGGTGTGATCATTAAATTAGGACGCCCGGCGAAAATCTGGCCTATTTAATTTTGATCTCCACCTACGCTAACGCTACTTCTCCCTACTTACTTGCTACCAGCCGATGATGGCGTGATCATTAAATTAGGACGCCCGGCGAAAAGCTGGGCTGGTGAGAATAATTATGAGTTTGTTGATAACGCCATCTTCGACGGCTTGAATCAAGTGTGTAGGGAAAAATAAAGGACCGTGCAGATTCTGGACTAAGGGATACGATGCGTGTTCCCCACATGTCCGGTAAAGGGGTATTTTTCACGCACCAAAGTCCGGCTCGTAGTACACAAAAATCCGGCCCGTAGCTTAAACACTGGACTTAGTGGGGTGTTTTCAAAAGGAGGGAACATGCATATGCGTACCCTAAATAACACTGAGTGGGGGGGGGGGGTTCCAATCAATGCTGTGCTTAACAATGGTGTCATCGTGTGGTGATCACGCCGGCGGCAAGCACTGCCCTGCTTGTTGTTAAGAACTAGTACCCTAGATTACGAGCAAATATGACATTCGCACCGCGGTACTTTATGCTGAGTACTATTGAAAACCTGGAACCTGAAACCTGAAGCTAGAAGATGATTATGTAAAGGGACTCTCAATCGTTAAGCAGAGTGTAGGTATTGGTATTGATATATCTGAATGACTTCAAAATCAAATACTCTAGGAACACTTGTGCAAGAGATGAAATACAATAAAAGAACTGAACACAACTGTAGCGAAAGAAAGATAAAAAAACAATTTTAAGCCAAATCAAACAGATGCTGTACTTAAAATAATTGGCAGTTATACTTCAATTGATCTGCTTCTTCTGCTCCACAGTTCTCTCCTCTCACGTTGACTTCAACGTGGAACAACACGTAATCTAGAGTTGATAGAGTTTCATGATCTTTCTCACCGTTATGAAAATATTTATCTAATCACTTAACCCTTCTACATAGGATAGAATGGTAATATAAAGTCTTGTGACCGAAATATATCACTGAAGAACTTTGTGAAACTACTGTTGGTTATCTGCATTTATAATTCTTCCTAGCAAAATAAAAAGATTTGTTTCAAGGGAGGTCGGCATAATCATACTTCCCCCCCCCCCCCACTCCACGTCCACGAACCCCTGTAACGCTTCTATAGGCATAACAAGGAACGTAAATGCATTCATTCTATGCTAGACTGCTATGATTCATATTCATATTAATCTATTCACAAAGACCAACGGAGCACATCCTTTGTCAAAGCTCCTACATTATGTGTTGGGGAACGAATTTGTTAGCCAATTGTTGCCAAGTGAGCATCAGTTTGACGCGGGATGGTATTCAACTAATCGCCATTTTGATTGGCACCTGATACACATGTTACACGAGGTTGGATGAATTGTGCTTCTTCAAACAGTTCAATCATAAAATGAGCGTCTAGATGATCAGCATTCTTTCTGACTTCACATTACGAAGATTTGAATTCCAACATACCGGTATTAAGGTGAGCTTAACGTTATATGTAGGTAATTTTGCTGTGAAAAAGTTCGGTTTCATACAAGGAAGTGGATGAAAAATACGTAATTAGGCGATAAAAGGAGAAACAGGTGTATTTATGCGGGATAGCAGGCGCGTACGCAGGATTGTTTTCAAGGGGGGGCGGGGGGTTAGCATTTATAAATCGGGAGGGGGTGGGGGTGGGGGGGGGTAGGAGGACACTTTTTTTTTTTTTTTGGTCTCGAAATTTGAAAATTTTACATTTTGCTCCGTTGGGGGGGGGGGTAAGGTCGCCTTTTTTAGGTCAGCCATGGGAATATTTAAAGAAAAAATAAATCACAAGGGGGGTTTTAGGGGGGTTTGGGGGGGTTTACACACATACAAATACAGAAGGGGGGTTTAACCCCCCCCCCCCCCCCCCCCCCCCCCCCCAATCTGTGTACGCGCCTGCGAGATAGGGTATGTTTATCTTATCTGGAGAAAGAGATATGGGAATAAAAAGTTTAATTTATGCGATTGTTCATTCGCTTTACACAAAATTGATAAATCAGGATGATTCCTGGCAACGAAATGACTGAATACATTGTTTTTTCTCGCTTGCTAACAATATTCTAAAAATCTAGATGATATATTTGTGGGTGTGAGGCTTTCACCACCAAAATATGTCTATTTGTACAAGAATTGGAAAACAAATAATCTGAAGCATTTGTGATAATAGTGATGTGAAACAAAGAAACAGAGACACTTGAAGGGAAAATTAGATGGAAACAAAGTTTCAAGTTGCGGGTTCGTCACAATATGTAAAGAGGGGAAAGGGGTATTGACAGCGGGGATAGTGTGAAAGGAAGCAACAACAAGGGATTGGGAGATAGAGAGGAAGAAAGACAGTGGGGAAGAAAGGAATTGATAGAGAAAAAGAAAGACAGAGAAGGAGAGAAAGAGAGGGAAGAAGACAGACAGTGGATATAGAAGGAAAGAGAGAGCAGGAAGAGACAACTAATGACAGATAATTATAATGATTTAAGACGTTTGCACTGTTGTAGCATAGATCAAGCCAATGAGGGGGCATCCGTGAAATAGGGGGTGAAAAGGAGAGGGCGGGGGGGGGGCAACATGCAGTGAGGGTACATGACATTAAATGTAATGATCATGCATATAATTCTCAAATATTATTGCAGTGAATATCTTGAAATGAGTTAAATGTCACTAACTCAAGGAACATCATTCCTGCACGAGATGAAATAACATACACACACTTAACACGACTGTAGTAAAGGAAAAAGAAAGCATGATTTAAAACAGATACTAGTCTTGTTCAGACGGAGGCAGGTTACCCTGAGGTAAAGGTCGTGTTAAGAGCTAGTCGGGGAAAATATGGTAAGGTAGGTGTAAAGGTCGGAGTAGTAATCGTCAGGACGATGGTCGTGTTAACCACGCCTACCTTTACCCCCGACCTATTTATTCCTGGACAGAATCCACGAGTAACTTGCTAACACGACTAGAGGGTAGCGTAAGTTGACCGTGTGGATGCTCTCACTTACACCCGGGAGTATTATGTGACCTTTTACGAGTCATCTATACACAGACTTTGGCCAACTTAGTGTCACTGGGTAACAACATGGCGTATATTTTGTTGTTTTGTGCTTGCCCAACAAAGCAGTAGTCGCCATCATGGCCCGAATTCACAAAGGAGGTTTGTCGACAAATCTAGGTTTATGTGCGTCATAATGACGCGTTGCGATGCGTTTCAGACCAAGGTCCTATTGGAGCTCAGTGTTATTTTGCTCTAATGTTATGAACCAGAGGAAAATGACATTGAGTTCCTATAGGAAATTTGTTTATTCAGATGGTCATATCTCAGTCAATTGGTTTTTCGACATTTGGACATAATTTATTATGCTCTTTCGGAAATAAAGAACAAACTTGAGAAATTCTAAAAATAGATTGGTATGATGTCACAGCTTCGGTACTCGGTGAATGACACATGAGAATTTACTGCTGCAGGGATTATCTTACGCCGAATAGCAAAACCCCGTCTGAACAAAACTTATGCAGTTACGATTATTAATTATACTTCACCTGATCTGCAACATCTGCTACACAGCACACGCCTTGCATTTAATTTGCCAAGATTCTCTCCACTCACTTTGTCTTTAGCATTGAAAGAACACGTAATCCAAAGCTTTTAGAGATGCATAATCCGTCTTTAATTCGTTTGACGTCAATTCTAATTGATCTAATGACTTTATTGCTTCTACCTAGGATAGAACGGTGGGACAAAGTCATGTGACCGAGATATAACTTGTAAAAGAACTTTGTCTAACTACAGCTGGTTATTTCGTTTTAGGGGTTAGGATAAGCACCCCCTCCCCCCCCCCCCCCCCCCCCCCTGAAACGATGCAATGGATTTGGATCACAAGGAATGTCAATGCATTCATTTATATTCATGATAAATATTTCACAAATAGAGCAAAGGAGCACATCTTTTGTCAACGCTCGTTCATTGTGTGTTTTGGGGACAATTTCTCTGTTTTTCTACTTGCCATATGCATGTACTGTAAGCATGCATGAGTGAAAATGCTTATGAATTTGTGTGCAAATTTGGACCAAGTGAGCATCGGTTTGACGTTGGATGGTATACAACTAGAGGCCATCTTGATTTGCGCTTAATACACAAATTAAGATAAATACAGGTTAGAGGAATTTTTTATCAGCTTTCTTTCAGACTTCATATAACGAAGGTTAACATCACAACATACTGGTATGTAAAGTGGGCTGTAAATTGAATGTATATAATTTTTGCTTTGAACAAGGTTGGTTTCATATAAGGAAGGGAATGAAAAATATATAAAATTGTAATAATGCAATAAAAAGAGAAACATGTGTATGCATGTGAGATGGGGTATGTATGTCTTATTTGGAAGTAGAAAGATGAGAATTCAAATTATGAATCCACTTATAAGAAAGCTCTTAGATATAAAAAGTACTACAACATGAGAAGAAATGTTAATAATATCTCACACTGTATGTCTCTTTTTCTTTCTTCTTTTCTCTATTTCTCACTGCCCGAATTGCGTCATTATTTGGTTGGCATGGCACCCGAATATAACCGTATTTATTTTATTTATATATCTAAATGAAATGTATGCCACAACAACATTTTCTATTTGTACCACTCGTGGATTTACTTATCGAAAAATTGATAAATCATATTGATTCCTGGCAAGGAGATGACTGAAGACAATGTTTTGCTCGATGGCTCGCAATATTTGGAACCCGGGCAATATCTTTTCAGACGAGAGACCCTATTTACAATGGACAATCGATAAAAACGCATCTACCTTATCAGGGGCGTACGCAGGATTTTTTCAAGGGGGGGGGGGGGGGGGGGGGTTTGAAATCGGGCCCAAAATATTTTGCTCCCGAAAAATTTAAAATCGCGCCGGCCGAAAAGTCGCTCAGTGGGGGGGGGGTGGGGGGGGGGGGGGGAAGGGGGCCGGGTAAGCGTACATTTTTTTTTTTTTTTTTTGGAGTCCCAAAAAAAATCGCAACGACTCAGCCAGCCGAAAAGTCGCTCAGTGGGGGGGGGGGGGGGGGTCTCCAAATTTGCAAATTTGACATTTTCTTCGTGGGGGGGGGGGGGGTAAGACGCCCCTGTACCTTATTAGCTAACGTACCACATAAACGAAAACAATATTTACTTTGAACTTAAAATTAACCTCATGGGATAAGACTAGATGATACTTGGTTGTTTCCATAAATACAATTATAATTGTTCATATTAAACCAAGAATTAGAAGTGGTTATATTTACAGTGCCGTGACTTGTTTTCTAAGAAATTTGTATCCTCATATAGAATACTTATCTGTGCATTGACAGAATGGTATCAATATGTTTTTAAGTAACACTACATTGTAGGATGTGTTGGAGTATGAGGTTGTTAACACTTACTATACAAGATCCGTCGTAACATTGGTTTAAAAACACAAAGTAAGAGCTAAGTCTGATCCAATCCAAAAGGTTTTCGATTTTATAACACCTTTTTCTTGCAGTTATAACGCGTTGCATACATAGCCCTTTTATATTCCACATACTAATAATCTTGCTCTACGATAGGTCAAAAGTAAAGCACGTGATGAAAGATATATCGCCCATTATTGATGGGAGAAGCAAAAAGTTCGTTACACCTTCTCAACTAGTTTGTTAGAAGCGCCAAAACGAAATGTAATTGAAGTTGAAGTGCCAACCTGTATGTTTGATGAATGTGCTGCGAGGAAATGTAGCGACCAAGCCGACAATGGACGGGTTCCAGGGGCCCACCATAGGTGGAGGATTTTAGGGCTTTTTAAAGGCCCGGATGTTGCATTTTTAACACCTTTTTAATCCAAAATGTATCAATCATAATTTCATATTGATGTGAAAAAGTTAGTACAATGCCTGGATACAATTACACTGAAAGTAAATATGTATGTAGTCATTGTGGTGCAATAAACACGGGAAATGCCAAAATAAGTTCAAATCAAACAAACAAAATGCCTTGCTTACCTCAATTTTAGTGGCTGAAGTTGCACTTTTTAGTCAGGGCTATCTGCTTGAAGTTTGGGGTGTATGATGTTGTGCAGATTCTTAAGCAGTGTTCCAAATGAGCATTTGTCAGGCTACTTCGATACTTGGTCTTTAGAATGTTCATCCAGAATGTAGCTGTTGACTCATTTCTTGTCTGCTCAAAGAGTAGTCTGAGTTCATCGTCAGACTTCATTCGTACAAACTGCATTTGCAGCTTTGCTTTTGAAAGCTGTGGAGCCACGAGGTTTGCTTGTTCCAACCACTGACCATTGGCCTCCATAGCAAATGGAATCTTGACCATCACGAGAAGATCGTCTATGAATGCAAAGTTGGAGAAACGTTCCTTGAACTCATTTGACAGTGCCTCAATGAACGAAACAAATTGCTCCACATCAGCGTCAGGTGAGTATTTCTTTAACTGAGTGAAGTGAATCATTTCACTCATGAGATCGTCTCTAAAGACATCCAACTGCAACTGGCATGCCTTCACCTCTGTCTTCACGTCAGAAAGGGACATAGATTTCCCTTGCAGGAGAAGGTTAAGTTTGTTCAAGTGCTCAAACATGTCAACAAGAAAAGCAATGACCGTCATTTCTTCCTTGCCATTGAGAAAGCAAAGGTATGATTGTGAAAATTCGTTGCCCAACTGTTGAAGAAACCCGCAGAGATCTTGTCGTAAGTCCCACACTCTACTCAAGACTTTACCTTTACTCAGCCAGCGGACTGCCGTGTGAAGAGGTACATCATGATAAGCAGCCTCATGTTCTTTCAAGAATGCCTTTACATCCCGGTGTTGTTTGGCTGACTATGCCCTTAAGAAGTTAACAAGACTAATGATAATGTTCATCGGCTTTACGAATTCACCTTTGAGTTTACTGCACATTACCGAATTATGAATGATGCAGTGAAATGTCAACAAACGCGGACAGTCTTTTTTTAGGAGAGTTGCTGCTACATTGTGTTTGCCGACCATCGCAGGGGCACCGTCAGTCACGAGGCAAGTGATTTTCTCCAAAGGTATCTCATTTGTTTGAAGGCAATATAAAATTGCTCCATGGATATCTTTCCCTGTTTTCGATCCCATCATTGGAATAAGCGCCAGTAGTTCATCCCTAAATAAACCTGCATCTTAATAAAGATACCTAACAAACAATGACAACTGAGCCACATCTGAAATGTCCGTGGACTCATCGGTAGCAATGGAAATACATTCTGTCACCTTCAGTGCATCAATAAGTTTCTCTTTCACAGTTTCGGCCATCACCTCGGTCCTTCTGGTATTAGTGTCATTTGAAAGTGGTATTTTGCGAAAGGTCTCAACTTCGTTTGGACATAACAAGCGAGCCGTTTCAACCATGCATTCTTTCACTACTTCCGAAGTGGAAAATGCCATTTTGTGCTTGTTCAGAATCCATGAAACTCGTAGTGACGCTTCCGTAGTTTTTTCTTGGAGTGTAGTTGATTTGACAATAATCTTGGTCGAGTATTCATGTGACTTGACAAGCAAAGCTAATTTCTCAACGCGTTCTTTGCTACCAAGAGGGTATTTTTGTTCAAAAGTCTGATGTGTTTTAGTATAATGCCTCCGAATGTCGTGTATCTTTACGCTGGCTACCGTGCGGCTGCAAATCAAGCACATCGGCTTAGCGTTAGATCTTTTCGGCAGGATGAAAAAGAATTCACGCATCCATTCATCATTGAATATCCGATTCTCTTCTTTCTTTTTCTTCTCAGGCGGAGCATCAGAAGAAGTAGATGCCATGATACTACACCGTAAAAAAATAATAGTCGAAATAACTCAATAAAATTGAGGAAAAGAATTGCCTTATTTTTATTAAGTAAATATTACTTACGGCATCTTAAGTAGCATTTACTTATTTTGCTGAATAATTTTTTACTCAGTTAAATCGAGTTTCATTAACGTAAATAATTTAAGTATTGTAATCATTTTAGATAATTAAAAAAAAAGCTATGATAGGATTACATATTGCACGATTTGGTACCCATCTAATCTAACAAGTAACATCCACTAATCATTTACTGCTTCTATTTAACCGTATATATATATATATCTACCACCATCACAAACTATTACACACGCTTCAATTCGACACATATTGAAAGGCTCCAAATTTTATATATACTTGATCGTAGCATCTTAAAAGGAAAATTGGTTGACAATTTCTTGAAATATCAAGTTTTGATTTGTTTTGAACTGGGTAACAATTAAAAATTGTCTTGTCTTTGCTTAGCCATGTTAAATGAATTAGTAAATGTTTTAAAGTCCTTACATTTTCATTCAACCACAAAAAAGAATTGTTTTATTTAAAAAAGAGTTTAATTTGGTCTTAATGAATATTCATAAATTATGTAAATATTTTTATTACGCACTGCATCGGTCCTTACTTTAAAAAGATAAGAATAATCAACATAAATTGTTTGAGTAATACGTATAATTTCTGATTTTTAGTTAAAATTACTAAATTAATACAAGCTGAAATTACTTAAAGTTCTTATGTATTTGATTTTACTTAAATATTCCACGGATGTTCTACTAAATTGAAAGTTTGAGTTAGCAAGACTTAAATTTAGTGCGTAAGTGGCAAAACTAATGTTTTTAAAGTAAATTCTACATGGAAAAAATACGTAAAAATTACCAATGAACAAATTCTTTTTTACAGTGTAGGGACTTTTAGAGTCGCACGAAGACAATAGGTCTATGCTACGATCGACGTCCTGTTAATGCACTGCCGTGAATGGACGTCATACGTATCAGTCCACGCAAATCTAAAAGTCCCTATTAAGTTCCTAGTTACCCCTGGTCTCTGATCACGCTTGATTCCTATACATTTCACACTATATGGAACTATTATGCAAGTTGCAGTGGTAAACAATGCTTTTGGAATAACAACGCTTGCACAAAGTGCGCTCCAGGCCAAATGAGGTCATGACCTAATTAATTAACATGGTTATTGCGACATCACTCTCGCCGACCAGTTTTTCCACTTAAAATGTCGCAATGCAGTATCATTGATTAGCTCGATTTGTCCCAGAAACCCGCGCGCGGATCACCAATCTAAAAATAGATACACGGTGTTTCCTCAGATCGGCAATGATAAACATTGTAATGTAGATAAACATCTGCATAACAGAGTCCCAAACTTCAAGCAGATAGCCCTGAGTAAATGGTAAAAGCCGTTAATTTTCCCCTTCTTCCTGTTTGTTAAGCAAACATTTGGGGCTTAACTTCGACTGCGATTTCTTGATTTTGCTGGGTTTTTAATTTAAAAAAAAAATTGTTATAATTGTTTTTTTCTTTCTTTCCGGGCAACAGCCGCGCGCCACTACGAGTGACCGCAAGCGCCACGAGTGGCGCGCGCGCCGCCAGTTGAGAACGCCTGTAATAAAATGTAGATAGTACTACTATCTACGCAGTGCAACGCACTTTCACTGAAGATAGAGGTACTATCTACAAAGGGCAATGCACTTTCACTGAAGATTATCCAAAAGCGCACTAAAACAGGCGTAATTAAGCGCGCATTACCAATGAGCGCAATTAAAACAAACACATGCGCGCACCGTATCCTCAAGGGGTTGGGTTAAACTACTGTTTAACTTTTTTGGTGTGAATTTGGGCATGGTGTCTTTCATGAAGATGCATACACGTCCTTTTCTTTTTGTAGTTAAATAGTTTTAGATGTGGAATATAAAGCAAATAATCACCTTTTGGTTTCAGGCGATGGCAAACTATCACTTCCTCGCCGATCAGAATGTATACGCTATCTTTCCTCAGCTTCGCTTCGGAAAGAAAGCTACATCCAGATCGCCTCGGAAGTGATAGTTTGTCCCATCACCTTAACCAACGGTAGTTATTTGCTTAATAGTATGGTTCGGCCACCTGATAGTGTCACTTTTCAAGAACACTGCCATTAAAGCGCGCATACGATCCTAAACCTATGTGTTTCGCCGAGCGATGATTTTTGCTTGGTTTAGATTTTCTTTTTTTTGCTCTTATAAGCTACCATAGGTTAAGTTCGGCACTGTCGCCATGTTCTTCAGTCAACGCAGTGCACAGTCAGAAATGTAGTCCAGTTTGACTCATTTACCAGTTAACCCGTCAGTTGCCATTCAAGTATTCCCGACGAAGTTTTGTCCCGCCACAGAAGTGAGTGTTTAGATTAATATAAACTGGAATGTGAACTGATAAAACGGAAAATAAGATAGTTTCAAGTTGAACTGTAAAATAGATTCTAAAGAAACTGTATTTAACTCATTAGCATAATGCACGTGTGGCATTAATTCCAAGATGGCTGCGCCTAAAATGGCTGCGCCCATAAGACGTACTTTAAAGTCATGTGTTTTTCAGGTTAAATAATAATTGTCAAAATAGAATTACAGTATTAGGCAGATATTGCTTTATGTCATTTATAAAGTAAACAGTGTTTATATGTAGAAGTCCTAAAGATAAAGGATGTTTATATTTGTGCATGCTAGAATCTTGGATTTTATGCAGTTTGTTTGGGTGACAAAAGTTGGTCTGTGGAATTTGATTTAGCTTGCTTAAAAGTTGCAAGACACCATTTATTGACTTGGTGAAAGGTTAAGCTTTGCACCTCTGGCATGTATTTAGAGTCAGAATTGAAAGACAGTGTTTAATCATTTTAAGAGTTAATAATGAAACTCGAAAGGATTGCTGTAGTGTACTGCATGTGTGGATTACAGATGTAAATTACAGGTGTAAATTACAAGTTATGCCAGATAGTTTATTTTGTATTGAAGTGTAAATCTCTAGATTATTACTGGGAAGTTTTAGAGCAAGTCAGGTATTTCAGTTTAATTCAAACAGGGTTAAATTGTATGAAGACATTTTATGAGACAGTTTTTCTTAGGCGAGCATAAATATGCAAATTAGGTGCCTGTCAAAGTCAGTGAAGGTCATTCGATACATTTAAAGCGACAATCCATTGTTGAGGTTTTTAGAAGGAATTATTTATGCTATGAAGATAGATGAGAATTATCAAGCTTATGTATGGATGCAAGATAAAGATGTTTACAGTTATTTTGGTTCATGCAAATTGACATTAATCTGTTTAAAGGGAAGTCAGGTCTGTTTGAGAAACTCTGAAAGTATGAGTGTTTGAAAGTAATGCATATATTAGACAATGCATTAGTTTTTGTAGCCATTGGTTACTCTGAGTTTTTGATAGTTAAAGGACAAGGTCAAGTTTGACAGTTTATAGAACAAAAGCAAAATGTGTTTAAATGAATCTTTATAGATTACTTGGTTTATTCAGATGTTTTGTATTGTATCTCATGTCAAGAATGATATACTAAATCTGTCACTGTTATTTTATCTGTTTTTTACAGATCGAATAAATAAGCTTCACAGCTTAATATCTCCATTTACGGCTGGACTCCCAAACTTCATTTTTCCCTTTCCTCAACTATTCACTATGTAAAGAACAAAATCAACATGTCAATTTTGCTTTCAATCATTAATTCTGCAATTGCAATAATTTATACAAATCATATTACTAAATTGTGCATTCCTTTTTGTCTTATCACTAGAAAGCCTTTCAAAAGTACAAATGTTCCGGGCAATGTATGTATAATAGAGGTCACGACCATTTTAATACTGACACAATATATATATTTAATTTATTTGTTATTTGCTCTCAGTGCATAATTTTTTTCTTCAATATATACACAGGTTATATGTTGATCGATGCGCATCGCCAATGTTCATAATCATACAAGTGTTTGATTAAATGTATGAAAAAACAGTACATGACCTTTGTATATATCAATTTCAAAGCAATTTCACTAAAGGAAATACATTGGCTTTCATTAACATTCTTTGTTTAAATGTGCATGAGGACATATTATTAATGGAATTTATTTTACTAAACATATGTTATTATCTTCTTTTCACTCTATCCTTCCTTTCCTCCTTCTTCAATCCCCTCTTTCAATCTCTTTCTTGTTCACTTTTAACTCATCATCTTTCTCTCCCCTCGTGGCTCCCACAATCCCTCCTAACATTCGCTCGTTCTTTCTCTCTGTATATCCATTCCCCGTTCATCCAACCCATAATTGCCCCATCCCTCTCTCTCTCTCTCTTTCTTTCTCCACCCCCTCTCTCTCTATCTCTCTCTCTCTATTTCTCTCATCAGAATTGTTCTTTATACAGGTCTACACTCTGATCAGGATGGCGGCGAACTTCGGCTCTGCAGAAAACATCTGTGAAGGAGAGAACTGTCAGTCAATTACAGATGTGACGTACTACGTGAAGGAGAAGAAGAAGCTCTGCGACGACTGCGCCTCCAAAGAGGAATGCATCGGAAAAGCTAGAAAGGGTAGGCCAAATCTGTATTGTGAGAAGCATGATGGTGAAGAAATCAAACTGTATTGTAAAACGCATAATGTAGCAGTGTGTCAATTATGCGCAATGATAGATCATCGTGACATGTCTTGCGTACGACAGGATATAGAGGGCGCCATCATGGAAAGTAAAGCGAGCCTAATCACTCTAAAAGAACAAGCAAAGGACAAATTGAAGCTGTGTCGAGTTTATGGAGATCAGATTCATACGTGTAGAAAAGATACCGACACCCATCTACAAGCTTTGAAAGATGAAGTTGATTCGGAAATCAATAAGGCGATCAAAACAGACAAGGACAAAGAGAAGGAGGATGCTGCAAAAATCAACCAGGAGACTGATCAGAAGAATACAAAACTTCACGAGGAGATCAAACAGATCAATGAAAAGATTCGAACAAACGACGAAGAGAGAGAAAATCTACTTGAACTGAACCGTACAAATGCAGAGAGAAGACGAGAACCAATCGGCAATAAACAGCATGTTCTTCAAAAAGACATAAATAACATCACTGAAGAGAAAGAGAGAAAGATTGGACAGTTAGAGATATCTTGGCAAGATAATACAAAAACCACAGAGACCACAATACAGACACTGAACACAGTACTCAAAGATGATTCAAATGTCATCAAAGATGGTCATCGTGTGAAGACATCAGTAAGTGATGAACTAAAGAAGCCACTGAATGAGGGTGAGGTGAAACAAATTATTAGGGCCATATCGGGTGTGAGGTTTGTGAAGGGTGCTGGGAGAGAGAAGTATAATGGGAGGATTGATGGGTATGATGGGGAGTGGAAGCTCATTGATACAATCATTGTCACAGATAAGTTCACATTCCCAACCATTGTAGGATACATACAAGAATACAATGTGATCATCACAGATGACACATCAGGTAGCTGCCATGCATACATGTTCGATATGAACACTAAAGACAGTCAGAGAGTGATAACCGGTATCAGTGATACATCATGGGTTACCTCTTGTGCATTGCTAAATGATGACAAGGTAGTATGCGGTAAATGTCAGGAAGTGTGTACAGGGTATAGTTGGATGGGAATCATCAGTATGTATGACAGACAATGGAAGCACATCAATGATGTCACATTACCAAGAATCACAATGGATAATTTCACAGTGATGGATGTAGCTGTTGACCAGAAAGGGATGATCATCACTGCTGAGCGGGATGAGTCTTACATACACGTCATCAACCCAGCTGATAGTAAGATCATGAATACCATCGTATGTAAACAGAATATAATAATGCGCGGTGTACTGTCATCAGGTCACATCATCGCTCAACCCTACCCTGATCACAGAGTGTTCATCATCGACAGACAAGGTGGCCAAAGGGAAATCTTCCGCAGTGATTGCATCCTCAATGCCTGCATCGATCCTATGACAGACGACCTCTACGTCGTAACATCAGATGATGAGAACGATACGTGTGTGATTGATCAGGTGATGAGTGGGGGTGAAATGAAGAAGAGAAGAGTAGCATCATTCCCTATATCAACACGACTGAGTGATAGGATGTTTCACCTTATAACATCTCGGGTGTTGATGACGTCATCAGGGAAACTGATTGCTTGCGATGGAGACAACATTCTCGTGTTTAAAAACAAATTTACCCTCTAAATCAAGTTCTGTTTGATTACCATTGTCCATGTTCACTACGTATACACATGCATGTATATAAACACATGATATCTACAAAATATTATCTTGATGTACTCATTTCGCTTCAATCTTTACAGACTAGTAAATCCTCATTTGATCATGATTCCAACATGTTAAGTTCCTAATATAGGATAACATCATGTCATCACTAGCATCTGAATAATTACATGTATATCTAAAATGTGTCTCATAACATGTACATAGATAAACAGGATAAACACTTTCAACACGAATGAATGAATCGTTATCATTTCTTAATTTCAAGGAAAAGTATAGCAACACATGAATTTGCATTAGTTCAATTACAATCACCATAATCAGGTTCGAGCCAAGTATGTACTATGAATAATAAAATACAAAATATAAATCTAAATCAAATCCTGTTTAATTACAATTTCCATCTGCACTTTGTATTTACATGTATGTACATAAACAAATGATATGGCTATGATCACTAGCATCACCGTAATTACATGTAAATCTAAATATGTTTGTTATTACATAACTATAACTAGATTAAACATGACTATATGATATACAGGATACAAAATTGTCCCATTAATATATAAATTGTTGTAATAATTTATTTTTTTATAAGAAAAGTGTAGCAATATAAGTACAATTGCCATTACCATAACTAGGTTCTAGCCAGGTTGGTGCAAATATAATACAAACAGCAAGATAAAATACCAAAAAGCAAAAATGAAGTTAAGATCGTAGTGACTTTAGGAGAAAATAAATGACTTTCATTGAAATACTTTAATAATGCAATACGATACAGAGTTTGCCTACCCGCCAAGATAGTATAGGATTTCCCGGCCAAATTTGCGAGTTTGTCATTAAAATTAATTTGTCTTGCGTTCAAATTCGACGGTTTTTGTGCTGTCGGGTATATCTCGGGTTTATATTCCTTTTTCTAGATTTCAAATCTATGAAGTTTTCGTTAGAATCTATGTATGTTTCATTCAAATTAATGAACAAAGTGCTTCTTTCGCTATTTGGTCATTCGATTTAGCGCAACACGATTTTCTGACATCGCGACGGTGTACTTTTTGCATTATAATTCATTTGTAGCATTCAAATTAGCACTTTGTGCACTTAAATTAATGGTCAATATACATTTCTCGTTTATTACACACTTTTTATAGCTCATTCTTTTTCTTTCAAGGTCGTTTTTTTCATGTGTATTTCATCCTATTTTATTTTCTTGCATTTATACTCTTTATATACTTTTAGATTTATCAGATATTCATCAGCCTTTAAGTTTGATTGTTTAAAAAAAAGACTTACATCTACGGACTTGATGGTCTCAATATTTGTGTAAATTTTCATGTAAGGAAGTTGTTTGTTTTGTGTTTCATCATAAATTTATCACAATTTCATTATGGAGGAAGGGTACAATATTGTGACTGAGGTAGGTGTTTTTGTATCCCCACTTTCCTGGGGTATATGGACATGTCCGTTCAGAAATGCCATATCCCTTGATTTCGCCCCTTCTTTACCTAATGTCTGACTACACACACATGCTTTGTCCTCAAAATTAATAAATTGAATAACAGAAAAGACCCCAATGGCAAATCATGTATTTAATTGCATTTTTTTAAAACTGTAAACGTGTGTTGCATTTCTTCCCCCTAACATTCCTAACTTGAATAAACATAATTCGAATACGAATGACAGGTGTTAATTTGAATGATAAAAATGACGCCTCGACAAGTGACGATTTATTTGAATGCTAGTTGAGCAGTTTCTAAATTGAATGACAGATCTATGAAATCCTTCGACCAGAATCCTAAATTAAATACAAAATCGGGAAAATTGAATGATAATTGGCATGGCAAAGCTGATCTGCGCTCACTTAAATGCAAAGTAAATGAATTCGAATGACAAACTCACGAATTTGGCCGGGAAATCCTATATTTACATGACAATAGCTCATAACATTATGTTAATTCGTACATTATACCAAGATTAAAGTAGATTCAACTAAGACATTTTACATTTTTCTCTGTTACTGTTGATATAGTTCATTTTGTTCTGCTAAGGGCAGTCAGCACAGGAGAGCCCTCTTTAATTATATTTCTATCCAACTTAATATTTTCGCTTTCTTCTTCATTATGTCTTATGATCCGTCACCTATCAGCTGAAGATTGGAATAAAATAAATATTATCAAATAAAAGAAAAAGGTTGCATAACCTTCCTATTTATCAAGAAACTATTCATATCACATATGCATATATTATTTAATACACACATAATGGGTACATGTATTCTAAAGATTATTATATTTTGTAAGATTTAATTTGTTTTCTTGTTTTTTTTCTTCATGATGATTTTGCGATTGAGAAATATGTAAATCTATTATATGTAAATTTACTTTTGTATGGACATATCTTGCGAAAATAAAGGAAAATTAATTGTTAATATACTACACTGATGTAATCAGTTTAGAGCCAAAAGGGAGTAAACTGTGACTATATACTATGTTACTGTTCTTATATGGCTCAGAAAAACACAATATTTACACTATATACACGCTCATTTAGATAAATAAATAGCTGTATATACATAGATGCATTACACTAAGTACATGTATAGGTATATTCGTTTAAAAGTTATTTATCGTTTTTTCAGCTAGAGAAATCAAATCATATGTGTTTTATCGTCATGATTTAACAAGAATTAAGTTTGATTAAAGGAGTCAAATTCATATATATTTTGTCTTGTCAATATCTTTAGCAAACCCTTCAAAATAATATGCTTTAGATTGCATGGCATTGTTATCTACCATGCAGGAATGAAATGCATTTTGAATATGCTCAGAACATGTTAACATGTTTATAGCTGTATAATACCCAGAATTGTTTACATGTATGCCACTTGTTGTCATGTTTGCGTAGTTTCATAGAAGCGATGCTAAAAAAATTCAAAAAGTTGCACAGTTTTGTTTCTGAAAATACTCACAACTTGAAATCTGCTGTATTACACTGAGTTGTTATGTATATCTGATTCAATTTGTTGAATTTGTAAATTTGCTATGAGGCATGTTGATATCAATGTATCAAACAAGCTTACTCGGTAGAGTGTTTGAGTAAAATAACAATCAATTAGGTTGCAAAGTCTCCTTATCCCTATTTACATTACAAGTATGCTCACGATTTGTACATATATGTATAATAACAAGTATTTGTAAGATTCAACACTATTGATTTTAGAATTAACATATAAACCTTTGATATGTAATTTTTGAAACGCAAATGCTACAATATTGAATAAGTTGCATAATTTTTTCATCTAACACACTCATAACATGTAAGTAGCTGCATATAGTATTATTATTGGGCGACTTTCGTTTTTTTGTTTTTATTCTGCTATAAGATCGGATGATATGTGTTTTCCAACAAGTATTTTCAATAGAGTTAATAATATCACAATTAAATGAGCTACAAAGTCTTGATATTTTGTACGAAATCATCCACATTACAAGTATGCTCACTACATGTACATAGCGAAATAATACCGAGTATTTGTAAGATTCAAAATTTGTGTTTATATCAGTATGCTACGAGATAGCTTTAATGTTTGTCTGTAGTTTGATAGAAGCGTTGCTATAACAATGAAATACAAAAAGTAGCAGTCTTGTAATATCTATAACACACACACACACACACACACCATGTAAATAGCTGCATAATACTAAGTTTCTGCAACATTAGATTTGTTAACTTTATATTTGTTATGAGATATGTTCATATATGTATACAATAATTATATATGTTAGGTTGAATAATATAATAATTAAATAGGGCGAAGTTTTATTATCTGTCAAGAAAGTACAATTATACATTACTGAAACGATTATATTACGTTCATATCAGCATAATATCAAGTACATGTACATTTTGATATTGTTGATTGTATAATTTCGCTATAGGAAATATCATTACTTGATATGTAGTTTAATAAAAACAGATACAATAACCAAAATACGTGTAAGCTTTACAGTTTATCATCGCTCACAATCATCGCATATATATTATACTGATTATGGTTCATTTGTGTATTTGCTTTGAGGCATGTTGGAACATATATGTTGCTATCAAACAAATATTACACAAATGATATAAAAATGCTGCAAGTTAATGAGGATGATGATGACGATGATGAGGATGATGGCTTTACAATGTATTGTAAAGCAATGGTAAACTAACAACATGTATCAATAACTTAATATTCACATTACAAGTATGCCCAAGAAATGTACATAGCAGCAGAATTATCTGCATTGGTAAGATTCAACTTTGTTGATTGTTATTTACTATATAACATATGTTTATCTTTATTGTCTAGGTTGATGGTTATAAAATAAGTCGTAGTGTTGTTTTTTCTTTCGTCTCACTCACTCAGAATATGAATATTACTGTATTATATAGTATGCCAGTCCACATATCACTACTCGCTACCAATACTCTCCTATGCTAGTTAAGATGTAATTGTTGTTTGCCTTTTTATGTTTCATGTTGTTTATTTTGTTTGGGGGAGGGTTATTTCTGTTATTCTATGTACAATATCATACGTATTATTGCATGATTTTATATCGTGTTTGTCATTTGGTTTATTTGATATTTTTAATTTGTGGTGATAAATAAAAATGAACATGCATAAATCATTGAAATAATTTGCACAGTTTTGTTATCTATCAATAGACCATTCATATTACACACTCATGAAAATAGTTTTAGGGAGAGTACCAATGAAATTCTGACGTCATAATGGCTAAGTTGTAAAGGTTGATGGTTAAAAATACTGTTGTGCTAAAAAAAATAGCGTGGTGATTACACCAGGGCCGACCATTGCATTTGCCCTGCTCCAGGGCGTTGGTTAAATTGTTTGTTGGCCTTATGCTTAAAGGGCAAGTCCCCTCCAAATATAACTAACGTTCAATAGAAGCAGAAAAATCAGACAAACCAATCAAAAAAGGTTTGAGCAACATCGGATAACTAATAAGAAAGTTATGATTTTTTGAAAAAGTATGTAAAACTATGGAACAATGAGAATTACAACACTAATTGCCAACATGGTTTAGTCAGTGAGTGTGACGTCATGTTCTCACTATTTATCAATTGCTTTTAATCCCATTAATTTCCCTTTTTATCCTTCAAAACTTGATTACCCCATGCCTTTGATAAGGTTATAATTTGTATAATATTGCGTGCTTGACATTTCACAAAATCTAATATGAACTTTGAAAAATTGATACTATTTTCTGGATATTGTATGTTCATAATTATTGATTTTAATATAAAACGTTTATCAAAATTCACATTTGTCATGATTAAACTGGAAAAATTTACTCTATATAAGTGCATTCATACAAAAACATATTATTATCAATTTAACTTTTTGATTTTGATTGGTTTGTCTGATTTTTCTGCTTCTATTGATAGTAGGTTATTTTTGGAGTGGACTTGGCCTTTAATAAAACTTTTTTTATTTTTTGTTGTTGTTGGTGTCATTGTGAGTGTCATCAGATATTTCAAAATGAGAGGAATTCGGATGGATGGATGGATGGATGAATGCTAACAATAAAAATGATTCATGGAAAATGAGAGAAACTCCCACAAATTGACAGTCCATCGTAACAAGACATTCTTAATTTGTAACATGCATGTGCAGAATTGCAAATAACTTTCGAGTAGAAAAATTCATTCTGAAAAAACATACGGAAGGAAATGATTAAAGGCAGCATAATTTCCTGCTTCATGTTGTTGGACCTGGAAAGATATTAACCCTACAATCTACATGTATGTCAAAGTATATGATTTAACACCCTTCTGGCTCTCAGCATATTATTCATTATTACTTATTTAAGACATGTAGATGAATAACATACACATTATCATATACATGTACAGTTAACAACTAAATTATTATTTTACCCTTACCCCTGCCTTACCAAGTTGTGTAATGGTTTAAGTACGAGGATTTAAGCAGTTGATTTCAATTTCCAACTTTATCTTTCTTGAGAATGTTTAGGCTTAATGTTTATTTTTTGACATATAAAGCTCCATCTAAAAGTATTTAAGAAAGGCGTTATTCCAACTAACCTTATATTATCATCACGAAAACAAAAATATTATTTACAAGGGTTATGAATAATTTAGGTATTAGTTGTATGTATTTATGGATAATCCATGTACTGTTTATAAAAGTACATGTTCATGTTTTAGACACCCTCCTGGATCTGAAGAAGCAGAAGATGTCTTCCTCATCATTGACCTGCAATTGACAAGAGACTCCAGTACGTTCATGTACTACAGTTGTTTTGTCTATGTTCTCAATTATAATCATGAATCCATTGTGTTAGTAAATTTTACTAAGTCAACCTTTAAACAGTTTTCATTTCTTGCAACTGTTATAAATTTAACCAAAACAGACGAAGGTCTGCACCACCCCCGGTGGAAAATATGTCAAAATACTGACATAATTGTCATACCTATGCACCCTCCCACCCAAGAGAAAGGGTACTAATGAAATATCAAAAACCTTGTAACAATTAACAATTTAAAAAATGCAGCAACAAAAATATATCCACAGCAATACCATTGCCTTCATCAATATATGTCTCTTAGAGAGAGAGAGAGAGAACGAAGACAATTTGAGATTTGTCCTATATTTGTAATGATCCACATGTATAGTCAACCAAAACCCAAGAAGGACGTTATCATTTCAAGCCAAACTATACTAGCAGCATCCTATCTAGCGCCATCTCGTAGCAGCAGCAGTATAGTCCAGTAACTCGCTGCGCTGTTGGTTCTTGCATCGAGTCCTATATCTTGGCTACGCACTGTTGGCAAGTTGACCATTAGATGGCGCTATGCAACAAACAGTACGTTAGAGCAGAAGCTTCATCTGTTCAGTGTTGCTTGTATACACCCGATACAATGCCAAACAACTCCACATCGACTCTAACCCGAACGATTCTGGGCAATTGGAGTTCATGTATGCCTCATATTTTGTTCAGTCTGGATACTGTATAGTGTTGGTCTTGCTGGTTTTAATGTCCTTCTGGCAAATTAACGCCTCTTAGCTCTCCATTAATCCAGAATACAAGTCACGTGATCCCTCAGATTGTAATTTGATACAGCTAGTCACGAAATATTTTAACCTTTTCAGGACAGGATTTATTTGAAGGGTTACATTGATCACATATTTATCTTCAAATTGGCTACTATTATACTTTTCGTTCGTTTTGTTCATTGTTAACATAAATGAAATGTCCCATATAAACATATACACGGTTGAGAATCTTGTTGAAAATTTGAAGGAGAAAAAAAAGGCCAATCTTAATCTTAAAACAATGATTTTGAATTTCTCAAGGTATTGCCAATTTAAAGATTTTTTATATTTTGTTTTATTCCTGACATCAAATGTGATATATTCATTAAATTAACATATAAATGGTGTTTGCAGAAGTTTTCGCCCTTTCAGGCATATTTTTTAGGGAATTGAATCAAAAGTTATTGAGCCAAACCAAAAATTGTGGTATGGCTGTCCTGAAGGGTTAGTGTATCAATCACCTAACACAAAAAATGTGTAAACAGCTAGAATGTACAAAATCAACCTTTAACAAATTATCTTACAAAATCTCTTTTCAGAAGTAATATTTTAAGCTTATTTATTAAATATAATATTACCATATAAAATGTATAAGATACATAACAAAATAACATCTGGAATTGGTACACTTAGAGTGTATCAAACACCACATTCTATTTTGCTCTTCGTGTAAAGGTTTCTACGTCACGATACTAAATTAAAGATATGAGACTCGAATATTACTTCTGCAGAGCTAATTGCATGTTGAAATGCATCACTCCTGATAAAACCTGTCTATAAAGATTACCTGCCTTTAAATACCATTATCACTGTCTCCCTTGCATGGTTCTTAGGTTAATTCAATACATCATATATAAACAAACATGTACAATCAAACTAAATCATAATGCACTAAGCTTATTTCCTGTATTAAACTTTCCTATGAAAGTAGTTCTGGAGTTTACTTAAAGGGATCCGGTTACTTTGTCTCAGATTCTGAAACAAAATCCTGGATTTGGCTCATACTGCAATGATAATTATAAACTTTCAGGTCAGTCAGGAACCCCGTGATTTATAAAGCCGATCGCCTGTATAATTATCAAAATATTTATGATTAGAAATCGAAACCGAATTTTGCGTTTTCCTAATGGTTTTCATAACACTACAGTCTATTGGGCAGAACGAGTATGGTAAACCGGTCACTCAAAGATTTTTACTTTTTTGAGGCACTTCTTGATCATTTTGAAGCGCAATTTGTTAAGGACTTCAATATTGCACCATATCAAAGACACTGGTAACACGAAGGGGCGTGCATCTATGATTTAACATTGTTTAACGGTGCATTTAAAGCTCCATAAAGATCTATGTCATTCATTGTCACACGATGTCTTTAATGGGATAATGGCATATAGATACATATCTCATATAAAATTGTAATTCCTCTTATAATTTCATCATTCAATGGCTAGCATGCATCATTGACGATCAACTAAGACATAGGCCTATACACATTACGTCTTTTTTTTATTCAATACGATACATCGTACAGAACACATGCATGTGTAAACATTGATAGACAGTTAAACCAGCCTTTCCATAGAGGTGTAGATGCTAGCGATCTTTAATTATCCCTTTTTTCTCATATTTTACTGCATGACCAACATTTTTCAACCGGATGTAATGTCAAAAACAATATATTCCAGTACGTGGGAATGTTTGTGAAGTCTGTTTTAATCACTCGTCGAACAAAAATTGACCTTGTTAAACTTCCTTCGAAAAATGTTGCGCAATCACCTTTTCCCCTAAGCTGTAATAGCCTTTGTCACTTCTGCATGTTGAAATCTTGATATACTTCGCTAATGATATTCCTGTGGCGTTGGTAACACATTGAAATGTGAATACGAATATTGCTGTGCTGTGGACTTTACATCGCTCAATCCTGTGCTACTATACGTTTCTCAAGGGGTAAGTTTATCATTCTCATAGTTTTTTTTTTGTATAGAACCTGCAGTATAACATTCTTACATTTACATTACAGGGGATAATAATACTAATTGTACCTATACATTTGTAAGCATGAGTTTTTCTAACAACTACACTACAACTATTACATAGCGACCACTAAGGTATATACAAAGTGGATTCCAGTCAGGCGCGTACGCAGGGGGGGGGGGGGAGTTGGGGGGTTGAACCCTCCCCCCCCCCCCCTTTGGTATTTTTATATGTGTAAACTCCCCTTAAACCCCCTCAAACCCTCAACCCCCCCCCCTTTTTTGTATTATTATTTTTTTTAAAGCCCATGACTGACCTAAACAAGGTGACCCCCCCCCCCCCCCCCCCCCCCCCCCCCCCCCCCCCCCCCCCCCCCCCCCCCCCCCCCCCCCCTCTACGAAGAAAAATGTCAAATTCAGCGGCTGGCTGAGTCGTTGCGACTTTTTGGGGACCACAACAAAAAATAGTGTCCTCTTAGCTCAAAGCAAATGAAGGATTATGATGATTCAGCCCTGCTCATAGAGATGTTGCGCAATTATCTTATTCCAGTTAGCCTTATAACTGATATGTTGCGCGGTAATATTGTCCCAAAAGTTTGATTCTAAGTACACTTCAATATATTACATTTGCATTTACTTTGTACGTAATCTCATTTTGTTATCAGTTCACTGTCGGTTCGGATAAAACAATGTTTAATGTTTGCACAAACCAGACTCGACTAGATTTATGTATAGAACACAGTCATCTATGGAGGGAGTGCAAGCACCAAAGATACATGTCAAGACTATTTCATCTTCCCTTTTTACAAAATTCCCGAACATGGAATGCAACAAACTTTTCAGAAAACAAGATACTAGATACAAGATATTTTATTTGGTCTTTGCAAACAAATTACATAGAAATTTAATTTCCACTGGCGTTACAGTAATATTCAAGAAAATACACAATTACAAGAAATAAATACACGGCTCGGGCTTACAAAATATGATGATAGTTAAAAAGCCAAAGTTAATTACACTGATGTATAATAAACGTAGGAATAACCATCATTCCCTCGCCCTCTATCACTAACAGGAAAGTCATAACTAGGAGAGGTACCAAGATTGGGCTAAAGATAAGAGAGTCAATAAACATGATCAATAACAAATATATACATCAATCTGAGATATTAATTTCCTTCCATACACTCCAATTTCACTTTTTTTTAACTGATAAGGGTCATTTTCCTTACATACACTACAATATCACTTTCTTTAACTGATAAGGGTCATTAAATCAAATGTGTGTACCTTATTAGCTATCGTATCACATGATGGAAAACTTGTTTTACTTTGAACTTAAACATTAACCCCATGAGATTTGACTAGATGCTAATTGGTTGATTTCATAACTGCAATGCTCATACACATCATAACGAGTAGGAAAAGGTTCAAACCTATTCTTAACTGATACGCTGTGGATAAGTTTATATTGTTGTTTTCTTCTAATAAATTTCCTCAACGTTAGACAACATAATACTTTTCTACAATAATGTGAGTATCATATTGAGAATACACTATATGAGTAATGCTATATTTGCCAGAATGGTTTTAATATGTTTTAGTATTATACTTTATTGTATAATGTGTTGAAGTATTGGGTAGTTAACGCTATTTATAAAATTCGCTAAAGTATTGGGTTAACCAGTGGCGTAGCTACGGGCTTGGAGCACGGTAATCTAATGATAGATGATTGAAAATAGGAAATAATACAACACGTGAGGCTATTGCAATAAGGAGGTAGAGTACTTGAAAACACTCTAAAAAATAATATTAGGTGAATAAGTAAGAGGTGCATTCAACGATTACGACTTAATGAATTACGTCCGTAATTTAGCATACATCAGACAAGAAAGGAAAGAGAAGATAGGAGTGAAAATGGAAAAAACACAGGACAAGTTACAAACCCTGTTTCAGCTCTAGGATCCTTGCTTTTTTATGACTTAAAAGTTTAAAAGTTTCACTTTAAAATGCACAATGTTTACACTATAAAGGGCAAGCGCATATGCAAACGTTTGCGCCGCATACATTGCCCCTGTTTCGGCCACTTGATAATATCAATATGAAGAACACTGCTGTTAAAGCACTTATCCAATCCAAAAAATATAGAAAAAACAAGATCAACATGTCAATTTCGCTTTAAATCGATTATCAATTTTGTAAATTATGGAATTACGAGTTCCGTTTTTTTTTCTAATTACTAGAAAGCATGTTGAAAGTAAAATTGTTGTGGGCAATGCATGTTCATGTATAATATAAATCACGAACACTTGTAACAAAAGAAACTATTGATTTAATATCTCTATTATTTGCTCTCAATGCTTGTTGTGTTAAATATGCAGGTCACAGGCGCGGATCCAGGATTTCTTAGGGGAGGGGGCCCAACTTTTTTTTTTTTTGCTCCCGAAAATTTGAAAATCGCTCCGGCCGAAAATTTGCTCAGTGGGGGTGGGGGGGGGGGGGGGGGGGGGGTACAGAGCACATTTTTTTTTTTTTTTTTTTGCTCCCGAAAATTTGAAAAACGCGCCGGCCAAAAATTCGCTCAGTGGGGGGGGGGGGGGGGGGGGGGGGGGGGGGGGGGGGTAGTGAGCACATTTTTTTTTTTTTGATCCTCAAAAAAATTTCAATTTGCACCCCCCCCCCCCTTGAGCGCCAGGGGGGGGGGGGGGGCCCAACCCCCAAAAAAGGTAAAAATCACGTGATTTTACATGATTTTTTTCTCAAGGGGGGGGGGGGGGCCCGGGCCCCCGGGCCCCCCCCCCCCCCTGGATCCGCCACTGGCAGGTCATTACTGTTATTGCAAATGCCCATCCCCAAGTTTCAAAACCATGAACGTGTTCGGTTAAATGAATGTTAAAACAGTATATGACCCTTAAATATCGATTTCAAAAAGATTCCTCCGGAAGAAATACACTACCACCCATTACTAGTAGATTTGAAAATGGGCGTGAGGAAATGATACTTATGGAAATGATACTTATAGAGGTCGTTGTATTTTATTTTATTTTGTATTCTCTTCCTCTCGCTCGGTCACTCCCTTCCTCTCTTTTCTTGAATACCCTCTTTAAATCCCCTTTTCCCCTATTTTCTAACCTTCTTTTTCTTCCTCCCTACGTGGCTCAACCATCATTTCTGACATCCCCTTGTTCTCTAACCCTTCCTTCATTCCTTCTTCTCTCACCCTTCCTGCATTCTCATTCATTTCTACCGTCCTCCCCCTCTGTCTTTCCATCCCTATCTATTCTATCCATTTTCTTCCCACTCCCCCTCTCTCTATATATATCTATCCTTCTCTCTCGTGCTCTCTTTCTCTATCTCTCTCTCTCTCTCTCTTCAAAATTGTTCTTCCTAAAGGTACATACTCTGATCAGGATGGGGGCGAACATCAGCTCTGCAGAAGACATCTGCGCAGGAGAACACTGTCAGTCAATCACATATTTGACGTACTACATGAAGGAGAAAAAGAAGCTCTGCATTAACTGCGCTTCCAAAGAGGGATGCATCGGTAAAGCAAGAAAGGGTGGGTCTAATCTTGATTGTGAGGAACATGGTGAAGAAATCAAATTGTATTGCAAAACACATGGTGTTGCACTATGTTATTCGTGCGCACATATATATCATCAGCAGCCTTGCGTGCAACAGGGTATATACCGCGCCATCATGGAAAGTAAAGGGAGCCTAATCACTCTAAAGGAACAGGCAAAGGACAAATTGAAGCTGTGTCGAGTTGTTGGAGATCAGATTCATAAGTGTAGAACAGACACCGACACCCATCTACAAGCTTTGAAAGATGAAGTTGATTTGGTAATCAATAATGCGATCCAAACAGACAAGGACAAAGAGAAGGAGGATGCTGCAAAAATCAACCAGGAGACTGTTGAGAAGAATACAAAACTTCACGAGGAGATTAAACAAATCAATGACAAGATTCGAAAAAAACGATGAGGTGAGAGAAATTCTACTTGAACTCAACCGTACAAATGCAGAGAGAAGACGAGAACTAATCGGCAATAAACAGCATGTTCTTCAAAAAGACATACAAAACATTGCCGAAGAGAAAGAGAGAAAGATTGGACAGTTGGAGATATCTTGGCAAGATAACACAAAAACTACGGAGGCTACAGTACAGACACTTGATACGGTACTCAAAGATGAAACAAATGTCATCAAAGATGGGCATCGTGTGAAGACATCAGTGAGTGATATATTAAAGAAGCCACTGAATGAGGATGAGGTAAAACAAATCACTGGGGTCATATCAGGTGTGAGGTTTGTGAAGGGTGCTGGGAGAAAGAAGTATGATGGGAGGATTGATGGGTATGGTGGGGAATGGAAGCTCATTGATACAATCAATGTCCGTGATAACATCACGTTCCCACTCATTGTAGGATATATAGATGAATGCAATGTGATCATCACAGATAGATTAAGTGGTAGCAGACATACTTACATGTTAGATATGAACACTAGAAACAGTCAGAGAGTGATGACCGGGAGTGATACATTATGGGTTGCCTCCTGTGCATTACTGAATGATGGCAAGGTAGTATGCGGTAAATACAGTGAAGAGTGTACAGGGGACAGTTTGAATGGACTCATTAGTGTGTATGACAGACAATGGAAGCACATCAATGACGTCACAATACCAAGAATCACAACGGATGATGACACAGGGGTGGATGTATCTGTTGACCAGGATGGGATGATCATCGCTGCTGAGGGAGGTCAGTCTAACGTATACGTCATCAACCCAGCTGATGGTAAGATCATGAACACCATCACATGTAAACATAATATAATAATGCGTGGTGTACTATCATCAGGGCACATCATCGCTCAACCCTACTCATCATTAGATCATAGAGTGTTCATTATCGACAGGCAGGGTGCTCAAAGCGAAATCCCCCACAGTACTTGCGTCGATAATGCCTGCGTCGATCCTACGACAGACGAACTCTACGTCGTGACTTTACTTCATGAAATAGAGTTCAGATCGTGTTTGATTAATCGGGTGATGAGTGGGGGTGACATTGAGAATAACATGGTAGCATCATTCATTCCATTTAAGGAATGGGCCCCACTGGCATATCTTTATGATTTCCTTCAATCATCTAAGGTGTTGATAACGTCATCAGGGAAAATGATTGCTTGCGACGGGAAAAATATTCTCGTATTTAAACACGGATTTTACTTTAATTAATTATCGTTTGATTACAATTACCCAGCCTCTCTACGTATTCACACACAGGTACATAAATATATGATATGGATACCTTTACAAGCATCCCAATATCTACAGGTAGATCTCAAAATGTGTAATATGATATGTACCTAGATTAGCCATTATTATATAGTAAACAGGATCAAAAATTGTCATTTTAATAAATAATTGTTGTATTAATTTCTTCATTCAAAAAAAAAATATATATATAGTGTCATAGTCTAGCATATGGATGGGGGCGCGTTGGTCAGGACGCAGAACATCATGAAGCTACACAAATAGGAGTAGAGCGAGTATCGTACTTTATTAGGTACAGCAAGAACAGAAAAGAAAACCCCTATAAATACAAAAGAAAAAAACAACATTGCATCAATATTAAGTGAACACTGATTATTATATCTATCTACATTATCATTTGTTAGCTGACTCCTTCAACAAATTATACCCGTTTATCATTACAAAACACATAAACTTGTACATTTATATACAGTGTTTAAAAACAACCATAAACACAAACGACTTTTCTATCACTACTTTTTTAATAGCATCACTACAATTAACGAATCCAGATGTTTAATCCTTTAAAAGACAATCAATATTACTCGGACATTATGACTGACTCATCCAACTAAGGTTTAACGAGAACAACAACCACTGTTAGATGTAGCCTCACATCTTGCCGTTCTATCCAGTCACTCTTCTGGAACTATGTGAACTCTATGAAGAAGGAAAAAAACAATTACCACACAATTGTAAGTACTAATGTCTGCAAGATAACTGTACAACTACAGTGAGCGACAATATCTGGAATGTATTATGTGTATCAACAAATTATTGGAAGTCGTTTCAGATTAAAAAAAGAAAGAAAATGTATCCTGAACTTGATGGTGAAGTGAAAAACAATGAAAAAAATATTACATATTGTATTTGGTAAGATAACATAATCAATATTCCGGATTTCATTCTCGTATAACTACGACTACTGATACATATTTCTCCACAATTTAATCACATAACAACAGTTTGCATCGACTAGACGGGTACACAATGAATCAACAATGGAAATAACAACTAATGTGTCTAGGATTATCAATAACTCATACTCCTATTAGTGAGCACAACCTAATTAGAGACTACATGTGCATATCAAAATTCATAAACAAATGATAATAAGCTTACATGAAATAAAACTATTAATATAACATTTGTCTTTTACAAACAGCTGTGATCAAGCTCAATAACGAACTCCTTTGTCCACACACAACAAATTCATCGTATAACTATCCCGAAACGGATTGTGTGTGTATACGAAACATGGGTCTGGGCATCGTTTCGAACTAGAACTCGATAAAGAATCATAGAATGTGTTGTGTGTGGACGTAACTAGTATAATTGGTCGAACTAGGACGGTATAACTGGGCAGGGCTTCACGTGACTGCGCGCGACCTCTCATTTCCGCTTCCGTTTCATGACCGCAGTAGCAAACTGCGCACCTATACGACGTTTCGATGTAGAGTTTCGGAATACTTTATTGTGTGTGGACACGCTGTCAGTAACGTACTGCCAACTGCTAAGAATAATTGAGCAAACGTCTCTTACTGCAGACCCATATATATTTCAGACATATATATAAGTTATATAGTATGGTCAATTAGCAATCACTACCTGCAATAATGTATCGTCTTCTGAACCAACCAAAACTAAATATATATTGATGATATTATTATATTACAAAGGCCTAGTTGTAAATATCAAAAATGTTAAATTTGCAATACTCATGAGCTGATTATTTATACCAAGTAAGGCATAACACCTAGAGTAGTCATTACCCACTAAATAAACAACGAAACAAAGCCATGCTGAGTAACTTTGATTTGATTTGATTTGATTTATTTATTTCCGTTTGATTTTCTTTTTCTTTTGCATTTTTACAAATATATAACAAACAAACAATACACATTTACACATGACTAAATAATATATGGAGAATAAAGTAAATCTGGCTGTAACTAATCGAAAACATCAAACAGGAGGGTTGAGAAAGTAAACAAAGCTTGATAACATGACTACCCTCAAAGGATAATATGGAGGAAAAACATTGGTGAAAGGGGAAAATCACTTGATAATATCCCACACTCAAATAACATGTACTATAATCACTTAATATTATGACAGATTCCTCTCATATTATTACAGAATACCTTTTAAAGAGACTACATGTATATCATTCGTTTAGAGCCAGAAGGGAGTAAACTCTGAGTATGTACTAAGTTCTGCCCTTATGGCTAAAAAACACAACACGAACACTATACAAGTTCATTTATAGGTAAATGTAAATAGCTGTATTTCACTGAGTACATGTATGGGTATATTCTTTTGAAAGTTTGACATTTATTGATCGTCATTTAGTTAGAAAAATTAAATCAAATGTGTTGTATAGTCATGAGTAAACAATATATACCTCTTTTTGACGATAGTGTGGAGGGGGGGGGGGGGGATTTCAGGCAAAATCACCTTTTACCAATCCTAATACTCAGAAGAAATTCAATGATACACCTTTTGTCACTTATGTTTCTTTAAACAAACCTTTCAAATAATATGCTTTAGATTGCATGGCATTGTAGTGAAAGTTGCATAATACCCCGTATTTGTAAGATTAACGTTTGCTGATTTTTGCATTGTTATTTTTGCTATGTATATGCAGTTTGATAAAACCAATGCTTAAATAATAAGATAAGTTGCAGTATTGTTATCTAACACACTCAAACAACGTCCATAGCTGATTTTGACATGGAGGTTTGTTTTGTTGATTGTTATTAGTTTTTGTCTCAATTTGCTTTGAGACATTTAAATAATTATATGCACATATCAAAAAAACATTTTTTGTTGGTAGAAATAATTATATAACAGCTAAAGAGGGCAAATTCTCACTATCTAACAAGAAATTAATTACCTTACACATATTATTATGATATGTTCATATTACAATATACCCAGTATTTGTGAGATTAAACACTGTCGATGTTGTTATTGTTATACGAGATATGTCAACCTTTGATATGTTGATTGGTAGAACAGATAGTGCGTTTTACTGATAATTGCTATGATTCAATTTGCTGATTGGCTATTTGACATACAGCCTCAACTCAAATCTTGTGGTAGTGGTGGTTATTTTACCTGACTGCTAAGAAAGCATAAATGCTTGTAAGAAAGCAACCAGACGACCGACGGCTTTAGGTCCTCTCCGAGGGACCTGGTAACGAGGATTAATGCCTTACCAAAGGGCATATAGCGCATCGACTTGGTTTCGAACCCGGGTCACCGGATTACGAGACCACTGCTCTACCGCTTGGATATATATATATATATATAAATCCAACCGGTATATTTGATAGAACAATATAACGTGTCTATTCTGATAGAATATATGATAAGAAAATTAAAGAAGTTAGACAGTTGTGTCATCACACACAATCACAACCTGTACATAGCTGCTTATACCAAGTCTTTGTAACATCGAATTTGTCGATTTTTCGTTTTGGTATTTGACATGTTTATATATATGTATCGAACAAGTATATATAATGAATTAACAAGTTGGAAAATGTATCATTTAATTTATATTACGAGTAAGCTCATGATTTGTACATAGCTTTACAAAGTACCTAGCATTTGTAAGATTTAACACTGTTGATGTCATAATGTTGCTTTGGAAAAATATCAATCTTTGATATGTAGTTTGATAGAACAGATAAATATGATATAATAAATGTAACCTGCACAGTTTGTCATCGCTCACAATCAGCACATGTATATTATACTGATTACATGTACCATTTAAATTGATGATTTTGTTTGTTTTTGATACATGCAAACAAATTGTTTATGTATAAAAACAAGTATATTCGTTACATCAAATAAAAGAACAATGCTGCAAGGTCATGAGCAAGATGATGATGATGATGATGATGATGATGGTGATGGATTACAATGTATTATATAGCGAGGGCATGTTCTCTACATGTATCAAGAAAACATTTACATTTTGGATATGCTCATGATACATGCATAATACCCAGTAAATTTCAGCTTCAACACCGTTGATTTGATAGCTTTGCTATCGGAGTTATAAATATGTAAAATATAGTTTGATTGAACAGATAGTAAGAATGAAATACATGAAAGCTGCACAGTTTGCCATCGCTTACAATCACCACATGTAGATACTTACTGATTCCGTGTAACATTTAAATGGTTGATTTTTTTATTTGATTTGAGACACGTTGATAAATGCATGTATGTATCAAAAAAAGTATTGCAACAAGTTATATAACCATGCTGCAAGACCATAGGGATGATGATGATGATGATGGCTTACAATGTTTTGTATAGCGATTGTATGTTATCAACATGTATAACAAATAATGCACATTACGAGTATGCTCATGAATTTTAAGGGCAGTATAACTCATAGCATTTGTAAGGTTTGACTTTGGTGACTATTAATTATGAAATGAAATACGTTTATCTATGTTGTGTAGGTTGATGGAAGAGATCCTATTACAATACACACATGTTGTAGCTGTTTTTCAACTCCCTCACTCACAATATGAAAATCACTACATTATGTGGTATCCCATTCCACATACAACTACTCACAATCACTAATCTCCTTTGCCAGTTGAAATGTTTTCGTTTTTTTTTTTTGCTTTTTTTGCTTTTCATGTGTGTTTTTTACGGGGGAGGGGTATTCTTTTTTCATTTTATGGAATGCACTATACCATGTGTATTGTTGCGCGAGTTTATATCTTATTTGTTTTTTTGTTTTTTGTTTTTTTTTTGGTTATATTTGGTGTGTGGTAGATATACATTTAAAAAAATGCTATACAATGAAATACGTTACAAATTTTTGTTATCTATCAAAATACCATTCATATTACACAGTCATGAAAATAGTTGTAGCATAAACATGTAGTATCAAGGTATGACGTCATATTGGCTAAGTTTTCAATATTGCTGGTTCCAAGCAATGTAGTGATCAACATTAGCAAAGAAGATTCCAACTGTTAATCTTGATTTCGAAAACTATTTAGCTAGAAGAAATGAAAAATCCTTCTCTTGGAAACCCATAAAAGAAATGGAAGTTTTTGACAATCTAAATGCTCTCGATGTTAAGAAATCCCATGGATATGACAAATTGCCAGTAAGATTAATTAGGGATGCGATACCCTATATTGTTGCGCCACTGACGTACATATTCAATTTGTCATTAGAAAAGGGAGAGTTCCCGGATGCATTGAAGACGGCAAAAGTGACTCCTTTATTTTGTGTAATGCTTTTTACAATGTTCATTATAATCTGTTTTTATGTAAAAGATTTGTAAAAAATCGTGCAATTCAGCCTTTGGGCTGCAATGTGATTTTTGAATAAATAAACCATTATATATTTATACAAAAAAGGACAAAAGACCGACCCTGGAAATTACAGGCCCATTTCTGTTCTACCGGTCATTGCAAAAATCTTTGAGAAATTAGCTAATGGTCGTCTAATGAATTTCTTAGAATCTAACAAGATTTTGTATGAACATCAGTACGGTTTTCGCAAGCGATATAGTACGAAGTTATCATTGATAAATCTTGTAGATACACTTATAAAATCAATGGATAAAGGTAAACCAACGCTAGGTATTTTTATAGATTTTAAGAAAGCATTCGATACTATTGATTGCGAAATCCTTTTAGGAAAGTTAAAACATTATGGTTTTAAAGTTACCTTTCAAATCGATCGCAAGTCTTATGCTACAAGGAAATAATATCAAGTAGGAGAAGGATAACATATGGTGTCCCTCAAGGTTCAGTCCTAGGGCCCACTTTGTTTCTAATATATATTAATGATTTACCATCTTCTACTAAATATTTTGAATTTAGATTATTTGCTAATGATTCAAACCTATTTCATACTTTTAATAAAAGACAGAAAGAAATAGATATGAATGAAGTAAATATCAAATTTTTGGAAGTCCAAAAATGGTGTTTTGTTAACAAGTTGACAATAAACTTAAAGAAAACAAATTATATGCTCATTAAGGGACAAAGGCAATCATGTGAAATTAGGGGTATTTTAAAACTCAGTGATACAGTGATAGATAGAGTCAATGCAGCATCTTTCGTAGGAATTCAAATTGATGAAACCTTGATGTGGAAGGAGCAAATTCAGAAAGTTAATAAGTGTATACGGAGGAAGATTGGACTGCTGTGTAAGTTGAGGCACTATGTGCCTAAGCACAGTCTCATGCTCTTGTATAAATCCTTTATCCAGCCGCACATACTTTATGGTATTGAAGTTTGGGGAAGTTGCTATAAAAATCATTTAAATTGCATACTATTGGCACAGAAAATGGCCATGCATGTGATTACATATTCCCCATTTAGAACAAGTTCAAAGGCACTGTTCGTACGTCTACAGGTATTAGATGTGCATAATCTGATCGAGCATTCAGTATCGACATTTGTATATGATCTGCAGAAAGGACATCTACCACATTCGTTAATGGATTACTTTGTTTTAATGAATCACATGTATAGAACAAGAGGGAGAGAACATTTAATGCTACGATTACCTAAATGTAGTAAGACACGTGGGACTTTTTCAATTTCTTTCATTGGAGCAAAGCTGTGGAATAATTTGCCCATAAATATAAGAGAAGAAAAAAACAAGATCATCATTTCGTCAAAATCTCAGAATTAAACTCCTAAGCAGAGATGAATCATAAGGATCAAATAATATGATATTAAGACAAAATAAATGTAATATACAGTTTAGAAACACGGAAAACCAATCCCGACTAGCACTTGTGCTAACTTTTGGTTCTCCCTTTAACAACATTTTAAGTTTTTAAGTTTAAAAATATCCTTTATTTGAATCACTTATAAGTTATTGGAACTCTGTGAATTTCAATTCCAGCCACAAAACTCTACGTTTTATTAAGTTATAGCTAATTCACAGGTTTGATATGACATGATGTATGATTAACTTTAAATAATTTGTATGGTTCAACTATGGAAAAAAAAAATTATTTCTTTGTAACCCATGTACATGGATATGTATACGACATGTTATTTTTGTTACCCACTTGAATACATTTTGTAACATTGTGTTATGTTGTTGTTAATAATTTCAAATTCAATTCAAACAATGGTGTCGTGATCGGACCACCACTAACCACTAAATTTGCCCTGTTCCAGCACGTTGCTTGAATGATTTCACGGTGGACCTCATACGCAGGCTCTGACTGTTGTTTAGAAAAAGTATAAACCTATGCGACGAGCAAATTTAGCACTCTATAACGAGTACTGCTGAAAACCGTGGAATTCATAGAAAGCTTGCATGAGGATGATGATAAAAAAGAGACAATTTGTGAATGTGTGCCTTGTCAGTTAATTTTTGGAATATTTGATAAGACATTAATCAGTTTGACATTACCAAATTGAGGTCAACAATATCAGTTGAATAGATATATGTATATTGTGTTGTAAAGTCATCATAAAAGTTTTCATTGGTTGTGAACATTTTTAACTGTCTATGAAAAACTTGTTTTTTGCGTTAATAAAATGTGTCTTCAAAATCTAATTTGTTGTCATCGTGAGTATCATCAAAGATTTCAAATTAAGAGGTAATCGGACGAAAAATTAGATGAAAAAGAACTTTGAAATGAGGGTTTCTTACATTTACAGGGATAGCAGGAAATGATTTACAAACATGAGAGAGGGTGATAATGGGGAACGGGAAGAAAGAAATTATTAAAGAGAGGGAGAGAAAGAGAGACATTGGTGGTAAGGAAGGGAGAGAAACAGAAACCTTCTTGATATAACGAATCATGAGAAATACATGTATGAATATTTTTTTTCTTCTGAATGGCATGTTGACCCCTGCCCCATTCCACCGGTGCCCCCTTAATGGCTCGATCCATGCTACAACAACATTGTAAATATCTTAAATGTTTTCATTGTGATAATCTATTATCATTTCTCTTAACCCCCCCCCTACCCCTTTCTGTATGTCTCTCTCTGTCTATGTCTGTATGTCTCTCTCTCTCTGTCACACACACACACACACGTATACTCCCATCTTTCTCCTTTCTCTCTTTCCTTCTTTATCCACTCTCTTGTTTTCTTCAACCCTCTCTCTCTCTCTCTCTATCTCTCTTTCTCATTCCTCTTTCTCTCGCAAACCCCTTTTCTCACCCTTTACTTCTTTTTCTTCCCTCTCTCTTTACTTCTTCATTCCCTCTTTATCTTATCTAGTCACCATCTCTTTCCATATCCCCCACAATCTCCTCCTTTCTTTCTTTTTCCCTCACTGTCTCCCATTCCTTCTCTACCTTTTCTTCTGTATTCCATTTCTCTTTTCTATCTTTACTTCTTAACCCCCTCTTTATGTCATCCTCTCTCCATCTCTCTCTCTCTCTCTCTGTATTTATTTCCCCTCTGTCTCTCATCCTAGCTCCCTCTTTCACTCTCTCTTATTCCCCATCTCTCTTTCTTTCTCTCTCTCTCTCTCTTCCTTTCTCTCCTTCTCTCTCTCGTACTTACACTGTGTCCCTCACCTATTTTTCCTGTTGCTTCCCCTCCCCTCTAAATCATATTTGTGCCCACAAAATAAAGAGTGAACAATTAATAACAACAGTTTATAGTGTATAGAACTATCTCATTACTCTCAATAAATTGTTGCCTGTAAGATCAGGGGGCAGACTCAGATGTTATGAACGGTGGGAGGGGTTCAATCCCCCCCCCCCCCCCCCCCGGAATCTATACAAATATTTGTGTAAACAGATTATCAGGCGAAAATGGCGATTCATTCAGGCAAAAAATTATGATATATATCAAGCACAAAAAGGGGGATGCTCCAGTTCCTACTTTGTCCCCCCCCCCCCCTAGATCGTGCAAGGAAAAAATATTGCTCCTCTTCTCTACATGACTATTCGTGATGGAAATGCTGCTTCAACTTACAACAATATTTGCCATGCATTCTCCATATTCATTCAGAAATACATGTGTTCAAACAAGCTGTTTTGCATACGATTTTAATATGAAAGTTTGTTTTTGAAACCTCATTCAAATAAATAGATCATATTATAAAGTTACATCTGTGTAATGTGCTATTTAACAGCAATTAGAAATAAATTTAATTCAAAGTTTGGTATTAAGTTTGGATTTCCCTTTATATTCAACCGTATGTTATTAAGCCTTTAGAGATAAACTAATTCGACAAGCCAACGTATTATGCTTGCACAAGTCCGACTAGACTACATTCATGCATATAATACATATTTGCCGGCAGTGCAAACAAAAATGGTACATATAGAGACTAGTTATATATTATTTTAAAATCATTTTCCCTAACATGAAAGACAACATAATGTTCAGAATAATAATAATGGTGGGTTCTTGTATAGCGCTCATGTCAGTCAGATTTGACCGTACTGGCGCTCCCGATTATTACCCTGGCGCTTGGCTGTCATACGGCGCTCTAGCATTTCAATTTCATTTCAATTACAAGGAATAAATTCCTACCAGGTACCCATTTACTTCACCTTGGTGTGGCAAATGTAGATCAATGTCTTGCCAAATGACATTAGTGCGGCAGCGGGACTCGAACCGCGGACCTTGTGATCGACAGTACGCCGACGCATTCACTCGACCACAACACCTCTACGGTCCCATGTTGACAAAATATCATGATAGTTAAAATAAATGGCACACGTGTTTAATCAAGGTAAGAATAACCATCACCCCTCGCCCTCTATCGCCTTCCGATAAGATATTCCTGTCACGGACAGGTTCCAAAGATAACACAGTCAATAAAACTTTATCAAAACAAATATATACAGTACGTCAATTTGAGATAGTAATTTCGTTATATGAACTCCAATATATTTTTCTTAAACTGATAAGCAAATGTATGCATCGCGATATTGACAACGGGCAATAGATCAAAATACATAAACGTTATCAGCTATCATATCACATGAGGGAAACAAATGTTTACTTTCAAGTTAAAAATTAACCTCATGAGATAAGACTAGGTGATACTTGGTTGATTTCATAAATACAATTATCATTTTACATCACAAGGAGTGAGTTCAGGTTTTAAACGTCTCTTTGCCTACGAAGCAGTGGTTCATTTCCTATGATATTTGTCTGCTTATAGATTTATTCAGATCAACGTTAAACAACAGAATACTTTTCTAGAAAACTGTAAGTATCATATTGACTATACAATGTAGGATTATGCTTTATTGTCAAAATGGTTGCACTGAATTGGAATGTCATATTTACGTTGTATGATGTGTTGCAGTATCAGGTTATTAAAGGTATATAACAGTTTGGTAAGCGTCCCCCTCTCAAAAAATGAAATGGAAGCTATTATTACCAATCATGTGAAGGAATATGTTTTGACTAAAACGTGATGATACAATTGTTGCCGGGAAACCGCCTACTATTTGATATATTTAAAATAAATTATTATATCTTTCCGGACTGGATAGATATCGCGTAGTCCCGTATACATTTTATGCGTACAGTGCTTGTAACTTTACCAAGACTGGGCCAAATTTATTATTATGTTGATGATTCTAAAAACTTGCAGTACACACCAATATTTATGTGCTATAATTATGACCAACTTTTTCTCATCGATTGCACAACTTTTGTTTCACAATGCAATCAAATGACTAGAACTGGTCGATACCTTGTCTGGTCTATATCTATAAACTGCGTCACAATGTTGGTTTAACCAGTGGCGCAGCTACGGGTTGAGAAGAATGTGAGATGATGGAAAAGGGGGAATACAAATAACGTGAGATCATTCAAGAAGTTAGATTACTTTACAAATACTCTTAGCAAATTATAATATTATGTGAATCAGTAAAAGGTGCATTAAAATAGTATCATAAAATGCTGTGGGTCCTTAATGTATCATACAGCAAAGAAGAATAAAAAAGAAGATAGGAGGGAAAGATAGAAAACATATAGGAACAAAAACAGAGAGAGAGAGAGAGAGAGAGAGTATGAATGTGCGTCTATTTCTCTTAAAATACACAGTTTGTTCCACTCTAAAGGAGCAAGGGGTATATTTACCTCCCGACCTGGTCAATCTTCTTTCTCAAATTGGGGCCTTTTTCCGTTACATATAAACCCCTTATGCCGCACCCTACCAAGATTAAGTGTCCATTTGTATGTCATTTCATCTTTTATTATCAAATTATTTAAGGAGATAGATTTCAATTCGTAATCAGTAACTTGGGAACAACATGATAAGTATTAAATGATATATGCTGTATGAAGAAAAAGGGGCGATTATCACGAAATACTTTGGGGTGAACTAATCTGCGTCATTGATGGAGCATACAATAGAGAAAAAAAAAACTGGAGATAGGACTGAAAGATAGAAGACATACTGGAAAAAGCAGAAATGAAACAGTATGCATGTGTTTCTGGTTCACTTTAAAATACAGAATTTTACCATTTTTTAAAGGAGCCTCCTCAAATTTCGACTATTTAGTAGAGCGTTTTTCAACCGAAAGGCCGCGGGTCTTTCATACTTATATTTAAAATATATATTTTGGACATCGTCAGCTTCAGAAAATGCAAGATGCTCAAATATATGTTTATATATATATATATATGTATTTTGAAGAAATAAACACATTTCAGAAATAGTAAAGTATATATTTTTCGCAAAATTTAGAAACGACACCATAAAATATGATGATGTGATAATGTGCCCCAATATCGAATTAAACGGAGCAGCACGGCACCCGAATATTTATTGTATCGAAATGAAATTGATACCAATACGAAGTGTCTTATTGTTAGCCCCCGTCCCTCTAATTATCGCAAAATGGATAACTCGGGATGATTCCTGGCAACGAAATGACCGAATATATAATCTTACTTTTTAAATAGTGTATGTTGATGACTAAATAACACATTTTTGCCATGGTAATAAAAGAATAATCGCTTGAAATATTTGAGATTTGGATAGTTTTTTCTGGGGCAAGGGTCCTTGCGCGAAAATGTATATTGATGAATAAATAACAAATGTGCCCATATTATAGAATGAAAAAAAAACAAATACTTGTTTACTAATTGTCGATCGGGGTAACGCGATAATTGTCAACACCTCATCTCCAAAAATTCCTATAATAATTGTACCGTAAACAAAAGAAATATAGGTGGTTGAAAAACACTAATGTAGTCAACTAAAAAATAATAGTATTCCGCTTTTATATGGCACTTAATACATCAACGATGTCCCTTAGCGCTTTACAGATATATTATTACCCCAGTCATCGGATCTACACTCTCTGGGAAGCATTCCAGCCAGGCATCATTTTACAGACGCTCACAATGCTCAGCAAACTACACTGTTCTTCATAATGGTGGAATAATTGTTTTTACCCGAATTTATGGAATGATTTTGACAAATTATTTATTCCTAATAGATCTAGATAATAGTAAACATTCTCATATTTTATTGAATAATAATTGACGAGTGTTTGTTTTGCGTGACTGCTAAAACATGCGTATGCTACTATATTTATTAACTAGAGGGCCTACGTCATTAAAGATACTATGTCCCTTTTACAGCCAACATCAAATGCTGTAGAACTTTGCAGGAATAATGAATATTTCATGTTTATATATATATATATATATATATATATATATATATATATATATAATACATCGAATATTTAGGAGCGCTAAAGACAATGAGTACCATAGCGTTTACAAATGCAAATACATACAAAAGACCAAAATGTAGAGTACAGGAAGAATATCACATAGATCATTGGGGAAATTGTAAGTTTTTAGGGATCTTTTGAGGTTGCAAGACAGGTAATTTCCCTTATGGAAAGAGGGATGCTGTTCCACGTCTTTGATGCAGCTACTGCAAAACGTTTCCCAGCTGATGAGAGTCTAGATTTGGGAATGATAAGTTTAAATGTGTCGGTTGCTGAACGTAGATTACGAGTTTGTGTATATATTTGGAGGGTGTCATTAAGATATTCAGGTGCCAAATGATTGAGTTTTTTAAAAGCATACAAACAGAATATAAACAGAACACGTTAGTGGAGAGGTGACCAGTGGAGCTCATTAACCAAAGGTGAAGTATGAGTTCTTGACCCAAGACCAAATATTAACCTAGCGGCACGATTCTGGACAGTTTCAAGTTTCCTTCTATCCTTAGCAGATAAAATAGTATAACGACTATTGCAATAATCCAACCTAGAAAGAATTAGATCTCGGACAGCATGGTGACATGTCTTTAAATCAATTCATCGTCGAATCCTCCATATATTGCGGAGATGATAATTACAATTACGGAATACGTCGTTTATATGAGAGGTCAATTTGAACATAGTATCAGTGCATACACCAAGATCTGTAATTTTAGGGGAGGGGGGAATGAATTTACCATTTATTTTACGCCGTACATCTGATATGTATTGCAGATGGCGAGCAGAAGAACAAAAGGCCATGAATTCAGTATGTCCTATCTGGAAAAAAAATTAAACGTTAGCAGTGTCCTAATATTCAAATATTATATATTGTATATTATATAGTACAGTCATGATTCAGTTGCAAAGCAATTAATGGCCTCGCAACTGTGAGGCCCAATGATCAAAACCGTGTCTATCAGTTATATAAGTGCCCTTTTGTAAGGCATTAATCCGCATTTCTGTCAGCTATGACTTATGGACGTAGGTCTCGTAGTTTATAAACATAAAAGCATGAACATGCTTCAGCAGTTACGCAAAACAAGCACTCGCAATTTACTATTCAATAAAATCTGACAATGTATACCATTATCTAGATCCATTAGGAATAAATTATTGTCAAAATCATTCTATAAATTGAAGTGAAAAAAGTATACCACCATTATGACCAACAGTGTACATTATTTTTCCCATCTTACTGGGTACCTATTTAACACCTGGGTGGAGAGTGAGAAATTTAGACTAATGTCTTGCCAAAGGACGTTGGTGTCGGGCTGGGATTTAAACCCAGTTACATACAGTTGAGTGACTTATCCACTACACCACAGCACCTCTAAAAAATAGCACCCCCCTCCCATACTGAACCCGGAATACGCCACTGACAAGAGGTTTTTATATCAAATCTGTGTACCTTATCAGCAATCATATCACATGATGTAAAACAGTATTTGCTTTCACGTTGAAAATAAATAAATTTCCTCAAAGTTAGACAACGGAAATACTTCTCTTTTAGACTATAAGTATCATATTGACCACCAACTGTATAAATATGCTATATTGACAGAGTGATTTCAATCTCTTTTGATGTAATAATACTGTGTTAGGTTGTTAACGCTATCTATAAAATGCGTCATAGTATTTGTTTAAAAACAAATTTGAGGTCTAAGTCCATTCGAATTCAAAAGGCTTTAATAAAGCAAATTTGTTTTGCAGTTATAAAGCGCTAAATATATTGCTCCAAATGTCTCGGCCACTTGATAATATCACATCATAATATCGCTATCAAATCGCGCTCACAATCCTAAGCCTATGTAACTGTCATTTTGCAAAAAAATACTAACTAGGTGAAGTGTTATGATGTATACAAATAATATTAATAAATATATTACTTCCATTTTTTCTGATCAAGAGAAAGCTCTAGAAGTACAAATTTTTGGGGCAATCTTTGTATCCTACGAATTGCGAACACTTGTACCTGAAAAAACGATCAATTTAATATACATATATTATTTGCTCTCATTATATACATATATATAAACTTGTAAAGTACAGCTACGTCTCACGTTCCTAGGCCATTTTCTTCACGCCTATATATATATATATATATATATATATACAGGTTATTAATGGTTGCGACAGATGCACATCCACACACATCAAGACTGTACAAGTGTTTCGTAATAATTGAATAATAAAAAAAACAGTATGTAATCTTTGTATATCAATTTCAAAGCAATTTCACAGAAGGGAAAAATAGAATGCATTCATAGCATTTTGTCAATTCGCATTAGGAAATATTACTGATGGGGGTCATTGTAATATTTTTTTTCTTTCTATTCTTCCTCTCGCTCGATTCTTCCCTTCCCTCTGTCTCCTTCAATCCCTTTCTTTTTCCTTTTTTCTGATCCTCTTTATGTCCCTCCCTCCGTGGCTCCCCATTACTCCTGCCCTCTCCTCCTTCTCTCTCCGTTTCTTTCTCCCTCCTTCTCTCTCTTCATTCCACCCTCTTCTCTCCGTTCCTCCCGCCTCTGTCTATTCCTGCCCCATTCATCCTACCCCTTTTTCTCCCACCCCGTCTCTCTCTCTCTCTCTCTCTCTCTCTCTATGTTTCTCTCTTGAGAATTGTTCTTTCTACAGGTATATACTCTGATCAGGATGGCGGCGAACTTCAGTTCTGCAGAAAACACCTGTGAAGGAGAGAACTGTGAGGTAATCACAGATGTGACTTACTACGTAACGGAGAAGAAAACGCTATGCGATGGCTGCGCCTCCAAAGAGGGATGCATCGGAAAAGCAAGAAAGGGTAGGCCAAATCTGTATTGTGAGAAGCATGATGGTGAAGAAATCAAACTGTATTGTAAAACTCACAATGTAGCAGTATGTCAATTATGCGCAACGATAGATCATCGTGATATGTCTTGCGTACAACAGGATATAGAGGGCGCCATCTTGGATATTAGAGTAAAACTAAACATTCTAAAAGAAAAGGCAAATGACAAATTGGAGGTTTGTCGAGTTTATGGATATCAGATTCATCAGTGTAGGAAAGACACCGACACCCATCTAAAAGATTTGAAAGATGAAGTTGATTTGGTAATCAATGAGGCGATCCAAACAGACAAAGACAAAGGGAAGGAGGATGCTGCACAAATCAACCAGGAGATTGATGAGAAGAATCAAAAACTTCAAGATGAGATTAAACAAATCAATGAAAAGATGCAAAAGAACGATGAAGAGAGAGAAACACGACTTGAATCAAACCGTACAAATGCAGAGAGGAGACGAGAACCCATCGAAAATAAACAGCAAGGTCTGGAAACAGACATTAAGAACATCGCTGAAGAGAAAGAAAGAAAGATTAGTGAGTTGGAGAAAGCGTGGCAGGGTAACACAAAAACAACAGAGACTACAGAACATACACTTGATACAGTACTCGAAAATGATAAAAATGTCGTCAAAAACGGGCATCATGTAAATATTTCAGTGAGTGATGAACTAAAGAAGCAACTGAATGAGGTTGGGGTGAAACAAATCACTGATACAATATCGGATGTGAGTTTTGTGAAGGGTGCTGGAAGAAAGAAGTATGATGGGAGAATAAATGGGTATGATGGGGAGTGGAAGCTCATTGATACAATCAATGTCAGTGATAACATCACATTCCCATTCGTTGTAGGTTACATAGATGAATGCAATGTGATCATCACAGATAGCTCAAATGATAACATACATACTTACATGGTAGATATAAATACTAAAAATACTCAGAGAGTGATAACCAATAGTTATACATCATGGGTTACTTCCTGTGAATTGCTAAATGATAGCAATGTAGTATGCGGTAAATACAGTGAAGGGTGTACAGGGGACAGTTTGAATGGACTCATTAGTGTGTATGATAGACAATGGAAGCACATCAATGACGTCACAATACCAAAAATCACAACGGATGACTTCACAGTGGTGGATGTAGCTGTTGACCAGGATGGGATGATCATCGCTGCTGAGTGGAATCAGTCTAAGATATACGTCATCAACCCAGCTGATAGTAAAATCATGAATACCATCACATGTAAACAGAATATAATAATGCGTGGTGTACTATCATCAGGTCACATCATTGCTCAACCCTACCCAGAAGATCACAGAGTGTTCATCATCGACAGACAGGGTGGCCAAAGGGAAATCCCCCACAGTGGTGTCATCCTGAATGCCTGCATCGATCCAATGACAGACGACCTCTATGTCGTGACATTAGATGATGCAAGCAAGACGTGTGTGATTGATCAGGTGATGAGTGGGAGTGATATGAAGAAGAGAAGAGTAGCATTATTCTATCTAGCAACAGAACTGGAATCACTGGAGGAAAGGGGTGGTCACCTAAGATCATCTCGGGTGATGATGACGTCATCAGGGAAACTGATTGCTAGCGATGGAGACAACATTCTCGTGTTCAAAAACAAGTTTACCTTCTAAATCAAATCCCTTTTGAATACAATTTCCCATGTTCATTACGTATACACATGCATGTACATAAACACATGATATCTACAAAATATTATCTTGATATAATCATTTCCCTTCAATCTTTACAGACTAGAAAACCCTCATTTGATGATGGTTCCAACATGTTAAGTTCCTAAGGTAGGATGACATGACGTCATCACTAGCATCCGAATAATTACATGCATATCTCAATTGTATCCTATAATATGTACATAGATAAACAAGATGAACACTTTCAACGTGAATAAATGAATTGTTATCATTTCTTAATTTCAAGGAAGAGTATAGCAATACATGAATTTGCATGAGTACAATTACAATCACCATAATCAGGCTCAAGCCAAATTTGTAATATGAATAATAGAATACGAAAAGCAAGAGAAAATCTATCACTGTTATTGATCTGAATTAAATCCTGTTTTATTACAATTTTCCAGTGCACTTTGTATTTACATGTATATACATAAACAAATGATATGGCTATCACCACTAGCATCACAATGATTACATGCAAATCTGAATATATAGATATTGTTATATGATATACAGGATAAACAATTGCCCCATTAATAAATTAATTGTTGCAATCATTTATTTTTTATAAGAAAAGTGAGGCAATGCAAGGATTTGCATTAGTGCAATTGTCATTACCATAACCAGGTTCTAGCCAGGTTTGTGCAAACAGAATACAAAAAGCTAAGGGAAATTTTAAAAAATGCAAAAATGGAATTAAAATCATAATGACTTTAGGAGAAAATAAATGACTTTTATTGAAATACTTTAATAATGCAATACGATACAGAGTTTCCTGATCTGCCAAGATACTAATTACAAATTTTTCTCTGTTCTGTTACATGTTAAAATAGTTCATTGTGTTCTGCTAAGGGCAGTCCACACAGGAGAGACCCCTTTAAGTATATCTCTTTCACACGATAAATAATTTCGCCTTGTTCTTCATTAGGAACAAAATAAATGTTAACAAATAAAAGAAAAAGGTTGCATAACCTTCTTTTCTGTCAAAAAACTATTCACATCACAAGTGCTTATACATAAGATGTACATGTAAATAGCTGCTTTATAAGCTATTATAAGGAGTATATTTAAAGTTCAATTTGATTTCTTGCTCTTGAACATTTCCCTTTTGGTTTTAAGAGATGTGTTAATCTACTTTATGCACATGTACTTTTATTCAACATTTCCTACAACAATGAAAGATAATTTACCCCTTTGTTAAGATACTACGTGTATATCATCCGTTTAGAGCCAGAGTATGTACTAAGTAACTGCCCTTATGGCTCCAAAAAGCACAACATGTACATTGTATACGCTCATGTGATAGGTACATGCAAATAGCTGCATTACATAAAGTACATGTACAGTATAGGTATATTCGTTTGAAAGATTCAAACTAATTGATTGTATTTTCAGCTAAAGAAATGAAATCAAATGTGTTTTATATTCATGGGTAAACCAGATATACCTTTCTGGACGATTGAGAGGGGGGGGGGGTGGCGGGCAAAAACACTTTTCACCAATCCTTCTTCTGAGAACAAATTAACTGATTACCTTTTTTCTTGTCAATATCTTTACAAACCCTTCATAATATATTTCTTTAGATAGAATGGTATTGTAATATATCATACGAGAATATGCAAAGCAAATATCTCAGAACATATAAACCTGTAAATACCTGCATGATATCCAGTATTGGTCAGAATAACATTTGTTGATTTCATATGATTTGTCTATGAGACTCTTTGTTATGTATATGTAATTGATAAAAGCGATGCTAAAATATTGAAATAGGTTGCAGAGGTCATCTAACAAACTCACAACATGTAAAACTTGCATAACACTGAATTTCTGCAACTTTCTGTTTTTTGGTTGGGGGGGGGGGGGGCTATGACAGGTATTTAAGAAATACATTTGATGGAATGACTAATACAACAACTACATAGGTTGCAAAGTCTCGTTATCTATCAAAAAGTATTCACATTAAAACTATGCATATAATATGTACATAGCAGCGTAATACCCAGTATTTGTAAGATTTGACACTGTTGATTTCATCATTTTGCTTATTATGAAACATTCAATCCTTTGATATGTAATTTTTTGACAAGACAAATGCTATGATATTAATATAGCCTATGTTATGTGTCACTTAATTATCGAGTAATAATGTAAATATGTATTGAAATTATGGAAATAAAAATCTCGCTTGGGGATAAGAACGAAAGAAATACAACTATTGAAAAAGGTTGCAGTCTTGTTTGAAAGCAAACACACACACAGCAGGTGAATAGCTGTATAATATCAATCATCTTGTTTAAACATTAAATTTGTTGATTTTCATTTTGCTTTGAGACATGTTGATATATTCATATATTCAAAAGTGTATTTGATAAAATTAAAAATTTAACAACTAAATAGGGCAAAGTCCCCTTATATATCAAGTATTTACGTTGCAAGTATGTTCATGATAATTATGTTGATAGCAGAAAATACCCAGTATTTGTAACATTCAGAACCGTTGAATTTATTTTTATTATTATATGAGATATTTTAATCTTTGATATGTTGTTTGATAGAACAAATACTGCGTTATACTGAGTATATGTACAATTCCATTTCTTGATTTTTTTTTTTTTATTTGGTTATATGACATGTTGATGTATATGTATTCAACCAGTATATTGGATAAAACAATAACAATGTTGTATAGTATCCTTATCTAGTTTGATAGCAGAGATGTTCACAATGAAAGAAGTTACTCAGTGTTAGTATCCACCACTCTCACAACCTGCACATATCTGCATTATACTAAGTGTTTGTAGCATTTTTTAATTTGTTGATTTTTTTTTCGCTTTGGTATTTGACATATTGATATATGTATTATTATGCTACTTGTATCTAATGAATAATATGATTAAGTAGGTTAAACATTCATGATTGTTTACATTAAGAGTATGCTCATGATATATAGATAATACTCAGCATTTGTCACATTCAACACTGTTGACGTCATAATGATGCTAGCGGGAAATATCTATCTTTGATATATAGTTTGATAGAACAGATAGTAGAAAGATATTATACATTTAAGCTGCACAGTTTGTCATCGCTCACAATTACCACATGTAGATTATACTGATTACTTGTAACGTTTTACTTGTTGATTTTTATTTGACTATGGGACATGTTCATACATACATGAAAAACAATGATGTATGAATGAAACAAGTTTATTCATTTCATCAAAATGAACAATGTCGAAAGGTCATGAGGATGATGATGCTGATGATTGCTTACAATGTATTGAAAAGTGAGGGTATGTAACCCACATCTTTATTACAAGTAGGGTCATGAAATGTACATAATTCACAGTATTTGTAAGATTCTACTTACACTGTTGCTCATAACGGTGGAATATTTTTTTTTATCCCAATTTATGGAATTATTTCAAAAATAATTTAAAAATACTAGATCTAGATAATAGTATACAGTCTCAGATTTTATTGAATAATAATTTGCCAATATGTGTTTTGCGTGACTGCTAAAGCATGTATATTATGCAACTATGTTTATTAACTAGGGGACCTATGCCCTTAAGTCATAAATGACAGTAATGAGGATTAATGCCTCACAAAAGGGCACTAATATAGCACATCGACACGGTGTTGATCCTGGGGCCTCACAGTTACGAGGCCATTGCTTTGTCACTGAACCATGACCGTACGCAGCGGGGGCTATGGTAGGGGGCAGTTTCCATAAATTAAAAAAAAAACAGAAAATGCAATAAATTTTCAATAATTTATTGCATTCTACCCCGGTCCCCAACATAAAAAAATCTTCTGTGTGCCCATGCCTTGAGCCATAATGCAATTCCCATTCACTATACGTTACGTACTAAAAGGCTGTATTGTCTGACCGTTCATGAATATTCATGTTTTGGCTAAACTCGGCAAAATGTTTGCTTTTACTGAATGGAAAATTACGGTGGGGGGTTGGATGAAATGGACATAATGAACATAGCAGAAGTGATAATTGATAATTCATGCTTCTTATCCTTCGTGTGCTTGACCTATAATCATATAATCGCTTGGCAGACTGAGTCCATAGTTCGACTTGTTTCACATGTGTATTATAGGCAATGGCGAGCTTGCAACCTATTTTGAAAAATTACAGTGGGTGAACTTTCAAAAGTCAATGAGACATGAGGGGTCCAATGAAAGAGCTAGTGATAACGTACGTCGGGGTGTATGTGCTTTTCGTTTAAACAAAAAATGATTTTTTTTTTTTTTTTTTTTTTTTTTTTTTTTTTTTTTTTTTTTTTTTTAAACGTCCATAGGCCAACATGTTAGGCTGCTGACTTTGACGATAGGGGTGTTGTGAAATGAGACTAAACGGAGCAATATGACCTCAAACGTAGGCCAGGCGCTGTTGTTATGAACTAGTCCTGGACGACGAGCGAATATGACGTAAGCACTTTGGGACTCTTTACTGAGAATTATTTTTAACAATGGAAATCCATAGACAGTTTGCTAAAAGATCATTATGAAAATGCACTCTTAATCTTTACCCAGAATGCAGTAAACTGACATTTTCTTTAACAAATAATTTTGTGAACAGAAAAACAACACTGTTCAGATGTATACATTGCGACCTCATTTTGGGGATATTCGACAAAATATTAATCAGTGTGACTTTACCAAATTAAAAAGATAACCCAAAATTAACAGATGTATTTATTTATTGTGTTTTAAGTCATGTAATGTACCATTGGTTATCATAATCTTTATATATGAAAAACGAAATGGTTTATGCTTGAAACATGTCTTCAAAATCTAAATGGTTCTCATTGTGAGTTTCATCATAAATTTCGAAATTAGTCAATGGGAAGTAATTGACGAACAAAAGAATGGGAGAGAGAGGAAGAGAGAGAGAGAAAGAAGGGAAGAGTGAAAGATAGAGAGAGTGAGAGAAAGGAGGAGAGTAAAAAGATAGCAGGCGAAAGAGAGAGAGAGAGAGAGAGGGAGGGGAAGAAACAAGAATATAGATAAGGGAGGACATAATAAAGGGGATAATTAAGGAAAGAGAGAAAGAGAAGAAACAGAGATAAATGAAGGGAAACAAAGAAATAATAAAATAACGTGTTAAGATATTGAGAAAGTTGTTGAAGCATGGGTTTAGAAAATGGCGGGACAGCAGTAAAATGGGGGAAAGGGGATGGAGAGGCAAAATCCACGAAGGGTATATGTAATTCAGGTAAATATTCATAGACGTAATTCTCGACATTATTTTATAGTAAGAATCTTCTTTGCTGAGCCTCATTGGTATTAAAGGGAAAGACCAGTTTTGGAAACGCTCCCTTCTCAAAAAAAAAAGAAGTGGAAGCTCTTATTACCAATTATGTGAAAGAATATGATTTGACTAACACGTAATGATTCATATTTTGCCGGGAAACCGCCTACTAACTGATATATATTTGGTAAATTATCATATCTATCCGGACTGGATATATATCGCGTAGTCCCATACATCTGTCTGTGTACAGTGCTTGTAACTTTACCAAGACTGGGCCAAATTTATTATCATTTTGATGATTCCATAACCTTGCAGTTTACACGAATATTATATGTTAGATAATCAGCTTTTTTCTGATCGATTCCCCAACGTTTCTTTCACAGTCCATTTCCATGACCAGACCTGGTACATACCCTGAATAACTTGAAATGACTTGGAAATCAAATACTCGGCGACGAATACGAGATGAAAACACATACGGTCACTTCACACAACTGTAGTGAAAGAAAGATACTTCAACGGATCTGTGACCTCTGTTCTACAGCGAGGTACTCGCACGAGCACAGTTTTTGTTTTCACTCGCTAAATGTTTCTCGCATAAAAGAAAAAGTCATCCAAGGTGTTGTGGGCATCACGGTCTATCTTACACTTTTGAAAACATTGATCTTATTACTATTAATCCTTCTACCTTGGCTATTTATATATTTATTTTGTTGTTGCATCTGGGTAATCATTTATTTAAAAAAGGTTTTGAGCTAGAAAGAAAAGACTGGTGCACCTTATGGTTTGTGCACCAGTACTTAATTCATTTTATTGACTGTACAATATAAACTAACCACATGGTTTGGGGTTCTGTGAACGTATATAAATGAAATACGAATTCCTTAAAAGCTTAGCCGATACACTAATCCTGGCTGCCCTGAAGAAAAACAATATTTATACAGGTAAGGGTAATGCGCATACGAATATAAAATACCATAGTGATACATACAAGTCATGCGACCGAGATATAACTCTGAAGAAGGTTGTCTAACTACAGCCGGTTATCTGCGTCTTATAGTTCTTCCTAGCCAAGCATACTGCCCCATGCAAAGCTTCCAATTGAGATAACAACGAATTTGAAAGCATTCATTTCATGTGAGACTGCCTCGATTCATATTCATATTAGTCAGTGATCTAAATCAGTAAAACTTTACGCAACAAGCGTAGCTTTGAAGTAGGTTAACATGTTATGTCTGTATTTAATTATTCACATAATAAACATATGTTCATGTTATGAATTACTTTGATTAAGGATGATGTACTTGCATATTATTCAAAAAAATGTTGATGTCTGTAAAGCTTTTGCTTGGAATATGAATAAAAACAACCAATCAATTAATCAATTAAAATCTATTCAAAAAAAGCAACGGAGCATATCTTTTGTCGGCTACCCATTCACTGTGTGATTGTGAAACAATGATATTTGTTTGTTCTCTACTTGCCATATGTTGCAGGTGTGAAATATGCCCATCAATTGTGAGCCAATTAGGGGCAGGTAAGCATCAGTTTGACGTTGGATGGCATACAACTAGACGCCATCTCGATGTTCACCTATACGCATATTATAAGAGGTTGGGTGAATTGTTCTTCTTCGGACAAAGTTTCAATTCTGATAGGAGCATCTGTATGATCAACTCTCATTCTGACCCCACATTACGAAGGTTAAAATCGCAAGAAAGTGGTAATCAAGGTAAGCTTTACATTGTGTGTAGGACATGTTGTTGTTTCATACAAGGATTCGAAGTGGATGAAAAATAATCTTTGAAATGCAATAAAATGATAAAAATGTATATGCCTGTGAGATGGGGTATGTTAACACTTATGTACAACAACAACAGACGAAATGTGAATTAAATCTTCCACTGGATGTCTTTTTTCTGTTTGCCTTTGTCTAATTCTCTCACTGCCCGAATCGCGCCACGATTCAGACAGCATGGCGCCCATATATAACCTTATCTAGTGTATTTCTCTATCGAAATGACATTTATGCCTCAACAAAGTATCCTTTTTTTTGTTTACCTCTTGTTCGTTTTATATCGCATAATTGATAAATTAGGATGATTCCTCTCAACGAGATCACTAAATACGTTTGTTTTGCTCGCTTGCTCGCAATATTTGGGATCCGGGTAGTATCTCTTCAGAGGCTTATGCCGAAAGGGTAGGTAGCGTCGCGTCGCGGCGCGTTGACTTGAACGCGACCATCCGTCCAAAGCCCCCCCCCCCCCGGTTTGGCCGAAAGGGTGGGTTGGGAGTGTCGCGTCGCGTTAACTTGAACGCTACCATTCGTCTAAAGCCCCCCCCCCCCCGGTATGGCCGAAAGGGTGTGTTAAAAATATAAAAACAAATATGGAGAGGCAGAACTATCCGTTTGTCGTATTTTTAGGTTACTTTCTTTTTTTCTTTCTTTATTGATTTGCCACTTTCCAACAAACGCTTACAAAAGGATAATTAATTAAACATTGAGGGTAAATCTCGGAAAATTATGTCATTTCAGTAACATTTGTAAATCACCCGTATCGAATTAGAAATAAACCACCTTTGAATTATATTTAGGGGGCATATGTCAGCCTCCCCCCCCCCCCAATCAGTACGCCAGTGCCCCCCCCCCCGGTCATACCTTGTTCGCGGGAAAAATCGTAACTGATCTCCCCTACCTTTCTTTTTTCTCTTTTTTTTATTTTCCTTTCTCTCCTCTTCTTCTTTCCTTTCCTTCTCTCTGTTTTAAGTTTGCTAGGGGAGAATATTGCTCCGAGTGTCTCATTTTTCCGCTCGCTGGATCACTGCAGCACAAACAAAGCTTGTTCGACGTCACTACCAAACTAGCCAATCAGCTGTCAATGACGTCATATTGAATGCGGCGGCAAATATATTTTGTGGTTCGTTTCATAAATACCATTTTAATTTGTCATAACCAAGAGTAAGAAGTAGTTTAAACATTACTATGCTTTGATACAGTACCGTTACTCGTTTTCTGTGATATTTTTCTTATCGTAAATTTCCTCGACGTTAGACTACAGAATGAATCTCTATGCGACTGAGAATCACTTTTAACATACACTGTATGAGTTCCTATAGTGATAGAGAGGTTTCAATCAGTTCTGATGTAACAATACAATGTATGATGTTTTGGAGTAAGAGGTTGTTAACTCTCTGTAAAAAAATACGTCACAATATTGGTTTAAAAAACACAAATTCAAGCCTTAGTCCAATGAAATCCAAAGGATATTTTTATATTATAACACCTTGTCATTGCAGTTAAAAAACCTGCATACTTTTCCCCGTTTGTTTCGGCCGCTTCATATTATTACTTTTAAGAACACTGCTATAAAAGCGTGCATACGGCAAAACTTAGACGTATGTAAAGAACAAGATCAATACGTAAATTTTGCTTCAATCATTAATTCTGTCAATCGCAATAATTTAATCAATTCATACAACCAAATTATTAATTTAATTTTGTCCGATCACTACAAGGCATGTAGAAAGTCCAAATGTTTTGGGCAATGCATGTACACTGTCGCTCATATAGTTGGAATATTTTGTTTTTACCTCATTCTATGGAATTTTGTTGACAATGATTTATTTCTTATAGATCTAGATAATAGTATACATTCTCATATTTTATTGAATAATAATTTGCCAATGTTTGTTTTGCGTGACTGCTAAAGCATGTGCATGCTACTAGGCTTACCAACTAGGGGACCTACTCCCTTAAGTCATAAATGACAGTAATGAGGATTAATGCCCCACAAAAGGGCCCTTATATGGCACATCCACACGGTTTTGATCCTGGGGTCTCACGGTTACGAGGCCATTGCTTTGCCACAAAACCATGACTGTACGCAGCGGGGGCTAGGGTAGGGGGCAGTTCCCACAAATTAAAATAACAAAGAAAATGCAATCAATTTTCAATAATTCATTGAATTTCCCCCAAGTCCCCAACACAAATTTAGTTATGTGTGCCCATGCCTTGAGCCATAATGCATGGTCGTTCAGAGATTGTTGTTATGTTGGGGACCGGGGAAATTCAATGAATTATTGAAAATGTATTGCCTATTTTTTAATTATTGTTATTTGTGGGAACTGCCCCCTACCCTAGCCCCCGTTGCGTACAGTCATGGTTCAGTGGTTAAGCAATAGCCTCGTAACTGTGAGGCCCCAGGATCAAAACCGTGTCGATTTGCCATATTAGTGCCCTCTTGTGGGGCATTGATCCTCATTACTGTCATTCTATTATTACTGTCATTACTGTTATTTCTTGTAAATGATCAAGGATGATTCTTGAATGATCAGTTTTTTCAAGGGGATACCAATTATTTTGTATTTTACCTGTTTATATGCTTGTGTATTTATCTATTTTGTTTTTGATGCTGTTATTTGTTTTTATTATTACCAAACAGGGCCTCATGGAAGACCACCAAATTGGTGATATGTGCCACCCTGCATAAATATCAGAAATAAATAAATAAATAAATTTATGACTTAACCCTAAAAAGGCCGGGCTATTTGAGGTCTTTGTTCGGCCGGAGGGGGGGGGGGCATTATGGCCTCCCCCCCCCCCTAAGATCTCGGCCGCAAAGCGGACGATCTCCGCGAAAATTTGCACGCTTGTCAATTGAAGTGTATAGAATAATATGAAAATTTCAATTTTTTTTAAAAATTCACTTATTTGCATATTTTATGGTAATTTATGCAAATAAAGTCATAAAATCAAATTTTTGCCCATAAATCATTTATTATTTATATTTGAGCATTCTTTTTCACTACATATATTTATAAGACCAATTGAAATAAAATACGACAAAAAAAATTCGGAAGAGCTAGCTTATTTCTTATGTTATCTCTTGTTTTTATAATTTCTTATGTATTTCATTGTTTTTTTAACTTATGTTTTTTATTGTTTTTGTTTTTTTATTTTATTTCTTACTAACATTCAACTATTTTGATTCCAAAAACAACCACCTAAACTTTAAACAAGACCCAATAACCAAGTTTTAGGAAAAATGACATTTCGATATGTTTTGTACACAAATCACAAAAATGAGCTATTTTCGGGCTGACATTCTAAGACAAAAGGTCACGTGACCTTGTAAATGTTGGTCCGATTTTCATTTTTTTTTTTTTTTTTTTTAAGATGCGCAAGACTCGAAAGCAAAAAGTCAGCGAGCGGCGGGGCGCCATCCGTATGCGTTCCCGAGCAATCGGAAAAATCGTGGAGGGGCCATAATGCCCCCCCCCCCGGCCTTATTAGGGTTAAGGGCGTTGTAGTATAGTAGCATACTCTTGCTTTAGCAGTCACGCAAAACAAACAATGGCAAATTTTTATTCAATACAATCGGAGAATGTATAGTATTATCTAGATCTACTACCAATAAATCATTGTCAAAACAATTCCATAAATTGAGGTTAAAAAAATATTCAAATAATATGAGCGACAGTGTATAATACAAATTATGAACACATGTACTGAAAGAACTTTTCAATTAAATATTGTTATTGCAGATGTGCATCCTCAATTTACAAGACCATACAAGTTTTGTATTAAATAAATGAATTAAATATCAATTTCAAAGCAATTTCAACGAAGGAAATACACTACTATGCATTAACATTCTTCCTTTTTAAGTGCATGAGGATAAATTACTAATGGAGGTCATTGTATAAAATCCATTTTTTTTTCTCTCGCTCGGTCCCTTCCTTTCTCCCTTTCCTTCTATTTCCTCTTTCGATTCCTTCCTGTTCATGTTTTTCTCACCCTCTTTATTTTACTACCTGCCTGGCTCCCCATCCCTCCTGATCGACGTCCTCTCATTCTTTCTCCCTTCCTTCCCCCTATGTATATCCCATCCCCATTCATCCAATCCTTAATTCCATCAACCCCTCTCTCTCCCTCTATCTCTCTCTCTCTCTATCTCTCTCTCTCTTTCTCTCGTCAGAATTGTTTTTATACAGGTCAATACTCTAATCAGGATGGCGGCGAACTTCAGCTCTGCAGAAAACATCTGTGAAGGAGAGAACTGTCAGTCAATCACAGATGTGACGTACTACGTGAAGGAGAAGAAGAAGCTCTGCGATGAATGCGCCTCCAAAGAAGAATGCATGGGAAAAGCAAGAAAGGGTAGGCCAAATTTGTATTGTGAAAAGCATGATGGTGAAGAAATCAAACTGTATTGTAAAACTCACAATGTAGCAGTGTGTCAATTATGCGCAACGATAGATCATCGTGACATGTCTTGCGTACAACAGGATATAGAGGGCGCCATCATGGATAGTAGAGCAAAACTAAACATCCTGAAAGAAAAGGCAAAGGACAAATTGGAGCTTTGTCGAGTTATTGGAGATCAGATTCATCAGTGTCGGAGAGACACCGACACCCATCTGCACGTTTTGAAAGATGAAGTAGATTCAGTATTCAATGAGGCGATCCAAACAGACAAAGACAAAGAGAAGGAGGATGCTGCAAAAATCAACCAGGAGACGGATGATAAGAATCAGACACTTCAAGATGAGATTCAGAAGATCAAGGACAAGATGGGAAAGAACGATGAAGAGAGAGAAAAACGACTTGAACTAAACCGTGCAAATGCAGAGAGGAGACGAGAACCCATTGACAATAAACAGCAAGGTCTTCAAACAGACATTAAGAACATCACTGAAGAGAAAAATAGAAAGATAAGTGAGTTGGAGAAAGCATGGCAGGGTAACACACAAAATAATGAGACTACAGTACATACACTTGATACAGTTCTCGAAAATGATAAAAATGTCGTTAAAGACGGGCATCATGTGTATACATCAGTGAGTGATGAATTAAAGAAGCCACTGAATGAGGGTGAAGTGAAACAAGTCACTGATACCATATCGGGTGTGAGGTTTGTGAAGGGTGCTGGGAGAGCGAAGTATGATGGGAGGATTGGTGGGTATGATGGGGAGTGGAAGATCATTGATACAATCAATGTCAGTGATAAAATCACATACCCAGCCGTTGAAGGATACAAAGATGAATGCAATTTGATCATCACAGATTGTTTAAGGGGTACCCAACATACTTACATGTTAGATATAAACACTAAAAATACTCAGAGAGTGATAACCGAAAAAAGATACATCATGGGTTTCTTCATGTACATTGCTGAATGATGGCAAGGTAGTACGCGGTAAATACAGTAAATGGTGTACAGGGGACAGTTTGACTGGATGCAACAGTGTGTATGACAAACAATGGAAGCACATCACTGACGTCACTATACCAAGCAACGCAACGGATGATGACGCAAGGATGGATGTAGCTGTTGACCAGGATGGGATGATCATCGCAGCTGAGTTTGATCACTCTAAGATATACGTCATCAACCCAGCTGATGGTAAGATCATAAATACGATCACATGTACACAGAATATAAAAATGCGCGGTGTTCTATCATCAGGTAGCATCATCGCTCAACCCTACCCAGTAGATCACAGAGTGTTTATCATCGACAGACAGGGTGCTCAAAGGGAAATCCCCCACAGTGGTGCCATCCTGAATACCTGTATCGATCGTATGACAGACGACCTATACGTCGTGTCATCAGATGATGAGTACAAGACGTGTGTGATTGATCAGGTGATGAGTGGGGGTGAAATGAAGAAGAGAAGAGTAGCATCATTCCCTCTATCAACACGAGTGATTAATACGGTGGTTTATCTACTAGGATCTCGGGTGTTGATGACGCCATCAGGGAACATGATTGCTTGCGATGGAAACAACATTCTCGTGTTCAAAAACAGATTTACCCTCTAAATCAATCCTGTTTGGTTACAATTGTCCATGATCACTACGTATACACACGTACGTAAATACACATATGATGTGGCTATCATCACCAGTATCCCAATAATGACATGTAGATCTCAATTCGTGTGTTATAGCATGTACCTAGATTAGCCATCATTACATGATATACAGGATATACTTGTATAAGTGAATTGTTGTAATAATTTTTTTAATTCAATGAGAAGTATAGCAATACATGAATTCGCATTAGTACAATTACAATAATCATAACCATGGTCAAGCCAGATTGGTGCAATGAATTATATAATACAAAAAGCAAAAGAAAATACAAAGATGTAATAATGAAATTGAAATCATAGTGACTTAAAGTGAAAATATACCGCTCCCGTTGATATAATATAACAACCCAATACGATGCAGAGTTTCGTTATCTGTCAACAGATTAATCACATGAGTTAAACTCAAAACATATTGTTGCATTATACCAAGATAAGGGAAGATCCAAAATTTGAAAATTTTAATTTTTTCTCCGTTTCATGTTGTTCTATAAAGTCATGGTGTTCTGCTAATGGCAGCCCACACAGGAGAGCCCTCTTTAATTGTTTCTCCTTCCCTCTCTATATTTTAGCCTTCTTCTTCATGTTTTCATATAATTGTTCACCTATTATTGGGAAACTGGGATAATTTAAATGTTATCAAATAAAACAAAAGGTTCCACTGTCTTCTTATCTATCCTGAAACTATTCACATCACACATGCTTATATGTTTCTACACACAACGTGTACATGTAAATAACTGCATTATAAGGAGTATTTGTAAGATTGAATTTGTTTTCTTGTTCTTGTTCCTTTCATTTAGCTATTAAGAGATATGTTAATCTATTGTATGTACATGCTCTTTTTATTGAACGTATCCTACACAGTGAAGGATGATGTAACCCTTTGCTAAGAGACAACATGTATATCATCCGTTTAGAGCCAGAAGGGAGTAAACTTGGAGTATGTACTAAGTTACTTCCTTTATGGCTCCAAAAACACGACATGCAAACTTTACACGCTCATGTATAGGCACATGTAAATAGCTGCATTACATTAAATACATGTATAGGTATATTTGTTTGAAAAAATGTATTTTTTTGATCGTTTTTCAGCTAGAGTAATCGAATAAACTTTGTTTTATGGGCATGAGTAAACATGATATTCCTTTTTATGACAATTATGGATTCAAATATGGAAAGCAAAATCACTTCCTACCAATCCTACGACTAAGAACTAATTAATGGTACATCTTTTGTCTTGTCAATATCCAGAACACTTCTACACATATTATGCCATGAGTTGCATGTAATATATCATGTACAAATTTGCTATAAAAAATGCTCACAACATGTAAGCAAGTATATAGCTGTATAATACCCACTATTTTCAAGATTTAACTTTGTTTCACTTTTTTCTACGAGATGTTTTTGTTATGTATATGTTGTTTAAAAGAAGTGATGCTAATATAATGAAATACGTTGTAAATTGTTGTCATGGTCGTCTAACACACTAACAACATGTAAATAGCTGTATACACCGAGCTTTTAAAAAGTAAATTTGTTGATATATCAATTTGCTTTTAGAGATTTTTTTGTTATTTATATGTTGTTTAAAAGAAGTGATGCTAAAATAATGAAATACGTTGTAAATTGTTGTCATGATCGTCTAACACACTAACAACATGTAAATAGCTATATACACCGAGCTTTTAAAAAGTAAATTTGTTGATGTATCAATTTGCTTTTAGAAATTGTAATATATGCATTTATCTAAAAAATATTTCTAATATCGTGAATAACATATAACTAAATAGGGCAAAGTCTCATTATCTATCTAGTACTGAGTATTCACATTACAGGTATGCTTGTGATATGTTCATAGCAGAAAGTACCCAGTATTTTGTTAAGATTCAACACTGTTAATGATTGTATTATTATTATATGATATATGTTAATCGTGTACATGTTTTTGATAGAACATATACTGCGTTATATTGAGTTTGTGTATCAACCAAATTGTTTGCTTTTCATTTGACTACATATGACATGTTTATATTGTATGTAACCAACCAGTATATGTGATGGAACAATAAATAGGTTGTATAGTCTCTGTATGTAGTTTGATAGAAGAGATGCTGAAATAATGAAAGTTACACAGTTGAATCATCCCACACACTCACAACCTGTACATAGCTGCATTATACTAACTAAGTTTTTATAACATTCAGATTGTGGATTGTTCGTATCGGTATGTGACATATTGATATAGATGTATGCAACAGGCATATATTGAATAATGTTATTAAGTAGGTTGCAACATAGTACCCAGCATTTTTAAGATTAAACACTGTTGATGTTATAATGTTCCTATGGGAAATATCGATGTTTGATAATAGTTTGATAAAACAGATAGTAGAATTATATTATAAGCTGCACAGTATGAATTCACTCACAATCACCAAATGTACATTATACTGATTACTTGTAATATTTACACTTTTTATTTTGATTCGGCTATTGGATAAGTGTATACATGTATACAGGTGAAGAACAATGCATGCGTATGTACATTTTAAAAATGTATATTCATTACATCAAATAAAATAACAATGCTGCAAGGTCATGAGGATGATGATGATGGCTCAGAATGTAGTAAATAGTGAGGGTATGTCATCTACAAGTATCAAAACATTATTTACATTTCGTGTATGCTCATGATATGTACATAGCTGCAAAATACCCAGTATTTGTAAGATACAATACTGTTAATATGATAAATTTGCAATCGGGAAATATCAAACTTTGATGTTGTTTTAAAGAATGGACTACGTGTAAGCTGCAAAGTTTGTCATCGCTTACAATCACCGCAAGTAGATTATACTAATTACTTGTAACATTTAAATGGTTTGTTTTTTATTTGCTTGAAGCGTGTTGATAATACATGTATCTTTCAAACAAGTGTTACAACTAATAATATAACAATGCTGCAAGGTCATGATGATGATGATGACAATGGCTTAAAATGTATTAGAGAGAGTTTGTTATCAATGTATCAAGAAACTATTCACATTTAAAGTACGCTCATGAAATATACATAGCCGCATAATTCATAGTATTTGTATGTCTTATCTTTGTTGATTGCCAATTATTATATGAGATATGTTAACTTGTGTTGTGTAGGTAATTGATGGAGGAGATGTTATTAAAGTAACACAAGCTGTGGTTTCTTCTTTTCATTTCATGCACTCACAGTATAAAGACCACTGCATGTTATGGTATCTAATCTTGTCTTACTTGATGAAATGTTAAATTCTTTTATTTGTTTGCTTTATTCGTTAGATTCTTTTCGAGGGAGGGGTATTGTTCTTTTATCCTATGTAATGTACAATATCGTTTGTATCGCTGCATGAGTTTATTTCTTGCTTGTTCATTTTGCTTGCTAGTTGATTTAGGTTTGTAGAAGATAAATAAAAATGAAAATGCTAAACGAATGAAATAAGTTACATAGTATTATTAGCTATCAAATGACCGTTTATATTACACAGTAATGCAAATAGATGTAGCATAGAGTACCACAATATGACCTCATACTGGCCACATTGTCAGGTTCAAAGCAATTTGTGCTCAATAATAGTGTAGCGATCACACCAGCACAAACCACTGAACTTTCCCTGCTCCAGCAGGAAGCCTGAATGATTTCACGGTGAACCTCAGATCATACGCAAGCTCTGACTGTTGTTTAGATCCAGTATAAATCTATACGACTAGCAAATATGACATTAGCACTTCAGTACTTTATAATGAGTACTACTGGAAACCGTGAACATCCATAGAAAGCTTGCAAGAAGATGATTATAAAAAAAAACAATATGTGTGTCAGTTAATGTTTGGAATATTTGATAAGACATTAATCATTTTGACATTACCAGATTGAGGGAAACAATCGCAGTTGAATATATATATATATATATATATATATTGTGTTGTAAAGTCATAATGAAAGTTTGCATTGGTTATGAACATCTTTAATTGTCTATGAAAAAAATGTTTTTTGCTTTAATAAAACATGTCTTCGAAATCCAATTGGTTATCGTGGTGAGTTTTGGTCATCATTTTTATGTTTCATCAAAGATTTCAAAATTAGACGTAATCGGAGGGGAAATTAGATGCAAAAGCAGTTTAAAGTGATAGGTTTGTTGCAATATTTTAAGAAGGGTTGGGGCATCGACTGTAATAGCAGAAAATAATTGACAGGGGAAAGGGTGATAGTGGGGAACAGGAGAGAGAGAGAGGGAGAGAGACAAGAGGAGAGAAGGGAGTATTAGAGAGAGAGAAAGAGAGACAGAGGTGGTAAGGAAGAGAGAGAGACACAGAAACCTTCTTGCTATAACGAATCATGAGAAATACATTTATGATTTTTTTTTTCTGAATGGCATGTTCCCTATAAGTCCATGTTGCGCCCTGCCCCCCCCCCCCTCATTTCACTGGTGCTCCCTCATTGGCTGGATCCATGCTACAACATTATACATATCTGTAAATGTTCTCATTACGATTATCTGCTATCATTTCTCTTTACTCCCCCGCCCCCTCTGTCTCTCTCACATACAAACGCTCATTTCCATCCCTTATCTCTTTCCTTCATTATCCCCTCTCTTGTCTGTTTTGTCCTCTCTTTCTCTCTCTTTCCCATTCCCTCTTTCTCTCGCTATCCCCTTTTCTTACTCTTACCTTCTTTATTTCCGTCTATGTCTCCCCTTTCTATTTACTTCTTCATCCCCGATTTACCTTACCCTCTTACCCTCTATTTCCATATTTCCCACTAACTACATCTTTTATTTCTCTCTTACTCGTTTACTCCTCCCCCTTCTTAATTACAGTGCCACTCAACCCACCCCCTCTCAATTATATTATCTTTGCACAAAGAAGAAAATAAGAATGAAACATTCAGATTATGTTCTGCATGTTTGATATATTTCAATGTTTATACAAAATACTTTCATAATACACATGTTTGGACATGATTATCGAGAACATACATTTTTGTCCCGCACCACAACAGTGTATGCTTCAAGGAAGCAAGATAGATTGTACATAAATGTATTATTACTTTCAATAAAGTATTGTCTGCAAGATCAGGGGGCGGCTTCGAAATTGTATACATTGCAGGAGGGGTTCAATTCCTCCAAAATCTATGAAGAAAAAATGTAAGAAAAAAATATATGAAAATTATAGGGGTTCATTCATCCAACACTTTATGATTTATATGAAGCATACCAAAAAGGCAAACAAAGAAAAGATAGTTCCAGTGCCTACTTTGCCCCCTGGAACCACCCCTGAAGATTTTGCCAGGAACAAATAATGCTCCTCTTCTCCCATGAATATTCATGATGGAAATGCTGCTTCAACTTACATCAATATATTATGTACTTTTCATACATTCTCCATATTCATTTAAAAATATGTTCATGTGTTTCAAACAAGCTGTTTTGCATATCGATTTTACAATAACTCATGAAAAAAGGTCATGTTAAAAGGTTACATTTATGCAATATTTTGCATCAGTTCGAAATAGATTTAATTCCAAATTTGGTATTAAGTTTGGATGTCCCTTTAGATGCAACCACATCTAAACAAGCATTAAGAGATAAAATAATTGGACAAGCTGATGTATCATACTTTCCACACAACTGTGCCAGAAGTGTCATTTTTGACAGACATGGCGCCTTATGTTCACAATTATTATTATTGCTGCATGAGATTATATCTTGTTTGTTATTTTCTCTGTTGTTTATTTTTGGTTTGCGGTATATAATTATAAAACATAAACATGCAATACCATTGAAATAAGTTACACAGTTTTGTTATTTATCAGGAGATAATTCATTTTACACAGTCATGAAAATAGATGTAGCATAGAGTATTAACGTATGACGTCATAATGTCTAAGTTGTCAAGGTTGCTGGTTCCGATCAACGCTGTGCTAAACAATGGTGTCACCGTGTGGTGATCACACCGGCGTCAAGCACTGCCCTGCTCCGGTGCGTTGCTTGAATGATTTCACAGTGAACCCCATACGCATGCTATGTTGTTAAGAACTATAGTACCCTGGATTACGAGCGAATATGACATTAGCACTTCGGTACTATATATATATATATATATATATATATATATGATGGGTACTATTGAAAACCCGAAACCTGACACCTGAAGCTAGAATATGATTATGAAAAGGCACTCTCAATCGTTGAAAATCAAATACTCTAGGAACACTTGAGCAAGAGATGAAATACAATAAAAGAACTGTTCACAACTGTAACGAAAGAAAGAGCAAGATTAATTTTTAGCCAAATCAAACAGAAACTGTACTTTAAAATATTTTGTTTACTTCAACTGATTTGCTACTATTGTTCCACAGTGAAGGCCTTGCATTAGCAAAAGTTCTCTCTTCTCACGTTGATACGTAGAGTTGATAGGGTTTCATGATCTGTATTACCTTTATGAAAATATTTATCTAATCACGTAATCCTTCTACATTGGATAATATGGTAATACAAACTCTTGTGACCGAAATATATTTCTAAAGAACTTTGTCTAACTACGGTTGGTTATATTGTATAGAATTCTTCCTACCGAAAAAAACGTGTTTTTTCATGGGGGAGTGGGGGTTTGGCATAATCATACCCCCCCCCCTCCCAAAGAACGCCTGTAACGTTTCTGTGTACATAACAGGGAATGAGAATGCATTCATCCTATGCTAGACTGCTATGATTCATATTCATATTAGTCTATTCAGAAAGAGCAACAGAGCATATATTTTGTCAACGCTTCTACATTGTGTGTTTGGGGACAATTAACTTTTTTCTCTACTTGCCAAATTCATGCAATGCATTCATGCATAAGTGAAAATGCCCATGAATTTGGTTTCAAATTTGTGCCAAGTGAGCATCAGTTTGACGTGGGATGGTATACAAATAGACGCCATCTTGATTGGCACCTGATACACATGTTACAGGAGGTTGGATAAATTGTACTTCTTTAAACAGTTTACATTATAAAAGGAGCATCTAGATGATCAACTTTCTTTCTGACTTCACATTACGAAGAATAACATTGCAAAATACCTGTATATAAGGTGAGCTTTACATTGTATGTAGGCCATTTTGCTGTGAAAAAGTTTGGTTTCATACAAGGAAGAGGATGAAAAATCGTAATTATGTGATCAAAGGAGAAACATATTTATTTATGCGGGATGGCGTATGGGGGAAGAAATATATGTTTTAATGTAACACTACCTTGTATGATGTGTTGGAGTATGAAGTTGTTAACGCTAACTATAAAATGCGTCCTAACATTGGTTTGAAAACACAAAGTAAGGGCAAAGTCTGATCCAATCCAAACGATTTTTGATTGTATAACACCTTTTTATTGCAGTTATAACGCGTTGCATCTATTGCCCTTATATTACGCTTCGGCCACTAGATAATATCACTTTTCAAGACCACTGCCATTAAAGCGTGCATACGATCCTAAACCTATGTAAAGAACAAGATCAACATGTCAATGTTGCTTTCAATAATCAATTCTGCAATTGTAATAATTTATACAAATTATATTACTAAATTGTGAAGTCCATTTTGTCTTATCAATAGAAAGCCTTTCAAAAATACAAATGTTTTGGGCAATGCATGTATAATATAGGTCACGACCACCTTAATACTGACACAATATATATATTTAATTTATTTGTTATTTGCTCTCAGTGCCTTATTATTTTATATAGGTTTTATGTTGATCTTGCCAATGTTCATGACCATACAAGTGTTTGATTAAATAAATGCAAAAGCAGTAAATGACATTTGTATATCAATTTCAAAGCAATTTCACTGAAGAAAGAACATTGGCATTTATTAATCATTCTTTGTTTTATGTGCATAAGGACATATTATTTAATAATGGAAGTCATTTTACTAAACATATTTTATTCTCTTCTTTTCACTCTGTCTTTTCCTTCCTCCTTATTCTTCAATCCCCTCTTTCAATCTCTTCCTTTTTCACTTTGTCCTCGTCCTCTTTCTCTCCCTCCGTGGCTCCCCCATCCCTCCTGACGTTCCCTCATTCTTTCTCCCTTCCTTTTCTCTCTGTCTATCCCTTCCCCGCTCATCCAATCCATAACTGCCCCCATCACCACCTCTCTCTCTCTCTCTCTCTCCCTCTCTCTCTCTCATCAGAATTGTTCTGGATACAGGTCAATACTCTGATCAGGATGGCGGCGAACTTCAGCTCTGCAGGAAACACCTGTGAAGGAGAGAACTGTGAGGTAATCACAGATGCGACGTACTACGTAAAGGAGAAGAAGACGCTCTGCGATGGCTGCGCCTCCAAAGAGGGATGCATCGGAAAAACAAGAAAGGGTGGGTTCAATCTTTATTGTGAGGAGCATGATGAAGAAATGAAACTGTATTGCAAAACGCATGGTGTTGCGCTGTGTTATTCATGTGCACTTATAGATCATCAGCAGCCTTGCGTGCAACAAGGTTTAGACCGCGCCATAATGGAAAGTAAAGCGAGCCTAATCACTCTAAAAGAACAGGCAAAGGACAAATTGAAGCTGTGTCGAGTTTATGGGGATCAAATTCATAAGTGTAGAAAAGACACCGATACCCATCTACAAGCTTTGAAAGATGAAGTTGATTCGGAAATCAATAAGGCGATCCAAACAGACAAGGACAAAGAGAAGAAGGATGCTGCAAAAATCAACCAGGAGACTGATGAGAAGAATACAAAACTTCACAAGGAGATTAAACAAATCAATGAAAATATTCGAAAAAACGATGAGGAGAGAGAAAATCTACTTGAACTGAACCGTACAAATGCAGAGAGAAGACGAGAACCAATCGGCAATAAACAGCATGTTCTTCAAAAAGACATAAATTACATCACTGAAGAGAAAGAGAGAAAGATTGGACAGTTAGAGATATCTTGGCAAGATAATACAAAAACCACAGAGACCACAATACAGACACTTGATACAGTACTGAAAGATGATTCAAATGTCGTCAAAGATGGGCATCGTGTGAAAACATCAGTGAGTGATGAATTAAAGAAGCCACTGAATGAGGGTAAGGTGAAACAAATCACTGGGTCCATAACAGGAGTCCGGTTTGTGAAGGATGCTGGGAGAAAGAAGTATGATGGGAGGATTGATGGGTATGATGGGGAGTGGAAGCTCATCGATACAATCAATGTCAGTGATAAAATCACATTACCAGCCGTTGTAGGATACATAGATGAATGCAATGTGATCATCACAGATAGATTACGTGATAACCGACATACTTACATGTTAGATATAAACACTAACAACAATCAGAGAGTGATAACCAGTAGTGGTATATCATTGATTCTCTCCTGTGCATTGCTGAATGATGGCAGGTTAATATGCGGTAAATACAGTGACGGGTGTACAGGGGACAGTTCGACTGGATGCATCAGTGTGTATGACAGACAATGGAATCACATCAATGACGTCACAATACCAAAACACACAACGCTTGATGGCACAAGGGTGGATGTAGCTGTTGACCATGATGGGATGATCGTCGCTGCTGAGTGGGTGCAGTCTAAGATATCCGTCATCAACCCAGCTGATGGTAAGATCATGAATACCATCGCATGTAAAGATAATATAATAATGCGTGGTGTACTATCATCAGGTAACATCATCGCTCGACCCTCACCACCAGATCACAGATTGTACATAATTGACAGACAGGGTGCTCAAAGGGAAATCCCCCACAGTGGTGTCATCCTGAATACCTGCATTGATCCTATGACGGACGACCTCTACGTCGTGACATCAGATGATGAGAGGAAGACGTGTGTGATTGATCAGGTGATGAGTGGGGGTGACATGAACAAGAGAAGAGTAGTATCATTCCCTCTATCAACAAAATTGCATTCACAGCAGTTAAGGAATGGTCACCTTCTATCATCTCGGGTGATGATGACGTCATCAGGGAAACTGATTGCTTGCGATGGATACAACATTCTCGTATTCAAAAACAGATTTACCCTCTAAATCAAATCATGTTTGATTACAATTTCCATGTTCGCTACGTATACACATGCATGTACATAAACGCATGAAATCTACAAAATATAATCTTGATGTACTCGTTTCGTTTCAATCTTTACAGACAAGAAAACCCTCATTATGTCATGGCTCCAACATATTTAGTTCCTAAGATAGGGTGACATGATGTCACCACTAGCATCCAAATAATTACATATATATCTCAATTGTTTCTTATAACATGTACATAGATAAACAGGATAAACACTTTCAACGTGAATAAATGAATTGTTATCATATCTTTATTTCAAGGAAAAGTATAGCAATACATGAATTTGCATGAGGACAATCACAATCACCATAATCAGGTTCAAGCCAAGTTTGTACTATGAATAATAGAATACAAAAAGCGAGAGAAAATCTATATATCACTGTTATTGATCTAATTCAAATCAGGTTTGATTATAATTTTCCATATGCACTTTGTATTTACATGTATGTACATACACAAATGGTATGGCTATCACCACTATCATCACAATAATTACATGTAAATCTAAATATGTTTGTTATTACGTGTCACTAGATTAGATATGATTATATGATATACAGGATAAACAATTGTCCCATTAATAAATAAATTGTTATAATCATTTCTTTTTTCATAAGAAAAGTGTAGCAATACATGTATTTGCATGAATACAATTGCCATTACCATAACCAAGTTCTAGCCAGGTTGGTGCAAATATAATACAAACAGCAAGATAAAATACCAAAAAGCAAAAATGAAATTAAAATCATAGTGACTTTAGGAGAAAATAAATGACTTTTATTGAAATACTTTAATAATGCAATACGATACAGAGTTTCCTGATCTGCCAAGATACTAATTACACGACATTAGATCATAACATATGTTAATTCGTGCATTATACCAAAATTAAAGAAGATTCAAGTAAGACATTTTAATGTAAATATGTATTGTAATTATGGAAATAAAAATCTCGCTTGAGGATAAGAACGAAAGAAATACAACTTTTGAAAAAGGTTGCAGTCTTGTTTGAAAGCAAACACACACACGCAGGTAAATAGCTGTATAATATCAATTATCTTGTTTAAACATTAAATTTGTTGATTTTCATTTTGCTTTGAGACATGTTGATATATTCATATATTCAAAAGTGTATTTGATAAAATTAATAATTTAACAACTAAATAGGGCAAAGTCCCCTTATATATCAAATATTTACGTTGCAAGTATGTTCATGATAATTATGTTGATAGCAGAAAATACCCAGTATTTGTGACATTCAGAACTGTTGAATTTATTATTATTATTATATGAGATATTTTAATCTTTGATATGTTGTTTAATAGAAAAAAATACTGCGTTATACTGAGTATATGTACAATTCCATTTGTTGATTTTTTTTTTTATTTGGTTATATGACATGTTGATTTATATGTATTCAACCAGTATATTGGATAAAACAAAAACAATGTTGTATAGTATCCTTATCTAGTTTGTATAGCAGAGATGTTCACAGTAAAAGAAGTTACACAGTGTTAGTATCCACCACTCTCACAACCTGCACATATCTGCATTATACTAAGTGTTTGTAGCATTTAATTTGTTGATTTTTTTTCGCTTTGGTATTTGACATATTGATATATGTATTATTATGCTACTTGTATCTAATGAATAATATGATTAAGTAGGTTAAACATTCATTATTGTTTACATTAAGAGTATGCTCATGATATATAGATAATACTCAGCATTTGTCACATTCAACACTGTTGATGTCGTAATGATGCTAGCAGGAAATATCTATCTTTTATATAATTTGATAGAACAGATAGTAGAAAGATATTATACATTTAAGCTGCACAGTTTGTCATCGCTCACAATCAACACATGTAGATTATACTGATTACTTGTAGCGTTTAACTTATTGATTTTTATTTGGCTGTGGGACCTGTTTATATATATATTCATAACAAACAATGGTGTATGAATGGAACAAGTATATTTAATACATCAACAAAACAAGAATTCCGAAAGGTCATGAGGATTATGCCGATGATGGCTTACAATGCATTGGATAGTGAGGGTATGTTATCAACATGTATAAGGAAATTATTCACATTACAAGGACGCTCATGAAATGTACACAATTCCCAGTATGTGTAGGTTTTTACTTTGTTTATTGTTAATTATTATATGAGATATGTTAATCGTTGTTGCGTAGCTTGATAGAAGAGATGCTTTGAAAAATAAAAGAAGTTGAAGTTGTTGTTATTTCTATTTTCACTCACTCACAATATTAAGATCACTGCATTATGTGGTATTCCTGTCCACACACTGCTACTCGCAATCACTAATCTCCTTTGCCAGTTTAAATGTTACTTTTGTGTTCATTTGCTTTTTTCGGGGATAGGTATTCTCCTTTTATTCTGTCGTTTATATTTGTGCATGAGTTTATCTCTTGTTTGATGGTTATAATTTGAGTGTGGATTTATGTGGATAATTCAAATGAACTGAAATTAAATCGAATGCTATACAATGAAATTAATTACAGAGTTTTGTTATATATCAGGAGACCCGATTGATTTTACACATTTTGAAAATAGCTGTATCATAGGGTATCGAAGTTTGGCGTCATACTGACTAAGTTGTCAAGGTTACTGGCTCCAAGCGATTGTGTGCTCATCAATAGTGCGGTGATCATACCAGCGCCGAACGCTGAATTTGCCCTGTACCCGCCCGTTGATGAAATGATTGCATTGTAAATCCCATATGCAGGCTCTGAACTAGTAACCTGGACGACAAGCGAATATCGTGTTAGCGAGACTGTACTTTATTCTGAGTACTATTGATAACCATGTACATCCATAAACAGTTTGCTAGCAAATGATTATGCAAAGGGAATGCCAAATTTTACCGATAATGCACTTAACCGACATTTTCGTGCACAAATATTATTTTTTAAGGCAATAACATTTCAAGTATTCAATGCCAGCTCATATTCGGAATATTCGACAAGACATTATTAAATTGGTTTGATATTATCAAATTGGGGAAATTCTTTTTAGCAGATGCATCTATCTATTAGGTTTTGAAGCCATCATACAAATGTCCATTGGTTATAACAATACTTGTCTATGCTCTAAACATGTCTTCAACGTTTAAATGGTTCTCAATGTGAGTTTCATCAGAAGATTCAAGGTAGACACTTGGGAGGAATATTAAATGAAAATATAGGACAGAAATATTGACAGTGAACAATTATATTATTGAAAAGAGGAGAATAGGAGATAGATGGAAAGAGAGAAAGAGAGAGAAAGAGAGAAAAAGAGAGAGAGAGAGAGAACAAAAAAGGAGGGAGAGAGAGAAAAGAGGAGGGAAAGCGTGATAAAAAGAGTAAGAGATAGAGAGAAAGAAACAGATAGAGAGAAATAGTAAGAGAGAAACAGAGAGAGAGAGAGAGAGAGAGAGAGAAAGAGAGAGGGGGAAGGAAGCATAATCACGGAAGTGGTAGGGCGAGAGAGGAGAGAAAGAACGGAGAAAAGGGAGTGCAGGGAGAAATTGTATAAAGAAGGAAATAAAAGAGTAAGGGGAAAAAAGAAAGAGATTATATACATGAGGGGAAGACAGATAGAGATATAGATACTCATACTGAGAACATGTTAAGATATTTACAAAGCTGTTGTTAAAAAGGTCTACCCAATAACAGGGCACCTGTGGAATAGGGGGAATGCACTTTGGGTACATGCCATTCAGCCAAATGTTCATACACAAAACACTCAATATTTGTTACAGTAATTATGATATACTTTGTCTATTAAACTGAAGCTGGTTATTTGCATCCTATAGATAGCGCCCCCCCCCCCCCCCCCATTCCACCCATGTAACGCTTCTCTTGACATCGCGAGGAGTGTTAATGCATTCATCCTATGCTAGACTGCTATGATTCATATTCATATTAATCTATTCACAAAGAGCAACGGAGCACACCTTTTGTCAACGCTCATACATTGTGTGTTGGGGAGACAATTACTTTTTTTTCTCTACTGCAATATATATACACTGTGTGCAAGCTAGCCATGTGTGAAGAATGCCCATATATTTGTGAGCCAATCAGTGGCAAGTGAGCATCAGTTTGATGTAGGATGGCATACAACTAGACGCCATCTTGATTTGCACCTGATACATGTTACAAGAGGTTTGGATGAATTGTTCTTCTTCAAACAGTTTCAATTATAACTAGAAATTTAATTCGTCATGATGATGAATTAGGTGGTCTGTCTTTAATTCTTATGATCATGCTCATCTTCAATTCAATGATCAAATATAATAATGTTAATGTAAAATTATGTATTAATATATGAATTGATGAATGACGTACTGATGAAATGAACTGATATATTGAACTGATGTGAAATGAACTGAATTGGTGAGCTAAACTGACGAACTGATGAATGAACTAATAGATTGAACTGTGACCTGAACTGAAGTGATAACTTAACAGACGAAAAAAATATTGAGAAATGATTATGATCAAAATCATGATCATAATGACATTTAATGAAACAAGACTGGAATGTAGAATGCAGCTTTCAGAAAAAGTCACCTCCCAGAGGCATGACACGCAAATTAAGAAAATTATGACATGTCGCATTTAATCGAAATTTTGACTATGATGACGTCATCAAAATGAAAAATGGTGAGATATAGATATAGAGAAGGGGAGAGGGAGACGTGTTATAGTCATGTAAAAATACATGAGCTGGACAGAGGGGTGAAATAGGAATCAGAATGCACTTGGAAGGAGATAGGATAATAATTAGTATAATGAAACATGATAGGGGTTAAATAAGAATACTAAGGGCAAAGGAAAGAGCTAGAGAAAATTAAGGAATATCCTAAGACATAAAAAACGAAGTAACAGAAGGCACACTTACGATAGCTCACAGTATCAGCTATAACATACTTAAATTGGGGGGGAGGGGGGGGGGGGAATAGAGCAAAAATAAGAGAGATACTGCTCAAAGAGCAATGACATGTAGATGCATGACGTGAACGAATTTAACCTTCAATAGGCTTAAAATGCAAATTAAGAAAATTCTGATGGCGCCTTTAATGGAAATTTTAATAATGATGAATACAATTTTCATAACACAAATTTTGATGAAAATTGATAAATTTTTACAGAGTTACAATCCCTTTTGCACAAATATGATGACGTCATGAAATGCAATTCGTATTTTGAGTTTTAATACAATTATGATGTCATAATATACTTAATTGCCAAATGAGACATGAAATCATATCTGCGACTCATACTCTATCCAATCATGAACAAATGTGGGGATCACCAGGTATCCCAAAGCGCCGTTTACTATTATTTCAATTCATGTTTCTGTCCATGGTAAAGATTGTAGGGGTGAAATAAGAAAGGGCAAAGGGTAGAGCTATAGAAAATTACTGAACATTACAAGACATCAATATTAAAGAAGATTCACTTTAGACATTTTTAATTTTCCTCTGTTACATGTTAATCTATGTCATGATATAGTCCACACAGGAGAGCCCTCTTTAATTATATCAGAAAAAAGACGAACAATTCACATTATGGTACGAATATTTCATATATTTCAATGTCTTTTCATCGATCATGCATAGCGTGCACTTTGTCTCACACAACAAAACAGCATATATAAACATAGATTGTATACAGAATTGTCATATTAATCTCAATAATGTATTGCCTGAAAAATTAGAAGATTGGGGACAAAATTATGACAAGTAATAAACAGTACGTTAGGGCACAACGTTCTTCTTTTCAGTATTGATCTTATACACCCGTCACAATGACAACCCGACTCCACATAGACTCTAACCCAAACGATTCTTGTCGATTGGAGTTCATGTAAGATTTTGTTCAGTCTGGATACTGTGGTGCTGGTCTTTGTTTATGTGACCGAGTTAACGTTAGCTTTCAGCTAACACTCAATTTTTGGCAATTGTATTTGTCCAATAAATAAGGTCCAAATTAACGCCTCTTATTCTCTCCATTAGTCCGGAGTACATGTCACATGACCAATATATTGTAATTTGATACAGTTATGAAATATCTTAACCCTTCCAGGACAGAATTTGTTTCGAGGGCTAAAGTGATCTTCATATTGGCAACAATTTTATTTTCATTTTGTCTTTGACATTGCTGAAATAAATGTAATGTCTCAGATAACAATCGAAATGGGTGAGAATCTTGTTGGAAAGATGAAACCTACCAATTTTGATCAGAAAACAATAACTTTCAATTTCTCAAGTTGTTACCAGTTTAAGGATTTGTTTGTCTTTCATTATTTTAAATTTCTGACATCAAATGTGATATATTCATAAAACAAACAAATATGCAGTGTATGCAGAACTATTAACCATTTCCACTCATGCAACTGGCATATGTTTTAGGGATTTGAATCAATAGTTATTGAACCAAACCACAACTATGGTATGGCTGTCTCGGAAGGGTTAGAGCGTATCAATCAACTAACAACATAATTTGTGAACAGGTACAGTGTACAAATCAACCTGAACAAAAATTGTCTTACACACAAAATAAAATTGATACTTGAAGGTCATATTACGAATTGTATTACCATTTGGAACTTAAACGACACGCAGCAAAGTTACAGTTGGTGGTTTGTCCACTGGAAAGTGTATCAAACGCTGCATACTATTTTGCTCCTTACGTAAGGGGTTCTATGTCGCTATACTACATTTAAAATATGAACTTCGAATATTACTTCTGCACAGTTATTGCATGTCAAAATACACTTGTGACACAATGATCATTAAGATTAGTGCATGAACGGGTGTATCTCGATAATGGCACATAACTACATATTATTCATATACTTTTAAATCATCTAATAATTTCCTCGATATATATATACATGTATAAATTTGTTAGAGTTGAGAATTCTCGCACTTTTACATGTATAAATATATATATCACCCGTCCCCCGGTCAATTACAAAATGGACAATTACCCCCCGGAAAATTACACACCATAGACTTTATCTTTCGCCGTGGTTAATTACCCCCCCCCCCCCCCACTACCCTCGGACAAAATGAATATCAACTTATAATCAGGGTAAACTTCCCCTTTAACCCTTACAAAGACTGAGCGATTTTGAACCTTTAAAGAAACGGGGGGGGGGGCTAAAAAGGGCCACACCCTCCTACGATCTCGGCAACCGAAACTCCGATCGACTCCGAATTTGGCATGGTGAAAGATTTCCATGAGACCTACAATATTGCATAGTTAAAATATCCTTTTGAATTAGAATATGCTAATTAGAGCTAGATAATTATGCTTTTTTTATTTGTTATATATACATGTATATATGGTAATTCTAGTGAAACAAAACTGTGTCCATAGTACAATATACATGCTAAGATTATATTAACACTATCTATGATTTTGTAAAAGGTAAATTATGACAACTATCCAATTTATGAACAATTATGATGTTATAATATATCATGAACACGTGTTTTGGTGACGATTTCATGTGAAGTTATGACAATACATTTTACTTCTTGTTGTTTGGAGCGCTTGTTTTTTGGTCTTAAAATCACGAAAATTGATTTAGTTTTACCGTTTTCTATGTTGTTTTCTTTGTTTATCTTTGTATAATTCTTTATGTATAGTATGGTTTGATACAAATGAGAATGCTATTAGTTGTACTCACCATGCTATATGGGAATACTTACAGTACATGTGAAAAGATGGGTATAAAACTGCAACATTATTAGGGAGCATTTACACTGTATGTCATTTTTTGTTCACTTCAGTGACACACGATCGCAAAATGTTACACAACGCCCGGGCAGTTTGCCCTGTGTGTGCAAATTTGGTATCAGAGGATGCGCAATACTCTAAGGAAAAAGTCTTGAAGTGGCCCCGTAAAATATTAAAGAATTACAAAGAAATCACAAACATAGAGGAGTTGAAGGTTAAATCACCCGAAGTATTTTCAGGGTTAATGAACAGTATGTCATTTTACAGGGAGGAGGTAGTTGTCCTCGGGAGGGGCTTGGTTGCCCTTGGGGGCAATATTGCGGAGGTAAATTTCCTGGGGACTGTTTTTCTTGGGGAGGGGCGTTTTCCGGGGGTGGGGGGGGGGGTGTCCAGGGGATATAATACCCTGATACGGTTATTAACAAAACATTGTACAGTCGAGAAAATAAGTGTTTTGTGTAAATAATTGTATTAGCTAATATAACTTTTTTTTTGATGCTCGAGTGTAAATAGACACATCAATTGATGCAGACACACACACTCTCTCTCACAAACACACACACACACAAACACACACTCACTCAAGTATTGTCTTTTCAACAGTGTTCTTGAATACAAACGTGGTTACAATGTTAAAATTACACTTGAGTATACTGTCAATTTCATGTAGTTTGTGCATCATAAGAAGAGAAGTGGGTTTTCACACAGAACGTATACACATGCACCTTTGAACTAAATGGCGGTATTCATCTTTTTTGTATGTATCTAAGAAAGGCGACCTATTTAGGCCTTAAGTGGTGAATAATTTGAGATTACAATAAGTAAAGTCCTCGATATTAGAGCAAAACTTGTTACTTGCGTTCATTACTACATGTAAATTTGGAATTTCTCTAGTTCTCTCTCTCTTTCTCCATCTACCACTACGGGACTCTATCAGTATCAATCTACAACACCGTGTGTATACAACAAGATAATGTACAATTATTGACAGGGTAGGTTTAGAGCGTCACCTACATTTTATTTCGTATAACTACTGTATTTTCTAATAAAAAAAAGCAAAAGAGGACAAATACAAAATACAAACTATGAGACATGTGTTAAAAGTACTTTACAAATTGTTTACACAAACAGTACATAAACCAAAGGGCCTCGTCTTTGATACAAAGAGTTGATATCGACCGCAACTATGTACATAAAGAGAAAGGAGACTACCAACTTCCGATTGATTTGGATCAATCGTTACGATTTGTAAGACGGGGCCCTGGAGTCTAAACGAAATAGTTGCTCCATTTTACAAATATGAATTGACTTTTATTGTTCGAAAAAATGATTAGTAACAATAGTTACTGTTATCACAATATCTGTAAGTATTATAAATATGCGAAGTGACATTTTTACCAATAATAACAGAAATGCAGTAAACTTGAAATATCATAACGTTTTTACATTATTTAGGGTGTTTATTCAACAAATAAAACTTCCGACTGTTAAACTAGGACTAATTTGTGTTAATACATTGCTATTGGCTACATCAAACCAAACTAATGTGTTCTTGTATCAGTTACAAGAGCTAGAAATGTAATGGGTTTCAGACAGGCGTAATTTGTGTTAATACATTGTTCTTTTTCTACTTCATAACAAACTAATCTCTTATTCTTTTGGTTCCAATTATTCAAATTAATGGCCTTTCAGAAAGGGTGCAAAGTGAATACGAAGGAATTTTTCATTAAACTTTAATAGCAATACAAGTTCTTTAATTGTTTTTATGTTCGTACGTATAAATTGTATTGTTTGAACAGATGTAAAATATGTTGTCAAATGGAATGGAGGAAAATAAATGTTCATTTGAATTGAATTCATTTAAACCCTATGGTATAATAATACTACTTGTAGTCATTTCTATAGCTCCGCCTATCTACACATTCTATTCCGAGGCGCATTTATTATTAAACCGGCTTTAGCCTAACTGCCATTACAGCGCTCTAGCATTTCGAGGAATTAATTCCTGCCAGGTACCCATTTACCTCACCTGGGTCGAGTGTGGCAAATACAGATTAATGCCTTGCCAAAGGACATTACTGCCGTATCAGGGATCGAACCACGACCTGGATATTGGATGGCTTTGAGTGTGATAGAAGAATATATTCATCGAGTTATGCAATATTGAACAAGGCAGAGACGAGTCTAATATTGTCATAGCGGGAGCAATATATTCTTGTATTACACGAAAACAAAGCCATATAATATTTTACTACTATTATCTATATCAGGCTGAATAGGGACATAACAAAATTGTAATTACCTCGGTAATTATGGCTTTTGTGTGTGTGATATCGATATCGATAATTGAAGTTTCCGGATGACTGAGCAATACGAAGACAACAGTTATCCGGATACTGCGCTAAAGATATCGAATAACACTTATTATTGTACCTCTTGGAAGCCTTATATCGATAATAATGATCATTACTTCATTCAAATATACAAAGTTATCACAATACTACTCAAGAAATATAAAACCAAACAAAATAAAGTTTTAAATACTATGAGAAGAAAAAAATTATAGAATAATAAGAACTAATAAGAAGTCAATCAATATTGTACCCATTTTCAAGTTAAACATAGTATAGTATTAAATCACTGGCTTCTATTTATTAAGTCTCAATTTGAATTGATTTTAATTTTAATTAGTGTTAACAAATCTACAAGGATGCAAGAGAGGAAAAGAGGATAAGTGAATATGGTTATCAGACAATTACAACAAAATGTTTGCTCTACATGTTAATGTTATGCTACGGTCACAAATGTTCGTACGAACGATTCGTTCGTACGAATCCCCCTGTTTCTACGAATTTCAGAGTTCGTAGAGATTCGCAGATGGGGCATATATTCTTACGTCCTTCTTACGGAGTTCGTACGAACGCCGTTTAATTCGCAAGAACAACTCAAGACCTTCTTGAGAAACGAAGTGATTTTCGGTTATACAATGGCCCCAGAGTTTGTACGTTTTCGTAAGAACGTCTTGTGTTCTTCTTACGTCAGACGTACGCCAATCTTACGAGTTTTTGTTCTCGTAAGGTAGTCGTACGTTTAACTCACGGCATTCACAAGTCATTCGTAAGAAGAGCTTAAGATTTTTTTTTCTATTTGGTCGGGTTGCAAAAAAAGCGCTGCCGTATACTGTCGAAAATTCTATGACTGTTGAAAGTTTGATATTACACGATGACAGTATTACCAAGAAGACTACAACTGCAACTGCAACTCCATAAAGTGTTTCTTGAACTTGCTGTTAGCATATCTGTTACTTCCTTTATTATAAAAGCAGTCATGTTAACCGAAGAAGTCAACAAGTTTTTGCTCTGTGGTGGCATCAAAGACATAGGACTACTTCTCCTTTCTCAGTTTCCCCGTTACCTCATCTTCATCGCCGTCAAACTGCCGTCTTGATGATTCTCCCTCCTCCTCGTCGTCGTCATCTTCCACCGCCTCCTCCCGGTCGCTTCCGATATGGCCATCATTTCTTGATATCAGGCGCGCCGAAAGCAGTTTGGGATTGAAGCTCAAAGGTTTTCGGCATCTAATTACGGTCAGATGAGCATATTTTGATATCTCATTTGTGACATTGGTAGGTCACACATTTTGTTCTCTCTCTTTCTTTCCTTTCCTCTTTTTTTTAAAAGTGAGGGGGGGGGCTCGAGCCCCGAGCCTCGCCGTTCTGCAGGCCCTAACATGAAGGCTTCTAAATAAGCACATTTTTATGCCCAGCTGTAAATTTGGGAATTAGTAATTTTCAAACAAACGCATCAAAAGATATGATTTACCAAAAAGTGGGAGAAAAAATACCGGAAAATCATGTCATTTCAGCAACGTTTGTAAATCACTGGTATCGAATTAGAAATACCCCCCCCCCCCCCCCCCGCTCATTGGTACGCCAGTGTTCAGGGGCTCATGTCTTCTCACCACTATAATATTAAAAAAAAAAACTTTCCCATCCTCTTACAATATTTCCACGATATGCGCAAATCGCATATATTATAAAAACATCCATTGATAAAATGTATTAGCAAGCGAAATGTATACGAAATTTAATCTCTATTAACTTTCCTTTTCTTTGAATGGAATATAATTTAATTTAATTTAATTAAATTAAGTTTGGTTAAAAAATACAAACCATCTATACTCCTTTACTGCTTTTTTTTATAGGGGTGGGAGGGGGCGAATGCCCCCCTGCCCCTCCACCCCCCCCCCCCCCCACTTCCGGCGCCTCTGCTTGATATTGCTGTTGCCGCTCTCCTCCTCTTTCTCCTTCCTCCTCATCTCTTTCCTCTAACAGATTTCCTCTTTGGTCCCAAATTTCTTCGACTGGAGATGCACCCTCGACGAACACTATGAACACAGTGAGGCTTTATAACCCTTAAAACTCAAAATGTGCATAAATTGTGTACGTACACCTTACGAGCACCTTACGAACTTCTTACGAACGCCAGGAGTCATTCGTACGAAGACCACAAGAATCTCCGCTCGTAAGGCGTTCTTACAAACGCCTTACGAGCCTTCTATGAACAACTTGAGGCGTTCTTACGGTCATCGTAATAATTTGAAGCTTCTAAAAATGTCCCTCCACCCTACGAAATGTACGAAGATCTTGCGTGGTTCTTACGATGTAATTACGGCGTTCGTACTGCCGCCTTACGAAGAGAGGGTTTCGTACGATGTTAAAAAAAATCTTGGACAAGACCATCGACCAATCTGCGTTCTTACGAACGGTCTACGAACGGTCTACGAGCGCTTGTCTCGTACGGCCGCCTTAAGAAGATCTTACGAAATGGTCTGAAAATCGTTCGTACGGCGTTCGTAGCAGCCCGTAAGGGTATTTGTGACCAAGGCATTATCAGTTTGTGCTTTCTCATACACAAACGAATTAAATATCAATCAAATAATATAGCAACAAATAATGTGTATTAAAGGTTTGCATCTTGCACTCAAGAAAAACAATCAGAAAACGATGAGTCAAGACATAATGTGTCTGGATTCGTTAACTTTGCAATATCAATCATTTGTTGAAACATCATAGTGAAAACATTACACAATGCAAGAAATATTTTTTTTTTAATGTATTAATCTATTTCGAGAGGGGAACTCAATCATTGTTTTGGGCAATGACATCTATATACAGGTAATTAACATTTATCGAGAAATATAAGTATCATCTCAATCTATTAGTTATTACAGAACAAACTATAGAATATAAAATCTAGGCCCGTATCATAGAAGGGCTGGAGCAGAGAGGTATACCCTATACACGTAATGGAATGTGAGATTGATTACAGTCACCGTGATAATTTGATAAAATACAACATTGTTTCACAAGAAAACGCGAGCATGGTCGGAGAGAGTGAAACCAAATAACACCATTCATAATTGATCAGCTCCAGATCAAGTGCATTAAACACAACTCTCTCCTTTAGGTTCAAACCATCAAGGGCATATAGCCGAATTACCAAGTTACCAGTTTTAGCATCAACGAACGCTACATAAACCCTGTCCTGCTCATCCACGGCAACATAAAGGCTGACCGTATCAGGAGCGTGCAGAGACTTACCAGCATTCCCTTTCCTGTCATAGACCGTCACCACGCTTCCATTGTCTGGAATACATGTACTCGTTATGATCAAACCCGACCTGGTAGAAGATGCCTGCGATGCCCTGTGTTTTGTTGGAACAGTGTGTTTGAGAGTGGATCCAGTCGGGTCATAAATGAAGACTTGGTTTCCATCGTTAGCGATGAGGATATCATCAGATGGACTAACTCTGTTTAGTCTGAGTTCTAGATCTGTGCGATTGCCTTGCATGCGGATGGTTGATTTCCTGGCTCCATCGTGAGAATATATGTGTGCTTCTTTGCTACCCGTCGATACGCACAACGACCTGTCTTGTTGAAAGACAAGATCAAAACACATCATGTTAATAGTTGGTATGTTTGCATACTGCTTCCTTTTACCATGTGAATTAATGATATCTATACCACATGAAGTATGCGTGAGAGCTACGCTGTCCTCGGAGTACGGGGTCATACCCTCCATCTCTCCCCGAAGACCTACACGCATAATGACTTGTACATAGATGCTCTCTGGGTCAAGACGAGTATTACATGTAGGCTTTAACTTCTTCTCCTGTGCTTTCCTCGTAGTGGCTGCCGCAGAAGTGTGATCAGTAGCTGGTTCTAAGATGCTCCCGAGGTCAAGACGAGTAACCCCTGCAGGCTCAAACCTTTTCTCCTGTGTTTTCTTCGTAATGGCTGCCGCAGACGTGTGATCAGTAGCCTCCTTCAGCATGGCATCAAGGTCCTCACAGAGCAAGGTATGAGCAGACAGACTGTATAATTCAAGACGATCCAGTCCGTCATTAGCTATCAGTGTTATTGAGCTACAAATACTCTTTATCCTCTGTCGATCTTTTGATTTCAAGACGTTCAGGTTGTCGTCTGAATTCCGCTTCACTGCATTGATTTGCTCGACGAGATTTCGATGATTTTCTATAAGCTCCTTGGCCTTGATGCTGTAGGCCTGACTGACGTTATCAAGTAGTTTCTGCACGGCAGTGTATACTTTATGGCGGTGTTCTTCAACGTTATGAATGTTCTTCTCCAGTTCTGTCTTCTTAACGGCACATCGCTGGACAAGGTCGTTCACCTAAAAAAAAATAACAGAGAGGTGAATAGAACTTCTAGCATGAGATGTATGCTAACTACATAGATTTGGTTTCAACATGAAATATGGATTCGCGCGCGCCTGAAGTTTCACAAATTTATATATCGTACGACTGTACGAGGATGTAGGAATAGGATTCATTGTTTTTTCTGCTTCATTAAAAAAAGGAACTTGCCCTTGTCTTTCTAAAGTCCATTTGTATGAAAGCAGTAATATCAGACAAATATAACGGAGGCTTACTAGTATTGTTATCATCATAATAATGATAGATAATATTAATACAACTAATACAAGTACTATGATGATGAAAATAAAAAAACATAATTATATTTATACTCTATTGGTAATTATATTTGATAATGATGACGATTTTTCATTTATATTATTACTATAATTGTTATCATGTTCACTTTTCTTCTTGTCCTTATCTATCATTTATGAATAAAATTATCCTCATTGTCATCATAATCATAGACAAAGACAAATATTAATGTATTGTTACGTTGATGCAAAGTATAGGCTCTTGCTAGTATACGCCCTTTTACACAAATACAAACAAAATAAATTAATTAATAAATCAAATTTCACTGATTCCTTATTTGGCGTAAATGGCGTAGCTACAAATCTATTTGGATAATCTGGGCATGTGCCCCTTTCACCCATTAAATGGTAAAATAACAATTTCAGTAAAAATAAAACCACTTTTACCTTAAGCTGTAACTCCTGCTTGAAGTCAGCCTGATTCTTGATGTGGTGAATTTGATGACCAACGATCACGCACTTGAGACAGACATAGACCTTACAATCCTCACAAAACATATCTTTGTTCTCTTGTTTGTGGATGCAGCACTTCTCAGATAGATGACCAATTCTGACTTTCCCGTTGATAATATCCTGTATGGATACAATTTTGTGACCTTTAAAGACAACTTTAAGATGTTGATGACAATCCAGACACTTATCACACATGTAGTTATTACATGTACAGCAGAATGAGACGGCATCTTGCTGACACATGCAAGCAGTGCATTTCGGCCTCATCTCAAGGACAGCTTTCATTCCTCCACACTTGGCGTGGTAATCGTCTACGAGTCCGTTGACCGTCACATTGGTCAGGAAATCATCGACACGGTTCGCAGACAACTTGGTGATCTTCCTGCAGAGAGGACAGATCATGTGATCGAGATCCTGGTGGGAAAGGTCGTAGTTCTTGAGACATTTCCGACAGAAGGTGTGTTCGCATGAAGTCAGGATGGTTGCCTCGTCAAGGATACCAAAACATAGTGGGCACGTCAGGTTCTCTGAGGGGCCTGAAGCTTTCTCTTCCTCATTCCTCTCAGCCATTGGTACAAATATCGGATTTCTGACTTATTACAAGCACGAGCTCATTCTCCGCCTATACAACTTTAAAATGTTACCAGCTGGTGTGCACTAGAAGCCAACCGTCAGTTCATGCAAGCACAAACTATATGTAATGGCGTAGTAGAATTTACCAATATCCTGACTCTACGCAACAAGTGCGTCCTATTAGACTGCATGCAGTTCAAACATTGATTAAAATATGCGTCGAAAAGGGTGCGCCTAACTATAATACCTGAATACAAATAAGGTTATAATAGTAAACTTACACTTGATTAAATTGGTCATCCTATAAATAGAGGTGGGTTTTTCCACAGAGAGCGCTCAGCTTATTATTAATTGGGGCTCTTCATCATTTGTATCTAAAGAGGGCGACTCGTTTAGTTGAGTGGTGGATAGATTGTGTTGGAGGTTTACTTCAGTAGAATCCTTTGTATTAGAGCGCTGGTCTGCGAGACATTTTATGTACTTGTATTACTATGTTTGAAAGGGTAAAGGACGGTCAATACAATAATAATTTCACTTCTTCTTTCTCCACTATTATTCCTTTATCTCCTTCAATTTCTGTCCTTCTCATCCCTTTTTTACGTCACAAAATCTCTTTTTTTTTAACGAATGGAATCCTACGAGGCTACGCCTATTACTATGCAAATTCGCCTTGAATCCACTACTTTCTCTCTCATTATTTATTTTCATAACTTAGGCTTCTAACCATAGTTATGTTGATCATGTATGTTGATCATGTCTGTCTCAAGAACTGATATTGAGAAAAATGATATCAAAAAACAATGTATAGGTCATATTGCAAGAGAATACGATTAATTTAAAAGAACAATTTATTAATTTCATCACAATAGTTCTGTTTGTGATATTACCTTTTGGGGAAATCTGTCCAAAAGATTTTCATTTCATTGTAAAACGACGAAATGCTTGAATGAATGAATCCGTAGTCAAGCTGTTAAGTGATTCAATGTGTACTGCTATCGAGGCCATGCAGGTGAAAAGGAGACCAAATATCTTCAATTTCTTTCTACCTTCCTTAATCATCCAAGGTTCAAAGCAGTCCATCCCACAATATGTGAAGAGTGACGTCTCGGAAACTCTGTCAGAAGGTAGATCCGACAATTATTGGGATTTGAGTTGGGCTGCGTAGTTTGTGGCACATTTTGTATGAGTTTTGATACTCAATTATTGCCTCCAACAACCCAGAATCCCTTCTCTCTGATTTCATTGATTATCATGTCCCCTGATGTGCTGTAATTTCATGACAATGACGAATCATCAGTTCCGTGATTTGGTGACTTTGCGGTAGAATTGCTGGGTGTCTCCTTTAATACATAAGAGTCATCACCTCTTCGAATCCGTCCTCCTATCTTTAGGAGGTAATAGTCATCTATTAAAGATAATATGTCCCTTTTGCAGCCAACATCAAATTCTGTAGAACTTTGCAGGAATTATGAATATGTCATGTATGTCACTCCTATCTGTAAAATTTAAACGTTAGCAGTGTCCTAATATTAAAATTATGCAAGGAAACCCGTTAACTTGCTAGACTTCACTGTCAGACACTATTGAGTGACTGACTGGCTTTTTTCTTCTTTGGTAATAACATACATAAAATGAGCTGTAATGGGTACATGAGCATTTGTCTACGTCAATAAGCCACTTCGTGTAATGGGCAAAATTAAACTGATTGAATCTTTGTGCAGCATAGAACGTACGACCATTCGGTAGAATGGTCTAAAAATCAGACTATTACTTATTGGCTCTATACCTCTTAAGTCGATTCAACAACTAATAGTCGTTATTTTCCCACTTAAAGACATTTTCAAGCCCACCTTTTTTAGGGAAGTTCTAAATTAGTATTATCTTTCGAATGCCGTAGGAATTTAACCTTTTATTTTGTTTGGCCTGCAAATGGGACATAATAACTTTAAGAAGGCATCAAGATCATGTAAACGACTAGCTTTCTTGATTTGTTGCCTCTTTTCTTTTTAAGAGTCGTTCTTCTGGATATATGTCAAGCATGAAATGAAGAGCAGACAAGTTGTGACTGCTTTCCTGATGCGATATAAGGTCAACTGTCTGTTACTTTATCAATTTAATGTCTGAAATGTAAGACTAACAGACAGCGGACATTGAATCGCATCAACGTCTGAAAAAAGAGACTATCAACTTTCTGAACAAATGCTCATACAATGTACATAGCATGATAATTCACAATATTTGTAAGCTTTAACTGTATTTATTGTTAATTATTATATGGGATATGTTAATCTTGTTGAGTAGGTAGATGGAATATATGCTATATTCATATAATATTGACTGGCCTTGAGGGGTATATCAGAAATATTGACCAAGCTCAGATCATATTGCCCCGAGTCGAAAGACGAGGGCAATATGGTCTTAGCGCGGTCAATATTTCTGATATCCCCCCGAAAGTAAAGCCAGTCAATATTTTTATTGTTATCCAAATCAGACATCTAGAGCCAGGGGCGTACGCAGGATTTTTTCAAGGGGGGGGGGGGGGGGGGGGGGGGGGGGGGGGTAAGCGGACACTTTTTTTTTTTTTTTGGAGGCCAAAAAAAATCGCAACGACTCAGCCGGCCGAAAAGTCGCTAAGTGGGGGGCGGGGGGGAGGGGGGAAGGGGGGGGGGGGTGGGGGGGGGGGGGGGGGGGGTAAGCGGACACTTTTTTTTGGTCTCGAAATTTCAAAATTTGACATTTTTTTTCGTTGGGGGGGGGGGGGTAAGGTTACCTCATTTAGGTTAGCCGTGGGTATAAATTTTTTTTTATAATAAAAAAAAAAAAGCCAAAGGGGGGGGGGGGGGGGGTTTAGGTTTTTTTAGGGGGGTTTACATACATAAAAATACCAAGGGGGGGTTGAACCCCCAACCCCCCCCCCCCCCCCCCCCCCCCCCCCCCTGCGTACGCCCCTGTCTAGAGCAAATACAAACATCCACCATGACAATCTCAAGAACTGAACAAACTTTGTCAAACCAAAAAGGTATATATAAGTACTATCTATCTTCTTTTTGTAAAGTAATTTTTTGCTGCTGCCCACTTGCGCGACTTGCGCATTGAATAAGCATAGCAAAGTACGTTACGCGAAATGTCAAAGTCAATGTCAATGTCAAATGAGCCCGCATCGACTGTATTACATGTATGCATGTTGTGCTTTGTAAAATCTAGCTGAAGCTAAACTGTCTGCAAAATCAGTTGTTTTAAAGATGAAGTTGAGTTCTGGTCATGCGATAGCCTCTTGTCGATGCCCTCGCGCTGTTGGAGTCTCTAAATTCTGACGAGCGAAGCGAGTCAGAGAAAACCGAGGCGCCTCCGCGCAAGCGCCTCGGTTTCTCTGACTCGCTTCGCTCGTCAGAATTTAGAGACTCCAACAGCGCGAGGGCATCGACAAGAGGCTACATGCGATTGCATTGTGAAAGAAACGGTGTGGAATCGACCAGAAAACGTTGATCATCTAGCATATAAGAATTTGTGTGTATTGCAAGCAGTGGCGTAGACAGGTTCGTACACCTGGGGGGGATGACTCAGGGGCGGATCTAGCTTTTTGCTAAGGGGGGGTGACCAAAATAATGACGATGCGGAGCATCGTCCACGAGCCGCGAAGCGGCGAGCCGATTTTTTTTGGGGTGTTTATTTGAACCCCGTAAGTGATGTTTTCCTGGCATCTATTAACACAATGGAGACCATAAAAAGCAGTGCATGATAACGTCTTTTTAAATCAAGTAACAGTTAAATACACAGTTATATCCAGAGTTATCATGTGTTTGGGTAAGTTACTAGATGAGTTGAATATCTTCTCACAATATTTGCACTTGAAAGGGTTTCTCTCCAGCGTGCGTTCTTTTTTTTTTCTTTTTTTCTTTTTTTGGGGCCGCCCAAGGGGGGGGGGGGTTTAAACCCCTAAAACCCCCTAAACCCCCCCCCCCCCGTAGATCCGCGCCTGTTTAATCTTGTGGTTATCTTGTGGTTTCCAAACCACAAGATAACCACAAAATACTTGTAAGATTTTCTTTTTTTTACCGTCTGAATTGGCTTTCACCGTGTGAATGCGGCTAATAACAATAAACACAATTACAATAATGATGATGATTATTATTATCATCATCATAATTATTATTATTATTAATATTATAATTGTTATCGTTATTATTATTACTATTATTATCATCATTATGACTTATTAAGTAAGCAAATATCATTCCCCAAAACCTGGGGGGGGGGGATGATTGTACATGCCATCTCCCCCACTGTGAGGTGGGGGGGATGCATCCCCCTCATCCCCCCCGTTGTCTACGCCCCTGATTGCAAGGTTCTAGAATCATCAAAATGATAATAAATTTGGCCAAGTCTTGGTAAAGTTACAAACACTGTACACAGAAAAATGTATATGGGACTACACGAACACGTGACGTAAAAATCCACCCCCCGAGTTTTACGATGTAACTGACATATTTAGAATATAAAGGCATTTGAAGAGCAATGCTTTTCAGGGAACATGTCTTGACTGATGATCTTCCACAATTGCATAATAAGAATTATTACGCTCACAAATTATAATTCACCTCTTCCCAGAACTCAACCTTCTCTTTAATTGTGTAAAATTCACTTTAAATATATTGCCGATGTGGGATATAAAACAAATATTAACCTCCTTTACTCGGGCAATGGATACAAACTATCATCGTCTCGGTGATCTCGGGCTAGCCCCGAGATCCCCGAGACGATGATAGTTTGTATCCATTGCCATTACATTGTTGTTCAGTCTTTTGTTGCCATGCATGTGTTTAAATGTTTTTTATTCAGGGGAGGGATATTCTACTTTTAATCTATAGAATGTACAATATCATTGGTAGTATTGCGTGAGTTTATCTCTTGTTTGTTATTTGGTTTGTTTATTCTGTTGGTGTGCGGTAGATATATTATAAATAGTCATGCTATACCATTTATATAATTTGCGAAGTTTGATTATATATCAGTAGACCATAGGTATTAAACAGTCATGAGGATAGTTGTGTCATGTAAATGCATTAAATGATAGAGTACGGAAGTATGACGTCATAATTGCTAAGTTGTTAAGGTGGCTGGTTCCCTCTTCAGAACTGCGTGTAACTGCAGCTGGTTATATACATCTGATATTCTTTCTACATTCTTTGTTTTAAATTGTTTGGGGGTGGATATGCATATCCCCCCCCCCCCCCCCCCCCCCCCCCCCCCCCCCCCCCCCCCCCCCCCCCCCCCCCCCCCCCCCCCCCCCCCCCCCCCCCCTGTAACGCCTGTAATGGCATATTAAGGAATACACATGTATTCATTTGATTTTAGACAGCTACCATTCATATTCATATTAATCTATTCACCAAGAGCAACGGAGCACATCTTTGTCAACGTCCATGCATTGTGTGTTATGGGGACAATAACTGCTGCCTGTACTTGCAATATTCATGCACTGTATACATGCAAGCCATGTGAGAAGAATGCCCATACATTGGTAAGCAAATCAGTGACACGTGAGCATCAGTTTGACGTAGGCTGGCATACAACTAGACACCATCTTGAATTGCACCTAAAACACAGATTAAACGAGGCGAGTTGTTCTTCTTCAAACCAACGTTAAAAGTCGGTCCACAGACGTAATAATCATATATGATTGATAAACGTCTGTAAAAAACTCAATTACACAAACTTCTTCAAACAGTATCAAATATTATAAAATGAGCCTCTAGACTGTACAGGGTGAGTCAGAAAAAATGTCCAACTTTTTAAAAGTTGTATTGTATGAAGTTTGAATATTTAATCAGGGGTTTAATGAGTTACCCTCCCACTACATTAGGGTACCATTTTCATTTGAATCCCTTCACGCATGACTGAACATCAGACAATCTTCACAAGATTGCCATATTTCACTTGCGCCAACTTACTGGGTGATGAATAAAACAGTGCATTGAACAAAGACAGTCAGACAGACAGAAAGACACACACACACAACCACACACATGTACACACCCACACACACACACACATGCACGCACACATACCCGTCCCTTAGTCCCCTTGAAAACTCAGTTCGGCATGGACAATAGCAGTGGCATTACTATCATCATCGTTATCAACTTTCAAATATAGGGGGATAATATTTCAGATCATCTCCCCACCCAGTGGCCGATCCAGGGGGGGGGGGGGGGGTGGCAACAAAAGTTTTTTTAAAAGATGGTAACCACAAATACACCTTTTTTGCTAAAGGGGGTTGTCGAAATGAAAAAGAAACTGATTTTATAGTTAGTGTTCACTTGTCCCCCCCCCCCCCTCCCGTTGACCAAAACAAAAAAATAAAATAATTGTAATACCCTCTACAGAATAAAGAAGAACACTATCAGAAATGTTTTAGTAGTTTTTCATTTTTCCTGAATCACACAATTAATTTCATTGGTATATATCAATGTTTGTTTTGTACTTGTATGATTGAGAAACAAAATAACGTGAACCAGATATCTTGGACTTATATTTCATTTGACATTTATTTTTGAACATTTCACAAAGTCATGTGCCTAAAGTGTCTGAAGTGTTGAACACATGCTGAAGGAGAAACAAATTGCTTATATATTGTATTTCATTTGACATTTATTTCTTAACATTTCACACAGTCATGCGACTGATACAATTTTCATCAATCAATGGCCTACTATAAATGAATATTTATATTTGTTAAAGTCTACTTGAATGAAATTCGTGTTCATTTAGGGGGAAAAACAATGCATATTTTCACGATCTTCGTGTGCTTGACATAGCTACTGTAATGAGAAATCTCCATGAAATAGTCTGTTCTTATTTTTAAGACATTTATCCGAAACTTGTATAAAGAAGCATTGTGTAAAGAATCTTTGTACAGTGGAAAGGTAATACATGTATATATACAGACTGGACAACAATATTTTTCAAAGAAGCATTGTATAAAGAAAATACAGTCAACTCTGCCTAAGTCCACAGAAATAGCTTGGACTTAAAAGAAATTTGACTTTTATGAAGTGTAAAACAATAGAATATAAGGACAGTGGACTTTAAAGGGAAAGTTGAGTTCTGTCGCAGAGGGCGCTACACAAAATAATTTTTTGTGAGATAAATGAAAAACTGAGTGTCAAATTTGAAAGAATATACAATCTAATTGACAAAATCATCTTTGTTTGATCAAAATTGGTTCAGAGACGGCTGAAATATCCATAAATATAATGATTTATAATACTTGTGTACCACCACAAATATTAGATAATTTGAAAAAGCTGTTGAAAAAAACGAAATAGCGCCTTTTAGCGGGTTTTTGTTGGCATTTTCGTGTTGGTTATATTATGCACAACCAGTCGGCCCATGTATTGTTATTTCTAATTAAATAATTAATTAACGGTCACCGTATTTTTTTGAAAGTAGAGCTGAATTGGTATGATTGAATTGGCTAAATTTCATACATTATGGGTCTAAAATCACCTTCATAGCAATTTTAGGTTCTAAAAGGGCACTAGTAATGTCATAGATAAGAATAAGAGCAATAACCAGGCACTTTGAAGGCATTTGTGGTCTGAAAACAGAACTCAACTATCCCTAAGTAGACAGTCGACTTACGCAGAGTTGACTGTGTTTTCAAAGTGACTTCTTAACTTCTTGTCTGTAAACCTTATTACACCAGGGGAATACAAAACGAGTATACCATCTTATCTACCTTAAACAATAAGGGTTTGTTATGACATTGTTCTTTATAATGAGAGGGGCATATGGCAGGAACTTCCACAAAGGCCTCTTTCAAAAGATGGATTGAACCCACAACCTTTGCATTTCCAGTTAAGAGCTCAAACTACTCAAGTACCGACGACATCTCTTTGAAGCAAAATTGCCATGTCTTCAAAAATTTGATGGCAGGAGGATCGTGTAATGTATTGTGGGCATTAGACTTTTCACATCTGACAGAGGCAAATACGAGGCTCAAACTTGGTGATAGTATGTATCACCATATAGGAAGATGCTCTGATCAGATTTTGAGTAAACTGGTCAACGGTCAAAGGTCGCAGAGGTGAAAAGGAACATAATTCACATACTCCTTTTCTGTGTAAATTTAATAAGATACTAAGATGTGAGGGAGTACAAGCTGACTCATAAAAAAACTACGAAAAAACAAAGATGTGGTTAACTGCATCAAATCTGAACGAGCCTGAACCCACTGTCTATTGACCGGTCTCATTCCTATAGGCTTAGTACAGAAACGACCCTGTTCCTGTAGGCATTGGGGTAAGAAATGTAGTTAATCCTACACGATAATACCCCTCTTGCTGGCTATGTATAAAAATGAATTTGAAAACAAGTTTGTTATCATTTCATGACACCATAACATATCTATATGTTTGAAATTCTAATACAACAAAACATGCACATCGTCTCTCCAGAGACAAAAACGTGAACTAAAGCACAAATAATAAATAAACCAAAAGCTACGTCAACCGTTGGACAATGACCGCATTCATTAGTTTGGCGCCCTCTATCGTCTGGCTGGTGTCGGTGAGAGTCTTATTTGGAAATGTTGTCAAGAGGTTGAAGGATTGTCCGCTATACTGGGGTCTTGATCTGATGGTGAAACTCAAAGTTAAGGACATCTTTTTCATTCATTTGGTTATTTATTTCCAACTTCATATAAAACAATAGATCATTACAATAGTATACATTATACAAAAAATGACATGCAATCATACATGTAAACAGTATCAGAGACACCAAATTCAACAGTCGAAAATGAGAAAAGGGGAACTAAAATAAGGCCAGAGTTTCTTGTAAAATAATCTGAAACAGAATAAAAAGCTAACCGACCTTGTAATTGGTACATTTGTATTGTGATATGGGATGTTATAGATGTGATATAAAATGTATGTGACCTTACACATGTGATACATGATCAAATACGACCATGCTGTGCTGGATTCAAAGCTATTAAAGTATGTGTGTTATTTTCATTAAGTAATACAGCCACACGACACCACACCCCACGGCCGCGTCATACCAAAAGACGTTAAAAGACGGGTGTTGCTGCTACCTTGTTTGCCGTTGAACAATAAGGGGATAGAGCAACGTCGATCTGGCGCTGCTCAGTGGCTGCCGGGCACGCGATCAATTGGGCAAAAAGAATTTCCATTTCAGTTTAACTTAATAAAATTTGGAGTGGACCTTAAAAGATTATTATTATTATTATTATTATTGCAGCGGTGGGATTCAAACCCATGCTATCAAAATGACTGGAGCCAAAAACCATATTGCATGTGTGAAAGCAGGAATATGGAAGAAACAGAATGGCGACAGTTCTAAATAAAACGACCCAAAAACAAGGGAGTCAAGAATGATTGAAATACCCGTATGAGATTACTAAATCTACCGTATATTGACTCAAAATGACAATTTGGTTTGTAGATTATGACGCAGCCACAGTCAACTCCCCTGTTTATTTTGTACACAAATATCTTTACTTTCTGTTTTTCTTCAAAGTGCCTTGAAAGGCATCATAACTTACTTATTTGGCAGCTAAAATGAACGTAAATAATAATGTAAAAGTTGACATACATATTTTGGAACACCTGGATTCAAGATAGTGTGATGGGAAATCTAAAACAGTTACCAACAGGATTAGATCTGGTTCATAAAATAGTTGTGTACACAAAAATAAAAATCGAATTAAAAGTAAATTGATAAATAACTATTTGGTGTAGAGATATTGGAAGCTGATATATTTTAGTACAGAGGAAATAGCAGAGGACCTTTAAAACTATATCAAGGGTTTGCCGATTTGTATTTGATCTACTACAACTTTAGGCAGTCTTAAAATTCAGGTCTTTTATTGCATTTTCCCCACACTTTTACTGATCAGTTCTTCTCATTTTGTTTGCTTTTATGAAACCAGCTCGATATCAGGTTGGACTTCCCCTTTGATACAAGAGGCATATTCACTGAAGTTATGGCAATATAAATAATGCAGTAAAGTGAAAAATATTAATGAAAAGAAAGGATACGCAGTGACGAAATTCCTGATGTCTCCGACTGTGTGACAGTGGTTGAATTTTCCTGTAAGTCTGAGAAAGAAAGAAATAGAAGGAAAGAAATTCATTAAAAAGGCCTTTAAAGGCAGGTGGTCTTCATTTACAGGTTCTTGTAGTACATGTTTTAATAATAAACCATGTTCAAAGGGAACAAAGAATGTGGTCTCTATAGATAGGTGGTCTTTCTATACAGGTGGTTGCTAAAGCAGGTTTGACTGTACATAGCTCGGGTTTATTCTCAAACATATAAATCAATGGAAGCAAACATTTAGGTTGGCAAAATACCATATTTCTACTATATATTGTTCCACAATAGAATGTATTTCTCTAGTGATAACCACTACATGTACCACAACATGTACTAACAACATTATCCTGTCAAATTTATAGAGTACATGCTAGTGTTGATATGCTGATTTTCGAGTCGTCTCTGAAGTAGATAAAGAATGCATCTATTTTTATCTGCCATGCAAGCTGCTCAAGACGTTTCAATGTTACCCTGTTGGTAGCTAAGCTAACTATTTAGGTACTCACAGCATACCAAGGAATTCCTTCCGATTGGTACCATCTGCCACTCTCCACCCAGGTTATATACGGGTACCTGACAATTGCTTGTAAATAAGCAACCAGGGTACAGACGGATTTTAATCCTCTCCGAGGGACTTTGTAATGAGGATGAATGCCTTACCAAAGGGGCACTGGCGCATCAAATTGGGTTTCGAACCCGGACTTCCCGGTTACGAGACCACTGCTCTACCACCGAGCCATTGTGCCTCACAAGTATTAAAGGGAGTGTAGCATGACAAATACTGGTTTACGCCATCTACGCCTTTTGGTGGGCAACTGCTCGTAAACGAATGGAATCGATTAGCGGCAGTCAGCAACTTAATCTCTACATGGTTACACACGCTCCGGTTTCACGTATGTTGCATGCATGTGATTGCTGCGGTCGCGTCTTCCGTAGTCATATTGTACCCGATTGGCCCTGAGTCAGGCCACGGGAAAGACACGGAGTCTCTTCATGCTACACTCCCTTTAATACCAATGGGTTGTATTCTCGAAAGCGGACTAACTATGGAATGCCAAGTGTCCATAGAAAAAGTTTTTTGAATAATTTAATCTGTCACTAAATTAAAATAAAATGTAATAACATAATTTATAAATAACAATATTACTATGATATAATTACGTTATGGTAATTTAGGGACATATTAAATTATTAAAAAATATATTCATATGGACACTTGTCATTCCATACTTAGTCGGTGGATTAAACCATGGACTAAAGTTAGTCCGGTTTCGAGAATACCACCCAATGTGGCTACCTTGGGTAAATACGCCTATCTTGACCTACCTGGAACCATCTGCTAATCTGAGCTGCAGGGTTGTAGTAGGTTGGTTAGGGTCGACATCTATCGAAGCTGCCGGGGCTGCTGCTGCACCTGATGACTGTTGTGATGGAGTCCCTTGAGACTGCCCACTAGGCGCTCCTGGGTTCATGGTCGGTGTGGGACTAGGAGAGACACAAACAAAATATTTTGAAAGTGTTGTTGTGATTATTCAACACTTTTAAAATCCCACAGCACTACTTATAGCCCTCTATGTAGAAAACAATGCCTAATCAGTGCCTGTTAGTCCCCTATAATCCTCTTTTTCTTATTTTAATTGAGAGCTGATTTGATGACATAACCACCTGTCAGTGACCTTGCAGGGAGGTCTAATCCCCCTGGCCAAGCTAGTGCAGATAGGCTTTAATGCACAATTTCCAGTAGGTACCAGTAGAAAGAAATTCCTTGAAAGCTGTGAGGACTGATATCGGTGTCCGAGCAGAGCTGGGGTAATATTGGAGAGCACTAAGCAACTTCTGTGGTGGATATGTGCACTATAGAAATATCCAATATTATCATTATCAATTTCGACACCAATATAAACAAGTGCACATTTTGCCCTATTCAGATATGGGGGGTGTTTCACAAAGACCCTAAGTAGAACTTAACACTAAGTTGGACTTACAAATTATGGACAGCCATTGGAGCCTTAAAATGAAATATATTCAAAAGCAGAAATTCAAGTATTTTAGAATTTTTATAAATTCCACATCAAGAACATAGAATCTCCCATGATAATAGAAAATATGAATGATTTGAATCAACATTTTATGTCTTTTAAAATAACTTTTACAAAATGTTTTCAAGGATGCTAATGGCTTTCCATAATTTTTAAGTCCAACTTAGAGATAAGTTCAACTTAGGATCTTTGTGAAACACCCCCCAGATGTGGTAAAACTGCAGCGTTTTTAATGGTGATGTAAAGTGTAATACGTTTTATATTTCTGTATCTTATAACATATAGCTCAGTGAAAACTTGCAGGCTCTATGTTGCCGGCAGTTGCCATACATTTACACATTTCAAAATAAATTGCGACAGTTTATAACGTCATATCTGAATGACCCCTTACTTTATATCAAGAGCAAAAGAAGAAATGAAACTCCATATAAAATTCAGTTTAATGTACATCAAATACATGAGAAGGATACAAACTGAAATTTGACATTGGAATATAAAACATGACGGAATGTAATTGAACTTGAAAAAGGAGAGGTTTACCAAAAAATGAGATATTCTTGGGTCTTAATGGGAAAAGGACCTTACCCACTTAACATAACAATGTGTCTAGAGAAACTCTACAAATAGATTGCTTAGGATTAAGTTATAATAATAATGATAATAGTAATATTCCGCTTATATAGCTCATGTCTCTAAGCGCTTTACATATGTTCTATTACTCAGGTCATTGGATTCAGTGCTTGCCCGCACACACTGTGTGCCCAATCTCCACTCCCTAAGGAGCATTCCAGGCAGGCGTTACATGACGCTCAAAAACTGTTTGACCAACAGTGACCGTCGCATCCTACCGGGTACCTACTTAACACCTGGGTTGAGAGTAGCAAGTGCAGGTTAATGTCTTGCCAAAGGATATTAGTGCTGTGTCGGGATTCGAACCCTCGACCTTCGCATCTCCAGTCAAGCCCCCTAAACCACTTGGCCACGACACTCCCACACAGTTCCAAGGAACCATTTCACAAAGCCAATGACAAATGACAAATATCTGTGACAAATCTGCTGATAACTAATCAGAAGCAAGGATTTCAGTAGCTTATAACAAAAACTGTCATTTGTCACTGATGACAAGTTTTGTGAAACACCCCCCTGGTCCTTACCTGCCCAACATAACACCATGTCCAGTGAAAGCTTTGGTGCTCTGCTTGGGTCTAGTGAACTCCTCGCTCCGATGGTCTTCTAGATCTAGGCTCACCTCACCTCCCTTCCCCAGCTGCAGCAGCTCATCTGGGATCTCTCTGGAGAGAGGGAGAGAAAGAGAGAGATAGAGCAATGAAGAGAGAGATAAAGCAAGAAAGAGAAGATAGAGGAAGAAAGAGAGATAGAGAAAGAAAGAGAAAGAGTTAGTAGGAAATCATGTTCATAATGTAATATGAAAGAAGAGAAAATAAGCTTTTTGATGATTTGTAAATTAAACAAACAGTAATTTGGGATTATTGACAAATTCAACCATAAATCTTGATTTCCTTTTTTCAGAAACACCCAGTATATTATAAGACTTAAACGTCAAGCACTTTACATATATAATTACTACCCTGCTCATCGGGTTCAGGCTTGCCCGAACACAATGTACGCACATTCTCCACTCCCTGGGAAGCATTCCAGCCACATGCCATTTGAAAGATGCTCACAATGCTGAGCAAGCCACAATGACTGTTGCATCCTATCAGGTAATCATTCCACACTTGGGTGGAGAGTGTAAAATCATAAGAACAATAATAACATCAACATTTATATCCCACAAGTATTTATCCCAGGGGATGCTCAAGGCACCTATAAAGTAGTAGTAATACTCCCCAGGGAGTGGAGAAGGTGTACACTTGAGGTACATGAATGAATACGATGACCAAAGGAATAATATCTGGAAAGTGCTTAGAGACAGTATGTTGTATTAAGCACTTTATTAATCTAGATTTATTATCATTATTAATATTACCCTGGCTTTAGCCCAGCTACCCTTAGGTGCTAAAGGCATTCAAGTAATACATGCCTGTCAGGCTGTCAGGTACCCATTCACTACACCTGGGTTGAGAGTAACAATTTTATAGTTATGCCTTGCCAAAGATTAGTGCCACAGCGGAACTCAAACCGCAAACCACAGTACGGAGACATATCCAGTAGACCACGACACCTCTCGTCATGTGGATTAGTGTCGCACCAAAGGATGTTAGTGGTGGGCTGCGATTTTAAGAATAAATGAATGGAAGCACTAACTTACCCTTTCATGATAGCTTTGAGGAAGGCATCATTCTGTGGTTCCCTATAATCTCTGAGTTCACCATCATCAATACTAAAACCAGTCTTCCACATCTTAAGAACTACATGCCTCTGTGAGGATAGAGAAAGAAAGAGAGGGATGCAAAACTTAAAGCCACACTGCCCTACTTGTAGCTACTTGCTCCCTCTAAATAGAAAACAATGCCTAAACGGTGACCATTGGTCCCCCATGATCCTCTTTTTCTTACGTTAATTAAGAGCTGAGTTGATGAGATAACCACCTGTCCAGTGACCTTGCAGGGTGGTCTAATCCCTCCTATAAACTAGTACAGATAAGCTTTAAGAACGACATGTCTCTGTGAAGATAGAGATAAAGAGAGGGATATAAAACTCAAAGTTCATCATCAATAAACTAAAACCAGTCTTCCACATCTTAAAAACTACATGCCTCTGTGAGGATAGAGAAAGAAAGAGATACAAAACTCAAAGTTCTTCATCATTATACTAAAATCAATCTTCTACATCTTACATGTCTCTCTGAGGACAGAGAGAAAAGGAGAGGGATACAAAACTTATATGTTTTGAAAGTTAAACATTAGATCTCTATACAAAAGTGGGTAAAATTGCTGACAAAGGCTGGCATAATTAACAGCAGAATATTTCTGAGGCAAAGTTTTTGTATTGAAATTAAAAGTTGAGAACAGTAGATTTGTGGGGGATTCCCCTACTCTGTACCTAGTGTTATTGATAGAACAACCCCCCCCCCCCCCTCACCTGTGAATATAGACATATACATTACTAACCTTCTTGGCCTTGGACCAGGCATTGTACCAGAGGTGCCTGGTAACGGTACCACAGGTTCCTGGGGGATTTCCCTAGTCTGTACCCAGTATTATTGATAGCACACCCCTCCCCTATGAGTAGAAACTCCTACTACCTCTCTTGGCCTGGGACCAGGCATTATACTGGTACCACAGGTTCCTGGGGGGATTCCCTTGTCTGTACCAGTGTTATTGATAGCACATCCCTCCCCTATGAGTAGAAACTTCTACTACCCTCTCTTGGCCTGGGACCAGGCATTGTACCGGAGGTGCCTGGTACCGGTACCACAGGTTCCTGGGGGGATTCCCCTTGTCTGTACCCAGTGTTATTGATAGCACATCCCTCCCCTATGAGTAGAAACTTCTACTACCCTCTCTTGGCCTGGGACCAGGCATTGTACCGGAGGTGCCTGGTACCGGTACCACAGGTTCCTGGGGGGATCCCCCTAGTCTGTAGCCAGTGTTATTGATAGCACACCCCTCCCCTATGAGTAGAAACTTCTACTAACCTCTCTTGGCTTGGGACCAGGCATTGTACCGGAGGTGCCTGGTACTGGTACCACAGGTTCCTGGGGAGATTCCCCTAGTCTGTAGCCGGCACCCCTGAAGGCTCTTGAGGTGTTTCTTGGCTGGGATGTTGAAGGGCTGCCACCGGCTACCTCCTCTGCACCATGCCTGAAACATAATGCATACAGTATATATTCAAATTATCCTCCTGAATTTTCTATCGACAATCCACTAGGAACTGCTGATAAATTCAATCAATAGAATGCTTCTTTCAATATACTGACCGATTCTCTCCGTTAGGTCGGTCCTAAAATGCGGAATTCCCTTCCTCCTATTTTTACAGTATGTCGGATTTAATAATTCATTCAAAAGACTTTACAAGAAGCATCTTCTCTTTCTTTATTATGCATAATTTATTTTAAGACCACACCTCTAATACTAAATACTTCCATTTTTTTTCATTTTTTTTCTTCTTCCAAGTATATTGTCACGAAATTGGTTTCATTTCGTAGATAGTTATTTCGGCGTAGATGGCGTAGTTCAGGTTAAATATACGACGCTAAAGTCACGTGTTAATTTTAAGAATGTTCGATTGTGCATGTTTTTGACAGTTTTAGTGTAATTACTTTTCTACCATTAATAATTACTTGTTCTCTTTTGTTTAGTTTTATAGAATAAAACTAGTGCTTTCATTTGATATATGGTTTGTTTCAATCTGATATTGGAAAGTGGAGTTATATCAATGTTTATGTAATTTTTGGAAATCTAACCAGAATAATAAATTATGTATAAGAAATGTGTATATAAATCAATTGTCTCACGTGTCTGTGAGCTTCCTGTCATAGTCTACATAATTGCCGTCGCCCACTGGGCACACTTACATTGTAAGGCAATCAGATTATGTTTGGATATTTGCCCAATAAAGTATTGCGTGCAACGAAATGATTGAGATGATCGTTTGCATGTCTTTCCATGGGGAAACCTAAAGTGGAAGTCTGATTTTAGGTGACGACCATGGTAAGAATCTAGGTTGTGTTTGTTGGGTCTTTTACGTTCTAGTATTAGACAATACCAGGGACTACTGTGTAGCAGAGCCAGTGGCATGGTCGAGTAAGCTGACTGTACGAAGTCAGACGGTCTGGTTGTTTGGAGGTGCATGAAGCAAACTGGTGCGGCCAATTGGAGTTGCATGCACAAGCAGACTGGTATAGACGTCTGAAAGGTGCAGAAGCGGACTGGCCTAGTTGGCTTGTGGTATATGACGGTACAACGGTTGGTAGAAGACGGTGGTCGAGAGGTGGTGCGGAGCAATATATCAGACTGGTGTCAACGTCAACGGGCAGTATATTTCTGCCAAACGGATCCACGGTAAAATTGGTACCGGACCAGGAAAACCTACCAGCAGAAGGCATCCTGACAAGAGAAGCTGCTGGGAAGAACATCGACAGGAACCGGTTTCGTTACATGTGGTGTCAGAAGTGGGATCCAGTGACAATGGCACAAGGAAGAAATATGCAGAATCGACCAACGCCAGGAGAAATGATGACGCATTTAGAAAGCAGTATGACAGAAATAGATCAAATGATGGAGCAACTACGTGCTTCGATGAGGCAGGCACCAGTTGCAGACTCAGAACCAGGTCGCCGCCAGGAGGCATTTCCCCCAACTCTGAGTGGACAAACTGCATCAGGACCAACTGCAGAATCACAGATGCCAGCGGCACAGCGGGTTAGATTTAGTTCAACGCCCCGACAACAAAGTAGGCGGATGCCCACTGCAGGAACTGAAGTTCATATTACACCACCGCTTTTCTCTCCACCTATGCAGGATGTGGGGAGGTCAAATGATGCAGTAATCGGCAGACGGCCGCATATGGTACCAGACAGATTTGACGGTCACACTCCTGTCGAGGATTACTTGCACCACTTTGAGGCATGTGCTGGAGTAAACAAATGGACCAAAGTAGAAGCAGTGCAGTTTCTTGCTGCAAGTTTGAGGGGATCTGCTGTGAAGCTGTTAAACCAACAGCCTGGAGTGGATTTGACGTACGACGAGTTGGTATACAGACTCAGGAACCGGTTTGGTCTTGGAGGCAAAGCTGAGGTATACCTAGCAGAGTTGAGACAGCGTCGTCGGCAACCAAAGGAAAGTCTCCAGGAATTAGGACAAACGATACGGGAGCTGTGTGCATTGTCCTACCCCGAGTTCGACGAAAAAGGACAAGACCGACTAGCCCGTGGGCATTTTCTGGATGCCGTAGTAACACCAGAAATAAGAAAAGGATTGTTCCGTGCTCAACCTCGCACGCTTGATGATGCCGTGGAAGCAGCTTTAAATACAGAGGCCTTCCTGAGGATGGAGGGTCAGAGAAATGAAGTGAAGCGTTCAACCACGTACAGTCGAGCACTGGAAGAGTGTGAGGTTGCAGCCATCCGTGAACAGCAACCAAGGAATCCTACTATGGATGAGATAGTAGAGAAGGTATTAGATGCCTTAGACATGAGAAATGGGAGGAATACGATTAAACCAGATGTACCAGATAGGAGACCGGAACAAACCATGCCAACTAAAGTCTCAGAACGGGAAGATAACCGGTGTTTCAACTGTAATGAATTAGGACACTGGAGGAACCAATGTCCTTATCCAAGGAAAGTTAGGGGAGGAACAGCACCACCAGCAGCAGAGAAAGCAAATACAAACTTACAGTGGGCAACTGCAAATGGGATGACAGATGAAGAGGAGCAGACCAGAGTTGGTTCGTCTCAGGATCCTAACAGGAAAGGACTTTTCCTGGAAGGGAAAATCAATGGACAGTCCTTGAAATTACTGATCGACACCGGAGCCACCAACACTTTGATTTCAGATAAGGTGTTTGACCGGATAGAGGATAATAGAAGACCTGAGTTATTACCAGTGACCAGCGTGGTATTACAAGCAGATGGGACCCCGTTGAGGACCAGAGGTAAATCAAGGCTGGAAGTGCAGATCGGAGATTCACTTGTCACTACAATGGTAACTGTGGCCAGCCTCAAGAACGAAGGCATTCTTGGGCTAGATTTCCTAGTTCAAACTAATGCTGTACTTGACTGCCACAAGATGGAATTGAGGACCGAGTGGGGCATAATTCCATGCCTAGATAGTGAAGGAGAATCATTCTGCAGAAGGATAGTGGCGGGGGAGGAAAACTCAATTCCTCCACGACACGAAATGGTGCTAGCAGACAGAGTAACAGGTAAAAAGGAAGCACTGTGTGAAGGACTGGTAGAATCTCCTGTGAACCCAATCGAATTATGGAAAAAGGGACCCATCGTTGCCAGATCTGTCGTGAAGACAGATGAAGATGTGTTGCCTGTCAGGGTGTTCAATCCAACAAGGGAACAGAGGAACATAAAGGCAGGCACTGCCATTGCCTCATTGTCAGCGGTGGAAGAAGTGGGCACAGAAATGTGCAACCAGACGATGCCCACTGAAACCAGTGCAAGCAGAAACATGCCACCCGACAAGCAGGGAAACAAGGGCGTTGATGCCCGACGTACGACTACCCACTTCTTTCAATGTGACTCTTGTACCAAAAGTTATGAGAAGAAAGACTCTTTGCAAAGACACAAGCGGGAAGTGCATATCCTGAAGTATCGTTGCGACCAATGCGATTATCGCACGGGTAGGAAGAAGGAGATGGAGCGGCATCAGGGAGCCCACGATGTAGCTGTGGTTCCCGTGAGAAAACACAGCTTAACACCTGTTTCTTCGCCAAGATGCAAACCCACTTCCACGCCAATAACAGGGACCTCTGAAAAAGCTGATGCATCGTGGCGTCATGTAAGAATGGACTGGCGGTCGCCACCACGTGATGATCCAAGATTGGACCGGCCTCGAGGGAGGTCACCATGTCGCTACCGCTCATCGCGACGAAAATCCAAATCGCCCCAAAGCGACCTAACGAAATCGTCATTTCAAAAGACCCCGGAGTCTCCACAGCACGATGGATCGGAAGCTTCCCCTCGACATAGCTGACAATCTACGCCCGAACCAGAAGAAGAGTTGGATAACGACGAAAGGTTCCCTTCACCACTTGACTTGCGATATTCATCTAGGAAAATGGCGTCGGAGACTGCATGGGCTAGTGAGTGGACTGAAATTGCTAGTAAGAATGCTGAAACTCAAACTGACACTGATAGTTCTCGTTAAAGAATTCAGTCAGTACTGCATGAACTTAGAACCGCTGGTTCCGGTGGGAAGGATACCTAGATGCCCATGGACGTTATTTTCTGTAAATGTGTTATATGCAGTTTGTAAATTGTTGTTAGATATCGCTCGGGGAGCGAGCTAAGGAAAATAAGGGAGTTGTGTCACGAAATTGGTTTCATTTCGTAGATAGTTATTTCGGCGTAGATGGCGTAGTTCAGGTTAAATATACGACGCTAAAGTCACGTGTTAATTTTAAGAATGTTCGATTGTGCATGTTTTTGACAGTTTTAGTGTAATTACTTTTCTACCATTAATAATTACTTGTTCTCTTTTGTTTAGTTTTATAGAATAAAACTAGTGCTTTCATTTGATATATGGTTTGTTTCAATCTGATATTGGAAAGTGGAGTTATATCAATGTTTATGTATTTTTGGAAATCTAACCAGAATAATAAATTATGTATAAGAAATGTGTATATAAATCAATTGTCTCACGTGTCTGTGAGCTTCCTGTCATAGTCTACATAATTGCCGTCGCCCACTGGGCACACTTACATTGTAAGGCAATCAGATTATGTTTGGATATTTGCCCAATAAAGTATTGCGTGCAACGAAATGATTGAGATGATCGTTTGCATGTCTTTCCATGGGGAAACCTAAAGTGGAAGTCTGATTTTAGGTGACGACCATGGTAAGAATCTAGGTTGTGTTTGTTGGGTCTTTTACGTTCTAGTATTAGACAATACCAGGGACTACTGTGTAGCAGAGCCAGTGGCATGGTCGAGTAAGCTGACTGTACGAAGTCAGACGGTCTGGTTGTTCATGAAGCAAACTGGTGCGGCCAATTGGAGTTGCATGCACAAGCAGACTGGTATAGACGTCTGAAAGGTGCAGAAGCGGACTGGCCTAGTTGGCTTGTGGTATATGACGGTACAACGGTTGGTAGAAGACGGTGGTCGAGAGGTGGTGCGGAGCAATATATCAGACTGGTGTCAACGTCAACGGGGCAGTATATTTCTGCCAAACGGATCCACGGTAAAATTGGTACCGGACCAGGAAAACCTACCAGCAGAAGGCATCCTGACAAGAGAAGCTGCTGGGAAGAACATCGACAGGAACCGGTTTCGTTACAATATGTTATTATTACTTCTGCGCCTGGTGCATTCAATTGTCAAGCCTTATTGGCTTCATCGGATGCACCATCTTCCATTTGTACTATGGTTTATACTTACATATTTTCTTTTTTTGAATGCGATTATGTAAATTTATATGTAATTTTGATATTGTTATCTGTAATGAAATTCCATATTTCATCTTTGTATATATTGTCATGATGATGGAAATAAATGTCAATTCACATGTCAATTCAAAGCCTGAATGGCTACAATGTGGTTGGCAGTCCATCTGCATATTTAATGTACTGGAGCAGCGTTTCTTAACCTTTTTTAAGTCATGCCACCCTTTTGCGTCACCCCAATCCAAAATCCATTGACAGAACATTCATTTTGCATCACTCTGAAACGTGTGACACACCACATACACATCAGCAAATTTGTTTCTAACTTTATGTCTTATAAAGAGCTGCAACTGATCAAAAAAAATTGCAAGTTTACAGTTTCCTATCTCTTATTATGTACATAGTTGCGATTGATATCAATCACAAATAAGTTTATTAATATTATATTTATAGTCGGGGCCCATATACCTGAATCTCAGTTCGTTTGACTCTCGACTCAATCTCTTTCTCCGTCATTCTCTTGATCTAACCTCCTTTTTCTAGATCGTTTGCAATCATTCATTTTCCCTTTTTCTATCTTTCTTTCTTTCTGTTTGCCTTTTACTATTTTCCTCCATTTTTCCCTGTTTTATTTGTTTTCCCAACAAATCTATAATTTCTTAGCTACATATTTTTTTCAATTTATTGATTTTCTAAGCATACTTTGTTCATGTTATATTGTAAAACAGCATCTGAGGAACTAACACTTCAACAAGCTCTGCTTCTAGTTAGTTCCTCTATTCTTGTGCTTTTTCTATTATATTTGTTGTTTCATTGCATATTTTTGTAATATAATTTTTTATTGTATTATGTTTTGCATGAGAAATAAAAACATTTGAATCATCAATTAATCCTTGGTGATACAAACATGCAAGAACTTTGTAACTGGAATGGAAAGGGGGATGAAAGCAGAGATGGTTCAAGCAAGCTGACCTCAGGTCAAAGGTCAAATGTCATAGGTACTACTCACTCTTTAGCCTGTTTGAAGATGTCTTTGACGAGACTGTCCGATTCCACCTTCTTCTTCTTGGGACCGACCACCTGCTGACCGCTGGAATGAGAATGGTATCAAATATTAGAGGATCATTCCATGGGGTTGGGGTCACTTTGTGACATACCACAAGTGAGAAACTTAGATGTCTGCTATCAACCAAAACAATGTTTGCTCAAACTGGGTTTAGCATGAAAAGCATAGCCAACTATGTGTACAAGTAATCTAGCTACAATGAGAATGGTATCAAATATTAGAGGGTCATTCCATTGGGGTTGGGGTCACTTTGTGACATACCTCAAGTGGGAAACTATAGATGTCTGCTATCAACCAAAACATTGTTTGCTCAAACTGGGTTTAGCATGAAAAGCATAGCCAACTACATGTATGTGTACAAGTAATCTAGCTACAATGAGAATGGTAAGAAATATTAGAGGGTTGTTCCATGGGGTCGGGCTAATTTTGTGACATACCACAAGTGAGAAACTGTAGATGTCTGCTATCAACCAAAACAATGTTTGCTCAAACTGAGTTTAGCATAAAAAGCATAGCCAACTATGTTTACAAGTAATCTAGCTACGTGGTGAATTAATATCATAGACCAAAAGTTTAAATTTGATGTCCATGTAACGCTGAAATAAGAAACACATATTAAGCAAAGATTTTGAAGAGAAGTAACTGAAACAGGAATAATTCTGGCAAGGCACTTTATATATACCGGTACATTGCTTTAAACATTTCAGCAGATGATTTCATCTTCAGTGTGTACTATTTTTATTTTTTTATATCAGAATTTGCACAAACTTTCCCTGACCTGCTATTCTCATTTTCTGCTACTATTAGAACCAGCTTAATATCAGGATGCACTTCTCCTTGAACCATTAGCAGTTTTGTCTCACGTATGAGTGACGTTTAGTTTGATATTTTAATCCAAAATGCTCAACATGCCTGGAGCAGAAAGTTCCGAAAAATCACTGGGAACTTTATCTGACCTGTTTCTCTCATTTTCTTGCTTCTATCAAATCGAACTTAATATCAGGGTGGGCTTCCCCTTTAACTTTACCTGCCATGCTCTGGTCCACCCGCGTAGAAGGCTTGTCCTTCTTCATCACTGTCATCATTGGCTTTCTTAGATGAATAGTCACCCAGAGTGGCTATACGACTGCTGCTTCCTCCTCTGGAAAAGAAATAAAAATTCAATTATCAAGTTAAAGGCCGTCTGTACTAGTTCAGCCAGAAGGGATTAGACCACCCAGCGAGGTCACCCAGAGTGGCTATACGACTGCTGCTTCCTCCTCTGGAAAAGAAATAAAAATTCAATTATCAAGTTAAAGGCCGTCTGTACTAGTTCGGCCAGAAGGGATTAGACCACCCAGCGAGGTCACCCAGAGTGGCTATACGACTGCTGCTTCCTCCTCTGGAAAAGAAACAAAATGCAATTATCAAGTTAAAGGCCGTCTGTACTAGTTCGGCCAGAAGGGATTAGACCACCCAGCGAGACTGCGGGGTCACTGATAGGTGGTTATCTCATATCAGCTCTCAATTAACATAAGAAAAAGAGGATCATGGGGACAAACAGGCACCGGTTGGGGGAGTTTTCTATATAGATGAGCAAGTAGGTACAAGTAATTAATGCACTTTCTAGACCAGTATTTTTAAACCGTACTAATTAAAGTCACGGCACGCTCTTTAGAAATAAAATGTTTTGTGTCTGAGGTATTCTGAGTCTTTGATTTTGACGTGAATAGGTTGACTAATATTTGCCTTTCACATAAAATAAATATGCTTGGGTACGAAATTCAAAATGTATTTGTTCCACTTTTACATCAACATGCAAAATTTTTTAAGATTCGTACATAGTAAAGAGTAACAAAACATTACGGGTAGTGTATGGTTGATAGCCAAATGTTCTGAGTGAAGTGAAAATACATCAGGCATTACAAAATAATGAACCTTCAGAATAACGCAATAAATTTTTTGAAATTATGAACCTTATTTCATTTTTGGAATCTTGAATCTCGTGGTAATGTGGTAACTGTAAATTTTGTTTTGGAATTGAAAACTTTTGGAATAATGAACCTTCAGAAGAAAACGAATGAGTGCAACCTGAGTAGACCTACCTTCCTTTTGGGGCTGATCCTTTAGCTTTGCCTCCTCCCTGTGGCTGAGCTGCAGGAGGTGGTTCAACCCTAGGGGGTTCAGGCTGTCTTTCAGAGGGAGGGTCTCTGCTTGGTGGATCAGTAACCATGTCATCTGAGTTATCATAGAAACTCTCTAGCGCCACCTGTAATAATCAGAAAAAAAATATTTTATTTTACTTTATTTGAATTTGATTTATTGGTTTCTGCATCTTTTTTGGTTTGATAATATATAGATAATATACAAAATTAAACAAATATATTTAGGGGGAAACAGAGTGGCCACTGTAGACAGGTGGGTGTTCTACTGTCTACAGCACACAGTTCTTTCTTAAAGGAGACAACATACTTTGCCACTATAGAAAGGTGGCCTTTATAGGGAGGTGGCTACCTAAAAAAGACAGAAGTTTCATCTAGATCTTTTCAGCAGAATGTAAAATACAAAACAGCATATATAGCAGTCTTTTAAAATTACAAAGAATGAAATGCAAGTGCTTCAGTTTTTTAAGAGGTATCTACATGGATCCGGGCTAACTCGGACCAGGGGACAACTCGGCCCAGCTGCAAAAACGGTCATTCTTTGTCATTTTAGCCTAACTCTAACTCTAACTCTAACCTTAACCCTAAACCTAACCCTAAACCTAAACATGCAAAAAATGACAGTTTTTAGAGCTGGACCGAGTTGCCCCCTGGTCCGAGTTAGCCCGACTCCATCTACATGTATCTGCCCACGAGTGGACAGTTTAGATAATGTTTCAAAATGTGATGGTTCCCATCCAAATTTATACACTTTCTCACAGGTTTCAGTGCAAACAATTTGCAGCAATTTGTAGTGAAACCTGTCAGGAAGTGTATATTATAATATCTTTGTTTTAAGAAAAAAATTAAGAAAATTGACACCAAACAGATAAGAAAGATAACCACTTTGAAATGCTGTCCATTATTGAAACAATTGTTAAAGATTTAGAGTAAAACCGCCAAACTTCGGACACTAAAGACAAAACGGGGGAAAACATTAAATTCTTTTTTAATTATTGAAAGATCAAACATACTATTATTGTGCAAATACTGTTTATGTATGTCATGTAAAAGAAAATTAGTAAAGGAAATGGAAAACTAGAATTATTTACTTACCCGCCGAACCTGTTTTCATGCCAAGCTTCGGACGTTCATATGTAGCGCACGTATAGCGCATAGCGCACGTATACACCTTAACTCCCCCGTTAAGGAACTGTAAAAATCTAGGTAACCTGAAATCTGTCTCTGAATTCAATGTTTTTTGTGAGTTTTGCAGACGGCAACCTGCACGATATAGGTTAGTAGTAGTATCAAATGCATGCAAGTTAACCGCCTGAGCTAGGCTCATATTTTGCGTTTGAGCCGTTGAAGTCATTTTTGTCCGAAGTTTGGCAACGTCCGAAGTTTGGCGGTTTTACTCTAGTTGATTTGTGAATTTTTTGGTATGTAATATACTCCACGCTCGAGTCAACGTAAACGAGGACGTGTCATATTTCCGATCTGCATGTTGGTGATGTGAAAAACAGATTCCCCAATGATTTTCTTGATGCATTTTACATACACGTTATGAGCGATAGTCATAAATCAACAATTAGCGCCAGACGGACAACCCATGAAAGTAGACCCTAGATGGTGAACTGGGGTTATTTTCTTACGCGGTATCCGTTTTTTCGCATCGCCAGCGCACGGTTCGAAACCTGCAGATCGCCGATAAAAAAAAAATGTCTGCGAAAAATGTGAATGATCCTTATTTTTTAGGACGCAAGTTGTCGGCATTTACGAGGATATCCTTAATTATCGGACGATCCTCATAGTCATACTTGGACCAGTACCAGCAGAACTCTTCATCTTCACATGGCCAAATCACCGGCAAATGGGGACCAATGATGATATGGCTTTGCTTGCTAATTGCTACATCAATCATGGTTATGGAAACCACTCGTTCGTCAACATGGACACGCTTGTGTTTAGGCAAAGTCTCACACGAACAGATGAACACTTGACTCATTCAGTCATTCACTCACCACTCACTCAACTCAGCTCAGCCTCAGTTATGACAGTGCGCTAAAATTGAGTTGGATATCCCCGTTACTTTCCCGACATAGGCTAGATCTACACCGTCAATAGTAAAGTTCCATTATAGAATCTCAATATCTTACCTCCAACTTCCATCCTGACGACTCAAGAAAGAACGAAGCTCTTTCCCTTTCCGCCCCAGTAACGCCAATAAACTGGGTGAGGAGTCCATCTTTCTCGAGCTCTGCACTGGTGGCTGCCATTTTGATGATAATTTCTTTCTGGCAAAGTAGTCTACTGCCCTCTATGTATTACTTTGCGAACATAATTTTAGTTTATTTTATTTTTTCTACATTCATTTACCTTTTTTTGATTTTGAAATTGTAAAATATGACAACACATTAACATAGATATGAAACAATAATTTAATATAATTATCATATACAAGAGAATCATGAAAAACTCCAAACATACCAGAAAGGTGAAGATACATAATTAGATTTCGAACGTCCACTTTTTTAAATGAATCGTTACTTTATGATCATTCTTGTTCATGTTCCGTGGCTTTTTTTATTCTTTATAAATATATTGATTACCAACAAGGGTATTTGTTCATCAACATATCGCAGCCAATGGCTGAATTACATGCATGATTTACAGATATTTGGTTTTTAAAATATTTTTAAAAAACATCATATTTACGATGAAAACCCAGTAAAACTCAGAAAGGGAAGAAAGAAATAAAGGAAAAATGTGGAGCAGGAAAAAGGAGAAAAGGAAAGGAAAGTTGAGGGAGAGGGAGTGGAGAGAAAAGGGGAAAAGAGAATGAAGAGTGATAGAGAGAGGGAGAGAGAGAGAGGGGGGGGGGAGTGTGAACACAGAGCTGGTATAATAATGATACAAATTAAAAATTTAATTGACAAAAGTTATTTCATCCAAGTTAGTGCATGGGAATGCACTTCAAAGGAATTGATTTACAAAAAAGTAATTTTGAGGCAAGAGAAAAATACATTTCCACATTTACAGGCAACATTATTCATCAATCATCAATTCACTATAATGTGTGTTCTAAAACTCTAAGTTCAGGTTTTTAGCATTAGAGTGAGGGATGTTTATACTTTAAAGGTACTATGTCCCATTTGCAGGTCAAAAAAATGAAAAAGTTAAATTCCAACTGCATTTGAAAGATAATACTAATTTAGAACTGCCCTAAAAAAGGTGAGGCTTGAAGATGTCTTCAAGTGGGAAAATAATGACTATTAGTTGTCAAATCGACTTTAGGGCTATAGAGCCCAAAAGTAATAGTCTTGATTTTCAGACAATTGTACCGAATGGTCATACATTTCATGCTGCGCAAAGATTCAATCAGTTTAATCTTGGTCATCACAAGAAGTGGGTTATTGATGTAGACAAATGCTCATGTACCCTTCAACTCATTTCATATGTGTTATTACTAAAGAAGAAATAAGGCCAGTCAGTCACTCAATAGTGTCTGACAGTGAAGTCTAGCAAGTAAACGGGTTTCCTTGCATAATTTGAATATGAGGACACAGCTAACGTTTAATTTCACAGATAGGACATACATGACATATTCATAATTCCTGCAAAGTTCTACAGAATTTGAGGTTGGCTTCAAAAGGGACATAGTACCTTTAAAGGAAGAAATTCGCCCTGATTTTTTTTAAAAACTTGAAGTGTGACTTATTACCTCAGATGTGGTTGTTGTTGTTTTGTGTTTTTTTTTTGGGGGGGGGGGGGGGGGGTGGGTATTTTTGGTCGGCCGAAGTTGATAATTTAGCCAAGGAAATAATCGTGAATCTAAATGTGCTAAAGATAAAAATCTAGAGGTAAAACATGTCAGAGATAAAAGTATTAGAGGTAAAAATACCGGACTCTGGTGTAAAACGTCAGACATAAAATGTATGCTTACAAAACCAAATTTGGTATGTATTCAGATATGTATGTATTTCATAATAAACATATATATATATATATATATATTGATAGCACACTTGATGAGAAATCTTTTAATTTGGACTTCGTATAAGTCCTAATTAAATGTTACAGATTTTCTTGGAGTACTATATACTAGAAATAACCTTCGCTGGGATGCCCGCGTTGACCGTCCGTGCGTTGGTATTTTATATAAGTTGAAGTTTAATAATGTATCATTCCCTACATCATTTACATACCTCCCTCATATTTCTGTATCTGACATATTTTACCCCCCCCCCCCAAAAAAAAAAAAAATCATCAAGTGGTATGAAATGTTTAGCTAATAATCCAATGGAAACGTCAACCGGGGAGGGGATGTGAACAAGCAAATTTCTTATAAAGTACGCTTAAATCTTTTTCAAATTCTACCAAAAAGTGTTTTGAAAAGACGGAATTATCTATTTATTTAAGAGGCTTCATGGATTGATCTGTAAAGGAAGTTATACTGTTTTTGCCCGTTCCGTTTTATATGTTTTGATTTTGTAGTGCATGGATGATTTATTCGAATATCGTATTGCACTTTTTGGTTTTCAATAATTTAAAGATTTGCTTTGTGATAAATTATTATGTTCTCAATTGATTACCAAATCATGCCCATGAAACTAGGCCTCGTAATTTATTAAATGTGTTGAAAGTAAAAGGACACCAATCAGAATGGAGGGAGCTTTTATGAGAAGGGGGGAGTGAACATGTTAAAATAAAACGGGGTAAGTATACTTATCAGAGATACAAAGCGTTAATTATGAGAAGGGGAAGGAGCTCTTTTTCTAATGAGAGCACTTATCATAAGGAAAAGAGGCGCTTATAAGAAAGAAAAATGGGCACATGTGGAAATGAAAGGTGTACTTATCAGAGTGAGAAAGAGGTAGTTATTTAGACAGGGAAAGGGCACTTCTTACAGAGAAAAGGTGCACTTGTCAAAGTCAAATGGGCACCTCTCAAATTTGAATAGGGAAACTATATCAGAGGTGAAGTGAGTACTTATCAAAAGTAAAAAGGGGCACTTCTCGTACCTCAAAAGGGGCACTGAGATTATAAAGGGCACCTATGAAAATGGAAAATTGATACTTATTGCAAAGGAAAATGTGAACTTGTCGGTGGAAAAGGGACATTTGTCAAAATAAAAGTTGCACTTATCATAGGTGAAAAGTAATAGGGGCTCGTTTTCAAAGTAAAATGGGCAATTTTTCTATGTAAAAGCACTTCTTACGAAGTTGTAGGGGCACCTAGTACGTCAAAACGGGCACTTTTGGTGTACTTGAAAAAGTGGAGGGGTATGGGCCCCAGGCGCGTACGCAGGGGGGGGGGGTTTGGGGGGTTAAACCCCCCCCTTTGGAATTTTTTTGTGTGTAAACCCCCCTAAAAAAACCTAAAACCCCCCCCCCCCCCCTTTTGGATTTTTTTTTTTTTTTTTTTTTTTTTTTTTTTTTAATTATTAAAAAAAAAAAAAAAAAAAAAAAATTATTCCCATGGCCGACCTAAAAAAGGTGACCTTACCCCCCCCCCCAACGGAGCAAAATGTCAAATTTCCAAATTTCGAGACCAAAAAAAAAAAAAAAAAGTGTCCTCTTACCCCCCCCCCCCCCCCCCCCCCCCCCCCCCCCCCCCCCCCCCCCCCCCCCCCCCCCCCCCCCCCCCCCCCCGCTTATTCAGCGGCTGGCTGAGTCGTTGCGAAATTTTCGGACCGATTTATAAATGTTAAAACCCCCCCCTTGAAAAAATCCTGCGTACGCGCCTGATGGGCCCCCACTGCCCCCCCCCCCCCCCCCCCCCCCCCGGAGGCCGCCTCTGGGTGATATATATAGATCTATAGGTTTGCAATTATATAGGGTCGAGTGGCTTAATTCATGTCGACTTTTTCATTGAGATCCGTTTAAAAAAAAAGTGCATGTAGGTCTAGTATAAGGATCTCTCTCTCTCTCTCTCTAGCTGCGCTGGGCTCTTTTGTGTAGCGCCATCTTTCGTTCAAAATTTGAAAGTCGGTTCTAAATCATCATGGCAGACACAACGAAGCAAGAGGAGAAGAAACCGGAGCCCAAAAGTGACAAAAATGACAAAAATGACAAGAAGACCGAAGATGAAAAGGAGCAGGATTTGGTAAGAATCAGTCATTATTTAATTTAATGTGAGCGTTATGGTTTTGTTTATTATAGGGATTTCAGAAAGTAAAGGTTCAATGCTGTCTACTGATGATGACAATGCAAGTTTTATGAAAACATCATGAAAAGGAGCGGATGGGACCAGGCTAAAATTGTGTATAATGGTTGTGTGACCGTTCGTGTGACTAGGCTAGTTTGCGCATGTTCATGGTTCGCTATTTAGATTTCGAAAATCTGATATCTCCAATGAAAAAATGAACATCAAATTACACGATGACAAAATTTTCTTTGGAATATGGTGTGAAATAATGAAAATATGGACAGATTTTGCAGTCATTTGCGAATTGCATCCTTTCCGAAAAAATGTGAACTTGTCGAACAACTAACCGAACAGGGTCTGGAAATCTTCATTTTGAGAGCAGATTTCCTCAAAATTGTAAATAAAAAGTACCACCATCTGATTGTATGACATTTGATTGACATTTTCCCTTTCAAAATATTATATTTGATGGATTGCTTTGTGCAAATTCATACACAAAAATATATTTAAAAAATTGACTTGAAAACACATCAGACAATCGGTAGGGGCGCTGGTCCGAGAATAAGGATCGTCTTCATAAACAAGGACCAATGCGTCCTCAAAAATAAGGACCGTGTGCATTTTCGCAGACGTTTCACATTTTTGATCGGTGCATTAGCGATGCAAAAAATGGATTCTGCAATGATTTTCTTGATGCATTTTACATTAACTTTGTAAAGAGACCTTCACATTATGAGCAATATATCCTTGGGAAGACGGACAACCCATAAAAGTAGACGGTGAATTAGGGTTGCTTTCCCCCGGGGAATCCATTTTTGCCATTGGCAGCAGGCCGTTCTGTAACATGAAACCCCCCAGAGCGCCGATGATAAAAAACGTCCTCGAAAATGCAGACAACCCTTATTTTTCAGGACATAGTTTGTCTGCGTTTATGAGGATATCCTTGTTTATGAGGATGATCCTCATTCTAGGACCAGCGCCCCTACTGACAATAAGTCTGAGACAGTGAGAAAATATTGGGTTGTATTTATGAATTTTGTAAATGCCTCTACAGCCACAGGATTGAATCAAATTATAAACTATTGTAAGGTGCAAAATTTTAATGCTAGACAGATGGCTTTCATTCAACAATTGCACAAAGTTTCTTGCCACAAAAGTTTAGGTTATTACAATTCTTTTAGTTTTACTTGGCACTTTTCATATCGGTTTTCTTCTCTTTTTTTTGTGTGTGAACAGTCTGAGGAAGACAAGACGCTTCAAGAAGAGCTGACAATGCTAGTGGAGAGGTTACAGGTAAGCCTGTTCACACAGAACAGATTTCAGTCTGTACATGTAGCTGATAAGTAGTTAACCTTGAAGCTATGTTATAAGCCATTTTCATTATGTATTCAGATTTTCAAGATTACTAAGCAGCGAGCTTTGATATTATACATTAATGTATTTCAATACTCAGAATGTGAATAGACCTGTTTACTAACAAAACAAACTTGAAAACTTGCCCAAGGCTTGCCCTACATAGTAACAAGAAATGTATGCAGACTGGATTCCAAATATTGTAGGTTATTCATAAATGACAGGTTAATGGAATACAATGTCACTAGGGCCCCAGGATCAAAATATCCATAAATTTTAATATATAGGTTAGTACCTAGGTCCATTGCATACTTTAGTTCTTGCTAGTTAAGTAGGACAAATATGGCTAGCACAACATGTACATGTAATGTATGCAATTTGCATTCTGCCTATTGAAATACAGTTATTTGTAATGGATAAATGAAATCATTCATAACAGAGACTCATTCATTAGATTGATTACATTACCAAGAGGGCCTATTTTATGTAGTTATTTTTAGATAATTGTGTGTTTATCCACTGACAGGTACATAGAAAGATATAGCAGCTTGATGTGTTTACCAGTAAAAACTAGTTTAAACCAGTAAAAACCAGTTTAAACCAGTTTAAATGAAAATGATATGTTCTCTAATGGATAATTTTAATAGGCAGTTGCACTCCTCACAAAAGACATTGCCGACGTAGTGTCACAGATGAGCAAGTAATGCAGTCTCTAGCCCGATTTACGTTAAACTGCAGCAATTTGATAGAGAAAATAGAGACTATGATCAGTTTGCATTGTCACACATTCTTCAATTCTTGCTTTTCATTTACAGGAGAAGGATACCTCCCTCTATCGCCCCGCCCTGGAACAGTTGAGGACGATGATAAGAGCGTCGACAAGTTCGATGACCTCGGTTCCAAAGCCTCTCAAGTTCCTTCGCCCTCACTACGACACTCTCAAGGAGATCTTTGAAAACATGGCTGTCGGTGATAACAAGGTATTAACCTGTTTACTACTGAAATCTCTTATTCTCATAGGTTTGATACAGGGGCCACCAGGTTCCAGGAGGGAATGGGTTATATTCATTCACCCCAAAATTAGAGAACAAAATTTAATCACAATAAGAAAGTTATGAATTTTCTAAAAAAGCTGTAATCACATTGATACGTAAGGGAAATTCAAATTGGCTGAAGCAATGAGGTCACTGCGATGTAGTGGTGAGCAACTCTCCCATTTGTTCCAACGTAAAAATACAAATGTGTACATTTAGAAAAATGTATTAATCAATGGGATATTTCTTTTTAGAGGATCTACATAATAATGTGTTATCAGTGTTTTGAGAAGTTCCCAAGGGAGAAGTTGCTTTGGAGAAGAACAAAAAGTAATATGATATTTGTGTACACGACAAACAAGTAGGCCTGAGTCGAAACGGGTCCCCGCCCGGGCCCCGACCGTCGAGCTGAAACCCGGTTTTTGGTTTTCGGGTTTCGGTTTTTCAAAATTAAATTTCACACTGATATTTTGAAATATAGAACTAAAAATATGGAATTCACAAACTTATATTTCAATATAATCAAATAAATATGCTTTAGAAATAAATGGATATTGTTTCAATTGACGGTAGGTGTTTTTATCGCTCTAAAATTGAGGCTGCAAGAAAGGAATCACGCTTCGTGGTACCGATCGAGTGCGTTCAGAAACGGAAGTGGAAATAGATCTATGACCCACTGAAGACAGAGCAAGAAAATGCCACACACAAGACTAAAATATTGATCAGACTATTGCAATTAAATCGTAATACTAAAGGCATTAATTTAATTGTCAAAATATATCCACAACATAATGGTTTATCCTTGATAGTTTGATGAAGGAAAATAAATTAGAGCTCTTGAAATAACATTGAAGTGCCTTTCGTTCGTTCTAAAAAATGCGTGTATAACGGCAAGCAGAAGTTACGAGTCAAGCTTGATATGCACGTTTAAATCGCTACACCGTCATCCGACCTGATCGGAACAATAAGCATTAAACCAATTAAAAAACATCACGGAAGACTTTAAGGGACTCCAATTCAACAAAATTACCGTAAAATAATTATTTGCTTTGACAAATAATACTATAGATATTCATAATATCTTACAGAAATAATGATATTTCATGAGCTACGTACTCGATATCGAGTTCAGCTAGCCATCATTTTGAAATGAGACGTAGTTGTCATGCATGCAGCGCAGAATGCGGCAGCTCGCAGCTAGAGAGGGAAAAAAAATCACGTAATAGTCACGTGAATATCACGTGATCTCAGGCCCGCGCTTTTTCCTCTCTCTTCTGCATACTGCCCTCTACAGTCTACAAAGGAAGAAGAAAAAAAAGGCTCTCAGTCAACCTGTTTCTCTATCATGTTTCTTAATGACTCTTTCATTGTATTTATGCAATTCATGTATATTTCCTTAGTGTATCCTTACATCAACTTCTTTTTTGGAGGTTCTATGTTTTTCTTCTTGATAATGATTATATTGTTCATGTACTTTGTATTGCACTTAACATTTAATGACAGTTTATATGTTCATGTACCCCCTCAGCGTTTTCATTATTTTGGGAAATGGATATGGCTTTTTACAAATACTTATTATTTAATATTATTTATTTATTTATTTAATTGACATATTTATACAGAATAGAAAAGAAACAATCGAATCAGCCAAGCTGTTTTTCATTTTAACATGATTAAACATTTCCAATTCTAACCAATGGGATTCTTTCCATTACATCAGTGTTTTTTTTTTCTTCATTTGCAGTGTTTCTGTGCAGACATTATCTCTGTGTTGGGCATGACCTTGAGTGATAACAAAGACTGTCTCAACTTCCGCTTGGTCGGATCCAAAGAGGACATCGCATCATGGGGCCATGAATACGCAAGGTAATATTAGAGACATGTAAATCCGGTTTCTCAAGGGTACAACCATTCAGGGATTTTGTTTTGTTTGATGATGATTGTTTTACCTGACTGCTAAGAAAGCATGTACTGTATATGCTTGTAAGTAAACAACCAGGGTACAGACGGCTTTAAGTTCTCTCCAAGGGACTTGATAATGAGGATTGATGCCTTCCCAAAGGGCACGATCGCATTGAACGGGTTTTGGACCAGGGACCTCGCGGTTACAAGCCCACTGCTCTACCACTGAGCCATCACGATTCCTCACCTAATTAAAGATGTTCTCAATCACCTAAAGTGGCCTTCACTTTTACAACCGTATGGAGCGTTTGATGGAAAAAGTCATCATCGTAAATTTTCCCTCACCCAAAGTCTCTCAGAGAGACCAGGGGTATAGGGACATCCAATTCGCTGTGTCTGATACTTGTTCACTCTTTAAGAGTATTTCCATCGGTACGGTGTCAGCGAATTATGACCCACTGCACATGGAAGCTGCACAGTACAGTATATAATATAGTAGTATAAAATGAACCTATTATTATTATATCAGGCACCTTGCGGGTGAGATAGGCCAGGTCTGGAACGAGACCGATGCCGAGAAGGACCAGGTCCAGCGCGAGAAGCTCCTGACCCTAGCCAAGGAGATCGTACCCTACCACATGCAGCACAACGCCGAGGCGGAGGCCTGTGACCTTATCATGGAGATAGAGCAACTGGACATCCTTCAGGACTACGTCGACAAGAATGTCTTCCCTCGAGTTTGCCTCTATCTTATCAGGTATGGCCAATTTGAGCAGTGGTTGCGAAAGACTGATTTTTGACAATGTGTTGGTGATTGTTTTTACCCGTCTGCTAAGTAAGCATGTTAGTGCTTTCTTATATCAGGTATTGCCAATTTGAGCAGTAGTTGCGGAAGACTGATTTTGATGATGTTTGGTGATTGTTTTACCTGTCTGCTAAGTAAGCATGTTAGTGCTTTCTTATATCAGGTATTGCCAATTTGAGCAGTAGTTGCGAAAGACTGATTTTTTATAAATATTTGATGATTGTTTTACCTGTCTGCTAAGGAAGCATGTATGCGATTTCTTAGCATTTAATTTCTTATATTTTCTAATGCTTTCTTATATTTTGAATTTTTTTTTTTTTTTTTAAATGAGCCATTACCGGTACATTTCACCAAACAGAATCTCTATCAAGGCTTTGTTGACTATATTCTCACATAGTATTTTGCTAAATATTTTGTGAGATGTTATTGCAAATCATACTGCACTTCCCTTTTTCAGGGAATTTAAGATATCAAATTATGTCGACAGGGCTTACTTCTGAAAGAGAACACTTTGTTCTAATTACAGTCAAACTTGCTCTTATAGTGACCACCTGTCTACAAAGACCACATGTTTTGTTTCCCTTGAAAACAGTTCCTCCTTGAAACATGTACCAAAGGAACCTGTACATAAAGACCACCTGCCTATAAAGACCACTTTCTTGTCTCCCTTGGGTGGTCTTTATAGACAGGTTCCACTGTATATGCAAATGATATGTTTTATAAAAACAGTTATCCTTGGATGTAGCTCCATTCACATGCCTCTTTGAAATTTCATCTCCTTGTAGCTGTGTTAACTATGTCCCAGAACCAGAAGACTCCATCCTGTTGAGAACGGCCCTGGATATTTTCAGGAAGTTCAACAGCTATCCCGAAGCTATGAGGCTGGCGATCAGGCTGAACGATGTGGAGCTCATAGAGAAGATATTCACCTCCTGCCAAGACAAGTAAGTCATGTCTCTTCTGCTCCTGCAGATGTACAGGGTGGTTTTTCACCAAGACAAAGATCGACTTTAAGTTGGACTCACTTATAGCAGCCACTAGTTCCTCTTACCAATCCTGGCATTGGATTTTCAAGGGATGTTGAAATCGTGGTCACAAATCTTCAGAATTTACCTTTTTTGATAATTCATTATTGAAGGGAAAAACATTGTCTAAAGATCATAATTGAAAGACCAATGGTGAGAGCAACCAGTGGCATAATTGGCCTGCCATAGTCGATCTTAGTCTTTTTGAAACACTCCCCAGGACACCATGTTGCGGGGGGTGTATCTTCGTACTTTAAAAGTTGTGCAGTTGAATTCACAGTGGTGTGTAAGATTTAATCTGTGTGCGGTTAAAAATAAGAGACGCAATCCTAGCGCAACTGTATCACAGGGTAATCTGAAATACAATAAATGAGCATTTGCCACTCTCCACCCAAGAAATTTAAATGGATGCCATTTTTGATAAGTATGTCATATGGCCACTTGTCTTTCATTGTACCTTTGTTTATAAAAATGTATGTATCCATCATTTTGTACATTTGCTTTGCTGTTTTATGCTTTGAGCAATATTAAATAAAGACTTATCATAAGCCAGTCAAAGAGAAGGTTGAGTTCTTTGAAAGGTCTAATATGATAGTGAGCGTTTCCATTCTCATTATGTGAGTGTAGATGAATATCATCCTGGATACTAGCCACCGGACCATGTTAAGTAGGCTCTTACTCATTGTGGCCTTCTCACCTTTTGACCTCTTAACCTCTGACCATTAACCCCTAGGTTGGTCCAGAAGCAGCTAGCCTACATGTTGGGATCCCAACAGATCTTCTTAGAACTTCCAGAGGAGACCGAAGATTACGATGACCTCGTTGAGATCATGTCTAATACTCAACTCAACACACACTTTCTTGCTCTAGCTCGAGAGGTAAGGTCTTGTTCATACTAGAAAAGATAATATGTGTATTGTAGGTAGTGGTAGTAGTGGAAGTTTTAGTAGTAGTATTAGACATAGTAGTAGTAGGAGTAGTCGTTGTCGTAAAAGTAGATGATTTTATTGACCTTGTTGAGATCATTACACACTTTCTTGCTCTAGCTAGAGAGGTAAGATCCTTGCTCATACTAGAACAAATTATTTGTATGGTAGTGGTGGTAGTAGTAGGAGTAGTAGTAGTAGCAGCAGCAGTAGCAGCGGCAGTAGTAGTAGCAGTAGAAGGAGTAGTAGTAGTAGCAGTAGCAGTAGTTATAGTAGTAGTAGTAGTAGTAGTAGTAGTAGTAGTGGTAGTGGTAGTGGTAGTGGTAGTGGTAGTGGTAGTGGTAGTGGTAGTGGTAGTAGTAGTAGTAGTAGTAGCAGTAGCAGTAGTTATAGTAGTAGTAGTAGTAGTAGTAGTAGTAGTAGTAGTAGTAGTAGTAGTAGTAGTAGTGGTAGTAGTAGTAGTAGTAGTAGTAGTAGTAGTATTAGTAGTAGTAGTAGTAGTAGTAGTAGTAGTAGTAGTAGTATTAGTAGTAGTAGTGGTAGTGGTAGTAGTAGTAGTAGTATTAGTATTAGTAGTAGTAGTGTAGTAGTAGTAGTAGTAGTAGTAGTAGTAGTAGTAGTAGTAGTAGTAGTAGTAGTAGTAGTAGTAGTAGTGGTAGTGGTAGTGGTAGTGGTAGTGGTAGTGGTAGTAGTAGTAGTGGTAGTGGTAGTAGTAACAGCAGCAGTAGTAGTAGCAGTAGAAGTAGTATTAGTAGTAGCAGCAGTAAGAGTAGGGGTAGTAATAATACAGGTTGTAGTACATGGCATAGATGTGGTCAGCTATACAGATATTGATGAATAAAGAAAGATAATTCAGAGAGAACGATGTTTTTCTTCAACCTCAACTTTTCTTTGTTTATTTTCAGCTTGATATTATGGAGCCCAAAGTCCCAGAAGATATCTACAAGAGCCACTTGGAATCAACCAGTAAGTTTCTTATAGATTACGTTTATGCTATGGTCAGATCTCACCCTGCGTATTTGCATGTGGGTGACTATGTGTCCTCAGGACTGTGTGGTCGGGTCATAGGACATCTCCTGCATTTTCTATGACCTTGTAATCATCCAGGCTAATATTGGAGCACATTAAAATATCCAATAGTTTTTAGTACCTTTCTTCTTAAGCTTTGAAATGTTATGATCAAACGTTAGTATTAAAGGGTAATAGTCAGTAATACATCAATTGTCAAGTTTACAAGACTGAAATTACAAGATTGATTGATTAATCTAGGAATTGGAACTAGTTACGTCCTTGGACACAAGTTATTCTATCTCTATCCTTGCTAGTTAGGTATATCATACAACAATACTACATGGTACAGCAACATTTGCTCAGCGGTCACTTCCTTCACTTACCTCATTCCTAACTTCAACCCTGGACCCAGCACTGTATCTAACCCAAAGCCTGACGCACAGCAACCCTCTCCCTAACCCTATTATTTTTGATGAAATAACGCCTTTAGCTTTTGTCGCAGAAGCCAGTGAGGAGCACCATATCATTGATGAAGTAAAGTTCAGGAACAAATTTTGGGTCACTGTCCAAACAATGCCTCTTTCTTTGAATTCAAACTTTCCTTTTTGAAACTTTTTCTTTGACAGGGCCCTCGTTTGCCCCAAGCGGTTCTCAAGTGGATTCGGCCAGGCAGAACCTCGCTGCGTCTTTTGTGAACGGTTTCCTGAATGCTGGGTTTGGACAGGACAAGTTACTCACAGACGACGGCAACAAATGGATCTACAAGAACAAGGAACACGGTAAATAATGAAGAGGAATTTCATTTTTACAGTTTTATTGTATCCCTTAAACTTGAGCCTGGATGGCGAACAGCGGGGGAGGGTGGCGACTGTAATCTTTGTCTGCCATGTGTATAGCGAAAGTCATATTGAGAGTCAGCGGAGGATCTGGGCTCTGTTTCATGAAACTTGTTATCAATAGCTAGTTACAATAATTGTTACTTATAAGCTACTGAAATCATGGCATTTGATTGGCTGAGAGCTATTTTGTCCTAGATATTTAGAATAACAAGTTTTGTGAAACTGGGGCCTGATTACTGCTATACTACTACCCCAATATTCCGTTATACTTTCACACTATGCTATTGAAAGTTTTGAAACTTTGGTGATGTAAGTATATTTCAACACAATGCATGGTGAGAAAACTTAAGATTTCCAAGAACTATTAATTTCTTTCATTCATTTATTGCAACCGTGTGTTTGATAAAAGACTACATTATGAGCTGATCTTGTTATTGAGATCATAAATGTGGAAATTGTATCATTCTATATGTTTTGAATTACAATTTTTGTTTAGGTATGATGAGTACGACGGCTTCTCTAGGCATGGTGCTCTTATGGGATGTGGACGGTGGTCTTACTCAGATTGATAAATACCTCTACTCATCGGAAGATTATATCAAGGTAATTACACACACTCCCTCTCTCCCTCTCCTCCGTCTCCCCTCTTTCACCCCGCTCCCTTTCTCTCTCTCTCTCTCTCCCCTCTCTCTACCTCTCCCCTCTCTCTACCTCTCCCCTCTCTCTCTCTCTCCCCTCTCTCTACCTCTCCCCTCTCTCTACCTCTCCCCTCTCTCTCCCTCTCCCCTCTCTCTACCTCTCCCCTCTCTCTACCTCTCCCCTCTCTCTACCTCTCCCCTCTCTCTCCCTCTCCCCTCTCTCTCTCTCTCCCCTCTCTCTACCTCTCCCCACTTCCCTCACCCTGTTTCTCTCTCTCTCTCTCTCTCTCTCTCTCTCTCCCTCCCCCTGTCATCTTTCCTTCTCCCTCCCCCTCTCCACCTCTTCCCATCTACCTCTCCATTTCTATATCTCCTTCTCACCCTCTCCCTTTTCCTTCTCCCTCCTCTCCCCCTCTCTGTCACCTGTCTTTTCCTTCCCCTCTCTTGATCTCTCCCCATATACCTCTCCACCTGTATACCTTTTTTCTCTGTTCATGTTTAATTAGGCGATTATTCATGAACGCTTCAAGCTTTGAAAACAAAATTTCATATTTATATTTGTATTGAGATTCTCTATTTACATGCCATTATATTTTTTTGCTCCATGGCCTAGGTTAAGAGGGGAGGGTGAATCTGGATTCTTTTCTTTACCTTCTTTCTGACCATTTCTCTCACCAGTCTGAGACTCTCCTAGCTAGCAGCATTGTAAATCCAGGTGTCAGAAATGAGTACTTTCTTTCTCTTACAGTTCACATGTTCCTTTCTCTCACCAGTCTTAGACTCTTAACTGCATGCCACATTGTAAATTTGGGTTAAAGAAGTAAGAAACAAGTATAAATTCTCTCGCTTACCTTTGTCATAATCCTTTCTCTCACCAGTCTGGGGCTCTTCTAGCATGCGGCATTGTAAATTCTGGTGTAAGAAATGAGTGCGATCCAGCTCTAGCTCTCCTGTCTGACTACGTGCTTCATAACAACAACGTCATGAGGATAGGAGCAATCTTCGGGTGAGTGTACTCTCATCGATACTGTATAAGCAGTTATTTCCATGGGGTTTATTTTGTTTGTGAATTTCGCGAAACACTATTGATTGTGAGTTTTAACAACACACAACAATATTTCAGGCAAGTCATGTGGCATGAGTTGGTACAGGGTCATGTGATGGCAGTTTTTAAGACCACGCTGATGGTCGCGGCCGGCACCTGGTTTATGAACTAAAAATACCGGAGCCTACCCATAATATGATATTGGGAAATACTGCAACGTCGCTTCTAATGTGATTATAATAATAATAATATATGAGATTTGTAAGTCCCCAAGGCCCCAAATCCACTTGAAATCAAATGCTAAATGTGCACTTGTGAAATCAGCCAACAAAAACCAAACAAAATATAGAGATCACATCACATAGAAGCATCTGCTTTATAAACAAAGGAACAGAAGTATTAGATAGAACATACACAAATGACAGACAATTGATTATAAGCAGAATTGAGCGATAAAGATATGTAAGGTAATGTACAAAATTGTGATAATTTTCTTGATTGCAGTCTTGGTCTGGCGTATGCTGGATCAAACAGAGAAGACGTGATTAGTCTCCTTCTACCAGCCTTAGCAGATACAAAGTCTAACATGGAGGTAAGCTATATAATAGTGCATTTATTTAATCATTTACATATTTATTTCATCATTAATTATATATTTATTTATATATTTATTCATTTATGTATTTGTTTATTCATGTATTTATTTATGCATTTATTTGTTTATGATTATTTATTTGTTTATTCATTAATTAATTAATTTATGTATGAATTTGTATTTGTTGATTGATTGATTTAATTTCCATAATAATGATGATAATAAGAACAAATGTTATTGCCTGGGTGTTTTGGTGGTCAGTAATTGCTAAAAAGGGGCGGTAAGTGTATCACTAGTGGCCAAGCGTGTTATTATATTTTCCCCCTTTTTCCCACAAACTGCATTATATTTGACAGGTTGTAGGAATCACAGCTTTAGCGCTAGGTCTTATCGCCGTCGGCACCTGTAACGGTGAGGTGACGAGCACCATTCTTCAGACCCTCATGGAGAAGACCAAACTAGAACTCAAGGATAACTTTGCTCGGTACCTGGCCCTGGGTCTTGCTCTAACGTACCTTGGTGAGTCTATTTGGAGTATATTTAGAACCCCCCCCCCCCCCCAACAACAAAAAAGAAAAGTATCTCATGAAATTGTATTGATGACAAAGCTACTTTGTAAATACACATTATGCTGGTACCTTCCAAGTTACTTTTATAGTATTGCACCAATATATATCCATGTTTTCTATTCTTTTGCTGTAATAATGTGCAGTTCTATGTATGTAGGTTATTTTTTAATTGCTTAGGTCAAGTAAGATTTACCTGAATTATATTGAATGAATTTAATAATCTTATTCTTCTTTGAATTTATTATAGGCAAACAAGAAGCAGTTGAGGCCACCCTTGCAGCTTTGGATGTACTCCCAAGCCCTTTCAAAGAATTTGCCAAGATTCTAGTTGATGTTGTAGCATACGCAGGTGAGTATCCTAACTCATATACAGAGCTGCCAACCATTATGTTTTTCCCGGACTTATTCTGTTTTTTTCAAAATTACAGTCGTACATTGTAGGTTTTTGCTTCTTAAAATTCTTCTTTTGTTTGATCTCACTCTTATCTTATTTTTTATTATTATATATGCATGATTTATTGAATAAAGAACAGATGTATAAGTTGTGTGTTTATTATAAGTTTTGGTAAATAATTGTTAAGTCAGAATATGGTGCGCTTAGAGACACCAGTATTAAGCGCCTTATAAATATTGTTTATTATTATTATTCTTCTTTCTTTTCTTCTTTTTTTAGACATACCGCAAGTCAACCAATTAATTAGTTAATTTTTCACCTCTCTAGATATTTGTCTATCTATAATTCAATCTGTCAATCCATCTATCTATCTATTGACTTATCTACCTCTATATCCATCTATTTATTGATTTATCTATCTCTCTATCCATTTATCTATCTATCTGTCCATCCATCTACCTCTTGACTTATCTTTCTCTCTATCCATCTATTGCTTTCAGGCACTGGCAATGTCCTTAAGGTCCAGCACCTCCTCCACATCTGCAGCGAGCACATCGAGGACGAAGACGGAGAGGAGAAGGAGAAGAAAGAGGAGAAGAAGAAAGAAGAGAAGAAATCAGATGACGGTCCAGTGGATCACACATCACATCAAGCCGTAGCGGTGCTTGGTATCGCTCTGATTGCCATGGGGGAGGAGATTGGATCGGAAATGGCTCTGAGAGCCTTCGGACATCTAGTAAGTTCAATTTAGAAGTCGCTTCAAAACAAAACATTGATAAAAGGAGATTGATGTTATGTTTGAATGTGATGGATTAACGGTTAGGTTAGTGCATGTGCACTGTAGGTTGTGCCTATCTTTTATACGATGAGTGTGTATGGGTTGATGGGGGTACTTATATGTCCTTTGTCCTTCACATTGATCTACATTTGCCACTCTCCACCCAGGTGTTAAATGGGTACCCGGTAGGATGCGAAAGTTAATGTGGTTAGATGAGCAAGTGTGCACTTGTAAAAATGACGCCTGGCTGGAATGCTCCCCAGGGAGTAGAGAATGTGCATACATTGTGGGCAGGTAAGCCTGAATCCGATGACCAGGGTAATAATATATATCTGTAAAGCGCTTTGAGAGGGCCTGTAGTCCTGAAAAGCACTTTATCAGAACCAACTATTATTATTATTATTATTAATATACCCTTGGGAAAGATCCACTGCACCAGTCAGATGGTGCTGATTGGTTAGCTAAGGATGGATCCTGATTGGTCAAGATTGGCTGTTGGTCATTCATACAATCATTACTCTCTTCCCTCCTAGTTACGGTACGGTGAGCCCGTCATCAGACGATCAGTCCCTCTTGGTCTAGCCTTGCTGTCCGTCTCTAACCCTCAGCTCCAGATACTCGATACACTCAGCAAGTTCTCTCACGACCCCGACAACGAGGTCGCTCACAACGCCATCTATGCTATGGGCATCGTTGGAGCAGGTAGGTCCTACTTCTGCCACACATCCTCTGAAAATTTGTTCGTGCCCAACTTTTATACTATTGTCTCTATACACCTCTCCATTGTCAATAATTTTATTTGTGTCTCACTTGGTGTCTAAATCCATGCTTTCTCTTTCTGTCGTTTAACCTTTGTTTCTCAATCTCGTTCTTTTATCCCCCTCTCTTCCTTTTTTCTTGTTCTTATTCTTCCTTTCTCTTCTCCCTCAGAAAAGTTTCTCTCACTCTCCCTCTCTCTCTCTCTTTTTGTCCGTCTCTTTGTCTGCCTGAATGTTTCAATCAACTATCTCCATGACTAATTAACTCTTTCCCCTTCTTCTTTCCTAATTACACTTTTACATACCTTTCATGTACCTTTTCCTCTCTCCCTCTCACTTTGCTTCGTAATCATTTTCCAATCATATTGCAGACCAACTAAGACATGATTGATAACATCAGGAATATCATTTGAGCAGATAACTTGAACAGCGGAAGACAAAACGTTTTGGAGAACCTGTATCTCAATGTCCATTACATTGTCGCTCCAACGGCTTCTAAGCTATGCAAAATAGACAGATAAATCAATAATGATAATCAATTAATTTTTTTCTTCTCGGCGTAGGTACCAACAACGCCCGCCTGGCTGCCATGCTCCGTCAGCTCGCTCAGTACCATGCCAAGGACCCGGCCAACCTGTTCATGGTCCGTCTAGCTCAGGGGCTCACCCATCTAGCCAAGGGCACCCTGACCCTCTCCCCGTACCACAGCGACAGGCAGCTACTCAATCAGGTGGCTCTGGGAGGTCTACTGGCTACCACACTAGCATTCCTGGATGTCAAGAACAGTGAGTCACATGACAGATCACATGACCACACCATATGCATGTAATACTTAGTCACCTTGAGTGATTGTATGAACCTTGCTCCTGCAACTTTTTCCTACACTAATCGATTTCTTAACTTCAACCCTCAACCCAACACTATAGCTAACCTTAAACCTAACCTAAGACCGACTCGAGCCCAGAATAATTGTTGCTGGGTATAATGTCAGGTCATTGATAATACCACTTGAGCAAATTTTCTGATGGGCTTTCAATATTCCTTCAAGAAATTCCTTGAATGCTGTGAGCACCACATATGTACCCAAGCTAGAGAGATTATACTTTGAGCTCCTCACATGGTGGATGTGAGCACTTTAGAATTATCCAGAAATTATTACTGTTATAATTATTATGATGATTAATGATTATGATGATGACGATGATGATAATTATTAGTAGTAACATCATTATTATCATCCTTATCATTAGTATTTACTATGATTAGTATAACTATTATTTCTTGACAGTCATTATATGAATTTTATATTTATTTATTTTGTAACCTTCTATCAGCGATATTGAGCAAGTCTCACTACCTGGTGTACGGCCTGGTGACAGCAATGAGACCGAGAATGCTTGTAACATTCGATGAAGAACTGAGACCGCTCCCTGTACAAGTCAGAGTCGGACAGGTAAGTACTGCAAAAGCTCTTCTTTTCACAAATTTCCCAAATCATGTCATATTTACTTTATGATATGAATGATTGAGAACCAGGCATATAACAGAGATGCCAACTAGTACGGATTTCCCGTAATTTCTACGGGAAATCGGCTGATTACGGGCGGTACGATTTTCATACCATAAATCCCAGATTTTGCCGATTTTGCCGATTTTCAAAATTAGCACTTTAAGGTTTAGCACATACTTTTGACTATTGCAGCGCAGCCATCCTTGAATCCATGCATAGAAATCCCATAGGGCTTCCGATTGGACAATTTGTTATCTAGCACACCCCTTTCACAGTGCAGGTGCATACATGTGTGTCTTTGTATATTCTGACTGTGTACGTGTGTGCGTGTGTGCCCAGCAGAGAAAGACAGCTTCGCGAGCGGGGGCCGGGTGAAATACCTCTCTTGGCCGCGCCGCTACCGGGCGGCCAGCGCCAGGCCTCGCTACGCTAGCGCCGTGTTCACTGTCGGATTTCTCACAGGCTGTCACAGCGTTCATCGATTTTCGTCGACAATCTGAACTCATGTTGGTTGGATTTAGAGATCAATCCTCATGTCTTCCACAACTAAGAAGCGTGGCAAGAAGTTACAGACTTTTAAAGAAGAATACAGTAAGAAATGGAAATGCATCGTTCCTTCAAAGAAAATATGGAGTTGACACCAACTTATGAACTTACATGTGCAAGGACGCTGCAAAAGACTATAGTAACATATCAAGACATTTTGTCATGAGTTCATCCAGTCTTTCAGTAGAATACTTTCAATATGGAGTTACATGCACATGTAACACCAACTAATGAACAGGTATGTTACTTTTATTTAACTTGTTGTGCTATCGCGCTTGCCTGCGGGAGCTGCGCTTGCCAGCGTGCAGAAAAATTTGCGTCGCGCAGAAAATTACTGATTTTGTCTCCAAATTACTGATTTTTAGCCTTATGATTACTGATTTGTGCTCTGAAAGGTTGGCATCCCTGATATAATATAATTCTTCAAGGCACAAGAAGACAAAATAATACATACACAAAAACAATTAATTGGATAGTAAATATTGAATTAGACTCGTTTTGTATAGAATAAGCACATAGTTTTTTAGTTACACATGCCTAAGACCACCACAGGGTTCCTGATGCATAACACACCACTACTGTAATGTTTGTGTGACCTATCTTACTACTATTCATTCCAAATAAATGGTAATTTAATATCAGTGAATTCAACTAAAACCTTTGATTTTCTTTTCTTTCTCAGTCTGTAGATGTGGTCGGCCAGGCAGGCAAGCCCAAGACCATCACAGGATTCCAGACGCACACAACACCGGTCCTGCTAGCGTACGGAGAGAAAGCTGAGCTCGCTACGGATGAATGTATCCTTTATCAATCAGTAGCAAATTGGCAATTTTACATTACATGGCTTTGTTGCTGGTATTTTTATGCCTCCGTTACGAAGTAGCCGGAGGCATTATGTTTTCTGATTGTTTGTCTGTCCGTACGTCCCGTTCTCATGATCATGTTATCTTATTGATTGATTACCGCCAAACTTGGGTCATTGGTTATTGTTTGTTTGTTTGTTTGTTTGTTTTTATTTCTGCGTTCAAAATAATACAATACATAATATAAAATGTGTTTACAAAGATAATATACAAAACAATTCATAAGATAAACAATATAGTCATGATACATAATGAATACAAAATAAGGAAGTGAGCTTAAACTTTTTTTATAGATATATATATATCCATATATACGCACATATACATACATATACATATATATATATATATATATATACATATACTGTACATAGCACATGCATACATACATACACATACACATATACACCTATACATACTCTCACATATAATATAATATATAATCCAATCAATGAACGCAGGAGACCGCCATTGGTTAGTGGTTATTGATTGACTGGTTTTACCATAGGTTATAGTGTTATAAAAAACCGTTAAGGGAAAACGATTTTTGAAATTTTGAATAATTCCAATCATAAATATCTTAATAATAAGATTGGCGACCAGCTTGTAAAAGTCATGGGATTCTTGACTGACATAAAGGTTTACAATTATATGATTGCAGCATGATTTAATTCCAGGATTTTGATTAGAATCTGAGGCGAAGATACCCAATCTCATTAAAAGGACCATATTGCCCTCGTCTTATGACTCAGGGCGACACGATTATGTTGCGTGCAAAAATATTCAAGGTCATCCATTACTGCAGACAATTTCCTTAACCCTTTGTACCTCTCCAGATCTTCCTGGCACACCTATCATGGAGGGATTTGTCATCTTGAAGAAGAATCCAGATTTTGAGCAATGATTCCGGGCGGGGTCTACCGTCCTTAGCAACCAGATCCAGGGACCCTGACCTTGAAAGTAGGGTTCATACTTAAAAACCCATGGGCCACATTCTACAAACATGTTTCTTTGAAGCCTCGTTCACATATCACACTGTAAACTGCCGCAAAAAAACCCATCCAAATGAATAGCAACTGCGTTCAGCAAAGACTTGCATGTATTCACTGAGCTGTGTGTTATGAGATACAGAAATATGATGCATATTACACTCAATGTCATCATGAAATAACTACCGCCGTTTTGCTCTGTCATATTTGAACGAGGCCCTAATTTCAAGGAAAATTATTCACTGTTCATTACACCCTGTCATGGCAGTATATATTTGCATACTGTAAGTTTTGACGAAAAATACCTGGATTTTTATGTTTTGCCTGAAACGTTAATAATTACCATCACTATGGATAATTTCCAAGAGGTTTTTGTCTTATAATGAAACAATCAACCTTAGTATTTGACTCTTTATATATCTAGTGAAATAAAGCGAAACCTGTATATAAAGACCACCCGAGGAAGTCATTTTGAGAAAAGTGGTCTTCAAAGGCAGGTGGTCATTATGTACAGGTTCCTTGAATACATGTTGCAATGTAAATCACTACTCAACAAAACAAAACTAACAAATTTCAGGACAGTATAAAGAACCTTATTCATTATAACCCGAGGACATGTAGCCGTGAAGAAAGGGGAATAGAATTTCATCTGCATCTTCAAGCTACGGTTGGAGGGTCTGGTCACCCACATTTTGTTTTGTTTCGACTATGAAACCACCATTTTCTCTTTGGAATTCAAATTTGGTCCTGAACCTGTTTAGGAACAATGCTTGCAATCAAATAACTATATGAAGAAAATTTATGATTGACAGTTTATCTGCAAGTTGTTTTACAATCTGGTATTAGTGATACATGTCTGTCAAACTTTCCAACGCCACAAGGATTTTCGGAAAGCAGTTTCATACAAGGCCTAAAAAATAAATGATGTAGACATTCATAATTTATTCTTTTCAAGACATATGACATGCCTGAATTAAATTTTTTCTTTTTTTACTTTTCCGTTTTGTATATTATTACCTGTTAATGAAAAAGCTGGTTGTTAATGTAAGGTCCGCTTTCAAAGAAGACCAATTATATAATTAATGTGTAGATATTGACTTGATGTAATGATGTATTTGTATTGTTGCATTCTGAATACATTGTTTAGGCATGAACATTCAAACAGATTAAATTGTTTTGTGTAAAGCACACATGTTTGTATGTATATGTTTTATTCATTTACTGGGTCATGAGTCATGATTACAAAAGTAAATTTGACCAGACTGTTAATGTTAAGTTGTAGGGATGGACTGTTTTTTGTTCAGTCTACATTTTTTTCAGAGCGGAAAAGTCACGCTTTCCAATAACATACAACACTTAGAATTATCTGCAGTAGAAACCCACTTAAAGGCAGGGTATTTTACAGACTAGCATAAACTGATAACTTCAGGACTAAGAAGAATAGAGAGCAAGAAAGAGGCAGAGATTATTAAAGATAGACATGGACCAGAGAGATAGAGAAAGAGAGAGAGACGGACAGAGAGAAAGAGAGAGAAGAAGATGGACAGACAAAGAGAGAGTGAGAGCTGTATGAGAAATCATTGAAAGAATATAAAATGCATTTCAAAGAGGAAATGATTAAACATGACAAGATAACTTAATAGAGAATGGAATGAATTCATTTTATTTTCATTAAAATAAATAACATCAAATTTGATTATTTACAACACAAATTTGAAATAAAGCCCATTAAAATTTAACAAATTGCTAAGACTCGACATGAAAGACAATGTGGTAAAAATCTAGAGAGAAAACTAATATCTGATAAATATAATGTCTCTAAAACTGTAATGTAACACATGAAAGTAACCCATAACAATACACTATTTCTAATCCTTGGGATACAAAGCAAAAAATAATGAATTTCCAAAGCTTTAACCTAGCTTCTCAAATAAGGCACTCAATCATTCAGGGAGGTCTTTTGTGTACCAATAGACCATTTTTGTAATGTAACAAAATCTAATGGATATGTCGTTGCGAAGTGCCAGAATACAAATTATTTCATTCATCTGCTACAAATAATTGTATTTCAATAGTCAGAATGCGAACTGCAGACACTACTTGCTGCCAGGTAAGACAACGATTCTGGCTTTCCTCGCTTAAAGGTACTATGTCCCTTTTGCAGCCAACCTCAAATGCTGTAGAACTTTGCAGGAATTATGAATATGTCATGTATGTCCTATCTGTGAAATTTAAACGTAAGCAGTGTCCTCATATTCAAATTATGCAAGGAAACCTGTTTACTTGCTAGACTTCACTGGCAGACACTATTGAATGAGTGACTGGCTTTTTTCTTCTTTGGTAATAACATACATGAAAAGAGTTGTAAAGGGTACATGAGCATTTGTCTACATCAATAACCCACTTCTTGTGATGGCCAAGATTAAACTGATTGAATTTTTGCGCAGCATAAAACGTATGACAATTCGGTACAATTGTCTGAAAATCAAGACTATTACTTTTGGGCTCTATAGCCCTAAAGTCTATTTGACAACTAATAGTCGTTATTTTCCCACTTGAAGACATTTTCAAGCCCCACCTTTTTTATGGAAGTTCTAAATTAGTATTATCTTTCAAATGCAGTTGGAATTTAACTTTTTCATTTTTTTGGCCTGCAAATGGGACATAGTACCTTTAACAACATGTGATATGTGCATTTTGGTACAGTATTAATCCTTATGATATTACCAAGTCCCTCAGAGACGACTTCTAGCCTTCATTACCCTGGTCACTATACACAAACTTTCTTAGTCAGATACAAACTATCAACAATCGAATGCACGAGCACACAACTACATTTCAATCAAAGATCTACAAGCACAAGCACCTTTAGCTATCGAAAGTGGTAGCTTCAAGAAAAATATCAAATGTATGTACAACAAAAACATAATTTATTTCTATCCTAAAAAAAAATTAAATTTATCTTAAACAAAAAATGGAGATAATCAACAAGTCTGCATGGATCTGAGATGTAGACTAACAATTCAAAGGATAACTACTGTATTACAAACAAACAAAAAGTAATGGAGAAAAAATGTTTAAGTGTACCAAACACCAAACCATGCTTTACTTTTGATTTGAATTAGGTTTCCGTTTAAGTATTTAATATGGGCTACAGTATTTCAGTTCATTCTATACAAATCAACACATTTATTCCTTTCAATCAATTCTACATAAACTTATCTAAACTACAAGAACAACTTGTGTAATAACAATAAGTTTGCGATCATCACATCTAATCATTTCTTATCATAACTTACAAGTGATTACTATTTATATACTTTGGCTTACATATCACACATGAATTGATAATTCATTAAATAAGAAACGCTTGGACGGACAATGGACTCGTGGTATGGACGGAAATAATATAGTATACATGCACTATACCGGTAAAAGAAACTATAATTGTTGTGACCTACCATAATAATTCTCAACATTCAAGGTGTTTACAGGCCTAAGGATTATAAATACAAAGTCAATGACATTTTGAAAATGACACTCGGATAACATGAAAGATTATGTCAATGTCCATATCTATCTGAAACATATCCTCACATTATGAATTATCTGCCTGCATGGCAATCATATACCAGTAATTGATATCATTATCATCCCTTGTGAATGCACAGTATTCTGTCCTAGCTGTAGTTATATGTATAGCATTGGCAATGTTGATGTCAATTACAATGTCAATTACAATGTCAATTACAATGTCAATTACAATGTCAATTACAATGTCAATTACAATGACAAAATTGTCAAAGGCCATTACAGTTCTCACTCTGATTGTTTACTATGACATTGTATTCTTTTTTCCCTGTTTATTTTCATCTACGATCTGATAGTGACTTTCTCTCTTTCTATCTTTTCTTCACTGCTCCACCCACCTCCTCTACCTTTGGTCCTCTTCTACTCTCACTCTCTCTCTCTCTCTCTCTCTTTCTTTCTCTCTTTCTCTCTCTTTCTCTCTCTCTCTTTCTCTCTCTCTCTTTCTCTCTCTTTCTCTCTCTTTCTCTCTCTCTCTCTCTCTTTCTCTCTCTCTCTCTTTCTTTCTCTCTCTTTCTCTCTCTCTCTCTTTCTTTCTCTCTCTTTCTCTCTCTCTCTCTCTTTCTCTCTCTCTCTTTCTCTCTCTCTCTCTTTCTTTCTCTCTCTTTCTCTCTCTCTCTCTCTTTCTCTCTCTTTCTCTCTTTCTCACTCTCTCTGTCTGCATCCTCATCATACAAAACTGATTTCATGTAACTCACCAAACTAAAGCTGCTTTGAATATTATTTTACCATAACTGTAACTGTCTATTATTATGATTATTTGTTTTTGTAATTAATTGATCTGTAAAATTTCAACAGTGAAAAATGAATTTCCAAATCGATAATAAACACTTAATTTCTATTTTTTCTTCAATTAATGTCCAAATCTATCTGAAACTTGTCCTCACATTGTGAATCACTTGCCTGGCATACATATACCAGTAATTGATATCACCCCTCGTTTGTGCGCAGTAGCCCGCCCTGTTGTTGTTGTAGCAATAGATGGATGATATCACTATGACGATGAAAACGGTTGCTAAGAAGAAGATCAACATCAGAAGCACTGTCATGACCCAGTCATCTGGAAATGGAAACGGGGATAAAGTTATTCCTATTGATTGTAACATATACGTAGTTAGTTAATTCGTTATTTGTTGCTACTGTCGTTAGTATTTAGTATAAATGTCTAATAATGTTTAATATGTTTGTTTTGTATCACTAGAAGAATATATTATTAATTGAATATTATATATTATATTGTTGCTTTTACTCTAATATTTCAGAAATAACAATAAAAACATTTTGTTTAAATATATATTATAAATTGAATGGTATAGGTGTAATAACATTTCAAGTCTTAGACTTATATTGTCAAACCTTTGCGTGTTTCTCCACTGACTTTTTAAAGTCTACTGCTATTGTTTGTATAATCTCTTGTTGATCATGCCATGTAATCTGATGATCCATGCAGAAATTGATAAATAATTGTTTATGTTTGGATTATTTCTTTTAAAGAAAATTAAAAAATGAAGAGAAAAACATACAAAAAAATGAGCCTGGAGAAAAGAAGTATAGGATAAAACAAAATACAACAGAATATAACGAGGGAAGAGAAAGAAAAATACAGGAGGAAAAAGGTAGAAGATTATTGGGGTATAAATCACTTACCACGTTCCTCTAAAGAAGTTGGTTCCAATTCTCCTTGATGTATCATTGCTTCATTTGTCCCTTCATCTACACCATTCAGGTCTTTGCCATTATTATTGGTAAATCTATTTGTTGATATACAAAATAAAAACAACAACAAACAAAACAAAAATTATGAAAATATGCAGATAAGGATGTTGGACATAAGCCAGTTTTGAGAAATAAGCAGGCTTGAAATTGAGGCCACATTAGCCTTGACAACAACACCAAAATCATCATTTGTGAATAATTGTGGTATGAATTTTGCATTAGATATATGTTTTCTCAGCAAGTTTCAAGTGTATTTCATAGGCAAGTGTAAAACGTTTTATCTAGATGCCCGTGGTAGGACTACACCTGTACATCTCTGACTTGATTTCAAATCACACTCACCTTTGCCTCAGCTCTGGTGCAGTGCTGTCAGGTGACACGGTGTCATGTGACCTCTCGGTCTTCAATGCCTCCTCCTCCTTCTCAAATTTCTGCATAGCATCTGTGGTTTAACAACAGAGAAAGAGAGAGAGAGAAGGAGAATTGAGAGAGAGCAGGAGAGAGAAAGAGAGGAGAAGAGAGGAAAATGAAGAGAGAAAGAGAGAGAGAGAGAGAGAGAGAGAGAATAAAAGAAATATCAAGTTATGCTATGACTACTACATGTACTACTACTCACAAAAATAATGATGATGATGATGATGACTTAGAGTAATCTATTATTTTTAACCATAATTTTTTTTATTTTTTATGAGACTTGATTCATATTTTGTTGTAATACAAAAATTAGTAACACACAAATGAGTGTATGAGATGGGATACCGTTTTCACCTCAATAGATTTCTTTACCTTCTTCAAATAACAAGAGATTGGATACATTTCTTCTCACAATATACCAACTTGTAAAACAAAGATTAACATATTAGACTTGTTACCAATCTCACCTCAATAGAGATCTTTCCTACATTAGAGTCAGATTGGATACACATCTTCTTACAATATAATAACAAATACACAGAAGTATAACATGAGATAGGATACCGTTCTCACCTGAATAGAGTTTCTTGCCCACATCAGCATAGATAACAGTGAAGAGATCCAGTGATGCTATGGTAACGGGATGGTCCTCTCCATAAACAGTTTGATACATCTTGGTCGCTTTCCCACAGTAGTCTAGAGCAAGCTGCAACCTAAAAGAACAAAATTCAAAAAATAAAGTGAAACCCACCTTGAGTCACATGTGCACCCAGACAGCACAATGTCTCAAACAATTCTCACTATCGACAGTATATTATACAAACCTGTATGTTATGTTCAAGCCCCATTTCAAATGCATTCTCAGAAAGAAAGAATAGGATGAATAAAGATGAATAAAGTTGAATTAAAAGAAGAAGGAGAAAAGAGAAGGAAGAGATAGTAAAAACAAAACTGTGTTTTTCAAAAAATAAGAATATGAAAAAAGAACAGAACAGAAAAAAATAACAGAAAAAGAATAAATTGGATAACAAGAAAAGAAAGAGAAGAAGAAGAAGAGGAACAAGGAGGGGGAGAAGGAGGAGGAGGAGGAGAAGGAGAAGAAAGAGAAGGAGAATAATAAAGAGAAAAAGAAGAAGGAGAAAACGAATAAAAGGGAGAAGAAGACAAGAAAGAAAAATAAGGAATAGAAGAGAAAAAATGAAAGAGAAAGCAGGGGACAATGGAGAAGAATGATTTTTTTTTAAGAGAAAGGAAAAATATTTTAAAGACGATAAAGAAAAGAGGAAGAAGAATAAAGAAGACGAATGAGAAGAGGAACAACAGAAAAAGACTTATGAATTCCAAACGATAAACTTACTTTCCCTCCTTGAGGCACAGTCTAGCCAAGTTCTCCATCTCTTGACCTTTCTTAGCATCAGGTGAAAGGTCATCATCTAGGTCATCACTCTTATCATGGCTAGACTCCTCACCAGGCTCTTCATCGAGTTGTTCATCATGCTGTTCCTCGCCCTCCCCTTTGCTTGGCTTCCTCTCAGCTTTAGAGCCTGCGAGGATTAAACAGAATACAGAAACTGACAATATCTATAGGAGACATGAAAATGAAAAAAGGGAGGGAGGGATGGAACCATATACATGTACATGTACAACATACATATAGTTCAGATTTGGCCTTAATAAGGACATGATGGACAAGTAGAGAAAACTGTGGAGACTAAACTAAAGGAGATATAAAAACATTGATAGGCTGACAACAGAGAAAGAGAGAGAGAGAGAGAAAGACAGCACGAGACTGAGAGAGAGAGAGAGAGAGAGAGAGATAGACAGAGATAGGAAGAGAGAGAGAAAAAAAGTGAGAGATTGTGAAAAATAGCATGAAGGGATGCACAGAAAATGGTTTCCAAAAAAAAATGAACTTCAATGACTTGTGAAACCAGAAAATTAATAACAGCTTTTATAAATTACTTATCCTTAATATATAATGTTTTCAAACCTAATTAGAATGCTTACTCAGGTATGCATGTTAAAAAATAATAAAATAAGTGTCACGCATTAGGCGTGACATCACGCATTTCGAGGGTCTGGAAATGCTCTCACGCACGGTGCGCGCGCTAGATTTTAAAAAAATGCTATACCTTATACGTGTGTTATACCCTCGCACGCGCGCATGCGCGCCGAAAAATGAAAATGTCACAAATTGGCGATCTTTGAAATTGGCGTCTCTGTATTCATCATACATTTATCATCATTTCCATTTTCATTTAATATGCGAGTACAATTTCTAGCCATTTTACCAGTCTCTGTTTATCAGTACTTACCTGAGTCTTTCTGTACACTAACTATATCAATCAGAGCAGTTTCATAATACATCTTCTCTGCTTGGATGAAATAAACAGCTTTCTCATCTGAAAAATCGCTATTAAGGAAAAAAAACAGTTATCATGGAGTGAAAAAAATGCTCCTGTCTACCAAGTGTATGTTTTGTGCTGCACAAAGATTCAATCAGTTGAATTTGGCCATTACAAGTAGTGGGTTCTTGATGTAGACAAATGATCATGTACCTGTTAGAGCTCATTTTATGTATATTTTACTAAAAGAAAGAAAAAAGTCAGTCAGTCACTCAATAGTGTCTGACAGTGAAGTCTAGCGAGTAAATGGGTTTCCTTGCATAATTTGAATATTAGGACTCTGCTAACGTTTAAATTTCACAGATAGGACATACATGACATATTCATAATTCCTGCAAAGTTCTACAGAATTTGATGTTGGTTGCAAAAGGGTCAAAGTATCTTTTAAAAGACAAAAACAGAAGAATTGTTATCATATTAGATTGTAGCACTAAGTGCACAATTTATGAATAATCATTATTCTTAATAAAGGATACATTCCTTGTGCTCAAAATAGATATCAGCAACAGCATGAAGACACCTTGGCAGCTCCTCAAAGGTTGACCCCTCGGACAACCCTGTGATGGCTCCAAGATAACACGCGAGGGCTCCCTCCAAATGACCTTCCTCTTGTCGTCTCGACCCCTCACGGTAGAGATTTGACCTCTCAGGTCGCATCAGGTAATGAAGTTCACGATCCAGCAGGGCTTGGATGTTATCTGGATGAATTATGGGGAAAGAAGTTTTGTTTTGTTTTTATTTTCTGTATAACAATTCATACATACAATTTACAAATATAATAGAAATCAAGAAAAAAAAACCGGCTGGAATGCTCTATTCAGAGCCATCATTGAAATGGCTCTGCTCTTCCTAGAGGTCCAGAATCATGATTGCAATGAATTAGTAAAAAATCTATAGCAAGACAAAAGTGACTACATGACATTCAAAGCAGCAGTCTTTGCTGGTTTTCTTAAGTTGAAGTTAAATACAAAGAGAGATTAAAAATAATTATATAATATTGGCTGCCCTTGAGTGGTATATCAGTTATATTTGCAAGCTGAATATAATATATCTGATATACCACAAAAGAAAGTCAATATCATTATTATTATACATTAAAAATTTGAGCTACGTGCAGTGAAATTTAGAGGATTGAAAAGATCAATTTATCAATCAATGGCAATATTCCAATCCAATAGTGTGTCGAGAAGTCTTAAAGCAAAACTTGGAAAGTCAAAATGAAATATGATTCAACTTTTGAATATAAATTGGTGTCTAAAGATAAAGTTGAAAAATTTGGGTTCCCAATTGAAGTCCACATTAAAGGAACCTGTACACAAAGGCCACCTGCCCATACATGTACAGACTACTTCTCTTGTCTCGATCCCTTGCACAGTCTTTCTGTACAGCTTTTACAGGATTACTTCAAATCAAGATTATCATCCTCTATTTTCTTCATTACAGACCGTGTTCATTGTTAAAGTCAACATAGGGTCTATATAGCAGCTGACTGACACAAATAGACAGTAATCTTTTTTAGGATTAACTGTATTAACATACCATTTTTCTCTGACTGAATCTCTGTTTTAGTCGCTTCTGTGGTCTGCGATACATCATGATCTGATCCATCCGCTCCTGCTGTAGATCTTGTCACGTTACCAGCCCCAGCATCAGGGCTTCGATCGGTATCCCGCTCCCCGTCATCAGGGACTGCAGTCATTCCCTTCTCTCCATCTGGAGTTCCTTCTTTCTGGTGATGCGTTTCATCCTCATTTATTCCCTCGTTATCCTGTTTCTCTCCAACACTACCATCTGAGCTCTTCTTGTTTTCAATCTCGACATCACCCACAGGAGTATCAGGGTCTTCCTTCTCACCCTGAGCATCTAAAGCTGGTTGTGAGTCGAGAATTCCATCTTTTGTGTCTGGTACCATGCCCGACCTTTGACCTCCTGTATCCCCACCAGGTCCTGGTTGGGGTGTGCTGAGGGGGGTGTGGTCTGTATCATCTGCGGGATTCACAGGTTCTGACATCATGGATTCTGTCAATGAGGACCAATAAAAAAAACTGGATTAAAGTAATTAATCATACCGGTACATTAATCTGAAATGATGTGCATGTTTGTGAGAAATGTTTGAAGTAAAGAAATAAACGATAAGGCACTGTACACGGAGTCTGACTATACAGTAGAGTCTATGTCCGTAAGCAAAAATAAAGTTGATACTGTTGCGTTGCCTTTGGATTCTAACACAAAGCATGCATCCAATAATTTTCTCTTTCCAAACATAAGATAAAAATCAACTCTGATCCCCTCGCAGTTATGAGATGTCCAAATCTACCCCACAATCTGTCCCACTTTTTCCCTAAAATCAGCACATTCTATGCTAACAGAAACCATGGTAACAACAGAATGCAATATCATTTCAGTGATGTTCAGACATCATAATTATAATTTCCCAATATTCAATTTAAATATTGTCCTTCCTAGCCAGGCACAGAGAACTTTAGCTTAGCCTTAGGCTTACATGATGTAGGTCTACATTAGCGCATGCGCAGATCGTTCATCCGATCTCAGCCTCATTTTCATAAGTTGATGGCACCTAGCTTAGCCGACATGGGCCCTTCACTTCAGAAGAATCCATATGTATCCATCATAGAAGTATTATACTTGACTCAAGTATATAAATAACAGTATAGTCAGCTGGGTCTAGTACTAAGTACTAGTAGTAGTAGTCTGGCCTGGGGCCTGGCCTGGGGCCTGGCGCACTAGCTGGCCAGACTCGCGGGCGCGGGCTTCGTACAGATGCTCCTGCAGTATGCCACTGCACTGCACAGTAATTTATTGCTCTTAATCTTAGTCTTATCGAGGCTTACATTGACTGTTTAGTAAAATCCTTCACATTTCACATGAATTGCTAGTTAATTATCAAATGTATGAAATTTGTGCGATAATCACCTCGAATGTGTTCTCCAAACAGTCTAAAACAAAAGCTCAAGCAGTCCAATCACAAATCTCCCCGGCGCAAAATCCTTGTTTTGGCGTCCGTGGATTTGACCTTTGACCTGGCCAGAAAAAGGTGCTTTCCCTTCGTAAGTAAGCCCGAGGAGGTGCATGGATCTTTGAGTTTGACTTTCATAACATTTCTACTTCATTCTTGTAATGGTCTAACGTTTATTACGACCTTATACATTTAGTTGGGAAATGTGGATGATAGTGTTTTCCACGTCTTACTCGAATCAGGCCAGGGTCTTGGAGATGAAGGCAGTTTACTTTAGCTAGCTTGTTGTCAACTTCTTGAATTGCACTCGACTCCCTAGAGTTGAGCGGATTGGAGGAAGGATAGACGCCTATTCTACCGGCGTACCAACAGTAGCCCCTGCCGTCTCTTTGCTCTGCAGCTCAGCAGTGGCTGTTGCAGTGGCTGTTGGCGCCACACACATATCAAGCAAGTACACTCACACTGTCATATATAATCTAGTAACTGTCTTTTTCTTTATCCTGAAAAGTGCAGGCTTCATGGAATGAAGATTACGCATTGTTTCTTTTGTTTTTGTTGATGTTAGGAATAGGAGTTATTTATTTTGCAGTGCTTTGTTTTGTGTAATTTTTTATTACGGTATTATTTTGTCTTGAATATAAAAAAATTGGGTTGTCTTTCTTTTCCAATTTTGAATTTGAGGTATAGTTTATGGAACAGGATGAACGATAAAAGATTGAAAACCTAGTCTGCTTTCATAAACCATTATTACAACAGTGAAGTTTCAAGAAATTTTTAGGAATTTAGTTAAATATTTATACACATAAGGTCTATGAAACGCAATCTTCTTTCCCAAATAAGTTTAAAATTTATATAAACTTCAGTCAGTTTCCAATTTACTCACAGTTTAAAAAAAAATCTTATGAATTATTTATTAGATCTAGACCTACTGTACTTTTTATTTATTTATTTATATACCCCCCCGGTATATATATATATTTTTTTTTTGGGGGGGGGGGGATGCCAAAGCCTAGTTCAATCATATCCATCTTCAGATTATCATAAGTTTTTCAGAAACAAACAAAAAAATCAGATCAGGTCCAGATGCTGACAATTAATCCAAAGATCCGAACAAGTTGTTTTTGTTGTGGGGGAGCTGCTCTGTATTTCGTACTTGAATTCAGCATTTTAGCAAAGCCTATTCAGCCTATTTTCGAACTGAAAAACAGAATCAGCCTCCACAACTTGGTTTGGAAGGCTGTTCAATTCCACAAACTGTTCTCATAGAGAAGAAGTTAATGATTAATACAAGTACTTTTGTCTGCTCTGCGCTTTAAGTCAGATGAAATCTGTTACCACTATAGTGCTAGTGTTACTGACCTCAAATGCCCAAATTCACAAAGGAGGTTTAAATTTAACCCATGGTTTAAATCTCTATTTTCATGTACATAACCCATGGTCTAAAACTCTCAAATTAGCGCAAAATAAACGTGACACAGTCAGAGGTCCAATATTAGATGCGCGCAAGGCAAGATACCCATAATTTGCACTAATTTTAAACCATGGGTTATGTAAATGAGGGTTTAAACCATGGGTTAAAATTAAACCTCCTTTGTGAATTCAGGCCAAAGAGAGAAGTCACATTAGAACCATAAATTTTGAGCGATTTAAAAGTCTGAATCATGTGACCACGAGCTAACCTATACCAGCAAAAGCAACGTCAGTCTACGTAGTCTCCCTTCATAACAAAGTCCTTTCAATGAAGGAACAAACCTAGATATATATATGTCTTTGATAACAACAAGACAGAATGTTATAAGGTATCATACCAAACTTCTCTTTGTGCAAGCTTAAAGATAAACTTCCCATAGGAAAGTGAAAAGTATGCCGCAGACCTGCCGCAGACCTGCCGCAGATCTGCCGCAGACCTGCCGCAGACTAAAAGTCTGCGGCAAAGAGTATGCTGAAGTATGCGGCAGAAAGAAACTTTGCTGCAGACTTGCCGCATACCAGTATGCCACAGGAACAGTCTGCGGCAGATCTGCGGCAGGATGAAATTTTGCTGCAGACTTGCCGCATACTAGTATGCCACAGGAACAGTCTGCGGCAGATCTGCGGCAGGATGAAACTTTGCTCCAGACTTGCCGCATACTAGTATGCCACAGGAACAGTCTGCGGCAGATCTGCGGTAGGATGAAATTTTGCTGCAGACTTGCCGCATACTAGTATGCCACAGGAACAGTCTGCGGCAGATCTGCGGCAGGATGAAATTTTGCTGCAGACTTGCCGCATACTAGTATGCCACAGGAACAGTCTGCGGCGGATCTGCGGCAGGATGAAACTTTGCTGCAGACTTGCCGCATACTAGTATGCCACAGGAACAGTCTGCGGCAGATCTGCGGCAGGATGAAACTTTGCTCCAGACTTGCCGCATACTAGTATGCCACAGGAACAGTCTGCGGCAGATCTGCGGCAGGGCGAAACTTTGCTCCAGACTTGCCGCATACCAGTACGCCACAGGAACAGTCTGCGGCAGGTCTGCCACAGGAAATCCCATTAAAGTCTAATAGGGCCAATTGAAACCAATCATCTCATGCATATTCATTATTACTTTACACGTGTGACAGAAAAATACATTTATCATGATTTGTTAAGCAAATTAAGACAATGCACATCATTTTTGTGATTTCTATTTTCCTTTTGCCATTATTAACCAATAGATTATTTTGTCTGATCATGTTACAATTACATTCACGTTTAAGCAATAGATATATTGATTACTAACCAAAAAACTATGATTACTAACCAAGAAACAATATACATATTTAGTATATATATGTGTACGAGCCTGTGTCACTTTAAATGTTACTCTTGAATACACTTCAAATGATCAATGTGATGAAGTTAATACAATTGAGAATAGAATATACCTAGTTGGTAATATCGATATATATTGGTATTACCTAATTGGTAATATCGATATTGCCAATATCGATTATGAAGTATCAATCAGTTTATCACTGGTTCTTCTACATGCATACTTTATTGCCACGTACTGGATATGAAAGAGTATGCGGCAGGTCTGCAGCAGGTCTATACGAGATATGAATATTCATGACGAAGAGTCTGCGGCAGGTCTGCCACAGACTCTGCCGCAGACTTGCGGCAGACCTGCCGCAGACTCTTCATCATACTGAAAGAGTATGCGGCAAGTCTGCAGCAAGTCTGCGGCAGACCTGCCGCAGACTCTTCATCATACTGAAAGAGTATGCGGCAAGTCTGCGGCAGACCTGCCGCAGACTCTTCATCATACTGAAAGAGTATGCGGCAGGTCTGCAGCAAGTCTGCGGCAGACCTGCCGCAGACTCTTCATCATACTGAAAGAGTATGCGGCAAGTCTGCAGCAAGTCTGCAGCAAGTCTGCGGCAGACCTGTCGCAGACTCTTCATCATACTGAAAGAGTATGCGGCAAGTCTGCGGCAGACCTGCCGCAGACTCTTCATCATACTGAAAGAGTATGCGGCAAGTCTGCGGCAAGTCTGCGGCAAAACTAATTTGCATGTGAAAAAGATGACTGTCTGCGGCAGGTCTGCTGCAGATCTGCGGCAAGTCTGCCGCAGGAGTATGCGGCAGGCTCATTTCTTTCCTATGGGTTGAGTTCTGGTAAAAAAAGAAAATGAATTCTCACAGAATCTAACGAAACTTACACTGAATGTTCAAGATTACAAATAAATGTCATGTGCCAAACAATTTTGGAAGAAAATGTATACTGGCTGAGTAATGATCATATATAGAAAGATAAGGAAATCAGGGTAGTACTAGCCCCGACACCATGTGTGTTGTCCCATATACATCTATCTGTGTAAGTGATTGTTACTTTACCAAGACTCTGCCAAATTTATGATGATTTTGATGACTCTAGAACCTTGCATTACTCACCATTACTTACATGCTATATGATCAACTTTTCTGATCCATTCCACACCTTTTCTTTCACAATGCAATCGAATTACCGCAGTACTCAAAATACTGTATAGCCATTCAAGACAGGTATTGTCATCTTTTACACATATTCCACTTTTTACTCATTTGATCTTACAGTGCCCATCACACAAGCATGTATAACATCTCATTTTTTAAAAAGAATATAATATTTATAAAGGCAACAACAACATTAAATTGCTATAAATTTGTTGACTGTTACTGAAATACATGTACATGTACATGTACATGTACATGTACATGTAGGCCATCATACATTTTCTTCTTTTTAAAGGCAGGCTTTACTACTTCAGCCAGAAGGGATTAGACCACCCATCGAGCCAGCGAGGTCACTGTGATAGGTGGCTATCTCATTAACTTAGCTCTCATTTAACATAAGAAAAAGAGGATCATGGGGGACCAACAGGCACCGATTTGGGAAGTTTTCTATATAGAGGGAGCAAGTAGCTACAAGTAGGACAGTGTGCCTTTAAAAGTAAAGCCTTATCTAATTTGTATTTTGAATCTTGTAGGAGTTTCCTCCACTATCGAGAAATTTGATGAGTCATCAGCATGGAGTCTTGGCATCCCATAGCTCGTGTGTATCACCCACTAACAGCAGGTTCTATAGATGGGACTGATACCAGACCACATGACAGGGCTGTAGAGAGAGCCATCAAGGTAAATCTTCTATTCATGTCTGTTCACAGCCAAAAGTAACTGCGTAAAAGCATTAGTTATTGCCCTTTGTGCTTTATAGAGACGTCTTTAAATATAAATTTGTGAAAGGATATATAGGGACAAGTTTAATATCTGGTAATGGAACATTTATTTCTTCTTTTTTTCTTAAGCATAACAAATATGCCACTCTGCACTGTGTGAAACGGGAATGTTTATAGGTTATGCTCATCTGTGATACTAGATTGGAGACTTTTTCCTTTCTGGTACTGGTAGGGCTTCTGAGTGATTTCTTAGATTCCACTTTTTGTGCATAATAATTTAGTTTCAACATCATACCTCAAACAAAAGAAGGAGAAGTGTTTGAAAGTTAGTGAGAGCTGGGGAGAGCTGGACAGAGATAAAAAAAGAGCTAGAGAAAAGAGAGAGAGAGGGGGTCAGAGAGGAGGAAGAAGAGAGTGGGGAAAAGAATGATAATTGTTAATAAAATGTAAACAAAGAAAGAGAAAAAGTAAAATTGAGATGTGAAAGGATAGGAATAAGATCTGGAGGATTTCATGCATGTTGTAGTGCAATATTAGGAAGCTATCTTGATAACAAATATTCAAAAGAGCATATTCTGATATTAGGTTACATTTTGCATTTCATACATTTCTCATTTCAGGCCAGTTATGTACCGCCCTCTGTTGACAATGACCCGCACTTGACCCTCTTTGTGGCTAGGCTCAACCCTGAGACGACAGAGAAGACCCTACGCAAGGTAAATGCTACCCCCTTTACGGACTACAAAAATCATGTAACTGGGCGGGGCTTATCGTGAGTGTGCACTGATGATTGGTAGCCTGCTATCATGTCACCTCTTCAAAAATTTGTCTCTATATTTTTATTTTTGTTAGTCTGTTCACTCTTTTTGTTTCAACTGAATCCTATGATCTTTTATACAAATTCCTTTGTTTTGTACATTTTCTATAGGCTTACAGACTAAAGGTCATACAGGAGTCACCAATTTACTGCAAACAAACTTACTGTAATAATCATTATAACAACAATACCGGTAATAGTGGGTTCTTGTATAGTGCTCATGCCTGTCAGACTTGACACTCGATCCTGGGGGGTGTTTCACAAAGATGCTAAGTAGAACTTAACTCTAAGTTTGACTTTAAAAGTCATAAAATGTTGATTCAAATCATTCATATTTTCTATTAGGATGGGAGATTTCATATTCTTGATGTGGAATTTATAAAAAAGTCTAAAATACTTCAATTTTTGCTTTTTATTTGTTTATATTTTAAGGCTACTAATGGCTCTCCATAATGTTTGGGTCCAACTTAGAGATAAGTTCAACTTAGGATCTTTGTGAAACACTCCCCAGGAGCTCCATAATTATTACCCCAGCTTTAACATGGCTGTCATTATGGTACTCTAGCACCTCGAGGAATTCATTCCTGCCCATTAACCTCACCTTGGTTGAGTGAGTCTATCGTAGATTAATGTCTTGCTAAAGGACTAATAAAGACCATGGTGAGTCAATGTTTAAAGGTTCATAGTAGTTGGTGCTCATGGGAAATCTAAAACCATTCAGGTGGTTACCCAACACAAAGTGTGGTCAATCACCAAGGGTGGACTTCAATAATTTTTCTTCTTCGCTATAAGTACATGCCACTACCGGGTGTATTCTCGTACTGATGTAGGTGATGTGCAGGTGTATATGCAGTGTCTGAATAAAGGCCTACAAAGAACTACATGTATGTGCAGCTAACTGTGGAGACATCTGTAGCTTTAACAGAGGTCTTGCATAAAGAACTGGCCTCGAACCATACCGCCATAAGGGATTTTTCATCATTATAAATTACCCTCACCCTTGAGATATGAAGGCAAGCGGGAGTATTTTCTGGGCATCGGATCTTTGCTGCCTGAGGGGCCTGTACACACATTATCATTAAACCAAATCTGGGCCCTGTTCCATAAAACTTGTTAATAATAACAAGTAACAATTACTTTTATAAGTTACTGAAATCATGGTGTTTGATTGTCTGACAGCAAATTTGTCATAGAATTTTATCACTTGTAATTGATAACAAGTTTTGATGAAACAGGACCCTAGTGTTTACAAATTATGAGGCAAATCATTAGTACTACAAATCATATAATACACATGGACAGTGACAACTGGTCTTTACCTTTAAAGCGGGACGGCACTACTTGTAGCTACTTGCCCCCTCTGTATAGCAAACATTGCCTAAGCGGTACCTGTTGGTCCCCCAAGTTCCCCTTTTTCTTATGTTAATTGAGAGCTGATATGATGAGGTAACCACCTGCCATTGACCATGCATGGAGGTCTAATCCCTTCTGGCCAAACTAGTGCAGATAGGCTTTAATTCAGATATCCTTTTTATTATTTATCTTAATTGCAGACATTTTCAAAGTATGGCGACATCAAGCAAGTGAATCTCATCCGTGACGTCGTGACAGGCTTCTCCAAGCAGTATGCATTCATTGAGTTTGAAGAGGAACGATCAGCAAGACGCGCGAGGGCAGAGGCAGATCAGAGCGTGATCGAGGAACACATCGTCTTTGTGGACTGGGAGTGTGAACATACGTTGGATGGTTGGATCCCCAGGAGGCTGGGTAGGTAGCGTGAACAAACCCTCATGCCAGAAACTTCATTTAAGTGAAACGTTTGTGATACACGTACGTGTTATATGTCCTCTGTATTATCCACAGCGATTTTTTTATGTCAGTGTTGTGTCTTGTGAAAAAACTTTAACTCCAGGAACTAAATTGATGTGAAACTTTGCAATGTGTGATATAAATATACCTGTATGTCCTGTTTATCCACAGTTATTTTTATTTATGTTGGTGTTGTGGCAGTTGTGTCTTTCATTATTTTCTAATTAATTGGTGCGTTAAAATTTCGCAATTTATAACCACTCACAAAAATCACTACTTATCTGTTCATTGATGAACGTTTGTGATTTTACAATATAATGTATATGCATTAAGCAATCTCTCTTTCTTTCTCTCTCTCTCTTTCTCTCTCTCTCTATCTCTCTCTCTCTCTCTCCCTGTCTGTGTTTTGCTATCTCTCTGTTCTCTGTATGTCTCTTTGTCTATACCTCTCTCTCTCACACTCTTTCTCTCTCTCTCTCTCTCTTCCTCTCTCTCTCTCTCTCTCTCTCCCTCTTTATCTCTCTTTCTCTCTGTCTCCTTCTCTGTCTCTTTCTGTATCTCGCTCTCTCTTTGTCTATAACCCTCCCTCCCCCTCTCTCTTTCTCTCTATCTCTCTTTCTCTACCTGTTTCTCCTTTCTCTGTTTGCAGGTGGTGGATTGGGAGGCAAGAAGGAATCCGGTCAGCTGAGATTCGGTGGTAGGGACCGACCATTCAGGAAACCTATCGTAGTACAGGCAATTAGAGATAGAGGGATAGAAAGAGACAGAGATGAAGGGATAGGCAGAAGCAGAGATAGAGGGGTGGACAGAGACAGAGATAGCGGAATTAGAGATAAAGATAGAGAAATAGAACGAGACAGAGGTAGGGAGAATAGAGATAGAGACAGGGAGAATAGAGACAGAGATAGAGGGATAGAAAGGGACAGAGATAGAGGGATAGACAGAGACAGAGATAAAGGAATAGAACGAGATAGAGGTAGGGAGAATAGAGATAGAGAGGATACGGATAGAGAGAGAGGGTTAGGCAAAGAAAAAGATACAGACACGGAAGATGGAGAAATAAAAGATAGAGATAGAGAGTACAGCACAGATGGAGATAGAAGAACGGGTAGATATAGAGACATAGAAAGAGATCATAGAGCAAGGGATAGAGGGAAGGATGAAAGCAGAGAAAGATTAGGAGATCGGTATAGAGAAAAAGATAGGGACAGATACAGGGAGAGGGAAAGAGATAGATATAAAGACAGTGATAGGGATAGAGATAGATATAGGGATAGGAGGAAAGAGAGGGATAGAGAAAGGGAAGGAGAGAGGAAAGAAAGAAAGGGAAGCTATAAGGAAAGAGAAGATGAGGAGGGAATAGATGAAGAAGTGTATGACGGGAGAGAAGTGGAACAATATATTGCAGATGTAAAAAGAGAACTATGTAGTTCAAGATGGGATAACTAGGTTTGTGATGTGGAGTAAAGGTAAAGCATCGAGTTGGTTAAAATAGAAAGCATTCCTAAGGGCTCAGTGAGATACAACTTGGTAATCCACCGCAGAGAAAACCCTGCCATGGTTCTTTTACGTGTAAATGTATTGCAACTGCTCGCATTGAAGGTCCTATGCGTATTCACATAGCACTGTGTTAAAGAAATGTGCAGCGTCTACCACCTCATATCTATAGGAGGCTTTAGATGGTTAATCTATTTCCAAAAGAGGGTCCTTTGTAATGCATGAATGAAACAAGATATTATGTGTATTGTGTAATGTTTGAGTTATCCATCACAGATACATAATTTTAATTGTAATTTTATAATTGTCATTGTGAACATTTCACAAATAAAATTGTCTTTGGACTTGGACAAATGGTGTGAGCTCAAAACCCACGTTTGAAACCGGTTCTGGTTCAGAGCTACAGCGCTAGCATCATAGTCTGAGCTATAAATAGTATGATACACTCATAATAGACAAATTAGTCAGAAACATATGTTGGCAGCATAGTTATTTATTGATTAACAAAATGCCCAGCATTGTATCAAATATTTGATAGATTTATTTATAATTGTCCTTTCTTTTCTGGCACGAAATTATGATTCACTTTACAGGTTACTTAATACAATTATCAAGAAAGTCATCTTTCAATAAATTAACTTCCAATAATGAATGATGAAAGAGCATAAAGTGATTTTTATTTTATAAGATTGATACGTATGTCTGTTTTTTGTTTAATAAAACACAAGTATGGTATTAACCGCTTTTGTACCTTGTGTTATTTATTTATCAGTCAATGATTTTAACAACAACTAAAAAAAGATAAAATGATTTTTAAGTTACATTACATTGCATAGCACACATCCATTGTTTTGTTGAGTCTTGAAAGCTAGGAGGGACCTGATCATTACACATTTATTTACATTGGAATACATACAGTACATGTTGTTACAGGTAATAGCGTGAGTCCAACATTTTACACACAAATTTAATTTCATATATTTACTCAAAGAACAAAAGGAGTAGTTTAATCTTAAATTGAGGGACATCATATATCATGAAATGTCTTTCATTTAATTTGAAATATATATCATTTATATGTACAAAAGACATCAACTTTGAAAGACTAGCTATAACAAGATCACACACCACACAAAACTATTAACTACAAGGTGTTTGTATTTTACAAGAAGTTGGAATAAATGGGTAACGGTTTTATTATCATGACCAGCATGAAAATATTAATATGGAGTAATGACTACAAAACTACAACAATATTCTAAATGTATTCATAGTTCAAACACTATTTAGGCAAGGATATTTCATTAAATATTGATGTCTATTCATCACATCCGTGAAAGCATGTAATGTCCTTTTTTTGGTTTTCGTACACCTGCATTTACAAGAACTATCACAAAGTATTCAGTTTTGTTTTCAACAAACTTCTTTTCATGCCTCTGCATTTTACTTCTAAGCAACCTTTAAACCAGGATGTTGTTTTCTTTTCCTCCCTCTCTCTCTCTCTCTCTCTCTCTCTAGTTTAGTGTTGTTTGGTCTACAACCGGTTCATCTTCTACCCAATTGGTCTTTCCCATATGGTCCACACTCAGCCCATCTACTATCCACATGGTTAAATCATAAATATCAATTTTAAAAATGAATATTAGACCTTGGGAATAGTAGCAAAGAAATGGCATTGAACAAACTAGCAGTTAGACCCACTGGAAATGAGACTAAATGAGCAAAAGAAAACATTTTAAGCATTCTTATTGGAGATTAGACCAATTGGTCATTAGCCCTAAACAGTCATTATACCAATGATAAGTAGACAAAAATGATTGTTAGACCATGTGGAAAGTAAATGGGAATAGACTAATTGGGTAGTAGACCAACTGGTTGTAGACCAAACAGCAAATCGCCCTTTTGCTCTCTCTCTCTCTCTCTCTCTCTCAAAGGCTGAACACTGTATTAATGGAAGGTAAAGGAGGTCCATGTGCATTTTCACTGAGGGAGGTAGAAGCTCCTAATGCAGAAACGGTACTGTTATCCAAGTGCTCCCTCTGTGATAATCCATGCGTCGCTCCCCCATTCTCTGGATGGTAGATCCCAGGCTGTCCATAGGAATCTGAAGTCACACTTGAGCCATTTTGACTTGGGACTAGTCCATTGTTGCCCATAGGGTAGTCCTGATGGGTTGTTTCTATTCAGGGAACAAACAACATAATATACAAATTATAAAGAATATATCTTTGGACAAACAGTTTACATGTATCGTTGTTATTTTAAAAACAAAATATGCCACTTCCAGAAAACTTTAATTGAGCATTCCATTCCTATCTAGACTGTCTAGACAAAATTCCTAATTACTGATATTAAGCACTTTTTTGTTATAATGATTCCTTCTCGCTATATAATTATGAGATATGAAATATGAGATGATAGACCAATTTACTAACATATTCAATTATTGTATGGATGTTTCTTTCCTGGGGACCTAGTTACGAGCTAATTCCATTAATCTGTTCTCAAAGAATACAATACAAACTCCAATTTCAGTCTGCATGTATTACTTGATGCTATGTCGGGTAAGCATCGGACAAGCTTTCGAGTTGTCAAGTAGAACCTCTATTTAAAAAGTATGCATAAGATTTGGATATGTTAGTAAGCCAGTTCATTGATTTCATGTGTCTCTGTCGAAGCAAAACCTGAAAGCAGTAACAATGGACCACAGACTGAGAGGGCGCTGTTCATGGTTTACCTTGGAATGCCGATGGGTTGATGAAGTTGTTCTGGTGCTGATGTCCGGGGTTCTTTCCCTGCTCTCCTCCGCACGCCGCTTCCAGCATACGCAATGTGTCCGCTTCGTCGCTGAAGTGCTCGTGCGGATGACGGCCGCCATTTTGGCTGGCGTACTCGAAGGGTCGCATGTCCTGTGCGTAGCTGTCTGAATTAGGGTTCGTCTGATGTTCCAGACGGGTGCGATTGGCAAATGAGTTACTGGTGATGACTGAGACCCTTTCCGCTGCTATTGGTTTGTTTTGACTCGCTGTCTGGTTCGGGTGGTAATAAGCTTCACGGTGGAAAAGGAGAAAAAAACATACGGTATAATTTAAAGTGAATATGCTAGATAATGTTATCAGTTCATATTTCTTCTAAACACTGCCTTTAAAATATATATACATTAATCTGTAGATGACTATCAATAACGTTTTCTTTTCTTATTGTTGCATTTTTAGTTATCTTGTGATAGTTATTCAACATCTACAGTAGACAGCAAAATGGCGTTGACGAGTGACGTGTTAATTACTTTTAGGTTGTGTCGGAGGTCTGTTTTTTTGTTGGTTGTACTCGGATGATCCCTTATATCAAGCGAAATATGTCCTATATTTGCATTATGTTTAAAGCCAGATAAATATGAATGAGAAATATGACTGATGGTTTTCAAATTTCCTCTGGTCTTTAGAAGCAAGAAGCAAGAGACTGCAAGAATACTACTATGTCTACAGATCTTAGCGGAATAAGAGGATCGGACGATTTATACCTTGGTTGTAGCTATTAGTGGAGTAGGGGTAGGTGGAACCCGATGCATCCTGCCTTTCCCCGCCCATTGCACAATTGCCATAGTAACGATCATCCCGGTGTGAGTAGGAATCTGGGTAGGCCACGCCCCCTGCATCTGCAGAATCGTGAGAGCGTGGATAATAGGGCGAACTATTGTAGCCCTGAGGAAATACAGTTGGATGGTGGTAGTAGTTGGATGCTGGGTACGGGGCCATGTAGTTTTGGGTCCTCGCAGACGAGAGATACGGCTCCTGCCCCTGAATGTGATTAACATAGGGGAAACCAGCTTGCGGGGACGTGGACGGCATGAAAGGTTGGTTGTGGGAGGGGCCAGCATGAGGCGCCAGCGGTAGAGGCGTTTGGTTGATGACAGAGTTGCGCATGACGATAGGCGAGATGGGAGGAGTCAACATTGGGTTGGTACGTGACCCGAGGGAATGATGATGGGGTGTGGTTCCATAAGGCATGAGGTAGTCTCTTTCTCCAGGCGCTAGGGAGCTCATATGTCCGGGATAAAGCGTGTTGCGGTTATGGTCGATCACTTCTTCCCGCTTGCACTGTGACTGGTCCCCAAGGCCAACTTGCTGTCTCTGTACTCCGTTGCGGTTAGCAAGGAAACAAGACCCAGCAGGATTGGATAGCGGTCTCTGAGTGTTACCTGTCGTAAGAAAGATAACCATAATATATCATTAATAAGACATTAACTGCCATGACTGTGTTCAGAAAAAAAACATCAGCTAATTGAACAAACTTAGAGAAGATGTTTGACTTAAACTGTTCACAATGCATACAACTTCATTAACAGTGTTAGAGATTGAAACAAAAAAGGACATTACATAAAAACGTTACATAGATACACGATATAGCATGTAGCCTACTCTCGATACTTGTGTGGAATGGGGTTGCCTAATGGTGAACAAAAGGCTCTCAGCCAATCAAATGCCTGGATTTCTGTAGCTTTTAACACTCATCGCATCGTGTTACAAGTTTTATGAAACATGGACCAGAACTTCAAGAGTGAAAAGATGCTGGAGCTTCCTTGTCTAACCGATTTATACTTTGTATGCCGTTTTTTGTATGTTATTCCATCCATCACCTTGAAGCAGCACTTAACTGGAAGAAGATCATTTCCATTATCCTTTCAATATACTACTGTTATTGTGTGCTTTGTATTGGAAATGTGCACCTTTGATTTTTTTTTCGTTACTCTATTAGACATGTCTTTGTGTTTTATTTGTGTATGTTCTTAATCAGGACCATGAATGAAAACAGCTTTGCTGATGATGCTTTCATCTTATATAAATTATGTTGCGATAGATAAACTAATTAATTAAAAAGAGAGTGAAACAGAGAAAATATGATGTAGGGGGACAAAGTCGATGGATTATATTACTGGTACACAGAACGATATAAAAGTGAACATAAAACTTAAAGAACGAATAGGAATTCGAAAAAGAATGCAACAACGCTTGAGAGGAGGATGGGTACATATAAAGTTGAACATACCTGAGGCCTTCATGTGTTTCTCCAGGCGATTTTGAAGGTCGTTGTCCTTTTCTGTGTTGAATTGGCTTTCCACAGCCAGGAGAATGTACTCATCAAGCAGCATCCGAATCAGATGGAAGGACGCTATGACAAGACAAATCATGAAGATCTTGTGATAATTATTATACTTATAACAATAATGATAATGATAAAAACGATAAATATAATGATAATGACAATAAGACAAATACTTTACACTTATAGTAATAATAATAAACTTAAAACAATAATTTTAACAAAAATAATGATAATATTAACAACATTGTTTTATTTGATTCAAATAATTGTAACAATAATATTATATATCAATAATAATATTATTGTATTCATCAAGCAGTATTCGAATTAGATGGAAGGAGGCTATGGCAAGACAAATCATATTGAAATAGAGGGCAACATCAACGATCTTGTAATAATAATTATACTTACAACAATAATGCTATAATAATAACGATAATTATTATGATAATAATACTGATAATAATACTTATAGTAATGATAATAGTTTACAAAAATAAACTTAACGATAATAAAACAATGACAAAACACATTGAAATGTTTACTCCCAATAATCATAAGAATCATTATAATGATAACAGTATTACTACTAGTAATAATAAAATCAACAATAATGATGGTAATACTAATAATGTAAATTGATAGTAATGTTAATAATATAGAGGGTTCAGGAGCAGAGGTTTCGGGTAGAAATAAGGAAATTTGAAATTAAGAATATTTTAAACATTCAGGCCAAAGGGCCATGTATAAGCTTACCAAAGCTCTGTGCATTATTAATTGTTAGTGAATGCATGACACGAGCTCCAAAGAAAGACCATTTCAGCAAGAAATCCTGAGCTCGCTTCTTGAAGGAACGCCCGTTCTGCTTACTCGGCTGTTACATGAAAGAAAAACAGAAAGAAATAGCCCAATAACTCGATTTAAAACTGGAAAAATTTATGTAATAATAACATCATAATAATGTTGGCTATTTTTATAACACAAATATCCACCATGCAAGATGTCCACCGCGTTCAGGTTCAGAGTGGCAAATTGGCGAAATGACATTAAGTGCGGCTGCGGGACTCGAATGGTAAACTACTTGATCGAAAGTCCAAAAATATATCCACTAGACCAAGACACCTCTACATGATCTAATCTTTACAACATAAAACATCACGCGATTTTGATGAAATATTCTTTGGAATGTATTTTTCATAATTCTTATATTAAGTTTGGTGGTCTTAAATGAATAAATAAACAAGCACCATGTTCACAAGTATTCCAAGTAAACACTACAATGTTTGCTATATTAAAAAGATGTTGTTGTTTTTTTTTCATTGAGGTTATTTTTATGAGAATGGTATGAAATTGATTGACCTTTGACATCATACCTTGATGACCTTTGACTCGACGACCTGGTCTAGCCATTCAGTAAAAGCCTCCACCGTGGCTTGTTTCTTCAGAAGTTCCTTAAAGTCATTCAGAACTACAACAAAAGAAAGACAGAGAATATAAATATACATATTTCAAAATTATTAGAGTAATCCGATTATAATTCTACTACTAATGATGATAATGACAATAATAATAATTGTAGTGATTATATAAGTACTAATTATTATAACAATATTAATGATTATAACATAGTACTATGCCTTTCTTTGTTCTTGTATAATATCGCAGATTAGTAATAGTGTGATAATAACGTCTATATGCGGTTGCAAACCAAGGCTGTAGCGCCCAGATCACTCATGGAATCATTTCTGCCCTAGTTGTACCAACTTATACACCTCGGTCAAGTGTGGCAAATATCTAAACAAGGCTTCATGTGAATCTTACATTCAGTGTTCAGTTCCGAGTCAGTTTCATCTTGACTAACAGACAGCATTGCATGAGATCCAATAGAGCACAGATCAACCTTCTCAAGGTCTTCAATCATCTGGTCAACGAGCTGCTGGTCGAACAGAACAGGACGAGCCGTCTGGAGAAGGAAACAAATATTTCTTGAGTACTTCGAATATAATAATAATAATACAGCATTTGTATGCTCCATCGATCTCGTAAACTATTGCGAGGCGCAGAAGGATAGAATTAAAATGAGTTACATAGAGAAATGAGAAGGAAAAAAAGAAAAAATGCATAGATGTACATTCAACATATAATTAACTAAAATGACATGCGAACATATATGACTTTAGATTCTTTTTAGATGTTTCTAGGGATTATAGTGATCGGATCCTCAGTGGAAGAGCATTCCAAAGATATGGCGCTGCAGAAATATAACATACCATAGTTAATAGCTCTTGGTAGTGTGTTATGAGTTAGATTTTGTTTTTTAATGTCAATATTCCTATTATTATTATTGTGTACACGCTCAAAAAAATTGTGATATTTTGTATATGTTGTATCGCTCAAATTTAATTTGATTCGTATGTTGCAGAAGAGCATAAATGCAATTCAATTCTAACAATTACTCCGGTTTTAGCGGAGCTACCCTGATAAGGCACTCAAGCATTGAATGAATTAAATTCTTCCTTCCAGGAACACATTCACCTGGATGGAGAGAGTAAAATGTCGATTAATGTCTTGCCAAAGGAAAATATGTTGTTTCGTGACATTATTGTATGTGATATTTACCTGAGCTAAGTGCAGGAACGAGGATTGTCTTTTAAGCGACTGGACAAAGCGTCTAGCCACGGTCATCTTGGATTCTTTGAGGGTGTCAGGTAGGTTCTCAAGTGATGACGTCAGCCATAACTCCCATTGTCGAGTAAAACGTCGGATATCCGTCAGTAAACTGTAGGCAATCAGAGAATGAAAATGAAATTTCTTAACTTGAAGCAGAAGAAGCTGAACCATTAATTGGAACATGTGTCTTGGAAACAAACAAATGGTGCATTATTTTACATTCATTGCATTTGATTTAAGATCATGACTTAAACAAAATCACCTTTCAATAGTAGGGCACGTGAGGGAATTGCAGAGTATGGCCTTATTATGATAATTATTTTTTAGTAGCGCCACAAAAACTCAAAAAAAATACCACAGCGTTTATAATACACTCCCAATTTGAAAAGAAACATAAATAATATATAGACTCGTAAAATACGTAAATCACTTTATATTACCGAGGGAAGCAGTCCTGTTTAAAGAATCGTTTGAATATGGCAATACAGTGTTATTTCTCTGAAGGAAAGTGGAATGTCCTATCCGAAGCAGCCACTGTGGAACGTTTTTTTGGTTGATGAGAATACTTGATTTGGCAATAATTGCTTTTTATTTCAGTCAGTTGTAAAGCTTAGGTGACGAGCTAGTGTATATACTCCGAGATAGTAACTCTTTATTTGCCACTCAAATCATCTCCTTGTCACATCGTATTTATAACGGGATAGATACATTTATACCAAAGACTTCAAGACAAACCATTCTTATTAAACAATTCTAAAACATAGCTGCCAACCATTCCTATTTTGGAATACGATTCCTTTTTGGGGGGCCATGAAGCTATTGTTTTGAACCCCAGATTCCTCTCTTTTTCTGAAATATTATGGGCGGAAACTATACAAAATAGACTGTATTCCTAATTTGGCCTTGATAAATTCCTAATCTGTACTCGAACGTTAAGAAGACAAACCTTTCAGGCATTTCTTGCATGGTAGCTGGAATAAGGATATCGATCACTGTCTTGTAGAGTATCGAATCGCATATGCAAATGAGGTCAATCATGATGGGATTATCGAGCAAGGGTAGGAGGTGATCGGGCATGCCTTGCCAGAAATGCAGCAGAAAGTTCTGGATCTGTTCAAAGTGGGTAAGACAAGGGAAAATTCCAGGATGACATAGAAATATAGAATACGCATATCCGAAACGTGAAACAAGCTAATACCACAATAAGCTTTGCGCTACTGAAATGATGTCGTGCAAATTGGGAGATGAAGAGGCTAGGAAATTGTGAGCCATAAATGCCCATATAGATCATAGTGTGATTAGTTGATTACGAATACTCTTTTCGTTTAATTCAGCCCAATATGAAAGGCTTGCTACTTAATTTGTGAAATTAGAAATTATAAGATTACCCAGGAATCATAGAAAAGAAAATGGAATACGCAAGAAGTAGGCCTACTCAAGAAAATGAGTATAGATGAAGTGGGAGCACCGCGGTCTATAATGGTAAAGGCCCTTGAATATTAGGGAAGTCCGGGATTCGAACCTTGCTCGGTGATTACACCCTTGTCGCTCTCTACCCAGGTGTTTTAAGTGGGTATCTAGCTAGCAAATAGCGGTGGTAATGATAATTACAGGGCCTGCAGGAATATTAGTATTAATCTTGCTTTGCTAGATGGATAAATAAAACTAAATCAATATTACATGTATCATTATAAAAATTTGTAACTGAGACATACAAAGTATATTCACATTAATACGAAAAAGCATTTAGTGAAAGTAAATAAATGTAAAATCTATTGTTTCTTGCCTCATCGAAGCTTGAATTGATGATCGTGTCAAGTACACACTGAGAATGAGTCTTGTACATGACAAGAAGGGTATCGACCTAGAGAGTAAAACAAAGGAGAATTAGTAGGCTAAAAAAGATGAATATATTGAATTGTATAAAATTCTCACAACACCATTTAGATTCTACACAAAGCTTTCGGACCATTCGTTCTTGCCTCTTGGTCTCCCAAATTATTCATTTTTCCCGTTTATCAGTTTATTAAGTAATTTTTTCCATTGAGCTCGTGGTAGTTGTTACAGACAGCATTGTTTAATGAAACGACCCTGATCACGCTCCTATGCACGCACATGCACATACGCACACACAGTCACATCTCTGTCTCTCACGCTTTCTCGCCATATTTCCCTTACTCTCACTATTCTTCTCTTCTCTCATTATCCACCCTTCGCCCCTCTTGTTCTTCGAGCTCATTCCATTGGATCACATTCACACCCACACGCACACCCACACATATCCATCTACCTCTCTTTATACCTCTCCCTTTTCTCTTTCTGTCTGAGCTAATCTCATTTCCTGTTTTCTGTCGCGCTCTCCCTGTTTCATCACCTACTACTTTTTCCTACACAAGCTTTCGAATCCCGGCCTAGCAAAACATCATCTACATTTGCCACTCTCCACCCAGGTGTAAATTGGCGCCCAATATGCCAAAGCGCTCCATATTTTGGCTGCCAGCTATGACAGGGATAACGATGTTGGAGCGGACATGTTCACTATATATAAGTAGGCACTGTTAATTTAGGGAGATGTTATTTGATTCAGTAGTAGAGTATTTCATCAGCTCTCTGTCTTCGCCTACTGGCTAAGGCGGACCCCGGTACGAAACTCGAGTCACGTCTCTCGGATGGTGACGTTAAAGGTCGGTCCCCAGACGTAAACAATCTGATTGATACACGTCTGTAAAAAAAAAAAAAATCACACCAAAACACACGCACACAAACACAATGTCTTTATTGTTATTATTTTGTTGCCCTTTCCCTCCATTTCTCCCTCAACTTCGTGTCGCAGCTAGTATCTTACCCTTTCCGCTGACAGAACAAAGGGTAGAGCCATCTGCTGAGCATCCGGGAACTCTGGCAGTAGTGTCCCTGTCTTCGATGACAAGGAATACTTCCGGGTGAAACCACCCTGTGGTAAATTAAAAAATATAGACAGTTAACAACCAAATTATTCTTACCCGTAATTTTTTAATTATGTAGAAAAATTGATTTGTCCCGATTTATGTTTCTTGAGAATGTGACATATTAAAGCTTGCATTTAAAAGTATTCAACAAATGAAGGCCCTAAATGATTATTCAACCTGTCCATATGTCATTCTTGTATTATGAAAAACACAAAACACCATCAAATTTAAAGGAGGTTGGAATAACTTGGTCGTTGACTGTAGGCTCACTTTCTAAAAAAGTATCGCTATTAGGGGTAGTATTATGTAAAATATATTCGCAACTGCCTTTGAAATATCATGACTCAGGGTCATATCCAATACCCTATTATGTATCCTGTAGACACTAGACATCATGTTCAGGTAACGTAACGCGTTATTGCAACTTTCACATATTTCAGAATGTGATGGGCATGGATGCTTAGAATTTTTTTATAAATATGGACGCAAATTAAAAAGTCGTTTGCTATATTACAGGTTTCTAACTATCTCTCTGATCATAATATACTCTAGGCCTACAGTTGTCAAAAACAAGTAAATAAAGAGACAAACAAATCATAATTAAAACAAAAAGAAAACGTGAGAAGAGTTAAAAGAACTCGTTAAAGGAAAAGGTGAGTTCTGGTAACGGATTGCATTGTGAAAGAAAAGGTGTGGAATGCATCAGAAAAAGTTGATCATAAAGCATGTAAGTATTGATGTGTACTGCAAGGTTCTGGAATCATCAAAACCATAATAAATTTGACCGAGTCTTGGTAAAGTAACAAGCACTGTACACCGAAAGCTATATATGGGACAACACACATGGTGTCGGGGCTAGTACTATCTTATTTCCTTATCTTTCTATCGTCATTACTCAGCCAGTATACATTTTCTTCCAAAATTGTTTGGCACATGACATTTATTTGTAATTTTGAACATTCAGTGTAAGTCTCGTTAGATTCTGTGAGAATTGATTTTCTTTTTTTAACCAGAACTCAAGTTTATCTTTAAGGAGTTTAAAAACCCTTGCCAGACACATTTTTGTGTCTTTCAAGAAAAGTGTCATAACAGGCGTGGGTGTGAGTCGTAAGACATAACGGGAATCATAACAAAAAAGGAGATGAAATGAACATCATTTAGTAAATTTATAACTCCGGTTTATTCCGCTCCGTCATATGCAAGTGCATAAACCAATCGAACAGAGTATGACGGATAGAGTTTTAATGAAACACGACATGTGGTCTATTGCAGAACGCTCCAGTCTTAAAAGCGACACATGCCGATGTTTCCGCGCTAGCTCGACGACGAAGGCCCGTGAAGAGCGCGGGAAGAAGGAAGAAGCAAAGGGGGTAATTTGGCGCCATTATTCACCGGTAAGAGGCATGTCAGATAGGAGTAATTTACAGCCTGGAATTTGTCCCTATGTTTGCATTGAGCAGATGAATATAGCAATAAAGCTGTACGCTTCCCCACTCTTTTAAGTGATCAGGACTGAACACGTGTGACACTGTTAAATGTACAGGATAGCTTATTAGTATACTAACACTCTTTGGAAGCAATAGCTTTTATTGGATGTGTTTTCAGGAAGGAAATAAGGTTTATATTAATGAAAGAAAAGGAGAGGCGGAAATATCAAAATATTGAGAGGGTTTATGTAGATGGCGAGAGTAAATGAGAAGAGAAAAGAGAGAGAAGGAAAGAAAAGGACCAAAGGAAGGGGTGTCACGGTACAAAATAAAATGACTTGACAGGTACACATTTTGGAAATGAATTGACCATACTATTTTTGCGAACGCAACACGTACCCCCTTACCAACAAAATCACAACAAAGGAAAATGGAAAAGGTAAAAATAAAAACATCAGTGGGTCAAAACGACTGCTTGGAAATGGGGAAATCCAGTCAGGATCTTTAAAAATCTAAAGACGTTTGTATCCGGTGAGGCAAAACATGTGGGTCACGCTTTTCATTAACAAATCTATTTTAGGCCTATGGTGTTTCAGAAAACAGGTCGGAGATGCTCCGCGCATGGACAGTTAAAGGTCATTTGTATAACATTTTAAAACCCATCAAGACGAATGCTGGATTCGTTTTAATGACAGTTATGTAATCATTCATTTCATCACCGACGGTACATTCTATGGTACGCAGGTCGAAGTATGTTTTCCAAGAGGGCAAACAAAAGGTATTTGTAAAGTACCTCCATCACTTTGGCAATGATCATTCTAAAATGCACTAAGTGGGACCTTTAATAATAAAAACATTCTTGTGGAATCAAGATAAAACAGAATATGAAAATACCATATGAGTAACAATCGCAACGAAACTAGTCGTTCATTCTAAAGATCCTATAGGTATTATGATTTGAAATTTAAATTTTATATTGATGTCGTCTTAGGTAGAAATAAACATTGTAATGGTGTACTGCTATCGGGGGTTTATTTCTTATTTGATCCCTTTCGGAAGAGTCATTCCACATTTTGTGAGTCGGCTTAGTAACTTTTTATTCCGAGCCCTTAGAAAATAAACCAGCTGCTTGAGTATAATGGCAAACCTTCCGCACACAATGTTTTCATGTTTGTCGCATTACCATACTGCGTTTGAAGCAAGGAGTTTTAAAAGAAAGAAAATAATCTTTAAAATTCTTAAACTGGCTACACGTTGAGAGGTTCAGAATCATTGTTTTTCGACCAAAATTGGCAACTTTTTAAACTTTTAGACACGGTTTGTATCCATGTTTATTGTTTTCAGAGACAATTGCGTTTTATTAGAGCAATGTAGCATTAAAAGAAAAATATTATTGATGCCAATTTGAGGAATGATTAGTGATCGATTTAGCCCTTTAAAAATCCCTGTCCTGAAAAGGTCAGGCAAGATTTGGTGACTATAAATAGGAGGGAGAAAGGGGAAGCACCGATTAGAGTAATTTATGTACATTGAAGGACATTCTCTGGTGGGGTTGAATGCTTTCTAAACTAAGCAACCGTTATTTCACGGTGAAACCATAACATGGAAGAACGCCATGGGGCACAACGTTTGGTAACCCAGTTACCATCCGCAATCCCTTTCTCCGGGAACGTTGGTCTTTCCACATCACCATGCGTGCATGCCGGGAGAGGTGGCGGTCAGGTCATGCCGGTGGTTTCGGGGATACAATGCGAGGCTAGGCAGACACGCTAGCTACAACTCGTTGCGTAGTGGCCTGGTCTCCCAGTTTAAAAAGACCAGGGGGGTGTTTCACAAAGATCCTAAGTAGAACTTAACACTAAGTTGGACTTAAAAATTATGGACAGCCACTGGAGCCTTAAAATGAAATATATTCAAAAGCAGAAATTCAAGTATTTTAGACTTTTTTTTATAAATTCTACATCAAGAAAATGAAATCTCCTTGATGATAAAAAAATATGAATGATTTGAATCAACATTTTATGCCTTTCAAAATAACTTTTACAAAATATTTTCAAAGATGCTAATGGCTTTCCATAATTTTTAAGTCCAACTTAGAGATAAGCTCGACTTGAAACACCCCCAGGGCATCGCTTCAAGAAACCATCATAAGTAGAAGTTCTGCGACATCCCATTGAAATGCGTGCTAAATTTAATACCCGCAGTTCAATGGTTTGGCGGCTAACTTGCAAGACAGTGTACTCATGACGCTTTCGTGACACGGGTGGCGTTAGAAGGCACTCGTTTTTTTCCGAAGGTTCATGATTCCCAAAGTTCTTTATTCGGAAACACAAAATTTCCATATCAGCCCGGGGATTCCTAACTACTAAAATGAAATAGGGTTCCAAAAATGCATAGATTTATTGTCTTAATTCGAAGATTCGTTTATCAGAAGGTTAATCATTCCGCAAATGATAACTTTATTCCAAAAGCTCGTCATTCAAAATGCTACGATGTCGACATTGGCTATCATTCTTTCACCTCAATCATTTGGTTTGCATTGCTTGTCAAACTTCTTACTTATCTTAAAATTTAAAAACCTTGAGGTTCGATTTGCTATCGTCTATGAAACCAAGAGGTGGATTCTGATCGGAATAAACATGAATTTCCGAGAAAATAACTATTGTTAGGGAATCATATTTATAATACTTCTTTGATTTTATCATCTACTTTTACCATCTGTCAAATCAAATCTTCAACATGGAGAACAATCTAATGAGCTGTCCAACTTCATTCATTTTAATTTAAAGCCCTTACATATTGTATTCGGTTGTTTTCGAGATCAAACTAAAAAGAGATTTGGATCAGAAGCAAAAATTTAGAAATCAGTTTATATCACATCGCATCCTTCACGGCTTCCAAGAAATAACGTGTAATAGAAAGTCGCCATAATTTTTCTGATACAATAAAACTGTCTCTTTGTGTCTTCTCCGTTTTCTTAATAAAAGAGGTACAAGTCTCAAGATATCGGGCTTAGTGCTTGGATACCAGTGAGTGGGGATGAGCGGGTCTGGTTACGTAAGTAACGTCGTTAACCTGCGGACCCGCAAAGTTAATATCTTAATTAGATAACCCACAGCGACGACCATTCGCACCGGGTTCGATGTGGCGGTTTATTTCCATTTGGTCTAATGTATGGATTTGTCTTTGTTAGATCCATCTACTATCCGACATTTTCATTGTAATTTTTCCTCTAAATAATAAAGATTAGAAGTACAATCTCTCTCTCTCTCTCTCTCTCTCTCTCTCTCAAGTATTTTGTTGTTTTCGTTTGTGTTGGTGCATGTCAGTGCGTTGTGTCATTGAATGCAATCACACTATACCATAATTATGACATATTTCATTCAGGATCTCCGCATCGATTGTTAACATAAGTGAAATTGCGTGTAAGGCTTTTGATATTCTTGTACAAAAATTTAATGTAATGTCCGGTTGTGTAATGTTGGATGGTTATGTTTGTATTGTATTGCATTGTATCAATTCAAACATTTAGTAAAAACCAAAAATATATAAACATTCATGAGTATAAGCAACGAAATAGGAAGAAAAAACACCGTTAAAATAGTTAAGAAATGGTTTTTTTTTTCTTTCTCTCATGTTTGTATTGCTTTAAAATCTTTTCGTCATGTCTACGCTGCATTATGGAAGGAAATCGGTTAACTTCCACCAACACATGTGCGAATGAACAAAAGGGATCAGTAAAACAATTTAAGGCGACAGATCGTTGATATGGGCACTTTAAACTACTCGATGGCCTATCCGCTTTCCTTCGCTACTCAGGAAATACCTACGCTGGCCCGCTGTTATAGCCGCCTAAGCTCTCGGGGTCTTTGTTTGCTAGAGCCCCGATACACGAGCTCTTTAAGGGTTTCGGCAAACAATATGGTTCCCGCGGTTAATATATACAAGGATGAAGTACGGTGAACAAGCGAAACGTCATGATGACAATACTTTAGCTCTTCACTAAACCAATGTTTCTTCGAAAAAAGGGTCCACAGTGGGTTAGTGCACACGTTTTGACACTCTCTATTATAATGTTACATATTTCCTTTTCCTAACTTAATGCAATAAGATTTTGTGGTTCCTAAAAGCCTTTTTAGTAATGGGGAATTTGTGACGCCTAGGTGTTTAATGAAATGAGTAAAGTTTTTAACTTTACAAGGTAAAGAATGGGAGCTATCATTAACATCAAACATAATTACAGACACAAACACGAACACATAATGTATAAATTTACGACTCAGTGATCTTACCTCGCTTTTTAATCTGGCCCCTGAAAATCTGTGTGGATTAAACCGAAAAAAAAAAACGAATCGATTTAATACACAGGAATTAGTTTGGCAAATTTTACAAAGATTTTCGTAATTATGACTTCGTTTCCCCTAAAATGCATTGAGAACCCACCGAGGATGTATCACAGCTTTGTTAAAGAAAATTAGTTATCCTGAAGATGATATTGATCATGAACTGTAAGGTTTAAAGCTGTTTTCAGTTCTTAGCTGTAATAGATGAGGATCATTGTTTTTCACCTATTTCCTTCATTCTGAACTCTGTCAATAAAGTGAAGTTTTGATATCAGTGTGGTAATGTGACAATGTGAAAATGCTGTTTTTCTAGTTGAGGAATTACTACATAAACACGATAAAATATTCATCTACCATATTTTTTTGTTATTTTCTTCTTTTGCCAAAGAAAATTATTGACACAAAACATATACACTAACATGAAACTAACATGAGAGACAATAGTTGAAATTATCACTAGTCACGTGACGCGCTAATGACCAATGACTGGTAGAGAATCTTACTATTACTCACACATTGAATGAACTACACAATACATACCTTGTAAGTCCCTTGGTAGAGTAGACTGTATGATAATAAGCACTGGATTCTTTGATACCAATACCGTAGTAGTGATATCTGCAAGAAAATGATCAGAAAATGCCCCAAAATAACTAAATAGGAACAAAATCTACATAAAAAGACATTAATAATTCCACTCTGCGATAGAAAAAGTTAATTGATTTTGTGATGCCCATAAAGTTGGAATATTTCTCTTTACTTCTTTTAATGAAAAGATTGTAACAATATGATTGATTTTACAAAGATCAAGTTTATATTTTCTTAGAACTGAGAAGATAAAAGCTCTATCCGTAACGACTAAATCATATTGTCACAATCCTTTCATGGAAACAGGTTTAATAATGACAAATTATCATAAACGCTACGGGCAACTATGTATGTGTGAAACGTCAAACAGACATTTTTTCTTATGCTATTTCCAAGTAAACATCGTTCAGTGCAACGAATAATGTTAAAGATATATTTGTTCTATTCCTTTTTTTCAAAGTACAAAGTTACAATAGTAGTTTTAGATTTGATTCGCAATTAGACATTTTTCAAGTAAAGAAAATGCATTTCTACAGAGAGTGAATTCCTAAAGTGAATTATACAGACATATCTGCCCCCCCCTCAAAAAAAAATATATATATATGAAGAAAAAAAATATAGAACGGCGTTTCTGCCTGAACCTACAATACATGTACATGGATTTTTTTGTTTAACTCTGAATACGATTTTACTATTTGACCAGTGATTTAATTTTACGAATTGATTTTCATGTTAATTTTAGACTAATAAAATTGCCAATAATTATATGTGTCATTCAAGTGATTAGTCAGTTAAGGACAGAACCACTATGTCTTTATCGGTAGACAAACCAGGGTCGTCTTCTTTATCAGGTATCTCTTTGAAGTGACCGTCAATCGCTATGGTAAATACGGTCCGGGGAATATAAATTGTGTCCCAAAGCAGAGGCAATTGGTGATGGATATCTATTTTCTCTATCGTCCTCCGTCCAAAGTTGTAATTTTAATTCACGTAGCACAAGACTTTTTGATTTGATAAGATTAATTTATCTATTTTTCCACTCCATATATGAAATTGAAATAACATATATAAAGTTACTAAAAAATATTACAATATATAGGCATAATAGAACAAATGAATTATACAGGTTAGGTAACGAAGAGTGATAGGTATCTACGAATTAACAAAATAAGTTTACAGAAGTCATTTAAGTTTGACAATAAGAAAAAAATATGTTCGACTTCGATACAAAAAATTGCTGAATTGGGCTTTCCTCCAATTGTTAGCTATGTACATGTATTTATATTTCATTTTTATATATTTTCTTTGTATAATATTTTGTATCTGATTTTGGAAATAAAAACAACAAAACAACAACAACTTCATTATAAAATTGAAGTGAATTTTAGCCATCAAATGTGTTGGGCTCCCGACACATTAGAGAGGCTTGAACTTTAAACATGATGCCAATCTCAGCTTGTTTTTTTCTCGAAATAAGTTGAATTAATAAGTGGACAAGGTTTGTACAGTGACCAATATTTACAATGACATTAACATCCGAACCAAGGTTAATAAACATCGTAAACTTTGATAACAATGGAATTTACGAAACAACATCTGAGAGAACAAGAAATCTCTTAATGCGTGACGCTCATTACCTTGTATGATGTGATTTCTTGTATTTGTGTGCGAGTGCGTGTGTGTTGTGCGTGTGTGCATGCGGGTGTTTTGTTTGTATGTTTGTATTGTTTCGTTTCGTTTGTTGTGGTATTTGTTTTGTTTGTGCTGTTTTGTTACTACGTCGTTGTAATCATATGTATTTGAAGAGATGATAATAAAAGTCTTTAATTCAATGGCTGACCCACGTGCAACCTCCCCCTTCCAATATTTGTTTTCAATCTCAGTAGATGGTCCAGAGATCGTGCCACCGGCCAAGAAAAGGAAGGGGAAAGAGAAGAAGAATCATGAGTTGATGGCCTTTCTTCTTCTTCTTCTTCTTCTTCTTCTTCTTCTTCTCCTTCTTCTTCTATTTCCACTTCATCTGTTATTAGTAACTATCATAGCTTTTCCTATTTTATCAGGAATTTCTCCCTTCCTCCCTCCCACTCCCTGTCCCCCTGTCTACACCCTTCCCTCCCTCTCCCTTTGACTCTTTCGTCTCTCTTCCTCCCTCCGCCCCCCCCCTCTCTCTCTCTCTCTCTCCCTCTCTCTTCTTCTAGATCTCTCCCTCTTTTCTCTCTTTGGATAGAATTATATGAAACTATCATTAGCGATATATTAATGTAGTGTCTTACTTTGAATGGCCTCTCGTTCCAAGTCGTCTTGTAGTCAGATTTGGGAATTTCTGTCGAATTGTCTGGGGGAAAAAGATAGAAATGGAATATAATCAAACGGAAACGTGATGAGTTATGAATGCGCTTTTGATAATAATGCAATCAAGCAATATTGATCTTTAACTCTTATCTTCTCTCTCTCTCTCTCTCTCTCTCTCTCTCTATTCTTCTGTTTTTTTCTCTCTCGCTATCTCTATTTCCATTCTACCCCTCTCTTTCTCCCCCTATTCCCCCTCTCTCTCTATCTTTGTATATAACTTATTCGCTTCGTGTTCCGTTTGTCCGGGAAACTGATTTTAAAAATAATGTTATCTTCGCAATTTGTATCTCCAATGTTTTTGCTTAACAGAATGGGAAGATCCCTCGTTACGTTGGTTACAGAATACGTATTATTCACTGTTGTTCCAAACACATTGATAAAAGTGTAGTAGTTTGGAACGGTTCGCATGACGACAAAGTAAATTACATTCCACGATCAGTCAAGGTAAGACAACATGTCTGCATTCGTAGTCTTCGACGCAAACTCTTCGAAGTCGGCAAATCTTTATCGATACTCGAGTTAACTGTACTCAAACGAATGAATAAATATGCTTTGATTTACATGTATTTCTCCGTAGATTATGTAAAAACCGCGCAGGCAGGAATTTGTAAACGGTTGTGATTCAGCTTTTCTTTGTCAAAACGCATGTCAACACTGAAGGTGTTTTTTTAGCACATCGCTCAAAGAGTATTTCTCAATTAATATACATGTACTCGGAGAGAAAATAGATGTTGACAAGTTTTAACGCAATATGTGCGCTGCTCATTTTGCAATCATTAGTTAGTTATACGATCTCAACTCTCACATGGTGTTTAAAATACTGCGCCATTCGCTGACACAGTCCTACGTCACGCAAATCATGCCTCGTGTGCAACGGGTATGAGAGACATATTGGCGCTAACAAGTTACGTCAAAGAATAAAAGTTAGTCTCTTAGCAGATGAAATGCTGATGTCAATTTTGTTTCATTGTATGACAAATACATCTATAAAGCGGGTGATTGTATTGTGATTTTCCCAATCCTATTGCAAAGGGTTCCCGTGATAGACCTGTTTTTATCTATGTTTCAATGTTTTTTTTAAATATGTAAATCATGTGCAATTCGGCATGACTACCGCGAATTCGATTCTTCTGAATAACCATCAATCAATCAAACAAAACAAAAAATCAAGCAAACACGAAAAATCAATAAATCAGTGTTTCTCCCCATAATCCATGTTTATCTACTATTAGCTATTATGATCCAAATTCACCTGCTGTGCGTAATGGTACCTCCATTGATGAATTCCACTTTTTATACATAAGCATGCTGTTGCTGTGCCTGACAAGCCTATGGCAAAGCTTTATATTTTTCAAGAGAAGCTTTTGTTCAAGAAGCATGCATACAATTATCAAACAGGTCTATGTCCAGGGGGGGGGGGGCTACAAAGATCCTAATTCGACCTAAACATTATGGAGAGCCATTTGTAGCCTTAAAATAAAATATATTCAAGAGCAAAAGTTTAAGTATTTTAGACTTTTCATATATCACATCAAGAACATGAAATGACCTTGATAATAGAAAATATGAATGATTTGAGTCAACATTTTATGCCTTTTAAAATATCTTGTACAAATTTGTTTCATTAATGCTAACGGCTTTCCATAACTGCTAAGTCCAACTTAGAGTTAAATTTAGGATCTTTGTGGAAAAAACACCCTGGTCTACTTGTAAAGCACTGCTGGGTCTGAACGCAAGACTACGTGTAGTTTTTCATGACGCACAACACCACGCGAAAGGACACCATTATTACGTAACATCGGATATATACCTCGTCGATTTACTCCTAGGCCGTGAGATTTGTTTGTCCACCCCGCCATGAATAGATGATGGCGAGAAAACAGTGGACTTACAAGATCTAAACACTGATTAGTTCTCCTTATCAATGTCGGATACATGCAGACGCAAAGAGGATTTATCAATATCTAAATAGATGAATTACAAGTAAAACCACTGTAGTATAACGGTGAACCTACAAGGTATTTTATTATTGGACGAGGTTTGTTTAAGAATTTCTCAGACTTGTCGTCATTATTGGAAGGAATTCTTCCAATGCTCAAAGGATGACGCTGCTGTTTTGTCGCCAAAGGTAATCGCCCCAATCCTCACAACAAGAAAAACAAACAAACATCCGTAAACTAAGACAAAGCAAAGTAACTGAAATACAATTACATATGCATGTAGGATATGTGTGATACCCTGCGAGTGGATAGAATGTTGATTCTAACAATTGGATTCAATTTTGTATTATTGTTATGATTAACTTTTATCTATTAAAAACTGCTTTTGTTGATTAACGTAGGCCTACTCTGTTCACATTGATGTATATTTCGCATGTTTTGTAACTTGTAGGTTAATTTGTAATATTTTGTCTGATATATATCATTGTTTGTCGTTGTAATTTGTTAGCATAGCGCTCAAAGACTTCGGTGGAAAGCACTTCATAAGCACCGTTTTGTCATTATTATTATTATTATTATAGATTATCGTGTTTTTTTTGTGTGATTTTGTTTAACAAAATGATGACGTTGAACCTAATTAAATGATTGCTTGAGGGTAGACACGTGACTCCGCATTTCCAAATGTGTTACTAGTCATTAGAAAGTGCTACTGGCCGGTATTTAGCATTTACGAGATCCATGTATTCAGCTTTCTTATTCACATAGGCCTATACCAGTTTAAGATATTGCATTTTTTCGCAATGATGTCATTTTACAATTTGAATTTAAATATTTAAATACCATAATGAGCATTTCACTCATGCTTCCCGTCTCCCTTACCATGGCATCGGAAATGATATCGTTTCACAAACACTACATTGAAAATGTTCACGAAGACAAACTTTTAATGAATATGTTTTTAAAAGTTCTACTTCTAATTATCCAGGAGTAAGATAAAATGTAATCATTTTTTTTGTTTAAAGACCGTCAATACTACTGGGACAGAAGGGATTAGACCACACAGCGAGGTCACTGACAGGTGGCTATCTCATTAACTCAGCTCTCAACTAACATAAGAAAAAGAGGATCATGGGGGACCAACAGGCACCGATTGGGGAAGTTTTCTATATAGAGGGAGCAAGCAGATACAAGTAGGACAGTGTGGCTTTAAAGGTACTATGTCCCTTTTGCAGGCCAAACAAATGAAAAGGTTAAATTTCAATGGCATTTGAAAGATAATTCTAATTAAGAACCCCCTTTAAAAAATGGGGCTTGAAAATGTCTTTGAGTGGGGAAATAACGACTATTAGTTGTCAAATCGACTTAGGAGCTATAGAGCCAATAAGTAATAGTCTTGATTTTCAGACCATTGTACCGTATGGTCGTACGTTTTATGCTGCGCAAAGATTCAATTAATTTAATTTTGGCCATTACAAGAAGTGGGTTTTTGATGTAGACAAATCCTTTACAGCTCATTTTATGTATGTTATTACCAAAGAAGAACAAAAAGCCAGTCAGTCACTCAATACTGACAATAGTGTCTGACAATGAAGTCAAGCAAGTAAACGGGTTTCTTTACATAATTTGAATATTAGGACAATGCTAACGTTTACATTTCACAGATAGGACATACATGACATATTCATAATTCCTGCAAAGTTCTACAGAATTTGAGGTTGGCTGCAAAAGGGACATAGTATCTTTAAGTATAAGGAGAGTTGTCAAATGTAACGCAGTGGTGGATGCGAAGGGGTCGTAAAAACGCGGCTCTCTTTCTTCCTGATTTCCATGACAGAAGTATACATAAGGTTTTGCTTGTTCCTGTATTTTGAACCACTCCCACTCCATACCTTCAAGTTCAAGTTCAAGTTTTAATTGTTCCGCATTTTACAAAAAATATAGACATACATATAAAATAACAAATTATACAAGTCATGTAGTATAAATGGGCACGTCTCAATGATTCTCAATTCATATAATAGATTAAAGACCGTCACCACTACTGGGCAACAAGGGATTAGACCACACAGAGAGCCATCGAGGTCACTGTGACAGGTGGCTATCTCATTAACTCAGCTCTCATTTAACATAAGTAAAAGAGGATCATGGAGGACCAACAGGCACCGATTGGGGAAGTTTTCTATATAGAGGGAGCAAGTAGCTACAAGTATGGCAGTGTGCCTTTAAGTGAAAGGTGAGGAACCTGTATTGTTTATATCCTATAAAATACGGTTTGGAGTGCGTTGCTCTATTTTTCAGAAACTCAAATATTATACAAATATACTGTTTTTCGTGGGCTCCTTTGTTTCTTGAGTAAACTCCAAGAGTGAATAATTATCATTGTCAGTATATTTAATTAGAACAAATTTAACCTTCCCTTTGCCGTGAGTGCTAATATGCACAGTCACTCGTTTTCCAAGCGTGCCGATCGGCACAAAACTCATCTAAGCATCAGATCACTCATAAACTGTAGCTGTACATGTCAACCTTTTGAACACCTGTTATTTTTACACTGGAGACATGAAAATAATCTTGAATCCCTTAGTGTAACTATCCTACAGGAAACGCAGTTTGGCACAGGGACATCATTCGCATGACACATAAAGTTAACATGAGATTGTTACCTTGCCAAACGTAGCAGCGCATGCTGGGTCAAGAGTCTCCTTGCGGCAAAAGTCGAGGTAGTGTGAATAAAGAATACACCGTGGCAAGCATACTCCCTCACATATACAGTAATTCTCTTCCAACCTAAGGGGATGAAGTGAGTGAGGGATGGTGAGAGAGAGAGAGACAGAGAGAGAGAGAGAGAGATGTGGGGGATTGAGAGAGAGAGAAATAGGAATACCGTCAGCAGTGCGAATAACATTTGTAAAGAATTATAGATGAGAACATATTTTTATTAATCAATAAATATATAATATTATTCTCAAACGACCTCAAAATAGTAGTTTAGAACGATGTAACGCCCTCCCCCACCCCTCACCCCTCTCGCAGTAACCCAATCCTTACTAAACGTATACGAATCAAAGTAAGTTGTAATATGACTCAATCTGACGCCAGATAACATTACAATAACGCACGATGTTCATTATAGAGCTTTCATTGAAATAGTTTTTAAATTTCAGCTGTGATAGTTTTTTTTTATAGGATACATACACTGTTGCCCAAACAAAGTTGGAATACTTTTTTTTTCCTTACCTCTTTTCATGAAATGATTGTGACAAAATGGTTAATTCTTGATAGATAATGTTTCTGTCTTCTCGGAACTTTATTGGTCAATCTCTATGAATCTTTAAACTACTAAAATTCTGAAAAAAATGTCAATTCTACTCTTAAGAAAAATGATATTCTCACAATCATGTCATGAAAAAGGTGAATAATTATATCAACTCTTTTGGCAACAATGTAGACTAGCATAATACTGCTTATAAACTCACCATTGCAAAGTTAGTGCAGTTTGTTTCTTCTTGTCTTTGACCATTTGGGCTACGGTCTTTTTGCCAGTCGTTTTCTTGGTTTCATCTTTCTTAGTCTTGTGCATTTCATCTTCGTTTTGGTTGTCTACGTCTGTCTTCCTAATTCCATCGTCGACGGACCCGTTTTCGAGTTCTATTTCGTGCTCATCCTCCGAGGAAGACTCTGCCGTCTCACCTTCTGTGTAAAGATATAAGTTTCAAAGGGCAAAGAGTTTAGTCAGATCCAACTGTTTACTTACATATCCGAATTATATGTATACTGTTTGAAGAAAGGTTGTTCTTGTCTATCCGAAAGCTTGCCCGATGCATACCCGACCTAGCAACAGACAATGTATACTGAATGGATTGCGAGTATTGTAGTTTATTCAATAATGACAGGTGAATGGAATACCTAGTCACTAGGTCCCCAGGAAAGAAAAACATCCATCAATTCGTATGTTAGTAAACCGGTCTAATGATCACAATTATTGGCGAGAGAGAGAGAGAGAGAGAGAGAGAAGAGAGAGAGAGAGAGAGAGAGAGAGAGAGAAAGGGGGAGAAAGAGAGAAGGGAAATATAGACAGAAATAGTATTGAAATTTATGGCAAATATAGTAAGGAGGATGGAAAAAGAGATGAAGAGTGAGAGAGATGGAGAGGGAGGATGGAAAGGGAAAGTGTGCGCGCGCGTGTGCGTGTTAGAGATAAAGAGAGAGAGAGCGCGGGACTTTAATGTACAGGTGTAGTGGTCGACTGGATACGTCACCGGACTGTGGATCACAAGATCCGCGGTTCGAGTCCCGCCGACATTGATCTACATTTGCTACACTCAACCCAGGTGATGTAAATGGGTACCTTGCAGGAAATCATTCCTTGAAATGCTAGAGTGCCGTAATGGCAGCCGTGCAAAAGCCAGGGTAATAATCGGGAGCGCCAGGAGTGTCAAGTCTGACAGATATAAGTGCTATTAATACAAGAACCTATATTATTATAATATAGAACAAAATAAGATCTGAAAAAGACTTTCTTATCGAAAAAAAAAGTATTAAAAAAAACAAGATGAAAGTGTGCGAGGGGACCTAGGAAGGTGCGGATAGGAAAGAGGGGAGAGGGAAGGGAAAAGATCTGAAGTAGAAATGATGAAGAAAAAGAAGAATTTAAAAAAAGAGAGAGCGAGAAAGAAATAATAAAAAGAGAAAGAAGGAGAGATAGAAAAAAGAAAGATAGAGAGAGAGAGAAAGAGAAAGATGGGTGGGGCTGACATAGAGAGACAAGGAGGGGTAATTTTGTTGGTTTAAGGAGCTAAACGGGCTATAAAAGGGTCAAATATCACAATACCGACCTCGTGAAGATGTTTTCAAACTTTCTGGATGGTGACTCATCCTAGAATCTACAGTGAAATGTTGATAAAGCCCATTAGGCTTAGGTAACATGTTAGATAGCCTATACTGATCACACTCATTAAGCTAGAACAAAGACAGATGAACGCCTCGTAATTAAATCGGGAACACTAGCATATGGCCATGGGCTTCGGTGATCAGCGCTCACGACTTTAATTCTAACTCAAACATGCAAGGGTTGGCTGAGAATCAACTTTTTGTCCATTCTTAATTAAAATAATAATAATAAGAAGAAGAAGAAGAAGAATGATAATAATAATAACATCGCTTGTATAGAAGCCCTAAAGACAACAAAGTACCATAAGCGCTTTCAAAATTAGAGAATGTGAAGGAAAACCTAAAAGTACTCGTTCCTAGCCTCATAAAATAAGTATATCTCATTATGCCGAGAGAAAGATTATGTTCAAAGGGGATTTTTGAAAGAGGCAAGACAAGTTAATTCTCTCATTTAAAGTGGAATAATTCTTTCACAATTTCGAGGCCTCCACTGTAAAATGAATTGGTTTCGTTATAGTTTGGATTTGGGAATTAATTAATTTTTGTTTTAAATATATTTACCAACAGCAATACAGTAAAAGGATGTTTACATATACAAGAACATAAACTATTGGTTGGTAAAAGGGGCCCAATAAACGCACGTGTGCTAGTCGAACGTAACACATTACACAGCTAAAACAAAGTATTTTGATACAAACAAAGACTTTTTTTTGTTAGAAAACCAAAATGATGAATTTACTCTTACAATCGATAATTATTTGCAACATCAGTTTAATTTTTACATGTAGAATTCCAATCTATTTGTCTTCCAATCATATTAATGATAACATTTATCCTGAATTTATTTAGAATTACTAAACTATCTGAATTTTGCACCATCGTTTATTCTTGTTTATTTATTTGTTTAATCATTATCAATATTATCATAATTATTATTACTTTTTATACTTTACATTTTATTTATTAATTTATTTGTTCATTTGTTTAATTATCTATTGAATTAATAGTTTGTTATCATGTACATTATATTATAACCATCACAATTTAGTCTCTTTGGGCCACGAGAATGGAATCTAAGTAATGAACTCCCCCAATTAACGGAATCTCTTCAATTATTACAACTCCAATATTTATTATATAATTCGCCTTCTATCACTGAAGAGAAATATTTGTTTCTTTCGCATATTCAACATGTTCAAAGTCTGTGTAATATCGCTATACATTTTTAGTCTCTCAGACGAATTTGAAAATCTTTTAATCTATCATCAAGTAAGGGTTTGGGCGAAATATTTCACTTTTATCTTTTCACCTATATATCTGTTTGTTTTAATACGTTATCCTTTTACGGTTGTTAATGTAAATTCGAAACTTATCGGCTTCAATGTTGGATATTACTGAATTAACCTTATCAGAGCTCATGAGGAAAAAAATCTCATAATTTTTACATTTTTTATCTAGGATATGTGAAAATTTACATAAGCATCAGTTTTATATTTTAGAGCACATTAATTCACAACCATGTTATCCAATTTCATTCTATTTTGTTGAATCGAAACAGGTAACAAGAAAAAACGCATAGTCCTCGGCAGTCCTTTTTAATTTGTGTTATACATGTACGGTGATGTTAAATTATATATGATGCAAACCAAGTTTTACAATTTACCAATAATTAATCTTGCATTAGAAATGTCAGTTTCGGACGATTTAGTCTATAGAGAGGACGTTTGTATATTTAAACACGTATATGTCCAAGTTACTGTTCCGTACGTCACAAACCACATCTAAGATTTTAGTATATATATAGATGGTTGTAGTAAGCTAATACCCATGACAGAGCTTTTATCATACAAAATAAAACGGGAAATATGAAATGAAAATACATTTTGGTGTCAATATATAATGTTCACAACACCACATCGGACTTGCCCAAAAGATACGTTAGTCGAATTGTAGTTTTGTCTTAAAAGTCAAACGGAGAGACAATGTAAAATGAGCTCTTAACAAAATAAATATTATATGAAAGGTGAGAAAAGGGCTTGCTGCATGGCAAAATAAGCGCTATTGCACATGAATGCCGCCAATACTAGGCTAAATCGGCAAACTACCGTATCCCGAGTATTTTTGTAAAGTTTTCTCTGACAATGACAAAGACTTTGATGACAATTACAATGACAATGATGTGCATTTGTAAATTATACTTTTTTCTCATTTAAAACGCTTTATTTATTTGTAAGTAATCATTCGCAACCAGATGGCCGAATTTCAGATTCTTTTACAATCAGAATAAATAAAATGGATACATGAATGAATAATAATTCATCGATATCAGTGAAAATGCAACATTGTGAGTATATATAAGTGAGCTTATTTCATGATATAGATGCATGACGTGGGCCTAAGAGTCTCGATAGGCATAGCAATAGGTTCCAGCAAATATGGGAATTGTAAATAACAACAACAGTAATTCGTAGCAACTTTTATGAATCCACCCCACTGTGAGAAAGAAGATATTAAGGGAGATGAAGGGGGGGGGAGAGAGAGAGAGAGAGAGAGAGATTTAGGGGAGAGGAAATAAGGAACGGAAGATGACATGGGTGAAAGAGAGAGAAGGGGTCATTTTGATTGTTAAATTAACGGTCCTGGAAGAAATTAAGTTAACAAATTTAGATTTCTGCTCCTTTTGAAACATTATTTATCATATATTTTCTATTATACAAGTGTCGAGAAAAAAAATCAGTTATTTTAAACATGTTAAAGAGTGCATTCCACGTTCCCCTTTCCGAATTGGGAGGGCCCCATGCACCCCACCCATTTTTAAATGTTATCGATACACCACTGCATGAAAGAGGAGTGGTGTAATTAGTATGATTATGAGTTATGCTAACGATAAGAGAAATTATAGAAGGAAAGAGAATAACAACATATAATGATAACAAACAAAAAAACTTCTGTTGCATTTTGATGAAAATCTTTTTTCCGACTTAATAGGGGCAGAAATAGCAAATGGTAATAAGTGCACAATGTGCGAATGAGATTGAAGACCATTCTAATCAAAGGAAAAGATACTTAAAAATGACGTTTTGAAGAATAATATTTGTTATGAAAGGCTTACCGCTCATGTTGCTTTGGAAGAGCGTTTTCTTCGCGGGATGTTCACCGTCGACAACCAACTTGATCACGCTCATCGACCGCTTACTCGCCATCCTAGCTAGCCCGTTAATCTCCCGTTGGATTCTCGCACCGTTCCGCTAAACTTCCCTACCAGCTCCTATAACTCCTCCTTCGTGGGCGTCCTTGGTCGTGTTTGAAGCCTCGAGTACCGGGGGACTGTCGGGGAGGGAAAGACAAACAGGGTGGTAGTCAATGATTAGCTATAATTGCTCCAAAGGCCCTTAATGTGAAGACTCATACACGGGTATTGACACAGTAGTTCATGTAACAGAACAGTTTATCATATACAACCGTCTCTCTCTGTCGAATGTTGAATGTCACAGAGACCTTCGCATTTTTGTTTGACACCTTGGCTACATGCAATTATATTACATTGTTATTTATGTTATTTGTCGTTATTTGTTTATGTTATGTTAATGTATTGTTATATTTTATACAAATGTGAGTCTTGAGATGATTTATATGCCTTCTTTTTATTTGCGCATGACAATAAATAAATTCAATTCAATTCAATGTATGACTAGTATTTGTTTGTAGGTGTAATTGCTAATTTTAGCATCAGAATATCGTTTTACATCAAATAATAAGAATTTCATTTTAAAAATCAAAGAAAAGGACAGTGAAGTCTGTTTTGAGTGCAATACCGGATTGCGCAACAGGCGGAGTTTGCAATGTTCAGGAAACAAGGATAAGTCTGATAGAAAAAATAACAAACCAAAGAAAATGACTGACAATAGGGAAAAAGGGACAGGGATGGAGGGGAAAAGGAGGAGATATAAAGACAAGCAGGCGGGTAGGAAGAATATTGGGAATACACGACATTTTACTATTTTATTTCTAAAAGACTAAATGCTTATCCTCATAGTTTTAGTAACTGTTGCGCCCCTTTTTGTTTAGGTTTGGAAGCACCCTGGGTTTGAATAAAATTTGTCTTTACTTGAAAAAGGCTGAAAGGCGAAATTAGTATATTTTGTATCACCTAAAAGGTTGTTTATTAATTCTTCTTCTCTTGTCTATTTTTCGTCAACAACAACATGGCAATATATGGAAATATATATTTATATACGCAGTAATTAAAATATCCACCTGCAAGTTGAAATGGGGTCAGCCGACCCCACGTCGACCGACCCTGAGTTGACTTCTGAATTTAGAAAAAAATCAGACAAAATAGAAGTAGTTTTGAATATGTAAATATTTTAAAAACCACACAGCAATATAATTTGGAGTAGGCTTCTGTATTTCGTATTTATACAGTCATATTTTCAGTGTCATTCATCTAACTTATATTTGTTTCAAATCATTTTTATGACTATAATATTGTTACTTTTACCATTGTGAGAGATTATTAACCATTATTGAACGTTTAATTCAATGTTTGAATAAAAATTACTGCTCTTGATGGCGGCTGTTCACATGTATTACAGGATGAGCAGTTCATAAAACCCATTTCATTTTATTTTATTTTATTCGGGCGTTGTCTCACGTGTAACCTTGCACCACCATTGCCCCCATCCCCCCCCCCCCCTCCACAAAAAACCTCATACAGGGAAAGCCAACTTGTAAGAGGGTATTTCAATTGCTGCATTTATATGTATGATTTATGTTTATTTATTTATTTATTTCTGATATTTAAACAGGGTGGCACATAATCACCAATTTGGTGGTCCCACATGAGGCTCTGTTTGGTAAGAATAAAATAAGTAATAGCAGGAAAAACAAAATTCATTAATTCATAAACATGTAAACAGGTAATATACAAATTAATTGATATCCTTCCGCTCATTTTCAACATTAGAGTTAACTTTCTTTTGGGGCACCCTGTACCTAACTTCAATTCATCTCAACAATATGCTTCAATCGCCACCATGTGTCATGCAATTGGCCATTAATCATTAGTTGGTCTGCCACCGACAATGCATGCCATCACTTTGGAACATGAGCTCTTTTCATAATGTGTACAATGTACAATTGTCATTGTGATCGAGCGATTCGTCATTTCTTCAAGCGTTTTTAGAAATTAAACCCCCAAAATGTTCATCGTGGGTCGACAAGGTAGTTTTACTTGTAACAAAACGTAATGGAGATATATATATAAATATAAATAAACTGCTGGTCAAAAGTTTTGTTACATCCTTTATTTTGAGATCTCTTTTTAATTTTTGGTTACTGACTTTTGAATATCCCATTTTCGTAATTTATCAAAATGTATGCATATGCCTTTGTAAAACACCTCGATACGAATTATTGTATTCACCTGTTATGAATTAATGTATCTCAATAGTCAGAACTGAAATTGCATACAAGTCATTAGCTTGGTAGAACAAATGTTATTGCTTGCCCTACCTACCAACATGAAATTATGCATTTTGCTTTCTAATTGTTCTAAATTATATTGAAACACTAGCCATTTTAAATTTTCAAATCAAACATATTTTATAAATAAAATGAACACAACATTTGTCAAATCTTATAACTGTTAATATGTCTTCTTCTTATTCTCCTCCTCCCCTTCTTCGTCTTCTTCTTATTATTTTTCTTTGTCATTTTCTTCTTCTTCTTCACCTTTTTCTTCTCATCCTCTTCCTTCTCTCTCCTCCTCCTCATTCTTCTTCTTCTTTTTCTTTTTCGCTTTTGTGTTCTGTTTCTTCTTCTCTTCCTTCTTATTGTTTTTCTTTTCCCCCTGTCCTCGTCCGCCGTTAGGTGTCGGTGATGATTTCTTCTCTGTTTTTCAATTCAATAACTTAAAAGTGGGCGAATGGCACAAGTATACTGACATGACTGAGAAACAGAACATGATACCATTCTCTTTTCAGTCATATAGGCTATATATATATACACGTAGGTCTGTCGAATCCATTTCGTTATTTTTTCCTCTCAAACCAATTTTGTTTGCTTTCTGAATCAAGTATTCTCCAAATCAAACAAATCAGTGTACATATCTTCTCATAATGTCAACACTCGAATTAATATGATTGAGTGGTGTCGGGTCAAAATTGATGGAAATTTATGTACCAATTCAGATGCCCTTCAGGCTTCACGGGAGATACACACTCCTGTATATACAGTGTGTTATTCTAAAAAGGATACTCGAATTCTCCCAACAATTACTGGAAATTTGATTTCGTCCTGATTAATTGTTATTAGTCATGTCAAAGTACAATTCATCCTCTTTCATATGTTGTGATATTGTCATACATGAAAGAATTTGAACGGTTTTATTTTAAAGTGAATGATGTCAAAAGTATGTGTAGTTAACACAGAGAAATAATGCGTAATGTATGTCCATTTTAGTATATTTGCAAACGAGCGAAACAAAATACCGAGACACAAAGCAAAGCTGAGTGATATTTCTTGATTTGTTTTAATATTCATACTCTTTCAAAATTTTAGTAACCTTTAATAAGACATGAGTCCATATGGCCCGAATGGACAGAAAAATCTGATTTAAGAACAGAATGGAAATGAATGTGGGGAGAGATTCAATGAATGGCCATTCATTGTGTTGATGCATAGATCCATCTCTCGTGGGCGAATCAATTTTTATATTACTGGTTTAAAATGATTTTAATTCGATCTCAGGCTTTACCATCACAATATAATATGATTTGAAAGGGCATAAAATCTCCTTGTTAGGATACATTATAATACTTACATTTTCATATAATTTATGTGTATTTGACGAGATGTTGCAGGAGGATTGTTTGTTCCCTTTTTGTTTAGAGGAAAGACATTGTATAATTTATATACATTAGTTGGGAGTTAGGAATATGATGAATGCTCACGTTAACTTGTGTATGATCTTCCATTGTAAATAATTATTTTAAAAATTCATAGAAAACTAAGGTGCAGGATATAGTTTTTTTTTTGTGGGGTTTTCAGAAATATTTCTAAACACATCATGCATTTCAAGAGATTATCTGACAAGCGTTTAATTCAAGCCAAATCGCACGAATTGTCCTCTTTATAATATGCCCAACTGGCCCCTTTATATTGTGTATTATTAAAATAATGGAAAGTAAAGTTCTTAAGTGACACAGAAATTAGGAATGTTCATTTCATGACATTTTAAAAACAAGCGGCATCGGCGCTCGTAAGGGTGAATAACGGGGATAGTGAATACATGACATACAAATATCTCTTCTTTTCCTTTTATAGAAATAGTCCCCTTACTTCTAATTAAAACTAGATAATTCTGAAATTTCGATGATTTATACATGAGTTCATTAACTCTCTAGGCAATTATACAAATAACTTTGAATTACACTAACGTGGTTTTTCTTTTAATATGCTGGATCTGTGTTTACTTCAAAACAAATAACTGTTCATCTGAGTTATCGTTACTGCCGGGACTTTTAAGAATGAATCAATAATTAAGAAATTTTGTTTTATTGCAAGGGGGATGAGTTTATTTGGAGGATGCGATTATTAACAATGTACAACAAATTAAAGTATTTAACATTACTTACCTCACTCAGAAACTTGCATCTATTATGTAGGTGCTGAGCATGTCCACTTTAACGATAGGGTACGGAAAAATACCCGATTAACAGAATAAGAGAGTCAGATTATACCTTGGTAGAATGGTTTTACACCAGTCGCCAAAGTTACGATCCGTTTTTGAAATCACGTATAGATAGAAAATGCGTGTTGATCTCGAATGCAATCTTTTTCAAAATCCTGCTTTTGGGGATCGTGCCACGAATTGATATCTTTTTACGCGAGACAAACTCAGGCGTCTTGCTATTAAGGCCATGCTCATATAAATTAACTATTCTAAATGCGGTCCAGTTATCAGAAGTTGTATTTACACAGCGGCAACCTCTTACGATATTACTACATCAATTATGGCGTCTGTTTGTTTGAGGCTTTAAATAGTCGTACGCATGCGCAGTAATGGCTCAGAAATGGACAAAATATATTATCACTGGATTTATGCAAAGCATCACTATGAAAATCATAACAATGAAGTAGCGGTATAGTAGCAGGAGGAGGAGGAGGAGGAATGGAAGGAGGAGGGCTATATTGCTAGTTTAAAAGAGTTTTAGTTCGATGATCTCAGGTTTTTTTCAGCAGAATTATATTTTTCTTCGAAATAACGCCATTGTATCCATTGTATATTATGAGGTCTAAGGGCCAAGTCATGGCAGGGACAATTGCAGAAATGCATCGAGCATTCATCGGAAGTCCTCCTACCATTTGTAGTCTCCTGTCTCTTATCACGGTCCATGCTCTTATGTACATAGTTGCGACTGATAAAAATCAATTTCTACTCTGTATAAGACGCGGGGCCCTGATCTCACATGTAACCTTATCTTTATGAGATAAAAAATGCATGACATTGCATTACATGCCTATTTTCCCCACTATTAAAAAAAAAAATCATTCTTTCATTTTCGGTAGCATAGGTACGGGGGCATGGCGGGGGCGGTGGGCACACACCCTTACCCATGTTGACGAAAACAGGGAAAGGCAAAATAGAGGGATAAGGGGACTTGAATTCAGATGAAAGGACCCTTCTCACACCCTCTACTCCCTAACGATATACCTTGTTTCTTTGTATTTCATCCACCAAGTGAGACTGGTGCATCTTTCCTTCAAAAAAGGGGGGGAGGGCCCTTCAATGGCTTGGCCAACATCCGTCATGTCTGAGCTTGACTCGATTTACTCGTCTAAAGACACATTCATTCAAAATTGCTTTTGATGATTACCTGTGTTCACATTGATGTGCGTTTTATATGTATTGTAGTTTGTAGGTTTATTTACAATTTTTTTGTTTTGTTTATCAGTCTATTCTGTTTGTTATAGCGCTTAGAGACTTTGGTGGTAAGCGCTTTATAAGTAACGTTTTTATTATTATTATTATTATTATTATCATAATGATGAAGCTAAACCTGAAACTCATTTATATGATGCGTGCATGCACTTCAATTCTCTTCTCTCATTCTAATCATACATAAAAGGGTGATGTTTGATATCACGTGTATGAAGAAATATAATTCTACTGGAAAACGGAATAACATTTTTCTTCCTCCAGTTTTCAACAAATCAATCATACAATTTATTATTTAGCAAATGATTTCCTCTTTTCCTTGACGGAAAAAAATGGGTATTTATCCACCTCTCTCTCTCTCTCTCTCTCTCTATCTCTATCTCTCTCTCTCTCTCCCTCTATCTCTCTATCTCTCTCTCTCTCTCTATCTCTCTCCATCTATATCTCTCTCTCTCTATCTCTATCTCTCTCTCTCTCTCTCTCTCCCTCTATCTCTCTCTCTCTCTCTCTCTCTATCTCGCTCTATCTCTCTCTCTCTATCTCTCTTTTTTTACGAGTTTATTGCTTACACTTTATTCAGATATGAGATTTGACAATATGAATAGTAATAATATATGACCAATGATAATAAAAAGTACCCCAAAAAGGAATTTAATATCGTAATTCAAATCGAAGATGACATACATATTTTTAAAGCAACATCTATGAAAAGCTCAGTAGACAAGAATTGTTAGATAAATATTAAATAAATGAGTTTTACCCCCCAAAATATAATAATATAGTAAGATAAGAAACTGAATATCTTTCCTAATGGAAGTACTGTAAGAAATGTAAATAAAATGCAAGCTACGTTCTAGTTGTAATTGAAAGTATCTCTGAAAAGGCTAGGATATAATACATGAATAGCTAGTTTACCCCTCCACAAGAAAAACAAAATATATATATATAATAACACTAATAACAATAGTTAGGACCTGCTGCTACTAAGATGCTCAAGACTATTACATCTACAAAGTGCAATGATTAAGTCAAGGAAAATATATATTGATAAAAACATGGTATTTTTCTTTGAAAAGGAGGTCAAATGGTCGAAGTTCGGCAAGTCAATTTACATGAAATTAAATAACTTTTAATCTTGTTATGGCAATTAAAAGGACCATTTAAAGATAGTTTAGCTGTGAACGTAAAAAATAGCTGGAATTACTGTAGTTTGCATCACTATAGTGATACTAGTGCTCATATTTCAGGATCGTCAGGTCAAAGGTCAAAGGTCGTAAAGATCGATTGACATGTACGTATATATTTGTTTTGCTCTCCGTTATATTCCAATAACTATTCAAGCCATGAACTTAACCCGAGTTAAGCGGAGGCAAATTGAAGACGCAGTCGCATTTGTCTCATGTGTATACTGCGTGTTGCACTTAATTGTTTGTCATTTTAAAGTCATTATTTCACAAACATAATTTGCAACGATTAAATTAGTGAATTAAACTGTTTGTTTAGACAGTGTGTATCAAAGAAACGCACAGTATCAAATATGTAGTATGTCGAAATTAAAATTCTTTTCGATCACTGATTTTTGTTGTTGAGAAATGTAACATAAATATTCCGGTTTACATAAGCATCTTCTAAGCATCTTATCTAGAAATGTGTCATATATTTTACAATTCAAATACATAAATACAATAAAAGTTTTATAGTGGAATAAGAATGCACTTTAATTACTGCGATTATAACATTGTCAAGTAAGATAGTGATATATACAATAAAAATTGGTTCCCAATAAAAATATTAAAAAACAACAGAAAAGGGATGCAGCCATTTGGGGGGATGTTTAGAAAGTATTAATAGTATAAATAGAATTATCTTAAATAGTTTACAAATATGAAATAAGAGGATGCAGCCATATTTGAACAAGAGAAGTGAGTGAATTTGGGCAAATGCTTAGAAAATATTAATAGTATAAAAGGTAAACACCTCAAATAATATACAAATATGAAATAATAATAGGATGCAGCCATATTTTGGCAACAGAAGTGAATTTGGACAAATTTTTGGAAATTATTAATAATGTAAATATAAGTCTGTGAATATTGATGTGCATCCCCTCTTTCTTTTCTCTTCTTTTTCTGTCTTTTCCCCCTTTTACCAATATTTTGTTCCTCCATATTTGTATTATTATGTATCCTTTGAGGGTAGTCATACTATCAAGCTTTGCTTATTTTGTCAACCCTCCTGTTTGATGTTCTCGCTTAGTTACACACAACCTTACTTTATTCTACATATATTCTTTTGTCATGTGTGAATTTGCAATATTTGTTTGTTATATATTTGTAAAAATGCAAAAGAAAAAGAAAATCAAACAGAAATAAATAAATCAAATTAAAAAAAATCAAATCAAAACACATCAAATAATATATAGATATGAAATAATAGGATGTAGCCATATTTTGGCAACCGAAGTGAATTTGGACAAATTTTTGGAAATTATTAATAATGTAAATGGAAAACACATCAAATAATATACAAATATGAAATAAGAGGATGCAGCCATATTTGGGCAAGAGAAGTAGATGTGAAAAATGTTTTCACAACCATTTTGAATTTTCCTAACCATTTTTCCATGAAAATAAGACATAAGACAGGCTTCTAACAATCTTTCAACACTTAAATGTCTAAAATGGTATATATATAGCATATGTATTGCTTTGTGACACTTTACAATCACCTAACATGTAATTAAATAGTAATATTATAGTTGGGAGAATTAAGGAATCGATCAGATCAATTTTTTAAATGTTTATCATTAATAATGGTATGTTTTCACTCAAACTTTCAGATTATCTTAACTTGTACATCTTGCATTGAAGTCACTACCTTAACACCATTTTCTCTCATCTGAACAATTTTACCAAGTTCCTTTCAGAAAATGTTTAGACACACATCTACCATAAATTTAATTTTTGCAAATATGTTTTCATACAACCCCTGTCTATTACGTCATCAATAACTACAGAAAGTGAAACTTTCTGTTTGGAGCAATTTGGAGAGGAGCTCGCAAGATACGTCACAGTGTTGCCAATTTGTGTTTCCCTTAAATTAGAATGACATATTGCTCAAACTATCACTACTTTGTTTCACTATTGTTTCTTCGTCAATTAGTAACGAGGATGAAAACGGAACGGTCTTCGTCGAGACCTATGATAAGCATGATATTGGAAATGGAGGGCGTTTCACAAAACTTGTCATTAGTGACAAGAGAAAGTTTTTGTTATAAGCTACTGAAATCCTTGCTTCTGATTGGTTATCAGCATATTTGTCACTGATTTTTTTTTCATTTGTCATTGAAAAAAAGGCTTTGTGAAACATCCCCCTGATGTCGATAGCGATGTTGGTTATTAGAGAGCGATGCTGATGGCGTCTTCGTAGAGGGCGATGTTGGTTATTAGAGAGCAATGCTGATGACGATTTCGTAGAGGGCGATGTTGGTTAATTAGAGAGCGATGCTGATGGCGTCCTCGTAGAGGGCGATGATGAGGATGAGGAGGATCCCGAGCAGAAAGCCAAAGTTCTGAAGGCAGAAGATGATTCCTTTTCTCTCTCCTTTGTAGGCATGGAGAAGAGGAAGCTGGAAACGAAATAAAATAAAAAATATTATATTAATAATAATAATAATTATAATTATAATAACGATAACAATAACGATAACAATAACGATAACAATAATAATCATAATGAAAATAATGATAGTCATCGTTGGTTCTTGTATAGCGCTTATAATGTCTGTCAGACTTCGAGGAGAATGAAATCCCCAAACTATTAGCCCACTATCTTATTCAAAATCATCAGCCATCAATAAACAAATCTTGAAATCGAATTTTTGCTGAACTTACCATGTGCACTAGTCCAACGTAGAGGAACGTGCCGGCAGTAGCAGCGAAAATCCATTCCCGCGCGTTCTGCGTCTGCGCAAGAGGGATCCCGACCCACAGACCGACGAAACACGTGCATGCGGACAAGAGATTCCAAAACACCGCTGTGGACAAGCGCATGCCCTGGTTGAGGAGAACAGCTAAGTCACCTGCAAAGAACAAGGAATTATAGAGAATGCAACGAAAATAAGCATAGGAAGAAATTAAATCCCTATATATTCCACACAAATAATCTCTCTGTGCTTCATTGTACCGTGAAACATGCCTATAAAGACCACCCAAGGGAGACAAGAAAAGTGGTCTTTATAGGCAGGTGGTCTATATGTACAGGTTCCTTTAGTACATGTTTCAAGGAAGAATCCTTTTCAAGGGAAACAGAAAATGGGGTCTTTTTAGACAGGTAGTGTTTCTATACAGGTGGTCAGTAAAGCAGGTTTGACTGTATTTAGTAGTTAGGCCTACTTAACTTATGTGTGACATTTACAAGAGTCCAACAGTTTGTTGTTGACCGAGTACAGAGAAGAAAAATTATTACATTTCAAAATTCACAACAAAGTAGGTCATTCATCAATTTGAGAAATATAGAGTAGGATTATTCAAAGGTAGAGCACTTTATTAAGACAGTGTATTCTACTGACATTACTTAAGATTAACGTATACTGCCATCTGCTGCTCGCGACGGCTCGATGTGTCGACAGCCATGTCGCACAATGCATCACCAACTGATTAGCACGCGTGATATGTGCATGGGTACATGAACCGGAAGTCGTTCTATGTCTACGCATCAACCGAAAGATGGTGCGATTTGAAAATACATTTCAGCAGTGGTATAGCGATGTCGTTGAAATATCCTGCCTTTAAAGTAACTCGGTAACATTGTTGAATAAAAAAAACTGTTTGATTTTTCTAGGAAACGTTTTCTAGGAAATGTATTATAGTATTCCCGACCATTTTTCGATTTCCCCAACTGTTTTTCCATGAAAATAAGATAATAGTTCAACACTTAAATGTCTGGAATGGTATATAGAGACTATTCATTGTTTTGTGACGATTAACATTCTCCTAAAATGTAATTAAATTGTAATAATATAGTTGGAAGAATTAAGGAATCGATCAGATCAGTTTTCCCCAATTTGTATCATTAATAATGGTATGTTTTCACTCAAACTGTCAGATTATCTTTGATTATACATCTAACATTGAAGTCACTATATAGCACCATTTTCTCTCATCTGAGCATAGTCACCAAGTCCCTTTAAGCCCCACTGCACTTTTAAGCCCCACTGCACTTTGTATAGCTACTTGGGCCCTCTATATAGCAAACAATTATTATGCCTAATTGGTGCATGTTGGTCTCCCATGATCCTCTTTTTCTTATGTTAATTGAGATATGATTTGATGAGATAACCACCCGTTAGTGACCTTGCAAGGAGGTCTAATTCCCCTGGCCAAACTAGTGCAGACGGAATTTAAGATCCATCGTTACTTACCTAGCTCGTGGGGCAGCTCGTGGCAGAAGACAGCGATAGTTGTGCTGAGACCCGCCGGGATGCCGATGGTGAAGGCGGCTCCGATCGCCAGTCCGTCTCCGAAGTTATGCAGGGCATCTCCCATCACGATCATCAAAGGCACTGTACCACAACCTTTAGAAACAAACATATTAAAGATAAAGTTGAGTTCTGGTAAAAAAGGGAAAATGTATTCTCACAGAATCAAACGAAACTTACACTGAATGTTCAAGATTACAAATAAATGTCATTTGCCAAATAATTTTGGAAGAAAATGTATACTGGCTGAGTAATGAGCATAAAAAGATAAGGAAATCAAGGTAAGTAGGCCCGACACCATTTGTGTAGTCCCATATACATCTTTCTGTGTACAGTGTTTGTTACTTTAGCAAGATTTGGCCAAATCTACTATGATTTTGATGACTCCAGAACCATGCAGTACACACCAATACTAACAGGCTACATGAACAACTTTTTCTGATCCATTCCACACCTTTTCTTTCAAAATGCAATCGGATGTTCAACTTAGTCTTTAAAGAACTGTAGTGATGGATTATGGTTTGTGTAAAAGAGGGCTGGGATACCAATCCGGAAATAACTGACAGGATCAGAGTCGTTAATTGTTACATTTTATAATAATAATAATAATAATAATAATAATAATAGCCTAATAGTCCACTCCAAATTTTATTAAACCGAAACGGAAATTCTTTTTGCCCAATTGATCGTGAGCCCGGCAGCCACTGAGCAGCGCCAGATCGACGTTGCTCTATCCCTTATTGTTGAACGCCAAACAAGGTAGCAACAACTCCCATCTTTTAACGTCTTTTGGTATGACGCGGCCGGGGTTCGAACCCACGACCTCCCGGTTGTAAGGCGGACGCTCTACTGACTGAGCCAACACTCCGATTCGATTGGATCCAAATTTGAATAGGGAGAGCAACCATTATCGTATTTGAAGGAGGGGCAAGGGAGCACTTTGCCCTTCGTCACATTTTTTTCTTCAAAGACATATATATATATTTTTAATGAATTCAAGGTAGTGAGGTACTATGTGGACATAAAATAGCCTAATCTCGTTATGATATGTGGCCATATCCAAGAAAGTCAAGTTTCGTTTTCTTACACTTGCAGAACTTAAATGAGAAAAGTTTAAGGTATGCAGTTTTACCTTTCAAGCAATGACTCTGCGTTTCGTCACCATCCTCAGCATCGGTCTTTAAGAAGAAGAAAATACATTGTCAATATATATATATTTTGTTGTTTGAATATATAAAATATAAGATAAAGGTTATTTTAAAGGGCAATATGCCAGTTTTGAGAAAGCAGATGTTTAAATGAGCTTCAAATATCCACAGATATTTGCACCTTTGAGATGTCCCACTTTGTACATTTTTGGATAATCACTACAAAATTGATAGAGATTTTGTTTTTTATTGAAAGACTTTATTTATTTAATAAAACATGCACAAATGCAACTCAATTATTACAAATAAATATAACATAATGGTAAAAGGAAGCATGGTTACAGCATTTTGTACATGTTTCAGATTATCTACTGATAAAACAAACTTTTTGTTTTTAACGTTTCAGCATATTCTTAAAGGAATATAAAATAATTGTTCTCCTTTTCATTTTCAGAGAATATATAAAGTTTCTTTTCAGTCTTGAAAGGTTTCAGTTAAATCAATTACTTTCAAATGCATATCTTGCATGTGCCATCTTGAAAATAATACTCTCAGTAGTGCGTCAACGAATGTGCCGTCGGTTCACAAATACAAAATGATACATAGCTTTCATGAGCATGTAGCAAGCATTCGTCTCGATGTCATTCAAATGTATTGAATACTTAATTTTAAATAGCAGCTTTGTTTAGTATACTTAATGAAACAAGCAAAACAAATCGTTCTATGTCATTTCTAACGAACCCATATAACATTCAATATTTCATAAATATGATGAATGATAAGAAACCTCAACTGTATGAAAATACCAATGATATCATTATTTTGTCGAAATGTCTACGATGTTCTTTATTCAAATATGATGACACTCTGGAAATGTCATTCCGTATTAATCACATGTACAAAACTAGACCGAATGCATAGTCTTCTTACCAGGTTTTTCTCCGAATCGGATACTTTGGATGTCTTCTGTAATCCCGTGATTGGTGTCTGGGAAACCTGCATGGTGATAGACCTGTTGCCATGGGCATGCGAATGTTTGCAGCACTGATGGATGAAGAGTACAGAAAGATGAAATGGTTTAGAGAAATGCGTGAAACGTGTCCTTCAACCTCTTTGAAGGGTAAACAGAAAGGAAAAAGGGGTTTGGAGAAAGAAAGAGATTGAGAGATTGAGAGAGAGAGAGAGAGAGAGAGATAGCGAGAAAGATATAGATAGATAGATACAGAGAGAAAAAGAGAGACAATAGAGAGAGATATATATAATTTATATATATATATAGAGAGAGAGAGAGAGTGCGCGTGTGAGAGAGTGAGAGGGAAAAGGAGAGAGAGAGGGGGAAGGGGAGGGAAAAAAAACCCTCACGCATTCTCCTCTAATCGGCACTTCTCATTATTTTTCTTCTTATTTTCATCATCATTATAATTATTAGTAGTAGTATTAGCAGTAGCCTAGTGGTAGTAGTATTATTATTGTTATTAGTAGTAGTAGTAGTAGAAGTAGTAGTAGTAGTAGTTGTAGACGTACGGTGGTAGTAGGAGTATTAGTAGTAGTACTACTACAACAACTATAACAGACTAACCGAGGTCAAGCTAGAAACTCTCTCCACCAGAAAGAAAGCATAGATCGCCATCTCGACCGCCAGGCATTTCCAGACGTAAGCTAGCTCGGGATTGGCCGGTCCGTGGACGGTGTGATCATGCCCAGAACTATCATGAGCATGCAAGCCAACAGCCTGGAATAAAATGAGATGATATCAATTATGAAGATTACATGTAAACACCTTACCATTTTAAATGCATTCTGAAAAGAAAATAAAGGTAGACTTTGAAGAAAAATTGGGTGTAAAATTGTCTTTTGGAGGAATTACAAATTCAATATCAATAATCCATTTTGAGTACAGCTTAATGGAAAAGGCGATCAAGCAGAAATGTGTCATATTTTGGTGTACAAGTTGGTGTTTTGGTTCATTTTTGATTAGCATTTAGAAATTATTAACGGTTAAATTGTATGAAGTAAACAAAGGATCAACATAAGTGAAAATAAAATGGCGCGTATGGATCCCAACTCCAAAAGTTGGGTTCCGTACGTGCGCCCTATTCTAACCGTACGGTTAATACGCGTGCGTCAACTCGTCTACTCAACAAGCCGATTGACTGTTTACTGAAATTATATTTAGACTGTAATATCTTTTTAAAAGACGTAACGTTTAAAGGCCCGCTGCACTACTTGTAGCTACTTGCGCCCTCTATATAACAAACAATGCATAATCGGTGACCATTGGTCCCCCATGATCCTCTTTTTCTTATGTTAACTGATTAACTGAGAGCTGAGTTGATGAGATAACCACCTGTCCAGTGACCTTGCAGGGCAGTCTAATCCCTCCTATAAACTACGGCAGATAAGCTTTAAAGCTCATAGATGGAATACATAATAGCGACAAGGAACCCCTTACATCAAGAGCCAAACTTGTGTGGTTATAGGGATAGGTACACTTTATCATTTCACTTATTTTGGGAAATGTAATATGACCCTAAGCTTCACCTGCGGAATCAGATGCAATACTGCATCCCCCGTGAGTGTTGCTACTGCTAGGGCCATCATGGTCTGTAAAACTGCCTCGTAGACGAACCCAGACATGCAGGGGATGAAAGCGGCACCGAGAACGGCTAGGAGACTGATGATGAGCACGGCTAGATTACTGTAACCCCAAACTGAAACCAAAAAAATGGTTAGGTTTAATTGAAGATAATGTTGAATACTGGTCATAATATTAAATTATCAGGGAAGTAATTGCACAATTCTACGTTTAAGTGCCTCGTTACAAACTGTGTCGTTCACCTGACAAGACTAATTGCATTTCAATTGTCAGAATACGAATCGCATACATATCGTATTGTTAGGTAGGCCAAGCCATTATTATGTGTGGAAGTTCAATATGTATGGTAGTTACAACTTTTAAAATTCACAACTTTTTTAACGGTTTCTCTGAACTCGTTCAAGCTTTTCGGATTTCTTATGGAGCAATTTGCTCATTAAGGTTTCATTTCCCCTTAAGAAACGGCTTACTTATCGGATCATCGCATCGGGTCTGGTGGTCGTGTTACAAGACTCTTTGTGAAAACATGCCCCTTTATTCACGAAATGTCGGGGATAATGGTGGTGAAATATACCCCTCCCATCAACGAATAGTCTGATCCAATTTACCCGACAGTTTGTGACAATCCTACAGCAAATATACGTAATTTCGCGCCATTAACATGCATCTTCACAGGATCTTCCGTTTCCGTTTCACGAAAAGTCGTGTAATGCAACTACCCGACCAGACGCGATGACCCGACGAGTCGAAGTAAGCATTTATAAGTAACTTACTCTCAGCATCTGTATAGGAATTAGTTGGTTCCTCGTGATCATCTTGACCGCTGCATGCACCCGATAAGATCTGCTGGATCAGGGAGGGTAGCATGGATGTATACTGGGCCTCGCTCATACCAGCTTCATGGTCTACCCCGTGGATGTCTAGGAGTTGCTCCCCCGTGTAGCAAGTCTGGTGGATTGAAATAAAGTCAGGGAATAAATCAGTAGTATAGTCAAGCATAATATGATATTTCTACCACCACTAGTATTACTACTACTTGTACTACTACTGATAACAAGAATATAAGTAGTAATAGTACCAGTAGAAGTAGTAATACTACATTTACTCTTAAATGTCACAAATTGTCTTAAAGTTTGTATAAACAAACGTATCTTTTTACTCCAACATTACGCTTTGATTCACACATAATTAATTATTTTGGAATAATTATTTAAAACAATTTATTTTACACTGCAGTATCATCATATGTGACGTAAAGGCTTTATAACCGGCCTGTATGAAATTGTGATTTTGATTCGTAAAGATTATGTATTTTAACTTCTTATCAATTTTATTTTTAGTCGATGATCGTATATTAGGACCCTTTTAACATTGTAGACATTTTGCAATAAGTCTCTGGACTGTGTACTACTTTGTATTTAAATTTAAAGGAGCTCTCTCCTCAACCACCTATAATGTATTTAAGTGTAAGCACATTATCTACACTAGTTTGGCCAGGAGGGATTAGATATCCTTGCATGGTCCCTGACAAGTGGTTATCTCATCAAATCAGCTCTCAATTAACCTTAGAAAAAGAGGACCCTGGGGGACCAATGGTCACCGCTAAGGCATTGATTGCTATATAGAGGGCGCAAGTAAGTAGTGCAGTGGAGGTTTAAAAGATCATTTCGTATTCAGAATACGCCCCGGGTACTTACAGCGGACACATTCAGTGCATCGTTGTGGGATCCATGGTCATGTTCGTCCGCCGCACGCTCCACGCGGTGTCGGTATCCCACCGCTGCCACCGTGTCCTCGGCATGTCTTCTTCGACGATGGTCGTGGTCATCATGGTCATCACCATCGTCGTCAGCATCGTCGCCATGATCGTCATGTTCGTCCGATGAGCCTCCGATACCAAGCTCCGAAAGCAAATGTTCTAATTCTAAAAAACAGAGGCGAATCATGGTGTTAGTAGGCTTATTATTTCTTCTAATACTATTTCTAACGAAAATATGAGTAATGATCATAACAACACTAGTAAAATGACAATAACAATATAACCATAATAACGATGATGATATCCAAAATACTAACAATAATAATAATAATAATGATTAGCTAGTTTGTATATCGCTTTTTATTATGTTGTAAAATGCAGTAATCAAATTAATCAATCAAACAAACAAAACAAATTCAAGGTCACCTTCTTCAGGAATGACCCCGCCTGTTGCGTACGAATTGAAGACTGCATCCACGAAGTCATCGGGCGATGGTAAAGTTGCCTCGCCGATGCAGTAGCCTTTGAGAAGGTTGGAAACCACGAGTTCAGCTATGGCATGGACCTCCGCTTCGCTAGCACCTGCTTCGTGATCGCCGACGGTTGCGGTAAAGACGGATTCGACATCGAAGCACTATGAAATGGTATTAGAAAATTATTTAAAAAAATGGAAACAGAAGTAAGTAAATGAGGAAGGGGCAGTGTATTTTCACATTATAATTAAGATGAGGCAACGATCGAGACTAAGAAGAAAAAATGAAGAAGGAGGGGAGGAAGAAAAGTAAAAGAATGGCGAGAATAAGACATCTCAATGTTACATTTAAAATTACGAAGACAAACAGAGAAGTGTAAAGACATATTTCTTTTGTTTTTGTGTGGGTTAGTTAGATTTGTTCGGTTTGGTTGGTTGGTTGTTATTTTAAGAATTTTAAGAATTTTAAGTTAGAAGTACCTTATGTTTGCAATACGAAACCTAGGATATCAATAATTAACAAACTTTGGTATATCGATCCTCGTAGGAACAACGTTTAAACAATTTTCCATAATTGTTCTCGGAAAGTATCCCCCCCCCCCCTTTTTTTGTCTTTGTTTTGTTGTTTTACAAATACGTAACTATGTTGGTGTTGTTGTTATGTTGATAACGTCACTAAAAGACGAATTTATTTCGTGCTTTAGAGATGGAATTAAATAGTCTTTCTCATAATTAGTAGGTTTAATTTAAAAACCTAAGTGGATGCACACCTCGTTTGGCATGGTGTTCGGTTTGGAATTTGGGGCGGGGGCGGGGGCGGGGGCGGGGGCGGGGGGGGGGCTGCGGTTGGGGGTTTACCGTTGTTTGGGTGGTTGCGGTATAATTTTCACTCATGGTATGTAAAATTTCTTCCAAATCCTCTTCCGACAGGGTTGCGTTCGTCCCATCTGCTCCGGCAGACATGAGCTCCCCAAACACCGTCTCCTCACCGAGATCCGTCCCGCCAGCACCGGCGGCGCATACCGCCTCCAAATCGAACGTAGCATAGAGCAGCAGCGGTGTCGCTTCGTGGAAGACATCCTCACTGAATCCGTACGCCGGGTCAACGTTGAGGGCGGTAAACAGATCGGTCACGAAATCGTCAGAGCACTGCGAAAACAATAATATTGATGTGATATTCATAAATGTCAGATTCATCGAAACAGAGCGAATATTTGCTCAGTTACACTGAAGGTTAATATGTTTTTGTCGCCAACTGATTGGATCACCTGTCCTTGGCTCCAAATGAAAAGTCATTGTTATTAAAAGCTACTAACAAAAGAGAAAAAATTAGCAGGAAATCGTATTGTGGTAGACGTAAGTAAAGTAAGTAAAGTTTATTTAACCATAAAATGAAACATGTACATACAAATGAGTAACATAGTAAACATAATACGGTAAAGGACACCCTTAGAAGCAAATTGCTTGTGTTGGGGCCTTAAAAAGAAAAAAAAACAAACTACACATAAATTATACAGTTTAAAAACTTTAAAATAACATGATACAAACTCACAAGCACGCTCACACATATACATACACATATACATTCAAAATATCCTCCTCTGCTCAAACAAGACGTAAGTCTTTAATTTTATTTCGTTATCATTCAAAAGGAGTCGGCCAAGACTGTGGTAGTAAGTAGTTATATCAGTGAGACCGGGGACGGCCATAGGTTTTGTACACGAATATTTTCGTACTTATACTATTTCTAATTGGCTCGTGTACATTAACTTTGAAAACTTTGGGAAAAAACGGACTTCGGAATATCCTAATAATCTTTAAGTAAAATCAAAAATGTCAAAATTCACATAGAAACACGTGTTGTATCACTTTTTAATACAATAATGTGACTTGGGTTCTATTTCTCTAGTTAAAAATGTTTTGTATATTTTATCTCTGTTCCCTGGTAACATGACTAAATTGCAATTCTTATCTTTGTATTAAAATCTGTTTTGCATAAAGTTGTCAACATTGAAACGGAAACAAATAAAGTAAAATATCTGTACTACATAGTGTTTTATTTCATGAATGTGTGTATTCTACGTCACAATAGTCGTACAACAAACTATGTCCAGAATGAATAGAGTCGAGATGGTGAAACTATGAAATAGAGTTACGGAGTTAATAATAGAGTGTTAGACCTCAAAAAGAGAGTAGTTGCTCTAGAAAAGTTGGTGATTATTCATAAAGCTGTATGATCCGTCAACGGCGTTGTGGATAATACGGCGTTACGGCGTTACGTCATGTTGCGGCGCTAAACTGCGGATTTACGGTGTGTATGTTTGCTCATAGACCTACCACCACCTAGGTCTATGGTTTGCTGTACAATTATGTTAACTTTTTTAAAAACGTATTTACGATGAAATAATATAATAATGTGACTTGGGTTCTATTTCTCTAGTTTAAAATGTTTTGTATATTTTATCTCTGTTCCCTTGTAACATGACTAAATTGCAATTCTTATCTTTGTCTTCAAATCTTTTTGATGATGTTTTGAGAAAGTCCAAACATAGACCTGAACTATATATGAAAGTGTTGTGTGAAAGTCCAAAGAACTCGGCGGTATGAACAGGTCGGAGTAAAAGAAGCTTCATTATTTTGTCGAAAGTCTGTTGAGAGGTTCATAAACTCAATGCACGATCAATAAGAAACAACGGTACTATTGCTGAAAAGAGGTAATTCTAATACAAAAGAAACTAGACCTAAATAAAATATAAACTAAATCAATACCCTTTACATAATGCCTACAATACGCTTTCTCGTGTTGCCAAGCGAGGATCACAGTATGGGTAAATACACGTTCCTTTATTTAGTTGATCGAACAATAGATACTGATCCAACCTATAACGACGTTGTAAACATTCCTCAGAGAGGCAAACTCAAAGTATAGAAAGAAAATTCCTTAGACACGCATGTTAAAAGTCAGTTCCACAAAGAAAATACCTATCCACTATTCAAAACGTCAATAATTCCTAAAAATCTTTAAGTAAAACTCAAAATGTCAAAATTTACATAGAAACACGTGTTGTAAGTCACTTTTTGCTTGAAAAAAATGTAAGTCCAAAATGAAAAATCACTAAGTAAAATTCATAAAGTCTCAATGCCATAGACACATGTGTTAAAAGTATGTTGTTAACGAAAAAATAGACTATGTCAAAGTTAATGTACACGAGTCAATTAGAAATAGTATAAGTACGAAAATATTCGTGTACAAAACCTATGGCCGTCCCCGGTCTCACTGCTGTAACTACTGTAGTATTTGTTGATAAAGTTGGACCTGGCACAAAATTGTGATGGGAAAAATAATATTAACGGCACTTTTCCAATCTTGAGTGAATTTCGCAAATCGCTTTGCGTTATGATCCAACCGACTGTTAATCAAGTCCCACCCAATAATCCATTTAATATTATTTTAATCAAACATAATTTGTTCTTTTTTATAATTTATTTTTCCATCATGCTCAACATAATTCGATCACCCTACAGGATAGTATAATAGGATAATGCTATAAGCTCAATAGTGGCAAGCATTACTTATAAAGAGAAAATGGTGTATTATTTGTATCTTTGGACCAATAATAACGTATCAAGGAGCATTGGGGAAGGGCCATTTGGCCCACCCTTGATAAGTTTCCTACCAAGACACAAACAAAATACCTGACTTTCTAGTTTAGAAGGGCTATAATACTAGCCAACCCGGCAACAGACCATCTTATTAACGTTCATCTTTAAAATTATAAAATTGCGTTAGGTGTGGCCGTGTGGGTGACAGCGTGGGTGAAGGTTTAAGTGTATGAGTGTGTTTGCAGCCGGGGTTTTGACAGACGTCTATCATTCTATCAATCATATTATGATTATTTACGACTGGACCCTACCTTTAACATCATCATACGAAAGACGTGACTCAGTTTGGAACCAAGGTCCGATCTGAGTCAATAATATTGGAAGGCAATGTCAGTGAGCTGCTCGTACCAGGGACACCCTTGGTAGAACCAATTCACTTCTCCAAGTTAATGGTGCGTATCCTTAACTTTTCTTACACTCTGGTATCAGTCCCATGCGATTATATATTATATCAGAATCTCTTTCTTTTCGCCTCTCTTTCTGTCACTGATTCTCTCATCTCAGTCTCTTTCTCTCTCTATTCACATCTCACTCTCCCCTCTCATTCTGCATGTAGTTTTTTCTGTAACCATTTTATAACAGTAAACTATATTTAAGACACGTTGTGCGGTTAATTTCTTTTTTAAGCAAATCGGGACGGTAACTTTTTTCATTTAATGTTGAAATTATTACTTTGTTTTAAACAAAAATGTGATATTTGATGTCATTGATGCTATCAAAGCAACAACTTTCAATTATGATTCGTGTAGTTTGTTCAGTAACAAGGAATCTATAACAATAACAAAAATAATAATATTGATGATGATAACAATAGTAATAATAACATGTCTTGTTTACCACGGATAGCCTCATCAGTATTGATACTGTCCTTCCTGAGGGCCCGGGGGGGGGGGGCACACGGTGGGAAAGAGAACATATACTCCCCAAAAAATCGCAAGGACTCAGCCAGCGGCTGAATAAGCGGGGGGGGGGGGGGGGTAAGGTCATCTTTTTAGGTCAGCCATTGGCATATTTAAAAAAAAAATTAAATAACATTTTTAATAATTCTTTTTTTTTTGGCCGAGGGGGGCACGCCCCTGTTTTTCAGTACATTTTGGGCGAATTTAGGGCTGATTTTAACATATTTTGGGGGGCCGGGAGGGGACGTGCCCCCTGTGCCCCCCCTGGATCCGCCACTGGGGGGGGGGGGGGGGGGGGTCATAAAGCTGTTCGTAAGGTTACGCACGACTTTACGATCGACTTGTATATGAAGTGCCAGATAGGATGCCAAAAGTTTTTCTGATATTTCCAATAACCTCAATTAAATTATGGCAGAAAAATATACTTTGCATTAAAAATGTTTGTTATAATAAGAATGTTAATCTACATCGTTTCAACTTTAGTTGATGCAGTTAATAATGATTGAGCGTACCATTTGGCTTTTCATATATAAGTCGTTCGTAAAGGCATGCGTAATTCCATCCCCGGGAAGGGGGGGGGGGGGGGTCACTCGCAACCCAAAGTGAAACGCGTGCTCGTCATAAAAAACGTCGAAAAAGGGTCGATTTTTGGCATTGTGGCGCCGTCGACGATTTTAGAGAAAAGGGTGCTTTTCAGGTTAAGTTTCGACGTTTAGGGTAACTTTTCGGCCATACCAGCGCCGACATTTATTTGCGTGTATACTACCCATGTCTCTTTAAAATTAGTTCCTCCAAAGAGATATGTTTCCCTTGATTTTTCTAGTCTCTACGCCAAGAATTTGAATTACCTGGGCTTGCAGTGTGTTTGCAGCCTGTAATAGGGTACAACACTGCCGGCCATATTAATCTTGTTGTGTATGTTTGCAATAGAGTAAGTTCTTAATTTGAAATTTCTAATTTAAATTGAAACTAAGCACTTTTTACTGAGCCATGTTAGTTTATTAGCTGCATTAATAAACTTGAATGAAGAATCAGCGTATAGCTTCCAGTCTATAATGCCTCAGTGTGAAAATTAACATTACACTACTAGCTTGGTGAAGGTGGGGATTATAAGGGGCCCTTTAAACATGGCCAGTCGTGCTAACATCAAATATCCTTGCTTAGTATGTAATACTTCAGTCAGGAGCAACCAGAACGCGGCTTTGTGCATGGGATGTCAACAATGGTGCCATGTTAAATGTGGAGTCCCATTATCTGACTATGAGCGAGACATTGATTGGACTTGTAATAAATGTATATTTCAAGAACTACCGCTCCACGATCATTGTGAACCTGAAACATTAATACCACAACTAGAAGACATAGATGATATTCCTGCTATATCTCGTGACTTGGACGAAGTCCGATTAAATACTACATGCAATCCCTGTTCTATATGTGAAAACCTGTAAAGAGAAATCAGAAAGCAGTGTTGTGTACTAATTGTTCAAAATGGGTTCATATTAAATGTGCAAATGTTCGACCTGCTAATTGTAATGATCCTAGCGAGAAATTTGTTAATTGGCAGTGTACAAGATGTTTATTTTCCCAATTACCTTTTCTATATGATACAGACTACGAACAAGAGACAAACGAAGATTTGTCTGGTAGTAATGTTAACATGTCAAATCAAGATGTGGGTGAGTTGAACCATGCTGATTGTACATTTCCCAGTGAAAGGGGGCTTAAAATTGCTCATTTAAATGTAAGAAGCCTTCGTAATAAAACGGCTGACATTAACTGTTTTGTAAAACGCTATCATTACGATTTGATATCCTTATCTGAAACATGGTTGGACGAGACTATTGGTAGTAATACATGTTGTATAGAAGGTTATAATCTGGAGAGAAAAGACAGAGACTATTTAGGAGGAGGTGTTTGTTGTTACATTATAAATAGTGTACCCTACATAAGGAGGCAAGATTTAGAATGCGAAAGCTTAGAATTACTGTGGATTGAATTAAAGCCCAGAAATGAAGCTTGTTTGTACGTGGGCATTATATATCGTAAACCAAATTCTTCCGTATCCTTTTTCGAAGAATTAGAGGAAAATCTAGAACAAGTCTTTTCGCTCTCAGATAGAATAATACTGCTTGGTGACTTAAATTGTAACATGCTAACGGTTAATTCTTTGTCCAATAGGTTAACTGAAATAAGCCAGTTCACGGTTGCAGTCTGAGCATGAGCAGATAAAGGTCATATATTGCAGAACAAATTTTGAAATTAACGGAGACGAAATACTGGATTCGTGCTCATGAAAGTTATGTAACATTATTCATTCATGCACATTCAGTGCACTCCATGATACACAGGTGGAAGTATTCTTTGAAAAGGGGAAACAAAGGCTATTTCTATAGCACCTCCATCGCTGTAGGAGTGATTATTTCAAAATGTACAAAGTGGGACCTCTTCATGGTTTTAAGATCTGTGGATATTCGGGGTCATTGCAGTAATGTGCTAACCGTGAACTGGTCTATTGGTGAATCCCTGTGTTTAATGCAGCTCATTAACAGGCCAACTCGTGTGACTCCTTTCAGTAAAAGCCTGATTGATCTGATTTTTGTATCCAAGGCACTAGGAGAATTACACTCAGGTGTACAGCCTATTGGGTTTAGCGACCATTCCTTAGTATATGTTGTTATAAAACTGAAAACACCCATTTCGTTGCCTCAAATTTCACGCTTTCGGTCTTTAAAACTTTTCAATGAAAATGCATTTCTCAATGATATTGAAGATATTGATTGGAGTGAAATGTTTAAAAATGTTACTGATACTGATGTTATGTGGGACAAGTTTAGAGATGTCTTTCTGAAACTCTCTGACAAACATGCACCCTATGTATCAGTGCGTAAAAAAGTTAAAGGGTCTCCATGGATAACCTCGGTTTATAAAGAATTAGCAAGAGATAGAGACTATTGCAAAAGTCAATTTTATAAAATTAAATGCAATAACATCAGAAATGAAAATAAAACTACCGCTCTATGGAAGAAATATACTTCATTGAGAAACAAAGCTAATATACTTAATAAAAAGTTGAAAAGGGCTTATTATCGAAGTAAAATAGAGAGTAGCAAAGATATGAAAGAATCCTGGAATATTGTAAAAGAGTTGTTGCCTGATAACAAGGCTAATCAATGTTCACACATAGTAATATACAGATGGATCAAGATCGCCAGATAAAGACTCTGCTGCTGCTGCATTTCATGTACCTTATTATGATGTTTCTCAATCTAAGAGACTGGCTAATTACACATCGTCTTATAGAGCAGAGATGGCCGCAATTGTACTTGCCCTGACATGGCTATTACAACTCCCAGGACTCTACATTCTTTGAGTTCACTCCAGGCCATAGAATCTCGTAAAGACGAATCTTTCATTCTTGAAATTTTAACCCTGTGTAGTCAACTAAAATACAAGGGCACCGAGGTCTATTTCGAATGGATTCCCAGTCATTGTGGTCTACAACACAATGAGATAACAGATAAGTTTGCTAAAGCAGGACTAAATAAAAATATAGAAATCAACAACGCTCTTACCAGAGCAGAATCAAATTATGTTATAAAGAAATACTACATAGATATATGGCAAAAAAGATGGAATGAAACATCATCCCCCCTACGGGAAACGCAAACTCTAGTATCAAAAACATTTGTGTGTTACCTGAACAACAGATATCATGAAACTATTCTTCATCGCCTAAGAATGGGAAACTTAGGTTTAAATAATAATCTTTTTGAGTTGAATCAACATGAGACAGGTCATTGTCCAAACTGTGAGCACCAAAAAGAAACAGTTAAACATTTTTTATGTAAGTGCCCACTCTTTCTTATAGAGAGAGCCATGCTTATAACAGAATCTGGAATAGAAAACGAAGAATTAATCCCAATACTCCTGAAATCAACAGATATTAATCACCAACAGGCTCTGGTTAACTTCGTAGTTAGATCTAAAAGGGTACACCTGTACCCCTACTAACCACCTTGCACCGCACATAATTATTTGAGCCCAATATGTTTCGCTTTTTATAGTGAGTATACATGTACATGAAGAAGAAGAGTGAAAAAGAAGGAAAAAAAAGAAGAAGAAAAAAAGAAATTAGAAGAGAGAACTGTCTATATTAACGTTTAAAATCTTCATGTATCATGATCTGTTTTTTTTTATTTTTTGGTTTTCGGTCAAAATTTTGAAGAAACACGATGGAGACGACTAGACATATTGGTGAACGTCGGAGGGCCTAGGCTCAGCATTAGGCTGAGTTGAGAAGCTTGTCACTACGTACCGTGTCCGAGTTGGTCCTTGGGCGTCCTATATAGCCGATAAGCCTTTTGCTCGCCAGCCACTGAATTCTTCAACATTAAATAAAAGTTTAGCTTTTAAAAATCCAATTTATCCAAATCTATATATAAAAAAAAAGTAAATCTAATTTTAAAGAAATAAAAATCCTGAGAGAAGAGGCGTAAATATTCACTTCTGAATGAAAAACGCCTATAAATTAAAACAACAACAACATAGTAATTGAAGGCGAAATTGTATCCGATCCCTTAAAAATTGCAACAGAGTTTAATACAATGTTCAGCAATATCTTTCAATCGATTCATGGAGAAGAAGGCTCTCATGAAATAAAAGATAACTGTGTAAATGCTATTAAAAGACTCAGTAAAGTACAATCACGTTTCGTTTTCAAAAAGATAACCACCGAATTTGTTTTAAAAGAATTAAATAATCTTGATTGTTCGAAATCTGTGGGTCTTGACGACCTCCCCCCTAGATTGTTGAAACTTAGTGCTCAATTGGTTTCCATTCCTATTGTTCGTATTTTCAATCAATCAATACAATCTGGGCGTATCCCAAATGACTTTAAGATGGCTAACATAGTCCCTATTCCCAAAACAAAGACTATAGTCACGAACTGAGCAACTTTCGTCCTATCTCCCTATTGTCCACTGTTTCCAAAGTGTTGGAAAGAGCAGTCCACTCTCAATTGATGGAATATCTTCATAATGAAGAATTGATGTCCGATCGGCAGTCCGGTTTTAGGAGTAAACATTCCACCTCAACATGCTTAACGGAGATTTGTGAATGGTTATACGATAACCTTGACAAAGGCGATTTACCGGTGCTGTTTTGAGAAGGGCGTTTGATATCATCCCCCATGATCTTCTTATAACAAAAATTAGTTATTTCGGCATCAGTGGAACAGAATTATCATGGTTTGAGTCTTACCTAGTGGGAAGATACCAATGTGTGTCATACAAGGGCATTAGAAGTGATTTCCTTCCAGTTCATTCTGGGGTACCGCAGGGTTTAATTTTGGGCCCGCTACTATTTTGTATGTACATTAATGACATATGTGATTTAGCCTTGCATTCAACTACTAATATTTCTTTGTACGCAGATGACACTGCCATTTTCTCATCTGGTTATGGAGAACAAGCTGTTCAAACCCAGTTACAAAATGACATACTAGTTTTATGTGAATGGATGAATGAAAATGGGCTAGTTGTTAACACAGACAAAACGAAAGTTATGTTATTTTCAAGTCGAAGGAAGAAGAATCCAGTCAAATTACAAATAAAAATGGATGGTAAACTTATAGAAAATGTAACAAAATTTAAATATCTGGGTGTTATTGTAAATCAGAACTTAGATTGGTCTCCCCATGTCAATGATGTTGTCAAGAGGATTATGAACTCGCTTATATGTATGCGAAGGATTAAGCACTGTTTGACAAAACGTTTATTTACTAATTTATACTATTTTTAAATTCTTCCTCACATTGATTATTGTTTAACTGTTTGGGGATCACTGAAAATGAAAGATTTAAAGCGACTACAGAAATGTCAAAACAAATATTGTCGTTTAGTATTAGATGCAGATTATTATACGCCTGTACAATTTATGTTAAATTCTTTAAGGTTGCAATCCGTCAAACACATATTGGAATATAACTATCAAGTACTTATGTATAAAATCCTGAATAATCTTGCTCCTGTTTATCTAAAACAAGCTCTACCTCAAAGTGCTGACCCGTATCCCACGAGATTAATTTCAATGCATCAATTGTACCTTGCCAAACCCGGAACCGATTTCAAAAAACAGACCTTCACGTACACAGCAGCAAAGTTATTCAACTCACTACCCATACTGACCAAATGTTCCGCCTCACTACCCATTTTTAAACGAAAAGTCCGTGAAATTCAATAAGCCAGTTTCGTAATGTAACCAAATTTAATGCATACGTCTTTGTGAAGTGCCTCAATACAAATTATTTCATTCACCTGATAAGAATAATAGTATTTCAATAGTCGGAATGCAACTGCATATATTAAGTGTTGCTAGGTAGGTCAAGCCATAATGTTTGTCCAACCTGGCAACAACTTAATATATGCAGTTGCATTCTGACTATTGAAATACTATTATTCTTATCAGGTGAATGAAATAATTTGTATTGAGGCACTTCACAAAGACGTATGCATTAAATTTGGTTACATTACGAAACTGGCTTATTCAAGTGAGTTAATTTTGTGATCGCTCACATGAAGTATTGCTACCACCCTCTCCCTCTCTCTCTCTCTCTCTTTCGTTTACTCTCTCTCTCTCCTCTTCCATTTTCATCTAATCTCCTATTTGTATAAAATGTTTTATACTTTGTTTATATTATGTTGTTTTTAATTATTGTATATTTTGTATATTTGTATGTGTATTGTAATATATTTGAAATGTAATTTGTTTGTGTACAGCAGGGCTCCCTTGTAAAGCAGGCCTTGCGGCTTGAATGGGACTACCCTGCTTTTTATACAGAAAACATGAATAAATAAATAAAGTAAAGGTTCTGTATGCATTATTTGCAAGATTTATGAAAGGCCAAAATTGAAATAAATAATGTTTCATGTAAATTTCGTGGGGCACTTATGGAACTCTAAAGTGTTACACAATTTTGTTTTTAGAGTTTACGCCAATTAGGGGTCCATTTTAAAGTTTATACGCCGTTTAGGGGTCCATTTTAGTTTCTTACGCCATTTGGGAGTGAGATTTACAGAACCGTACTCCAATAAGGGGTGAAATTTTCTACACCGATTACGCCATTTAGGGTCCATTTTTGAGGTGCTCTGACGAGCACGCATACCACTTTGGTATGCGAGTGACCCCCGGGAATTTCATGCGTAATATTCGACTTAAAACATAGCGTTAATCAGACAGAATCATTCAAACAGAAAACGCTAGTCAAGCTGTCAGTCGGGACTGTTCTGAAGGCACCATCATCATTCAATCTCGTTTCTAGAGTATAAAGGTCGGCTAATAAATCAAGATCGTTGTGGCGTGGGCCTAACAATGGAAGTTACAAACTGATTCAGCCGAGGACGCAGGCTCGAAACTGAGTCACGCATTTCGGATGGCGACGTTAAAGGTCGGTCCACAGACGTAAACAATCATAATTTTGTATCTGATATGATTGATACACGTCTGTAAAAAAACAATTACATACACACACAAAAAGAAGATAACGAACCTTGATCAATTTTGGGTTTAGATGCAATGAGGCATGATTTAAATTAATTTTGACAAAGGCTAGGGTGATGCAATCTTCGTGCATGACGAACACATTTAGAGTTGTGTGTAATTGGGTTTTTACAGACGTGTATCAATCAGATATGATTATTTACGTCTGGGGACCGACCTTTAACTTCACCATCCGAAAGACGTGACTCAGTTTCGAACCTGCGCTCTCGGCTGAATTAGTTTGTAACTTCCACTGTTAGCTGGATTACAGGCGCTGGATTACATGTGGATAACATTTAGAGTTATCCAGGGCCCTGGTATAGAGTTGCGATCGATCCAAAAGATCAATAGCAAGTCCTCCAACCAATCACAAGTTTGCAGTATCCTGTCTCGTTTGTACAATTATCATAGTTGCGATAGATATCAATCGCAAATAAGTTGCGATTAATAATTATCAACTCTTCATAACAAAGGGCCCAGCTGTCTTTTAAACTGTTTTTTTTGTGTGTGTCTGTGTTTGTCTGCCTCTTTCTCTCTCTCTCTCTCTCTTTCTATTTCTCTCATTCTTTCTCTTTCTCTTTTTTCCGTCGATTCATTAATTAATTTCAATGTTTAATTTTTTAAAGTTGAAAATACCTTCTTCTACAGAACAAGTAATTTTGTCGGAGTAAGTAATACAAACCTATTTACTATTTACTTTTTATTTATTCGGAGCGGGGATCATTCTTCAAAATAATGTCCTAAAATATCGGACAAGCAAACAAGAGAAAAAGTTTCATTATTGTTTAAAGTCCAAACATATTTCAAAACAAAAACAAAAAGGAAGGTTCAAACTTTTGGGGAGATCTTAAATTGAAGAAAAGAAAATCTGTGAAAAGTGGGCTTTTAAGCTCAAATATAATTAGGTTGACTACTCCGGTGTCATGTATTTTTCATATACATGTACCACGTTTATCTCTCTCTCTCTCTCTCTCTCTCTTTCTCTCGTTTTCTCTCTCTTCCACCTTTTCTCTCTTTCTCCCTTTTACTCCTCTATTCTTGAACCTATCTCTCTCTACATGTTTTGAGTAATTATCCTCATACCATTTGTAAAAAAAAAATAGTAGTAATAATTTCAACAACAACAATAATAATAATGATGATAATGATAATAATGATAATGCTTCTCATTATTATTATAATAACAATAATAACATAAAGGATAATTATATGATAATAATGAAAATGATAACCATGAAACTAATAATAATTGTGTAGTAATAATAAAAGTAATGATAAAATAATAATTTGGTTCTAATCTGCCGGTTTAAGGCCATTATATTTTCATCTCTTAAAAAACAAAAAAGCTCAGATAGGCCTATATAATTTGAACATGACATTTTTAAAATCTAATTTTACTCCATATAATACTTTTAATAGCATCTTATTTTCAAAAACAATATGAGAATTGAGAGGTTCTAAGTTCAGACGAAATAATGATGAACCATTAGAGTATGCTGATAAAAGAAAAAACTGTCTCACACGAAAACAACATTCAAAATAGGTATGTCGTCATAATGTTGAAATAACCCGAAATTAAAAATAGGTATGTCGTCATAATGTTGAAATAAACCGAATGTGGAATAGTCATGCGCTCGAAGCACGATATCTTATTCCTCCAATCAGCTCCAATGAGCCTATTCAAGCGCAAAGTATCATTATGAGCTATTTCATTTTCATGCCATGCACATCAAAACTAATTTCAAACTACGATCGACCAATTTTGAAATGTATCCAGGAAAGATATATAGTAAATCTTCAAAGCCGTAAAACCTAAATCCAATAGACTTTTAACTTTAAATCTTTCAGGGAAATAAGATTTAAAGTCTAAGGATAAACTTACTTTTATATTCAACGACTTTTGTCACTAAATACATTCCGCCTTTGATTTAAAATATAGATCCTTGTAACCTAAAAACAAATCCAAGAAATTAATAGAGTAGATAATGATATAATCTCCTATCTCGTTTATACAATTATTATAGTTGCGATAGATACCAATCGCAAATAAGTTGCGATTAATAATTATCAACTCTTCATTAGAAAGGGCTCAGCTGTCTTTTAAACTGTTTTTTGTGTGTCTGTGTTTGTCTGCCTCTTTCTTTCTCTCTCTCTTTCTATTTCTCTCATTCTTTCTCTTTCTCTTTTTCCGTCGATTCATTAATTAATTTCAATGTTTAATTTTTTTAAGTTGAAAATACCTTCTTCTACAGAACAAGTAATTTTGTCGGAGTAAGTAGTACAAACCTATTTACTATTTACTTTTTATTTATTCGGAGCGGGGATCATTCTTCAAAATAATGTCCTAAAATATCGGACAAGCAAACAAGAGAAAAAGTTCTAACAGTTTCATTATTGTTTAAAGTCCAAACATATTTCAAAACAAAAACAAAAAGGAAGGTTCAAACTTTTGGAGAGATCTTAAATTGAAGAAAAGAAAATCTGTGAAAAGTGGGCTTTTAAGCTCAAATATAATTAGGTTGACTACTCCGGTGTCATGTATTTTTCATATACATGTACCACGTTTATCTCTCTCTCTCTCTCTTTCTCTCGTTTTCTCTCTCTTCCACCTTTTCTCTCTTTCTCCCTTTTACTCCTCTATTCTTGAACCTATCTCTCTCTACATGTTTTGAGTAATTATCCTCATACCATTTGTAAAAAAAAAAAATAGTAGTTAAAATTTCAACAACAACAATAATAATAATGATGATAATGATAATAATGATAATGCTTCTCATTATTATTATAATAACAATAATAACATAAAGGATAATTATATGATAATAATGAAAATGATAACCATGAAACTAATAATAATTGTGTAGTAATAATAAAAGTAATGATAAAATAATAATTTGGTTCTAATCTGCCGGTTTAAGGCCATTATATTTTCATCTCTTAAAAAACAAAAAAAAGCTCAGATAGGCCTATATAATTTGAACATGAAATTTTTAAAATCTAATTTTACTCCATATAATACTTTTAATAGCATCTTATTTTCAAAAACAATATGAGAACTGAGAGGTTCTAAGCTTAGACGAAATAATGATGAACCATTAGAGTACGCTGATAAAAGAAAAAAACTGTTTTACATATGGAAACGTTGTATCATCCGCTCAATCTGACTTGCGTGCATAGAACAAAATAAGCATTTTTTCATGAAAAAGTGAAGATTTCTAAAATGTGCGTTTCTTTCAAGCATTGGGGCGCCCGGAAGTCACTCGGGTAACATTTCATAAAGTATAATATAAAAAGACCATATGCAAATTTTCTGTACTTTCGTCGGAAAAAATACATTTATCCAGCTCAATGTCGTCTCTTTTTGCGTTGAAGAATAACAAATAGCGAGTTACAATCACACTTTGGCCGCTCTCGCAAGCTCTCACTCGTTTCAATATGGTCAAGCGATTTTGGGGCAAGTGGTTAATGAAAATAATAATCGTTAGCTTTCTTCTGGTATTAAACTTGTTTTGATTGATTGTATAATTATGTCGGAATAAAGGAAACAAAAAGGCCCGACCAATAACTTATCAGCGTCTGAATTGACCTTTTGACCTTGAATTCCCTGATGCAAGCGCACTAATGAGGTCATCTTCGCTAAATCGGTGTCTTTTATTGTAAAATGCAACACTTTCACAATGTTTATACATGTACACCTTTTTTAATTATTAGTCAGATATAATATATTTTTTCTGATATCACTGAAGTTTTGGGTTTTATTTAATGAGTAATTCTAAGATATGAGCCATTTTACTGTTTTAATTTACTGGATCGTACCATTAAAGTCGCAGGGTAGAAAGATGCATTTCCAACCGCGCCAAATTTATTTTACGTTCCGACATTATGTTAAATGGGTTCGTGTTGTTACGAATCCACTGCTTTCTGCTCCAACAAACGTTCACATGCGGAGTCGTTTATCAATTCAATTATTCAAATTTATGGATGCTTCCTAGCTTCCCAGTTGTTTGTGTTGCTGTTGAAGCATTTTATTCACCTGCTATCATTCTTTGTACTCCAATTGCCAGAACGCAAATTTCATTTTGGTTTTATAGTGTCATCGGAGTCGTTTATCAATTATATGTATTCAAATTTATGAATGCTTCCTCCCCAGGTATTTGTGATGTTTAATGCATTTCATTCACCTGTTATTATTCTTTGTACTCCAATAGTTAGAATACAAAATGCATTTTGGTTTTATAGTTTAATGCAATAAGTAAGTCAATAAAAGAGTATGTTCTGCACAATAAAAACAATGTGTGTCCCTATTGTACAATGTGATGTGTCCCCTCATTTTGTAATAGTTAATTTACCCATTTACATAATGGAACTACCTGCCCCGATGAAGCCAGTGGCATGTGACCCCTGAGCACTCAACACCGTGTGGGAGTCGGTTTGTTGTCAAATTCTTTTATGAGACAAATACAAGCAAACGTTTCCATATGACGAAAACAAAATTAAAAATAGGTATGTCGTCATAATGTTGAAATAACCCGAATGTGGAATAGTCATGAGCTCGGCGCATGATATCTTATTCCTCCAATCAGCTCCAATGAGCCTATTCAAGCGCAAAGTATCATATGAGCTATTTCATTTTCATGCCATGCACATCAAAACTAATTTCAAACTACGATCGACCGATTTTGAAATGTATCCAGGAAAGATATAAAGTAAATCTTCAAAGCCGTAAAACTTAAATCCAATAGACTTTTAACTTTAAATCTTTCAGGGAAATAAGATTTTAAGTCTAAGGATAAACTTACTTTTATATTCATCGAGTTTTGTCACTAAATACATTCCGCCTTTGATTTAAAATATAGATCCTTGTAACCTAAAATGAATCCCAGAAATTAATAGAGTAGATAATGATATAATCCTTTGTATTTAAAAACGAAATTGACTTAACTAACCTTTGAGCAGTTATTGACGCGGTTTTCACAGCCAACCCTTGAAAAGAGAGTCGAGACCAAAATGGCGACTTGTGTGGAAGTGAAGTTCTGGTCGTGGTTTTCCTCAAAATCTCCCAAAACTCGTTGCGCAGTTATTTCCTGATCCAAGAGAAAATTTCCAACAACTGCAAAATATTCCTCTTCCGAGTCTCCATCGTGGTCATGGTCATGGTCGTGGTCGTGGTCCTGTCTTCGATGTCGACGAAGCACCTCTTCCGAAGAAGACAGCGAAAGCGATTGGAGGAAAAGTAGAGCGAGTATGCCCACGACACTAAAACGAGTTGACGACGCCATTGCTGTTCTTTGCTGTGGTTCGTTCAAAGTCTCCTGTGTAAGTGCGCCGGTGTGCAAAAGCTACATGCGATAGTACTGTGTGCAACGCCAAAGTGAGTTACTGCGGGGATACTGAATATACCTTCGTCATTGCACGCCCCACCGATCTTGGGTAGATAGGCCCATTGTTCCTCTATTGTTCATCTTCCCGTCTATTCAAAGTCTATTCGAGTGACAATTCTTGCGTACACTGTCCTGCTTCACACAAAAGTGCAAACGCGTATTATACGTTGTTGAACTGAACTGGTTCATTGATCAACAAAAAAAGGTATATTCAAAGATGCCTGGCATCTATTAGAGCAGCCCGAACCCTTTCACAGTCCAAATGGGGATTAGAAGGAATCACAGTAGGCCTACACAGGGATAATCCGTAGTAGTTGGATATGAGAAGGAAAGTTTTGCAGCGACACTCTGCACAGGGCACAAAAAGCACCCTACCAATAACAAAATACATCTAGTTAAAGGGATCCGGTAATCTTGACTTACATCCTTTAAAACAATCCTGGATTTAGCTCATGCTGCAATGATAATTATAAACCTTTAGGTCAGTCAGGAACCGAATGACTTTTACAAGCCGATCGCCTGTCTCATTATCAAGATATTTATGAATGAAAATCGAAATCAATTTTTTGCGTTTGCCAAACGGTTTTCATAACACTACAATCTTTTGGGGAAAACGAGTATGGTAAAACCGGTCACTCAAAGGTTTTTACTTTTTTGAGGCACTTCTTGATCAATTTGAAGCACAATTTCTTTTAGAGCTTCAATATAACACCATATCACAGACCAATGGTGTCGATTTGTATCCATGGTTGGGGGAGGGGGCGGGGGGGGGGGGTGATAGGTGTCAACATATTTTCGGCAATGGATCAAAGCAACCAAGAGGTAGAAGCGTGTGGCAGGTTGCACCCTTCCTTTCCAAGTTATTAACTTTTTCAAGTCACCCTCAATAAAGATAACATTTTAGAGAATATAAGAGTGGTAATAAAATGAATAACATGCTAAATGTTAGTCCAGACTCTTCCCTGCAGTGTAGGCCTCAAGCTACCAGACTGGTATCATCTATTTTTAACGAAATTTAGACATTACCCAAAAAAATCCAACGGTGAGGGATATCAACTTGTGAAAGTATTATGTTTCCAGTGGGCACATGCATTAATAAGCAACCAGGAAAGGTTCATGTAGACAGAAAATTCTTTATTTCCTGGTGATAGAAACATACATTTTATGAATATTGATGTCTCCAAACAACATTCATCGTGAAAAACCCATTCCAATATTCTGTGTTAGGAGATCTCAAAAAAACATAGTTCTCATTAGTAAATGAAAAACATATTGATTTTGGTTCTTCATTTGACTCTCTTCCTTCTTTAATTAAACCAACTGAATCCTCTCTGCGGGAATCTCAATTCAATGAAACAGAATATCACTGATGCAAAATTTGTTTCTTAAATGACAGAAAATGTCCACTCCTGATCTTATACAAACTGTACTCTGTTTCTTAAAAACATAATATAAAACTTACGTTCCAACTACCAAACAACAAACTTCCATTATCTCCTTCTTCACCCAGATATACTTATCATACCAGATACGCTCTAAAATATAAGCATAATATTCCCCTAAAGCCCTGACCAGAGCACTATTCTTTTCTTCAAAAACTATAACCATCTTAGAAGGTGAATTATTATTGGAAGGGTGTTATAAACAAAACTTCAAACTTAATAACATTCTAACCTTCAAAAACACCTTAACTATATTATGCCTGTTACGTTTGAATACAATACATAATTATAGGCCTACATCAGCTTTTCAATGAAACAAAAATAAGTTGTGACATAATAATCTTTCTCCAAAATATCGAACTGGAGTATTCTGTTGTATTGCTTGTTTATGTACATACAAAGAGCTTATTTTCAAGAGGCACTAGATCCATGTGTGTAACTTAAAAAAGAACTCTTTGTTTACCCGATTTTGTTCAGGTGTTTATGGAAAGTTGTTATTAAAAGATGCATGTGTTCATAATTTCTCTCGTAATTTAGGTTAACGATTTTGTTCAAGGTAAATAGAGGAAAATGTATATCATTATCTCCATTTGCTATCAAAAGACTTTGCCTCGTTCGGAAAAAATAGCTCTTCAAATGTTTTACATGTAGAGATATAAATAAACAAAGAAATGGATGAAATCAATAAAACAAAATAGATACTGAGTATAAGTCAGGGAACATACTGTAAGTTTCTTCTCCTACATGCTGCCATTTGGACAAAACCGTCTTTCTCTTGTCTTTCTTCCTTTTCTCTTCCCCCTTCCTTTGTTTCTTCTGTCCGTTTCTTCCCATTTTCCCTTTTTCCTAGGTAGCAAGCCCATATGGGGCCCATATGGGGATGATCTGGGTCACTTGTGGCATCTGGGCTAAATGGAACCCGCATCCCATATGGGGCCAATGTTTAGTAACCCATTATGGAATCTATCTGGGCCAGCCCTTATGGGTCCCAGGTGGGAATTGTTTGTTTGTTTTATTTATTTATCCACGGTTAAAAACACCTGCTATCAGCCACAAGGCTATTTTTCAGCAAGTCCGTTAAAAACATTCACACAATATACATAAACAAAACAAATATAATTCATAATACAAATTAAAATAACAAGAATACACATGTGGAAATAACAACAAAAATACAAATGTCTAAATAAATAAATAAATAAATAAATTCTTAATAACAAAAATACAAATGTGTAAATAACTCTTAATAACAATCAGAAATTTGAGGAGAAATACAATTTAGTGAAGTCACAAGCTCCTTATCACAAAACAAATCATCAGGTGTAGATTGAGTGAACGATCGAGAGAGCGAGGAAGAGGGGGAAAGAGAGAGAGAAAGAGAGAGGGGGAGAGAGACATAGATAAAGATAGACAATAACAATTAGAACGTAGGGGGGAAAACACCATCGATCGCCTTTATAAAGTTTGAAAGCCGGGTTTCTTTTCTGATGCACTGGGGTAGGTGATTGAATAGCCGAGATGCGATATAAAGAGTGCTGTTTCTTAGAAAAATTAGTGTTTGGTTAAGGTATCTTAATAGTACATTCCCTGTTTCTAAGGTTATAATTACTTTCTTTCAAAATGACTTTAGTAGAGAGAATATCTGGTACTTCATTGTTAAGTATTCTGTACATCAGAATAACCAGGTCCTTCTTAACTTTAACATTGAGACAATCAAGTTTTAATCTATTGTAAAGTTCATGTCTGCTGAAGCGAGAATCCACCCAAAGTACTATTCTTAATGCTCTGTTTTGTATTATCTGAAGCTTCTTTATGTGCCCAGATTCGGGTTTCATCCAAATCGTACTACAATAATCAAAACGAGATCGGATCATCGTATTATATAATAGCAGAGCAGTCCGTTGATCAATAAATGGTCTAGCTCTTCGTAAGACAAAAAAGTTCCGTAGTATTGTTGATTTCGCCCTTTCAATTTGTGGTGTCCATGACAAATCTGTATCAAGTATAACACCGAGATATTTACATTGATCGACTCTCTCTAGGGGACAATTGTCAATACAGACATTAATGTTCTCAAAATCTTTACGTTTACATTTTGTTCCTATGACCATAAACTTACATTTCATTGCATTTAGCATAAGTTGATTATGCAATAACCAATCATGAATAACACCTAAATCTTCATTGATTATACACTGAAGACTATTTGGATCTCTAAATGCGTAGTATAAACATGTGTCATCAGCAAACATTGATACAGTGCAATGCTTGACAACAAGCGGTAAATCATTCATGTATAATATGAATAACAGTGGCCCCAATATACTTCCCTGTGGGACGCCACAAAATACTTGGTTTGCTTTTGACCCGTTACCGTTAATAATAGTAATGTGTTTTCTCAAAGAAAAATAATCTCGAAACCAACATAAAGATTCAATGCTGAAACCATATATCTTCATTTTTTGTAAAAGAATATCATGTGACACCATGTCAAAAGCTTTTTCAAGATCCAACGTTACCAATCCAATGACATGACCTGTATCTATCGCTGTATTCACATTTTCTGTTAGATTCAATAAAGCTAACTCTGGGAATGAGCTGGGCGTACACATTATGGGTAGAATATGAATATGCCCATATGGGTAACACATGGGGAAAATCTGGGTCAACCCACATGGGATATATCTGTGTTAACCAATATGGGTACCAGATGGGATTAAGCTGGGCATACCCATTTGGGCCCAGTTTGGTATGGGTCCCATCTGGGTCCCATCTGTCTTATATGGGTTTACCCATATGGGTCCCATATGCTTCTTGGGTGCATTTGCCTTAGGGCCCTAGATGGTTTTCCATATGCGGCCCATGTTTCAGAGAATATGGGACCCATGTGGGTTTGCTACCTGGGTTATTATCCTCTCTGTCTCTCATTATCTCTCTCTCCCACTCTCAACTTCTTTTTTGCACTTTTGCGCTTCGCGCTTAACATTTAGCTCGTTGCTTTTTAACGCTGCGGCTTTGCATTTGGCGCACTGCATTTCTATGATGCTATTGAGGGAATTTTATTTTTATTTATTTATTTCTAATCTTTTGTCAGGGTAGCTCATTCACCAACAAGTAGTGGTCTTCCATGGGGCCCTGAATGAACATATTTACATCGGTTATATACAGAACAGTTACAAAAATAATACTCGTTTGCAAAATAAACATATATCATTAACCTAGTAAACTGTAATGTCAATAGGAAAATATTAATTAAGTCGCAGTTATGTGAATAAGTCATGTTAATATTACAGAACATGCACGTAATGTATGTTCGGCTGTGCCATTCACAAATTATAACTTTGTTTAAACAATCTCTTAAATGAATTGACAGAGGAAGCCGTTCTCAACGAATTATCTAGCTTATTCCATTCAAATATGGAAGAAACAATTGGGGGCTACACTAACAACAATCAGTGTGAAATCTAGGTATACGTAAACATCCACTGTCTATTTGCCTTGTATGATGCTCATGCACATCATTAGGATTGATTAAGCCTACCTGAAGGTAAGAAGGTGCTAAGTTATGAACGCATTTATATATCATCATAACGCGACTTAACTCAAACCGCTTGTCTAGTGTCATCCATTTCAGACTTGTGAACAAATCAGCCGACGGTGTGTCATATGTCTTGTTCAATATTATTCTTGCGGCCCTCTTTTGAATTTTTTGCAGCTTAGTTGTATGAGATTGAAATCTGTTCGACCATACAACAGAGCAGTAATCTAATCGTGGCAACACTAGACTGTTATAAAGTAACTTTAAGGATTTGTGAGGCAAAAAACTTTTTGCTCTCTTTATCATGCTAATGTTTTTCTGGGTAAGTTTACTTACGTTTTCGATTTGTTTAGACCATTTGAATTCTTCATCTATCAAAAGTCCTAAGCATTTGGTGAATTGAACTCTTTTGATCAAATCGCCGTTTAATGAAATGGTAAAAGATTCAATTTTCTTGAGATTAGCAGGAGAGCCTATTAACATGACACAAGTTTTTTCAGTGTTAAGAACAAGACGATTTTCCTAAATCCATGCCATGACTCTGTTAAATGCAACAGTTAACTTTCTTCCACAACAGTTGCATCATTTGCACTGACGGTAAGTGTCGTATCGTCAGCATACATATCTATGACACCTTCAGGAGTACATTTAGGTAGACTATTAACATATATTAGATAGCTTAGACAGATACCGAGATGTGATTGGTCCAGAGCTCGTCACGTGATATCAATTGTGAGGATCCAAATTGTTATATTTTCCTGGCCGGTCACTTTTCGGTGTTATATTAACCAGCTGGTGAAATGAATATATTTTTAATCAATGCATGTCGCCCTCTTGAGGACTGTATGTCACCAATTACACACATTACACCATTACCGAGGGTCATTTAATTTTTTCAATATTTTTTTTTCATGAATTTTTTTTTCCCTTGAAATTATTTTTTCCACATTTTCTTTTTTTCCCAAAAAAGGCTTTTTTGGGTAATTTTTTTTTTTTTTCCCGAAAAATGCTTTTTTGGGTAAGAATTTTTTTTTTCAATTTTTTTTTTTCCCCCAAATTTTTTTTATAATTTTTTTTTTTTCTTTCTTGAACTATCTCGACAGATTATTTTTCTGTAATTTCCGAAAAAAAAGGGGAATTTTTTTTTTCGGGCAAACAATTTTTGGACCCCCCCCCCCCCACAAAAAAAAGGGCTATCTAATATAACAGTTATTGACTGGCAGGGGGTATATAACATTCTTTGGACCTGAAGGGAGTTATATTTCCCCTCGTGACAATATTTTCCCTCAGCGCTGCGCGCTTCGGGAAAATATAACCACTTGGGAAATATAACTCCCTTCAGCGGTCCAAATAATGTTATATTACACCCCCTGCCAGTCAATAACTGTATAATATTGAAAATAAAAGGGGACCAAGAATTGAATCTTGTGGCACACCTAATTTGATGGTTGATGGATGCGACTTGGCTCCTTTGAATTGGGTCACTTGTTGTCGATCCCCTAAATATGATTTGAACCAATAAATAGTCCTATTACTACAACCTATACAAGCTAGTTTATGTAGAAGTAGCTCATGGTCAACAGTATCAAAAGCCTTACGAAGATCTATGAAGGCAACTCCAGACTTTTTTATCAATATTCAACGACTATTGATTTACAAGTTTTGCTTATGTCTAAAACCAGACTGATTAGGGTGTAATAATTGATTCTCGTCCAAGAATTCACTGAGTTGTTGGTAGACGGCCCTTTCTAAAATTTTACTCACGATAGGTAATATTGAAATGGGGCGGTAATTATTCAAAGAAGAAATATCTCCAGATTTGAATATTGGTACTACCCGAGCCTTTTTCCATTCACGTGGAACAACTCCTGTAGACAGGGATTTGTTAATGATATCACAAAGAGACTCTGCGATAACATTCTTCGTCATCTTTAAAAGTTTACAGCTGATGTGATCTTCACCAGTTGCTTTATCTATACTCAGATTATCAATCTGTTTCAATACAAAATCCTCAGTAATCAAATTCAAATTAAATTGCGAATGAGTTGGACCAATATTATTGTCCTCGTCTACTCCCAGTTGAGACGTATTCCTTCGCAGGTCCTTTGTAATCTTAGTAGCATTAGAAATGAAAAAGTCATTAAAAGCTTCAGCAATATTTGCATTGTCTGACACATTAGCACCATCAACATTTATGCTATTGGGAGATATAGGTAATGACTAAAGCCCCTTTCACACCGGATCTGCGTAGAGTTGCGTAGTGTTGCGTACCGACTACGCCGATGTTAAGCTGCGTACTCATGAATAAATTAATGCTTCGGAGTAGTCCCTGCGTAGGTTATGCGTAGACTTGCGTACGATGGCGTATAGTTACGTACCCTGTGCGTAGGCACCGCGTACCTACGGCGTAGGCAATTGGCGTAGGGTTGCGTACGCTTGCGTAGGCCTGGCGTAGGGTTACGTACGCTTGCGTAGGCCTGGCGTAGGGTTGCTTACGGTTGCGTACGGTTGTTTACTGTGTGCGAAAATGCCATGTAAAAATGCATTAGACGCTCGTAGGAGCCACGAGTATAGCCATTGGCTATACAAATATGTTAAAAATATGTTAAAAATGAACTGTGCAGTGAAAGAATTGTACATGTTATTACATGTGAACATAACTTGATCTTAGTATAATAATAACATTCTGACAAACTGTGACATCCAAGGGGCAGTGGGTCTCTTTTGCATGCGTGAAATAGGGCTCAAACGCCAATTTGCGTAAAATAGTAAGTGAAGAAAATAACATTTATAAACCTGCCATAAGTTTTAATAGTAAAAAGTGGCATTTGGTACACGTTTTTGACCGTTAAATTTTCAGTTTTTTTAGTAGGTATTAGCAACTGCTGAGATTATTTTGCAGTAATGTTAATTTGTTCAAGATTTTATTTTCTAAAAAATACAGACATTTTTGTAGATGTACTACATAATTGTACTCAATGTAACAATAATTTATTCCAATCTGGACAAAAAAAGCATATTATGGACTGCCAATTTCACATATTTTCTTTATTTTTCCAATATAATTGATGCCTTATGTTTATCAAAAAGCTAAAGATAACTTGCAAAAAATGTGTAATTGTTAATATCAGGTGGAAAGAAAGGTTTACAAAAATAATGAATCAAGCTTCTTTTCATTAACACATGTCAACACTCTCTGCAAACTCTAACTTAGTCACTGTTTTCAGAGCATTAAATTGAACTGCATTACACAACTGATTCCAATTAAATAAAACCAATGAATATTCATTGGTATCCTTTATTTTTCCATCAATATATGTTACATGTACATGTATACTGTATCAAAATTCAAATACATATATATTGATTAATTCAATGAATTAATCAACTAAATACATATCAATGAGATTTTAAAAACGTGTAAGTTTATACATGACACTTGTTATCTGAATCGTATAAGTTTATACATGACACTTGTTCTCTAAAGCGTATAAGTTTATACATGACACTTGTTCTCTGAATCGTATAAATTTATACATGACACTTGTTCTCTAAAGCGTATAAGTTTATACATGACACTTGTTCTCTAAAGCGTATAAATTTATACATGACACTTGTTCTCTAAAGCGTATAAATTTATACATGACACTTGTTCTCTGAATCGTATAAATTTATACATGACACTTGTTCTCTAAAGCGTATAAATTTATTCATGACACTTGTTCTCTGAATCGTATAAATTTATACTTGACACTTGTTCTCTAAAGCGTATAAGTTTATACATGGCACTTCTTCTCGAAAGTGTATAAGTTTATACATGACACTTGTTCTCTGAATCGTATAAGTTTATACATGACACTTGTTCTCTGAATCGTATAAATTTATACATGACACTTGTTCTCTAAAGCGTATAAATTTATACATGACACTTGTTCTCTGAATCGTATAAATTTATACATGACACTTGTTCTCTAAAGCGTATAAGTTTATACATAACACTTGTTCTCTGAATCGTATAAATTTATACATGACACTTGTTCTCTGAATCGTATAAATTTATACATGACACTTGTTCTCTAAAGCGTATAAGTTTATACATAACACTTGTTCTCTGAATCGTATAAATTTATACATGTCACTTGTTCTCTAAAGCGTATAAATTTATACATGACACTTGTTCTCTGAATCGTATAGATTTATACGAGACACTTGTTCTCTAAAGCGTATAAGTTTATTCATGACACTTATTCTCTGAATCGTATAAATTTATACATGACACTTGTTATCTGAATCGTATAAGTTTATACATGACACTTGTTCTCTAAAGCGTATAAGTTTATACAAGGCACTTCTTCTCTAAAGCGTATAAGTTTATACATGACACTTGTTCTCTAAAGCGTATAAGTTTATACATGGCACTTCTTCTCTAAATTGTATAAGTTTATACATGACACTTGTTCTCTGAATCGTATAAGTTTTTACCAGACAGGAGATGTACCACTGGTATGAATTTGGCGATCCTACTTCAAAGCTGTGGAAAGTTATTGTGTGTATACAGCTTTGTATGTTAAGTTCAATGACCTTTTAACCTTTGAACTTTGTTGAACACGAGTGACCCATATTCGAACTTGACCCGAGTCTACAAGAGATGTACCACTGGTGTGAATTTGGCAATCCTTGATCAAAACTATGGAAAGTTATTGTGTGTACTATGCTTTTAATAAAAAGTTCATAGACTTTTTGACAGTGCCGTAAAAACTGGAAAACAACAACAACAACTTTTGACCTTTCACCTTTGTCGGATATCGCCCATATTCAAACTTGATCTGAGTCTTCAAGAGATGTACCACTGGTATGAATTTCACGATTCTACTTCAAAGCTGTGGAGAGTTATTGTGTGTACAGCATAAGTACAGCTTTGTATATTAAGTTCATTGACCTTTTGACCTTTGAACTTTGTCGACCATGACCCATATTCGAACTTGACCTGAGTCTTCAAGAAATGTACCACTGGTAAGAATTTGGTGATCCTAGCTCGAAGATATAGAAAGTTATTGGGTGTACAACATAATTGTTGACGCCGACACCGCCGGTGTAAAAAGTGACGCCTATGCCTGGCTCCTGCTACGCAGGCGAGACAAAAAGGACATGAAACCATTTTAACGGATATCAACCGATGCCAAAAAACGACATCCGTTCCTCAAGTGTGACAGCCGCATGACGGATTAAACAAAAGTACCATCCGTTACTTGTACATTTTCTGATCCGGCCATGTCTGGCAGCGGAATAAGCTTGTAAGTTTTCAATTCAAAATATTACAGTAATATTAAAAAAGATAAAATTACATCTGTTTAAATCATATAGATTGTAAATCTCATGCAACTAAGATTTGTACTAAGGACCCTCTGGTGAAATTAAAAAGCTCCTCCACTTGTGCTTCACAGCCCCCACCCCCAAAAAATATTACTCCAATTTTATTGAAACCAATAGGCCTACTATTTTGCTCAATTATTTGATAGCTAAGGCAATTACAATGGCCCAATTAAGCTAGGATCTACAAAGCTACTGAAAATAGCTACTGTGCTTCTCTCTCAAACCATTCACTGTTTGAAGAGGAAGTTTTTCTCCAGCAGTCAGTGAGAAAGGAGGGAGAATCACAGAACTAGAATCAATAGTCTCAACCCAAAGCTGTTTCCTGCCCTTTTGTCCTTTGACTGGTACCTTTACCTCCTTCCACTTAGAAGTCAAGGTTCCTGTGTACCACTCGATCTGTAGGGACTTGTCTTCATGTACACTGCGAATGCAGCCAACTTGAGGCCAGTGTGTCGAGTACTCTGGGAGATATGTTGCCACCATGTCTCTCTCCCTAACTTCTGTCCTCTGTTCCTTTACTTTGGGTCCTATGTGAACCTAACAAAAAGAAAAAGAAAGTAAAATAAATAAAATAAGAAAGTGAATTGAAAACGAATAGTGTAGTGCCACTACATACATTATCAGTGATTCAAGACAATTCCTTATGTACACTTTATTTACAACATATAAACATATTATTATAGTAATTCTTTCTGAAACCTAATAAATAATTTTCTTTTATAAAATCAGAAAATATTGTTGAAACTTCTACTATTTTTGTATTTTTTGATTTTCAATTAACCCTAAAAGGGCTGTACGTTCACCGGGATATGTTTAAGGATATTTTTTTTTTGTGCCGGGAGCTTTCATGACTTTATAGCATAGAGTCTTGCGCATCTTTTGATGCCAAATATAAAAAGTTTTGACCATCGGGTAACGTGCAAATTGACGATTTTCCCATTGTCTGTGTATTGTAGCAATTCAATGCAGAAATGCAGATGTGCGATACCTACGATTACGTAAATGCAGATAACTACAATTTTTTGAGGTGCTCACATTGATGTTTAAGAAAAAAAAACAAACAAGAAACAACAAAAACAACAAAAATTTGGGAAGACTTTTGCAACTAATGCACAAGCGTATAGCAATCACTAGTACCCAAAGCTAATCTTTACCTGACATGACCTGACCCCAAAATACTCGGCATGACTTGTAATTACTGTAATGACTGGAATTATGCAAGGGCTTACATGTATATATATTAGGGGCTAGATCTTGTGTGAAGACTATACAGAGTGTAAATTCTGTTAGGGAATAATGTTGCACTCAAGATGCAATTAAGCTGAGTGTGTTAGTCATGCAGCATTGTAGATGATTTACATTTTTTTTTTTTAGAAAGCAACTCAAGTTGTAAATAACGATTAAAATACATTTAATACTAAATATGGTTCACAATATCTTTGTCTTAATTAAGGGACATATTAATGAAACATGTACCTGTCTGAATGTTTCATCCTCTGTGTTGCAAGCATGCTCCTCAAGCTGTGGTCTGTCAGTTGGTTGTTTGGCCATTATCAGTAGATCGCATATAGGCCATCTCACTGTTGAATCTTCTGTTAAAACACACAAAGGAAATGTATTATAGCCCTGATGTAAGAAACAGTGTGCTAAAATATCAAAGTTTATGATCAGCCAGCTAGATAGGTTGTTATTACCTTCATCCAGTTATATAAACATATAGTGGCAAATTCTTGGAATAATAATCGTTTTATCTAATGATACTATGACCTAATCTCTTGAAAGGTCATATATATATTTTTTTAAAACCCTATATAGCCCGGGCTATGCAGTGTCAAAGGGGGGGGGGGGGTGCTTTAGCCCCCCCCCCCCCCCCCCGAGATCTCGCCCCTCAACTGCCTGATCGTGATGAAATCGTCACCTGCAACATAATCTCCAAAATCGTATATTAATCTCTCTGAAAAATATTTTGTTTAATCGATTATGCTAATTATGCTAATTTAAGCATGAAATTAGACCTTTTTTGCTCTAAATCACTCAAAACAGCTCGAAATGTGCTGTTCTTTTGATCTAGACACTCTATGTATTATTCTTAACAAGCGTACTTTAAAAAAAAATCCAGTATCAAAATTAAGTTATGTATTTCATTGTTTTTTTAATTTCTCTGTTTTTCGACCTTTTCATTTTTATTGTTTTTTCAATGAAATTTGTTGGCAACACTTATGCGATCATAACTAGCATAAACGAAATAGATTTCAATCTGTGAAAGCAGATATAATAATACATTTAAAAATATTAGCTAATACACAATTTGTATTGAAATTCTACAAGAAACCACGTTTTTGAGCTATTTTGGGTCCGATGTGCAAGTACATGTACAAAATTATGTGTAGCATAGGAACTGCATGCCCGGGCGTTGTTGCGCGAGATGTGAAGGAAAAAAGTCATGAAATTTCAGCGCAGAATGTCTTCGCTTTAAATAGTTATTGTAAAAAATGTTTTAAGGGGGGGCCAAATTAGTCCCCCTTCCCCCCCCCCCCCACCCCCCACCCCCCCCCCCCTCATCCAGGCTATAGGGTTAAATCTCGAAAAATAGCAATACCATAATATCTATCTCTAAAAAAAAAAATTTTTAAAGAATGAGTGGAGAAAAACTCAAAAATATCCTCTCAGGTTTATCTATGCTGCTGACTCAGCTGCTCCCTTGTGAGAGGCAATCAAATATCATAAATTGGCGCGTAATTTGCTGGCTCTCTGTAAAACAGCCATTCCTCTTTTTTCTATAGACCACCATCCATTTGATTTGTAGTCAATGGTTATATGCATTAGATAAACCAATATTTTTGTGTCCCACTAGCCTAGTTCGCTATTAAGATTTTTTTGTGAATTGTGCCATGAAGGGGTGTAACAGTCAAGACTTCAATACAAATTGTCAAAGTTTTGGGCCATAAAGCTTGAAGATGCTACATTGTATTTTTCAATGTTTCATAGGTGATGGAAAAAAATACCATAACACCATCAATTTTGGAAGTTTAAAAAATGACAGAAATGATACCTTCATTCTCCTCCTCTTCCAAGGTGAGTAGCTCATAGAGGGACCTCCATGCCTCAATGTCTACTTCTTCCAAGTATGGCTGGAGCTTGTCTGGTAGATGTATGATATTGATGTCCGCAAATGACTTCTCTACCAATGTTGGTTGTCCGTCTGGATGTGATGACAGGATGTGGTTGATGCCAGTGGTGTCTCTCCAATGTGGTGTAGTTGACCAGTCTTTTGTTTGTAGGGTGGCTTTTCCTTGGTGCAGTGCGAATTTGAATATGTGTGGTTTACTGTGATAGCACATGCTGTGTTGATGGGGAAGAAGCCATTTGCGAACATCAAAGAGGTGTAAGATGCGCTCCGCTGTTGTAGGGCAGTGAGCTTTGTGGAAAGCGGCGGGAATAGCTTGCAGAAGTTTTGGAAAAGATGGGGTGCTCCTTTTCTTCAAGTGAGTTGCAATCCTTGAAAAGAACTGGTCGATGTCCTCATGTGTGTGACCGACCATCAAGAAGCCAACTTTGATCTAAATGCAAACAATAAACGTTATAAGGTGAACAACAGTATGGAATAAATTGAATTTTAGGGACATTCCTCAATGATACAACCCAATAAGCATGAGGGATAATTTATTCAATTGAAATTTTTCTTCATTTATCAGAACATTTATCTAACAAAAAACATATTTATCAAAGCTTGTTTTTGTTTACGCTTTACAAATCATATGTACACTGATGACAAAGATGACAACTTTATATTGCCCATGGTTTCTAATGTGCACTACCTCTTTCCCGTTCATAGGGTTCAATCTTTCCGAGAATAATAGGCTACGACCAACAACAAAAAACCCAAAACACTATTTACCATTGGTATACATGTATCTGTGTAAAGTAAATAATTCTAAGTCACAATATCTTTTTTTAACCCTATGATGCCTACACATATCAGACATTTTGGGCAGTAAATGTATTTGATAGATTAAAACAGAGGATCAACTGAAGATATGCAACAATACAATAGCGCAAAATCCCCCATCATAAAAAGTGAGTCAGAAATAATGATTCACCTTGGAAATTTGCCATGGTGAAAATAATTTGTAATCATGAATATTTTCTCTTTTTTTTCACACTCTTTCTGCATCGTTGTTCTCTCCTGCTCACACTACAACTTCGAGAGAGTGGGTTTGACCCACTTTCAAACACTGTTTCATGAATAGATGCCCAACAGCAATGGTACTGCATGCAGCGGGAAAGTGTACTCTACCAGTACATGTCAAACATTTTTATATTTACATATCCCTTCACAAAATATCATGTACTTTTAAACCCAAGGTTTTGGTGCAATTGGGTTTTTACCAAGTTACTTTAATTTACTGTCAACTGTGAATAGTTTTCTGACAAAAGTGAATATTTATAATGTTTATTCTCAAACAATGGGCAATTTCCGAGGTATATCATTATTTCTGACTCGTCCTTTACATGATTCTGAAAAGAACCTCCAAGACAAAGGCATTCTCTTATCCATCCAATACAAGTTCAAATAAACAAAATTTCCTTTTCATTTTGCGATTAAATAAAGCATCATTACAGACTGAATACTTATATTGACAATTAATTACTAAAAAGAACATGTATTAAACATTACCTTCTTGAAGATATTGAGTTCAAGGAGCAGGGACAGAAAAGAAAAGAGATGTCGATTCTTATTCTCCCTAGAAGTGTTGTCCAGCTGTAGGTAGAGGACTGGTGGAAGAGAGTCGGCATAACGGACCAGGATGTTGAGCAGGATATTAATGGTTAGGTTGCTGTCATGTGGGTACTCGTTAAAATCGATGTAGGCGTGTTGACCTCTTCCATGAACAAGTGCACCGGTGATGTGAGTGTGCAGTTGATCATTGTAGCTCAGAGCTTTAGGTGTTGGATGGAGTTGCGGTATTGATGTGCAGTGCTGATCCATCCCATCGATGATTACACTCATGTATTTCTCTGGCTGTGACTTCGCTTTGCGGATGTGTTTGTAATATTTTTGTCTCTCACTGCTGCTGAAAAGAAGGTAAAGAGCAATGAGGAGTCATGCTATGCTTAGAAGTTTTGATCACAAAACCAATACTAATGCCTTAAATACACGAGTAAATTGTAATTTGAATGTGTTATCTGAGACTTGGCTAGGTTTACGTCTATATCAATGATACTTAATTGTGACCAATATACTTTTTTAAAGTAATGAACTTGTGCCTACATTTCTTCTCCTGTTTTCCCTACTATTGTATTTTTCTTCTACTATAGGCTTTTCACGTCAAATATCCACTGATTAGAACCAAACATCCGTATAGGCAGTTCAAATGCCCATATTTTATTGTGGTCACCTATTCAAATATATTAACATTGTTGTTGTTTTTTTCCATTAAGAATTTCATTACTCTCTTATTGCTAATATTTGTTGTCCAATTTTTTAATTTGTTCTGTTATTTTTCTCCAATTTTGCCGCTTCTATTTAAAGCAACTTATCTTGGAGCCTGAGTATTCCTCTAAGCTTTCTCGGTTTTTGTCTCCTTCAAAATCTTTGTTGAAATATTCACTTCTATGAGGAAAGCATATAATGACATAGCTCTAGTTGTATATTGTAGCTACATGTAAAATACATCCATGGTTGTCATTTGTTGCACTTAAAATACTGGATCACAGATCACCTCATTCTAAATGCTTAAAAGAAAAAAAAGTACATCAAAATCAATTACAACATTAACTTCAAGCTTTAATCAAAGTTTGCTGTACCTTTGTTTCTCTACATGTTTTTGATGTTGTGCAATCAATTGTCTTCGAACATCTTTGTCGTTTGTCTTGCCAAGCTTCATTTTCAGCTCTGTGCACACATCGCACTTAGAGAAGCGGTTCACCTATAAAGAAAAAAAGAAAAATATCAAAGAGAAGGATTGTTAATTACAAAATTAATGTTATGGATGTGTTTTCTTGATGCATATAAATGTAGATGTTATAAGACTAATATAATAATATATTGACACAAAGATACAAGAGGCCTCAGGAATTTAACAGATTTCGTCTGGCTAAGAATCATAAATTCATCTATGTCTAACCCTAACTGTACCGGGGGTATAATTTGCATAAATTAGCATTATTGATAAAATAAGCAAATTTCCGCGAAACTAATGGCAAAATCTCTGCATAATTTTGTGGCGATTGGCCCATTTGGAGTGCATTAAAACTGCAATATGTTTTGTACACAAACTGACCTGAAATCATGATGGGTCATATGACACTATAAAAGAATTGTCTGTTTTTGCAAAAACTTACGGTAGTGTAGTGTCAAAATAAAAAGTAATGAAGTGGCATTGCTGAAAACATGGCGGTTTTGATTATGGTATGCAACAACCTATGTTTAGAGCTTTTGAGCGTCCCGCCCCACTCACTCCCATCCAGTACAGTTTAGGGTCAATGGAATTTACAATACCTTGGGGATTGTGATGTGCTGCTCTTCCTTTCTCCAAATCCTTTTGAAGTGAGTCTCAGAACAAACCTCAGCATTATCTTGTCGTATTCTTCTATACACCTCTCGCTTTGTGAACCCATGTGGAAGGTTTACAGACTCTCTGTCAGGCATTCGGTCTCCATAGGAACGAGCAAATGCATTAAGTTCTGTCTTCGCGTTTAGGGTTTTGTTAATCTTGTGTCCTTTCCTCAAGCAGTTAGCAGGCAATGGGTATAGCAGTCCATCTATTCACAACAAATTAAATGCATGCATGGAAATAACTAGAAATATCGAAAATGGCTGATCACCACAAAACTCGGCATGCGCCTCAGATATTGCGCAAAGGAAGAGACCTTACCTATATTTTTGGCTGAAAATTGCTTATTTTGTCATTTATGCAAATTCTATTCATGAATATGTTTTTTATTATGAATTACATAAATAAATAATAATAATACCAGTCTCTTATAAAGCGCTTTACGAGTTAAGACCAAAGCGCTCACAGCATATTATTGCCCCAGTCATTGGATTCAATTACAAAAAAAAAACAGCATTTACAGTGCACAATCTCCTCTCCCTGGGGAGCATTCCAGCTGGTCACCTATTAGGCGCACACAATGCCAATTCAACTGCATTGCGTTCGCATCCTACAGGGTACCCATTTTAACACCTGGGTAAGGTGAAGCAATGTAGACAAAGTGCCTTGCTCAAGGAACATAAATGCTGTGCTGCTTTTACAGAGTTTATTTTTTGGCAAAAAGTTTCTTAAAAGCCTATTTGACATTATCATATAATTGAATTGTCCATATACTTGTTTTATAATAATAATAATATAATAACGGCCATTTGTACTGCGCCATGTCTGTCAGATTTGACACTGGGCGCCCCATTATGAATTTCTAATGTATTTTACTGTTTTTCAATTCTTATGTATTTTATTGTTTTAGGACTTCTTATACTTAAGATCATTATCTGGATCAATTTACAGTTTGAGTAAATGATAAATCTAGTCTAAAGAATGAAACATTACTGATTCATAGACCCAAACAAGAAACTTCACTTTGCCATTTGTTTGGTAGACAAGATGACAAAAATTTCAATTTTCGGCTTGACCTTTGGTCACAAAAGGTCAGGTAACTCTCTAGCATTCGCATCCTACTGATTTCCAAAAACAGCAAATAGCGGTTACAGCACAATCCCCGAAAATGCAGGGGTGGGCTGATGCCCCCCACCCCCCAGTACAGTAAGTGTTAAAGCTACATAAGAGTAATGAAAGATAATGCAGCTGTCGTACACGAAAACCCCTCACAAAAAGTTCTGCAATTCAAGTTTGAGAAAGGGTATCTCTCGTTGTATTAAATGATTAAATGATACTTCAGTTTGGCACCATTGGAAAGCCTGTTCATTCCCCTAGACAATGATGCCCAATTTTTATAATGTAATCATGGAATATGCAGGACACCTGAATATCTGACCAAGTAGAAAGTCAAATCTTGCAAAATGCATTTTTGTCAACAGTGAATTCTTCATTTGTTTAGAGATAAGATTGTGTTTAATTGATATCAATTCTGATTGAATGCCAATGCAGTATTCTCATATTCTTCTGAAGATGAACTTATTTCAAATGATTTTGAGATATCAAAACAAGAAATTTTACCTATAATTTTGTGAGAGGTTTATATCATACAAATGAGCCAGGAAAAAAGAGTTTTAGCCAAACCAATAAGAATGACCAACAGTCACTCTGTATTTCAAGTTTAACTACCTGCAAGCTTTCTATAAACAAAAAAGGACAATAATACGTTGGATGAATATGGGAGATTCTTTTAGGGTTTATGTACATTTTTTGCCCAGTACATTATGTACAAAGGCCATGAATTTTCAAAGAAACTGTTTTGAAATATGAACCTCACCTCTGAACTGCTTCTGCCAGTAGTAGAATCTTGACCTCACAATTCCAACGACTTGATGCCAGGCTGTGGCACACACCTGCTCCAAACCGATGTTGTAGGAGAATTGGAGACTTTCATTTTCAGACCGAGAAGAGTGGGTTCTGAAGTACTCCATCAGCCATGTCCTCTGATCACCCAGCGACTTTTCCTTAAAAGCGATCCGAGCTGCAGCTGCATCTGCTCGTGTGACTCTTGCCAGACAATCTGTTGAACAACATCTTCCTGCAAGGACAGTTATAAATGTCTGATGACCAGTTCTAACTGCAAAAGGGGAAGTAAAAAACAAAGCAGTTACGTCTCCATTGTTGTAAACAGGCATGAAAGCCTACAAGAATAACCAAATCTTTGTGCGGCATAGCCAGCTTATGTACATGTATGAATGGAATGAAGTAAAATTCTCAAAATTTATTCAAGTTGCAACTTCTGAAGGACTTTACTTGCTTTGAAGTACAATATAATTTGGATCGCCATGCAAAATTGAAATATCCCGTTGTCAAATCCACTTGTTACCATTTACCTACAGAAGTCTTTGGCGATTGCCATGGTAACATTTTCTAAATAATATCATACATGTACTTACATGGTTCATTAAAAAACTGCCGTCTACTATAATAAAGGGCCGTTCTCATAAGAGCAGGTAAACCTCCTCAACATTTGCCCCCGCGGTAAATGAGAAAACGATGCAGTAATAAACCTATCAGACTGTTCACATACGAAGAAGCATCTCCTCCAATCAAAACCTAAGCAATTTTTATTTTGGTTCCTGGAGGCAAAAATATTTGACCAATCACATGCCAGGAAAATGGGATGTTGCATTGTTGCGATGCGTATTGCTCATCTTGATTGCCCGGTTTACACGCCATTTTGGGGGGGTCAATGTGCAAACTTATTTACCGCAGGGGCAAATGTTGGAAAGACCCTTAAGAATTACTTTGTTATATCAGATTGTTTGAGTAAGTACCTCTTTTTTTCTGCTCTTGATCACTGCATGATGATTCCAGTTGAAATGTCACATGTCTTCTCTTTTTTCCTGTGCAATGATATAAAAAATGAAGAATGACTTAACTATATCTTGTATAATCATTATCATTATGTTGCAGTATAAATGGATACAAAAATCTTAATTGACTCAACTTAGCTTTTTGCTAAGGGGGGGGGGGGGGGGGGGGGTTGCAGGCGCAGGATTTTGGTAGACCCCGATTAACAAAAAAAATTCAAACCAACACACATAAAAACATGCTTTGTCCAATGGGGGGTAGGGGGGGGGGGGTAGGGGGTACGGACGGACAACCCGAAAACATGAGGCAGAGGTGGAGGCATAACAAGTCTTATCTAAAATGTTTGTGGTGAGAAAAAGTGAGCCAAAAATATGAACCGTTTTGGCCAAGATTAACATCAATTTTTGCTAAAATGTGAAGTTTTTTCAAAGAAATTTAGCCTCATTTAGCCCTAATGACATGCCAGTTGGATGAAAGAACAGGGTAAGCTCATTTTTTTAATACCAGATTGGTAACACAAATATTTTTGAAGATATAATATAGATATATTGACTGCTTTGAGATGTGTGTACTAGCTTTTTTTAGGCTAGCAAAAATATCATCAAATATTGACTACTAGCTAAAAAACAACTGGTCAATACTGATCAAATTACAGTCTTTCTACATCATGCCTTGGTTATTATGCTGATTACTCAACAAATACTCTTTTTCTAACAGAATCATTTAAATTGTTCAATGTCTAGCACATACATGTATGGTATTGACACCCATCCCAGGTCATTTCCTGCCCTCAAATAAAATAAAAGGCCCAGTCACAATATGGATAACAATTGACTTGAAATAAGCTCATGGTTCAAAATTTGGTTCATATCCACTTGGTCTACTACCAGTTGGTCTAATTCCCACATCATCTAACACTAACATGGCTAAACCCATTTGGTCTACTATCACTTTGGTCTAATTGCCGTTTGGTCCAATCATCACTTGGACTAATTCCCACTAAGGCTGATTGTCATTTTGTCTAATTATCAAATGGTCTAACTACCATTTTGTCTATAATACTTTTCCCCATTTTGCCAAAAGATCATCTGGTCTATTACCAGTTCATCTAATCAGATAGACTAAGTGGTGTTAGACCAAGAGGGTATTAGACGAAATGGGATAGCCTAACTGGGAATTAGAAGAAATAGGAAATGGATTAAGTGGCAATTAGACCAAATGGTTATTAGACCAACTGGTTATAGACAAAATGGGATATTAGACAATGTGGGATGAGACCAAACGGGCATTAGACAAAGTGAGAGTAGACCAAGTGTCAATTCACCCAAAATTTCATACAGCTTTATTGAACACCAATTACTCATAAGTGATGTTACACTAACCCCTTTTCCTTGGAATATGGCAAGCATCCTCATCTGCATCACTCTCAAGTTCAGTGATAAAGATACCAGGAGTCCAGGGACCTGTAGGAATTCAAATGAAAAGATGTACATGTACATGTATACCACATACGCTTAACATAATACAATGTAGGTAAGGGCATAATACTTGTCTTTTACAGATACATTAAGCCCTGCCATGCTAATTGCTAACCATGCATGGTGTTATTTTTTTCAAAGACAGCAGACAGTCAGCTGTACTTGTGCTGTCCAATACGGATATATAGCAAATGAAGGGGAAAAAAGAATAGACCAGGCAAGCTATGTGACATGCTCACAGGAAACTTTAATGTTAATGTGAATGGAAAGTTGCAATATTTATTATTGACATGCAAATACATGTACGTGTATGATATCTTGTCAGATTTCACCTTTTTTTTTGTAGTTCAAATTGTCTTGGTGTTGTAAAAACATACACATTCCTGAATTAGATAGAATTGAATACTTTTTTAATTATCTTTTTTGTGTAGCAAATAAGAATTTTAGTGAAAATTGTAAGTACAAAATTTTAATCATAGTGTAAACTGTAAAAAATTAGTGGGCCACCTATTCTACACTGACAACAGTAAGGCAGATATATATATATATATATGTACAATCAGATGCAATAGGAAAATGGTATTCACTTTCATGACCCAATTAAGGCATTGACCAGCACACTTAATCTTGTCTATTGTACTATGTATACTACATGTATGAGCTGAATAGCTACTCATCATAGGGGACATTGCTTTTGTTTTCATTGTTTGGCACTCTTCTTTAGTTTACGGAAAAGTCATTTAAAGGAAGCTTAAATACCAGAACGCAGAATATAAACATGCACACGCAAAGCAAAAGCTCAAATTCTGTCAATGCATTACAAAATGAAGACAAATCTATAGAACTGTTTTATTCAAATTTGGGGTTTTACTTCAATATAAACGCAGGAATAAAGTCTTCTGCTCTTCAATGATACTTTAAGTCATGTTTAAGTTTTTGAGTTTTTCTTCATTCTTTAAAGTTTGTTCTGCTTTTCCCCAAAACATTGTATGGAATTTTCCCAGAACATACCTGTCTCACAATGTAGATCCTCATCAGCTTCACTCTCAAGCTCTGTCTGGAGACCTAAGTACATTCATAAATATGATATTGCTTAAATGGTTTACATTGTTTGGCACTCTTCTTTTATTTTATATGGAAAGGTCAATGAAAGGATTTAGCTATTCCTAGAAATGAGGGATACATTGTACATGTAGACAACATGACAGACTGTGTAAAAGCTCAATTTCTGTCCATGTTGCACAACATCAAAACAAATCTGTTTACAATTTTGGGAAAAAACAAGCTCTGAAAAAACTAGGAATTGTAATCGTCCAAAACATTACAGCATACATGTATTATGTAACACCACTATGATAATAAATAATAGTATTGTTGTTAATATTATAAATTCAATTCAATTCAATATGCTGTGAATTTAAAATACACTGAACAATAGCTATGAAAGCTGAAGATATTTACACAATTATCACAATGATCTTTGAAAATTCACAGTACATGTAGGCCTACTACTACTGGGTGTTTCCATAACCCGACACCCTAATCCTAAACCTAATCCTAACCCTAGGGTTTAGGGTTAGGGTGTCAGGTTATGGAAAGACCCACTACTACTAGTTCTCATCTATGTCCATTTTGCAAACTTTCGCTGTGCTACATTTGTTTCTGCATTCACTTACAGCACATTATTTAAGAATTCTTTCCCATAATTTACTTACCTGTCATCTGTGTGTTTGGAAGAGCATCATCAGGCTCAGCTGCACTCTCCAACTCTGTCAGTGGATCCAAAACAGCCATGTTTCTTCAGCATGAAGCACTAGATCTTGAACAGCTAGAATACATAAAATAAACCCCAAAGAACTTTATCCGATACTCTATGGGTTACTGGTTAAGGAGTTAGAAGAACTTAACGGGTCTACCCTCGACGCGCGGCACCCAACTCGACTTGGGTGCTAAGTGCGTTTATTCATGTGCGCGCACTCAGTTCCTGCGTATGTACATGTAACTCTATGTTAGCAACCCAATGCACATGCACGTGGTAGACGCAGGCCCAGGTGTTTGGTATATATCTATGGGCAAATGTAAACTGTTTAGTTCTTCTAATTCTTTAACAAGTAACCCATAGAGTGTCCTTAAACTTAAAGATAAACTTTAGTACTGGTAATGCGCTTGCATTGTGAAAGTAGAGGTGTGAAAGGATCAGAAACAGTTGATCATGTAGCATGTAAGTATTGGTGTGCACTGCAAGGTTCTGGAGTCATCAAAATCATAATAAATTTGACCGAGTCTTGGTAAAGTAACAAACACTCACATAGAAAGCTATATATGGGACAACACACATGGTGTCGGGGATGGTACTACCTTGGTTTCCTTGTCTTTCTATGCTCATTACTCAGCCAGTATACATTTTCTTCCAAAATTGTTTGGCACATGTCATTTATTTGTAATCTTGAACATTCAGTGTAAGTTTCGTTTGATTCTGTGAGAATTAATTTTTTTTTTTTACCAGTACTGGAGTTTATCTTTAAATGTATGATCAGAGGGAATAAATCAAAGTTTTACATTTAAACATGAATTAAAAACTCAATTTTTAATAAAAAACATATAAGGCACTACCTGCATAGATCTAGACTAGTCTAGGCTAGACCGAAATATCAGTGTTTATGTTGGCATTGGATGCCCTGAGATTGGATTTTCTTTAAAGTCACAAGAGTTATCTGGTGGGGGGTGGGGGGGTCGGTGCATTTTGGCAATTTCCTTTTATATGGTGTAGTAGTTCAAGTACTGTTGTTGTTTATCATCCATTGTTAGACCCCTTTGCAACTGACTTATCCTGACACTTTTTGTGTCTTTGCACGGTTTGGTGAGCATAATTTTAGGGGACAAATTGCAATGTTCAAGCCTCCTAAATTGGAAAAAAATTACAAAATCCCTTCAGTTTATTGAAAAAATTCACATCAGATCTTGTTACCAAAATGTATCATCAATTGTTCTGTAAACACAAGAGGTAAGTGTCAGTGTCTTTTTGATAAAAAGTTACGCCATTTAGATTAAGGGGGGACATACATATGATGTGTATAGGTCAAGATCTATATACATCTAGCCTACTTGATGTAGTATTATAACTAGATCAACATGTATGTCTAATTTAGTCTTATTACTCTGAAGTATTCTTCTACTAAAAGTTTAAGATTTATAGATCTATTCCACTCATCCACTGTATAAGGTTATAACCTAGACATGTATCTGAAGATACTTCGTCTAGTTATAACCTTGTACTCTTTTACTAATATGGGTATGGTAAGGCGTAAAGTTATAGATCTAACCACTCATCCACTATATGAGGTTATAACCTAGACATGTATCTGAAGACAGATACCTCGGTCTAGTTATAACCTTGTACTCTTTTGCCAATATGGGTATGGTAAGGCAGGCCTGTAAATGGGATTTTTCAGGGGGGGGGGGGTGCGTAAGTTGATAAAACGGACCTTTGATACAAAATAACTGTTTGCAGAGGCAGATCCAACATTAACCATTTTTTCTTCAGAGTGACCTGAAAGCAAGGCATTTTAAGTGCCTCCTTTTAATCCTCATGAACAGGGAATGTATCTCCTTAAACAAATAATGCGAGTGCAAATCGTGAGTGGAAATTTTCATAAAGTGACCTGAAGTCAAGTAGGCTAATCATTGCACTTTTTGAGTTTAAATTTTCCATGAACATACATGTATAATACCCCTCCCTTCTCTTAATCAATCATGCGAGCGCAAAACACGAGGTCATTTTTTTATATTTAAAGCAACCTGAACACAGGGAATTTTAGGCTCATGCACTCCTCTAAATCCTGATGAGCAGGATATGTATTTCCTATAAAAAGGGGGCCAAAAGCCAAAACGCAAAGGCATACTGTGTGCAAAAAGAAGCATTTTCACATTTCATATGATCCCTGAATCACCTCTTTAAATATTTCCATACATGTAAAGGTGTAAACCAAATATTACGCTAGCATTCAAAGCCATTTTGGTATGCCCTGGGCGGCACCATGATGATTCCATTCCCCCCAATTTTTGACGTACATGTATTTATGGACAAACCCTTACTGGTCTTTCACAATCATAAACGAACTGTTTGTGTAGTATATTAATTTAAAAGAAATGTGCAGTGTTAGAAACCTCTTGCATTGCATTTATATATTTAATATGTAAAATCCCTTTCAAAATAAAATTCTAGCAACGGTTCATCCCGAAAACTGCATGAAAATCATGACATTAACTGTTTAATCAGAACGAGGATGTTAGCAAGCTTTGTAGATCTTAATTTATCCACATACATGTAATTGTTGAAGAACTTTTTTTTCACAGTACTCCCGTTGTGTTAGATCAGCTGTACGATCTGCATAATGAATGAAAAAGAAGTCTAGTCATTCATATGCTGGTATGCAGCCAATCTTACACAATGGGAGTTACAAGCTTCCTAACAATATAACTGTTATTCTATCGCAATGTTTAAACCTAAAATTTGAGTAAAACAAATAATGTTTCTATCATTATATTATTTTTATGTATTTGTATAGCGTATTTTATATCAAAATTGTATCTAGATCTAATTAATTTTAAAGGTAATATGGAATGTTATCAAAGTCCAAATATACGTCACAGACTTGCATGTAGGGGGTCTCACTACAGATCATAAACATGCCAGCACCCTTGATAGCAGACGACATCGCAAATGCCTATTTTTCAAAATATTTGCCAGTTTGATGTGGGGTACTCAGTGGGCGTTTTTTGGTGATCTATGTATCAAAGGAAAGCTTGTGGTAAAAATTATATATTATAATTGATGAAATTCTAGTTTTGGTTTCATTTAAACAAATAATGCGAGCGGAAATTTTTTCATATAGATCTAGTTACCTGAAAACAGGGCATTTTAAGCGCTTTTTATAATCCTCATTAACAGGATCCTGTTAATCCTCCCCTGATAAATGGTCCACATTAATTACAATAGGTTCTTTTAAAAAAAGTGGGCCTTTCAGATACTTTTTTTTTTTTGGGGGGGGGGGGTGCATGCCAATACTCTACAATGTAAACAGATCTAGATCTAGATGTAATATGTAGGTCTAGACCTAACTTTGTTAGATCTATAAAAAGTATAATTCTATTCTCATCTAGAAATTTAAACAAGTCAAAAAAGTGAAGAAAAAAAATCACAAATTTCGAAAGTCTAACACACAGTTAGCAGCAAGAAAGTGTTGCCATAAAAAATGCCTGAAAAAATATTTGTGGTTTATACAACATTCTTCAAGACTTCATAAACAACTGTATTATTAGTATGGTAGAGGTACCTTAATCCATGCAGTACATTAATCCACGCATCCCTCAATACGCGCGATGCGACGCGTTATATGCGCTCATTTTTTTTGGATAGACAATAAAACAACAAGCCTATCGCGATATCACAACAATTTTGAGGGAAAATCATTGGTTTCTTGTATTTTTATGATTTCATGAAATCATCAAGAATACACTTCATTGAGACAGAAAACGAAAATATACATTCATTTCCTGTATTAAAACTGTGGTGTGTGGATTAATGTACCGCTTGATTTTGTCAAAGAAAAATTGAAGCGGTCACGTAATCGACACGAGAGTTAACATTCACCAAATATTCCTGTCAAAGTTTTCTCTATAAATGATCCTCAGAATATTTAGTATTTAATGAGGAAAAAACGTTGATAAAAAATGTTAAATTATTTGACTTTTTAGCCTTTCAAAACAAAGTGCGTGGATTAAAAGTACCTCCATCATACAGTTGTAGATCTAAACTATGAGTAGACTAGATCTATGACCATCAAATTTTAAAAAGATCACTTTAACTTCGGCCAGGGCCTAACTGTTAGGCCTATACTTTGTATTGACATCGTGTTATGAGTGGCCTATACTTTGTATTGACATCGTGTTATGAGTGGCCTATACTTTGTATTGACATCGTGTATGAGTGGCCTAGCCCAGTCAACATATTTGTAAAGTGACATTGTATTCCTTCTTACTTAAAGGTACTATGTCCCATTTGCAGGCCAAAAAAATGAAAAAGTTAAATTCCAACTGTATTTGAAAGATAATACTAATTTAGAACTTCCCTAAACAAAGTGGGGCTTAAAAATGTCTTCAAGTGGGAAAATAACGACTAGATCTATTAGTTGTCAAATCGACTTTAGGGCTATAGGCCTAGAGCCCAAAAGTAATAGTCTTGATTTTCAGACAACTGTACCGAATGGTCATAGAGGTCTACGTTTTATGCTGCGCAAAGATTCAATCAGTTTAATCTTGGCCATCACAAGAAGTGGGTTATTGATGTAGGCCTAGATCTAGACAAATGCTCATGTACCCTTTACAACTCTTTTCATGTATTTTATGACCAAAGAAGAAAAAAAAGCCAGTCACTCACTCAGTAGTGTCTGACAGTGAAGTCTAGCAAGTAAACGGGTTTCCTTGCATAATTTGAATATGAGGACACTGCTAACATTTAAATTTCACAGATAGGACATAGGTCTAGGCCTACATGACATAGGCTAGACCCTATTCATAATTCCTGCAAAGTTCTACAGAATTTGAGGTTGGCTGCAAAAGGGACATAGATCTAGAACCTTTAAGTTCTAGATCTACTAGATCTAGTTTTACTAATACTAGACATAAAGTTAGATCTAGATCTAGATCCAACATAAAATAGACTTCCAAATTGCCAGAGTCTATAGCTACTGTGGATTAGTACAGCAACGTTAGTCCAATAACTGTTTAACACCGTAACTTAGCTCCGTCTCGCCCAGTACACTACAGCGCACAACGTGTGAATCTAAGTAACAAAACACTGTGGTAGTACTAGTAGCTGTAACACTTTGTAAATTGTAACACATTAACTGTTATCTAATTAAGTTAACGTTACTGTAAAACTTGAAAGAAAAAGCATTGTAAAATTACCTCTCGCTTTCCAACGCAACGCCAGTACTCTGAAGGTACCGTAGATAATCACTCTTCTCCTCGGACAGCTGTCAACGTAGCTTTTTGGGTGCAACAAATTCAAGATTCAAGATTCGGCACGTGCTGTCGATGGGAAATCTATTGTTTACAAAACACCCAAACATGGGGATTATAGAAGTATAGTACACACGTAGGTAGACATGTCCGCCGCGCTCCGTGGGAATTTCTTAGAAACTAGCTCGACACATCGCCCGTGCGGGATTATTAACTTCTTAGAATTGTTGTTGTGTTGTTGTTTTAATTTATAGGCGTTTTTCATTCAGAAGTGAATATTTACGCCTCTTCTCTCAGGATTTTTATTCCTTAAAATTAGATTTACTTTTTTTGATATATAGATTTGGATAAATTGGATTTTTAAAAGCTAAACTTTTATTTAATGATGAAGAATTCAGTGGCTGGCGAGCAAAAGGCTTATCGGCTATATAGGACGCCCAAGGACCAACTCGGACACGGTACGTAGTGACAAGCTTCTCAACTCAGCCTAATGCTGAGCCTAGGCCCTCCGACGTCCACCAATATGTCTAGTCGTCTCCATCGTGTTTCTTCAAAATTTTGACCGAAAACCAAAAAAAAAAAAAACAGATCATGATACATGAAGATTTTAAACGTTAATATAGACAGTTCTCTCTTCTAATTTCTTTTTTTTCTTTTTTTTTTCTTCTTTCTCACTCTTCTTCTTCATGTACATGTATACTCACTATAAAAAGCGAAACATATTGGGCTCAAATAATTATGTGCGGTGCAAGGTGGTTAGTAGGGGTACAGGTGTACCCTTTTAGATCTAACTACGAAGTTAACCAGAGCCTGTTGGTGATTAATATCTGTTGATTTCAGGAGTATTGGGATTAATTCTTCGTTTTCTATTCCAGATTCTGTTATAAGCATGGCTCTCTCTATAAGAAAGAGTGGGCACTTACATAAAAAATGTTTAACTGTTTCTTTTTGGTGCTCACAGTTTGGACAATGACCTGTCTCATGTTGATTCAACTCAAAAAGATTATTATTTAAACCTAAGTTTCCCATTCTTAGGCGATGAAGAATAGTTTCATGATATCTGTTGTTCAGGTAACACACAAATGTTTTTGATACTAGAGTTTGCGTTTCCCGTAGGGGGGATGATGTTTCATTCCATCTTTTTTGCCATATCTCTATGTAGTATTTCTTTATAACATAATTTGATTCTGCTCTGGTAAGAGCGTTGTTGATTTCTATATTTTTATTTAGTCCTGCTTTAGCAAACTTATCTGTTATCTCATTGTGTTGTAGACCACAATGACTGGGAATCCATTCGAAATAGACCTGGGTGCCCTTGTATTTTAGTTGACTACACAGGGTTAAAATTTCAAGAATGAAAGATTCGTCTTTACGAGATTCTATGGCCTGGAGTGAACTCAAAGAATCAGAAAAGATGACTGCCCCGGTGTAGAGTCCTGGGAGTTGTAATAGCCATGTCAGGGCAAGTACAATTGCGGCCATCTCTGCTCTATAAGACGATGTGTAATTAGCCAGTCTCTTAGATTGAGAAACATCATAATAAGGTACATGAAATGCAGCAGCAGCAGATTCTTTATCTGGCGATCTTGATCCATCTGTATATATGTGTAAATAATTTGTCCATTTCGAATTTATCAATTCTAGGGCTGCTTGTTTTTGGGCAAAACAGATATCTGTTTTCGTATTACCTCTTTTAGCTCTGATGACACATGGGGAGGGAGTATTTTCCAAAAGGGTGTGTTGAAAAAATACTTCATTGGATCTTCTAGTATGTAACTGAATTTTAATGTACAATCCTTGGTTCTACGTCCAAAAGCTAATCTAGAGTTAGTACCTCCAAGAATATTAAATTGCCAACAATCTTTCACATCTTCGTTCAGAGGGTGTTTGCGCATACTCTCGATTCGTTTTCTTAGTTTAATTGATAACATTTCTCGCCTTAAATCAAAAGGCATTTCGCCTAGTTCGACTTGCAGCGTTTTAAGGGATGTACCTTTCCGAGCGCCTGCACAAACAAATAACGATTGGTACTGAACTGAGTTCAACATATTTTTTGCGCTTGTCGTAGCCGAGTTGTATGCTTCGCAACCATAGTCTATAATTGATAGTATTAATGCTTTATATATCATCACTAGTTCTTTAGCATCTCCAGACCACTTGGCGTATGCTAGACTTTTGATAACATTAATCCTTCTTTTACATCTTTTACTAATATCTAATAAATGAGGTCTCCAAGTCATCCGTTTGTCAAATGTGACGCCGAGATACTTGTGCTCTTTATGTGGTGTCAACTTTTGACCTCTTATATATAACTCGTAATTATCATCATTTGTATTGTTCGAAAATAAGATAGGAGTCGTTTTCTCTACCGACATAATAAGTCCAAATGGATTGAGCCATGAGTTCAAGGAGTTTAGATATTGTTGTATGTTCTGGATATTTTGTTTTACATCATGGCCTGATTCCCAAATTACGATGTCGTCTGCATAAATCAAGCTATGTATATCTGGTCTCAAAGGTATGTCACTTATCATTATATTAAAAAGGAGGGAGCTCAAAATGCTACCCTGGGGTAAACCGTTTTCAGGATGCGTAATTGCCGATTGGCATTACCTATTTGCACTTGAAAGGTACGGTTCAACAAGTAGTTTCTCAAAAAAATCAATATGTTTCCTTGGAGACCAATTCTACGTAACTTGACGATTAATCCTTTCGTCCAGAGAGTATCATAGGCTTTGGCCAGATCAATAAATACGACTATGGTTTTCATACCCACAAATAGATATTTCTGAATTTCATTTTCTAAATGTACTAAGTTATCTATTGAGCTTCTCTTTTTTCTAAAACCATGTTGTATACTACTCAAAATTTCGTTTTTCTCTATGTACCATTCTAATCTCTCCTTTACCATACTTTCTAATATCTTTATAAAGCAAGGTAATAATGAGATAGGTCGGTAGGATGTTAGTTGGGAGGAGTCTTTATTTGGTTTTAATATTGGTATCAACATTGCGTGTTTGCATTGTTCCGGAATCGTCCCAGAGGACCATATTCTGTTATAAGACAGAGTAATGTTTTCCTAGCCCTGGTTGGAAGGTTTTGAAACACAGTATATATCAAGCCATCTTCACCAGGGGCTGATGTCTTTTTTATATTAAGTACTTTTTCGAGTTCCATCATAGTAAAAGGTTCATTGATAACTGAATCATGTTCTCCTTTATAATCAATAGATTTTATATTCATCTAGCAGTTCTTTATTTCCCTTTTTTTGTTTTACTATTGATCTTCAGAAAATGCTTTCCAAATTCGTTAGCTTTTTCTTGATCATCTATAATTACTTTAGATTCTACTTTTAGTGCTGATATCTTAGAATGAGTTTTATTTGGATTACCCTTCAGACAACGAATCAAATTCCATAGTTCTGAGATTGAAGTGAACCTGTTCAGTTTTGAAGTGTAATCCAGCCAAACATTCGTTTTGTCTGTCTAATAATCCTTTGGGCTTCGGCCTTCTTTTGTTTGTATAATTTTAGATTTTCATCATTCCATACTCTCAATAACCTATTTTTATATTCGTTCCGTTCCTTAATCTTTATTTTGCATTTTTCTGTCCACCATGGGACGGGGTTGAATCTCGCATTCTTGTTTTTATTTCTTTTGGGTACAGTGTGTAATTCATTTAAGATATTATTTTAGAGATTCCATGAAGTTTCCGTAAATAGTTTTGACATCTGCGTCTAGCAGCGAGTCAGTGTCCATTCGTTGATCGCACAGTTTATTGAATTCGTGCCAATCTATCTTCTTGAATGACCGTTTTAGAGTTAGGTCATCTTTCGTACAAGATTTAGGAGTTTTTTGTCGATTTCGATGTATATTGGAAAATGGTCACTTCCGAATTTGTTTGATAGCACTTTCCAGCTAGTGTAACTGGCTAGAGCGGGAGTTGCTAATGATAAATCTAAACATGAGGTTTTCGCCAGTAGTTGGGTTTAGCGAGTACCCGAGCCATCATTTAGGAAGACTAAATTGTGTTTCAGTAAATATTCCTCAATCACTTTTCCATTTTTATCTGTATTTTTACTGCCCCATTGAACATTATGAGAGTTAAAGTCTCCCAATATTAACATTCTACGTTTATTCTTTATTTCCTTTATCAAGAAATCTAGTTTATTCATAATTATGTCTTCACATGGATTATAGTAATTTATCACGGTTATGGATGTGTTGTCAAAATACAAATTAATCTGTTGCATTTCGATGTCAGTTTCTATGATTGGGTAATCATAATTTAAACTGTTGTGTACATATATGGCACATCCTCCACCGCGCCTTGTTTTCCTGCTTTTTAGCAAAACATTTGTAATTAGCGATTTGTATTTTGTCGTGATCGCGGAACCATGTTTCCTGAATACATAATAAATGAATGGTTTCACTTTTTATAGAGTTTAAGTAGAGCAATAACTCATCCCCGTGTCCCTTTAATCCCTGTGCATTCCACTGTAGGATGCGGAATGCCATCTTAGTTCCTTTAATTACTCGCTTGCATAATAGCTGACCAGCAGCTATCTTAATTAAAGACAACACCTCTCCTTCTGACTTATCTTTCATAATTTGGATCATTAGTTGAAGAAAGAAGGTTATCAATTCCTCATTTGTTGCTTTAGTTATAAAATTTTCCTTGATTTGTGAAGACGGTCGCCCTGTTTTTTCGCTAGTTTGCCTATCTTGGCGTTGTGGCAAGGGAGGATCTGCCTTTGGGGTGTGATCCGGAAACACATGAGAGTTATCGACTTGGGGGGTGGGGTGGTTTTGCTTTACTGTATTTAAACCAAGATCAACAGATGGTTGGGGATTATTTGCGGTGTTTAGATGTTGTTGGTGAGGAGCTAGTTTACGCTCCAATGGTATTGGAGCTTGCGCTTGCATATTATCTTTTTCTTCTTTCAATTGGCGAGCAGCTTGAGCAATAGCTGAGATTATTCAGCACTTTTATCTTTTGTACTTCTTGCGCTTTTTGTGCTTGTTCGCATCCATTATATGCAGCGGAATGTTCACCTCCACAATTTACACATTTGGGAGTGTCCTTTTTTATGCAATCGTCGAAACTATGCTCCTCTCCACATCTGACACATCTCTGTTTCTGTTTGCAAATAGCTATGGTGTGGCCATATCTTTGGCATTTAAAACACCTGGGGCTTGAAGGTATATATGGTTTGACCTTTATTCTTTGGAAACAAAGAATGATGTCTTGGGGAAGTACTGTAGCTTCAAATGAAACAATTACACTCCGAGTTGGAACTAAATCTACATGTACATTCCCATCTTGAGGTTCTTCCCTCTTTCGATTTTTCCTTACTATTCTTTTCACGTTAACTACCTTTTGACTCTTTAGTTCTGTTTCTATTTCTTTTTCTGACATCTCAGTCGGTATATCTGATATGACACCTTTCTTCAAATCAAGTTTCAAATTGACCTTCACTGGTACGTTATCAATGATTTGTATATCAGGACAATTTCTTATGTTGTTTCGTATCCTTGCATTTAACGAGAATTCCGTTCCGGTAGACTTTATAAATTCTGGCGATGAGCCGATACAGTTTTGGATAGATTTTTGCGATCTTTAACATGCTAACGTTTCTTAATGATTTTTCCCTGTCAATAGGTGTAATGAAAAGCTTTAGATCTTGGTCAGTTGCTATTAGAATTACTGGATTTTGATTACGAAATACTGAGTTTTGTGGTTCCATATTATCTGATGACGAATCCTCTTTTAGTGATAGGTTCTCAACATTGATACTTCCTTCACGTATCTTTCTTTTTTTTCTTCGAACACTTGCAGACGTGACTGTCTGGAATCCGTCCTTTAGCTCTATTCCTAAATCTTTGCTTGGTTGCCTGAATCAATATCTGCCATAGCGTTAAGTGAGGAGTCGTCGGGGGGTTTCATGGTCCGCGCCGCGTGCGGCGGGAGATTTAAATCTACTTTGATTTGTTACTTATTTATGGTGCAGAATTATGTATAAAATGAGCCCAAAATGTTCGCTTACTACCTTTAGCAAGTCATTTCCTATCTGAACTAGAGTCGAAGTATGGAAACGTCCCGTGAAAATCCGATAAATATCAAAAAAAAATATCCAAAAAAAATGCAACAAGCAACAGACAGACAGCCACGGTTCAACGCATAGTCTTACTCCCAGTCTGTGATGGACGCGGGGACGCGCATTTAAAGATTCGTTGTACGGGATGGGGGGGGGGGAGGGGGGGCAGGGTGAGGGTGGGGGTAAAGACATTTAATTGCTGTACTGTTGGGACACCTCAAATTAGAACTTTCCAAGATCGAGTTCGATCCATCGACCTCAAGTCTCCAGCTTTTATTTTATTGTTGTTTTTGTTTACGCCACTCCCGCTAGTCTGAGTCTATATAATTCTATACAGTACAACGTAGGCCGAGGTGCCTCTGCCTCGACTCCAACGTCGAACAAGTGAGATGCCAACTAAAGGGTGTAATAAGAAACTAAATCATTAATTTGTTGGGTTTTTGCATTTCGAAAATTATATGAGCCTCGATCTGCAGGACCACTTTTCGTTAAAAAAAAAAAAAAAAAAAAAAAAATTGTAAAGTGCACAGGCTTCACACACTTCAAAACGGGTGTTTCCACATGTTTACCTGCATGTATACACCCCCTGTCATCCTAGCTGACATGGGTAGGGTTAGGGTTATGTTTAAGATTATGCTTAGAGTTAGGGGTGTAAGGTGAGGTCAACAAATGGAAACACCCCCATTTGAAGTGTGTAACGTAGGCTATGCATCTTTACGATTTGCATTATTTTTACGAAACTTGGCCCTATATACAGCCCTCTCCCCTCCCAATACATTTTAACACAGGTCACATTTCAGCTAGGTCTCTATCGAGAAAAAAAAAAATCAGCTCGCGTGCACTTCAGTTTGAAAATTTGCTCATACGAAGAACAAAGGCGGATTTGGGGCTAATGGCCCTATCTTGGAGAGGGGTGTGCGGATGGGGGGGGGGGGGCTCAGACTATGAACAACCACCAAATTTATGGGTGGGGTACATTTATCACTAAGCCACTTATAATTTTGGTGTGGATCAAATATTATAGAGCCCTTACCCCATTGTTTTTTTTGTTTTTTTTTGGGGGGGGGGGCTCAGATATCATTGTGTCTACCATATTTTTGTTGGGAATCGACTATCATGACTATCATTGAGCTCCTCTCTCCTCCGAAGATATTTTAACAAAAGTCAAATTTCAATTCTCTTTCAAGGAAAAAATTTCCATCCGCGTTATGAGTTCCCACAAAATATTGTGGGGGGGGGGGGGGGCTCAGAAATAATTTCTTATCCAAATTTTAAAAAAATCATCTCGCATGACTTCATTTTTTTTTCTTTCTTTCTTTGTGGGTGGAGTTCAGATATCATTGAGCCATCATATTTTGGGTGGGGCTCGGATTGAGCCCCCCCCCCCCCCCCCTCCTCCTAATTTATTTTAACACAGTCAAATTTCGGGTCTTTATCGGGCAAACAAAAAAATCGTGCCCATGTTATGCATTCTAATATATCAGGGGCAGGGGTTTTTTTTAGTAGGAACAAACTAAGACGGATTTGGGGTTAAGCCTGCCCCTTCTATCTTTCAGAGGGGGATGTGTGCGGAGGGGGGGGGGGGGGTGGCTCAGACATTAATTGAAACAACCACCAATTTTTTTTGGTGGGGGACAGTTTATCTCTAAGCCACTTATAATTTTGGTGTGGCTCAAATATTACTGAGCCCTCTCTCCCAATTTTTTTTTTTTTTGAGGGGGGGGGGGGGGGCTCAGATATCATTGTGTCTACCATATTTTTGTTGGGAATCGATTATCATTGAGCTCCTCTCTCGATCCTCCCAAAAAAAGGATAACATTTCCACCCGTGTGATGAGTTCCCCCAAAATATTGGGGGGGGGGGAGCTCAGATATCATTCTTTTATCAAAAACACAACAAAAAAAAAGCTCGCATGACTTCATTTCGATTTTTTTTTTTTTTTTTTTTTTTTGGGGGGGGGGGGGGG